>NW_027395277.1:0-743333 GCF_027580225.2 Misgurnus anguillicaudatus | reverse complement strand
AACTGTAGTAAATACTATAGTATACTTCGAAATACTATGGTGTGCTTCAAAACACTACCGCATCTAGGAATTTTACTGCAGCTTACTATAGTAAATACTACAGTATTTCTTATGTGTGCAGCTTTAAATCCAAAATGCAAAAAACACGCCTATGCAAAATAACATTTGCCGTAAATTCAAACACTTACCCGATATTTGTCTAATTTACGAGTTTAATGTGTGATAAATACGTTCATGGTCTTTATCAGAGATGATGTGGACATGCAGGTTTGACAGCCCGTGTGCATCAACAGTCACGTGACGGGAAAAGCTCTCGGCACTTCAAAATAAGAGTCCCCAAGACGATGTGCAGACACGATTAAACTCCCATTAATACTAAACATATTGATATTAAAACTAATTTATATATTCACAGAAATATTCATTGGAGTATTTTTTACCGGGCTACAGTTAATATGAATATGTTGCTTTAATTTGAAATAGTGTTTATAACTTTACACCATGATTAATATTTGTATTACCATTATAAATATTTGTATAAATACACAAGAGATGTTTTTAAAATAGAAATAAATGTTGTCTTTTCAGTAGCATTCCTAATACCAATATGAGGTATTTTTTCTAATTTAATTTCAAAGACTTTTAATTGATTGTACCTTGCATTTCTAAATTCTGAAATCGTATAATTCAAACTAATTCGGCTAGTGAATTAAGTGCTTTAGATTCAATGCTTTGAGGCAAAGGTTTAAATACAAATGGGTGATTATATCAAATTAAGTCATTTTCAGCTTTACAACACCCCCTTTATAGAAAATATTATATTGTTATGGTTTGCAACATCTTGTGAACCATGACAATGAGTACTACTAAATTATTCAAATACCGGTAATTAAAAATTAAACCATCTGAAAATAGCATAAATAAATAATGACTTTGCAATTATGTCAGAGTTAAATGTAATCCAGATGAATTCAAAAAGGTCCAGATATGTAATAATATTTCTGAAAGCTTTCTTGATCTACATGAACACACTCAACATAAAAATGACGTTAGATTTGAAAATAGAGACACATTTTCTTATCAAAATCAATGGTTTATTTTCTAATTCACATTATATTACCAAAACATGAAATACAGGTGAAAATTTAAGCTAAACTGAGAAGAGAGTGAGAAGTGAGGATGAGATCTCTCCAAATGACACTAGATCAGGTTTTTCATCTCCATATCCAAAAGTTCAGCGATGACTGAAGAAGCCCTGAGGATGATTGTACTTAAAGGGCTTCAGGCGACTGGGACCCCTGAAAGTAACAAAAAAACAGATGATTGTAAGTTCTCTAATACAATATTTAATTTTAATATAATTATTTGTCAAGTTGTTATGTCTATCATAGCTTTAAAGTGTGTGGGTTACCTGGCAGTACGTAAGCACATCTTCTCTCTCGGGAATTCTTTAGGTCCCTCCGAACCATCACACACTTGGTTCTCCGTCTCCAGGTACACATCCAGACACACACAGAGACGCTGGATCTGATTGGTCAGAAGCTGGAAGCCTGGGCGTGGCCCCTGCAGCTCGCCCCGGAAGATGTTTACCTCGCTCTCTATCGCCTGAATCAAACACAAAATCATTATAGCATGAATGGGTAAATATCTGAAGAGATATTCTCATGCTTGGGTTGTAAAAATCGTACCCGGAGGTTATCGTCCGTGCGGCCGCTTCGTTCTCCTTTCCAGTGAAGAGTGAGCGAGAAGAGGGGTGCGACTTCGGGATATCGAGGGTTCAATACCACAGCGGCCATCAGACGAGCTGATAGAGAATAAAAAGAATTTTAAAACTTAACGTTGCTTTTCAAGAAAGCCCTTGATTTGACATTTGGGGGGGGGGGGTGCTATTTCTGACTTATTAACACAGTTAAAGAGTTGTAATCCTCATGCTAAACAAATGCAAAGTGTCAAAACACCTCCTCTTTCCTACAAGTTTCAGAAAGGTTTTTTGAACATGGGTACCAGTTACACATCACTGACCCCATATTCCTTTTATGGGCAATACCCATGTAAAGCATGCCCACGTCAATCAGAGTGAAAGCGAAAACAAGTAAATATCAAGAATCAACAATGGCACGAAGAAAGCCTTGTTCAGCTTTCAAAGTAAGCCAGCATTATGGAAACGATGCATATAGTTTGTTTATCCGGGGTAGTAGTGGAGTTTTGCGTGTGTGTTTGTTTAACGCTGGATTTCGTTAAAATGGGGCGGGCATTAGTCACAGGCGGTAAGTAAAACGGCATCAAATGTTTTGTTGGGAATTGGCTCGTAAGTGCATATAATGTAAACGACATGAACATGTAGTGAATTATAAGTTATGCAGGATAATGTTTTGTGTGTGTTGCTTGCTCGTGACTCTCTCCTCCCGCTGGGCGCCTCCAGGATTTCATGCTTTTCTGGAAACAATCACTAGAGCTGATCTTTCTTTTATTAATCTGATAAAACTAAAGACTCGGACATATGAAGGATGCAATACTACTCTATAGGTTCTCAAGATTAAAATGAGATGAGAAACAGCGTGTTTTATTTTAGCTTTTATGCTGCGTTCACACCAAACGCGAACAGAACGTCTGGCACAAATTATTTCAATGTTAAGTCAATGTAATGATGCGTTTACGCGCATCTGGAGGTCTCGCTGTGCGAATGAGGCGTTTAGCGCTGTGCTGTAAATGCAAATATGCCTCGTTCGTGAGAATGACACGAATTAATGCACTGATGACGCGAATTGACGCACTGATGACGCATATTGACGCTATGATGGCGCGAATCGACACATTGATGATGTGAATTGACACGATGGCGGAATTGACGCGCTGATGACGTGAATTGACGCAATGATGGCGCGAATTGAGCGTTGCCTCAGGAAATGCACAAGTTAAAAAATCTGAACTTTGGCGTAAAATCGCACCACGTTAACCAATCAGGAGCTTGCTCTAGTAGTAACGTGATTACAGGAAGCGAGCGGAGTCGCAGAAGCCCCTCCCATGACGCGAATTTCCACGTGAATGTCTCGAATGACTAGAATTTCACGTGCGAATGAAGTGCATAAACTCAAAATGTTCAAGCGTCCAACTTGACGCCTCTACCGCGTCTGGTGTGAACGCACAGTAAGGCTATAAGGCCTCAACTGATCCCTTTCCAGTGATTGCGTCTCTTAGTTAAAACTGAAATGTGGAACACACTCAATGCTGTCAATCAAATATTTGGGTACATACGAGCACAGTTCTCACCCGTGCCTCTCTCCACCACAGCCATGAAGAACAGATCCGTCTCGCTTACCAGACCGACCTTCAGCAGGTGCTGCACGAAGCTCAACTCCTGTAAAACAAACAACCACAGTCACACTCAAAAAACTAAAAACTGTATTTTTTTAACCATACAATCGTAGGTGCAAACGCACAGTGAATTCCTGGTAGCTCATCATGGTCCAGCGTGTGAGGCCGGAAACCACTTTGGCAGGGAAGAGATGCTGGCATTCGCTGGAGACTGGAATAATGCTGTGCTCTGGAATAGATACATTTTCATTTAATAAATTCATTCATTGCACAATTACGTAAGGATTAATTGATGACGGGCCATTGATTTATTCGAAAATAATGCACACCCAAGGTGGTAAGTGAAGTGAAGTTACATTGCGGGTGTGAATTATTTTCAAATAATTCAAAGTGTACTATGGTTATACCACAGACAACGCTCTGGTGGTGATTTTAAGACAACTGACATATTAGGTTTATGAAAACTAATGCATACCCGTGCAATATGCAATACGAATGTGAAACTTAAGTGATGCGTGTTTGTGTACCGAGTGAGCTGAACTGTTTATGTAGAGCCAGTCTGGCCTGCAGACGTCCTTTGAGCAGTTTCATAGTTTTCTCCATGTGACTGGCACTAAGAGCGTTACCCGTCATCTCAGCCTGAAACAAACATCTCAATACATCACTACTGTCTGTTTAAAAAGGTCATTTATTACAAAATATAAGGTAAACCCACACAAACCTGTGAGAACTGAAGGCCGCCCAGTTTCTGCACCCAAACGTACGGATGTCCCAATTCTGAGACGTAATCCTCAAATGTATTGATTCTGCACACAAAGATGTGTTAATTTATATTTGATTATATCTGGATCACCTTTCAAATTTAAAGGTTTTTATTATTATTATTATTATTAAGCAGATTTACCCGACTTTATCAAACTGATAACGGTTGGCAGGGTTGGGCGTCTCCCGGCCGTGATCGGACGCATAAAGACAGTTCAGCAAACTGTCCGAGTTCATCAGCTCCCTGTGAAACACACGGTATATGTTAGAGAAAATCAAACATAAAGTCCATGTGCTGTTGACTAATCACTGTTAACAAATATCCAGATGTTTGGAGATGTTACAAACCCCGAACTGATGGCTCCTGACAAATCCACAGACGTGGAAACTTTGATCTTCACAGTGAGTATGTTGAGGTTCATGAGGTAATAAAAGTACAGATGCAAAACACTGTTGTCTGAAGAGAGAGAAAGAAACACAACCCAATGAAATCATCTTCATTCATCATGCACAAACATCTCAAAAATAATGCAACATGGGCACAATTCCCAACAAAGATTCATCCACCGAGTATTTCTTTATCAATAAACATGTTTTTAAAAGTGCTTAATAAAGTTTAAAGAGGTTAGAAGCTTGGTGGTGAAATCTGTGAAAAGACAATCTTGTTGGACAAAACGTTTAAGTGGCAAAACTTTTGTTAAACACAGAGCGTATTTTTTGCAACGAACCAATAGCCTACGGGAAAATGAATGGGCTTTTGGCGAGGGAACCAGTGTCCTGCTAACTTCTACATTTTTGAAAACCAAAAAATGTTTCTACTACAAAAACAAAATACTAGGAATGCAATTGAATCATTGTTGACAAAAAAACTATGTTTTTGCAAGAGCTAACATCTCACCGTTTTTAATGATTAAAAAAAAAAAACAGCAACTTTATAGTGGTCTATCAAACGCACACACCTTTACACTTAAGGTCCACGCAAAGCGAAAGAGGGTGACGTCTTAACATCTCTTTACGCTTGTCCTCCATCTGAACGCCAACTGTTCCTCTGCGACGCTTCTGAACACACAGCAGAAAAGAAAGTGAAGATGCAATCTAAAGAGTAAAAAAAGTGAATGAATAAAAGAGTCTTACTGTATTCTGCTGCTCCTCTTCAGCATCTGAATCACTTTCATCATCTGAAAGACACACAAAAATTACACATTGATCACATGCACACACAAATGAGACTTACTGATCACACAGACACACACCTTGTGATTCTTCTGGGCGTCTGGAGAGAGCTTTGGCCTCGTCCACGTCTCCACTGATGTTCACGGACAGATTTTTGTCTAAAACAAACAATCGCATGATGTCACCTTCATTGTTTGAATGTGGTCTGAGAGAGCGAGGGTGTGTGTCTTACCGCAAGCCTGTCCGTACGCGCTCGCCTGCACCAACAACACGTAAAGCGGAGGGGGCAGGTGACGCGCCACCTCGGCCTGTTTCTGCATGCGCTCGTACGGCATCGAGAGATACTCCTGCACCGGTATAGATGCCTGAAAAACACACAGAGAATGCACTGCAATGAAATAAAGTCTGGGAGACACTTTTAAAGAAAGAACGAATCACAAGTTAAATGATTTTGGGCTGTACCTGCATGATGTTTTGCAGTCCAGGCTGAAGGCTGCTCAGATATTCTTTCTTCTGCTCGATAGCTTTCTGGATCTTCTCCTTACTGGTCAGAGACGTCTTATACTGCTCCGCCAACCTGTGTGACAGACCGACGAGCGGATTAAATCAAATGCTTCTTCGTGGTCATGATTCAGTGGTAGTTTAAATAACTTGTGTGCATGTCACCTCTTCCTCTGCTCCAATTCCCAGTCCAGGCGAGCTAGGGTGAGCTGGTGTTGGTCATCTCGAGTGATGTGAGGTCGTGAGATCTCCTCTGGAGCCTCCTGGAAGAACTCCTGCTCGCTGACTAGCTCGATCTCCTCATGCTGAGACCTGACACACACATAAACACATATTAACCTCAACTTCAAACAGGTTACTTTTATCAGTGTACCAAGCAGGACTTCCAACTAGGTAATGATAAGTAATTTTTATAGCTATTAAAAACAGCTATAATATGAAGTATAACATTCTGTCTATGTGCAAGCTCATCTTCAACACTCACTTGAATTCGAGACATTTGCCGATCTCTTTTTGCAGATGCATGACCTCATAGAGAAGATTCTGAAGCTGCAGGTGAAGAACATCAACACGCTGCTTCGTCTGTGGACAAAGTGAAAGCAAGTGAGAAAGGGTCGGCTAAATAAACTATGTATTTCACGGTTTAAACTCCTTTTGAAGTCAAGTTAAGCCACATTTTATTGTCATTTCAACCATAAACAGCTAGTACTGTACACAGTGAAACTAAACAATGTTATTTTAGTACAAAGGCGCTACATACAACACCACAAAACTGCAAGAATACTTATTCACAAGACGTTACAGGCCATAACAATATGATATTTAGAAATGTAACACCAAATAATACTTTGGACACCAAATGTACCTGACTGTAACTACATAATTATCCACATATAAAAATGCTAATTTTCTACCCATAAGACATCTTAGACAGGTGATTTAAAAGAGAAAAATACATTTCTGTATGCATTACAAACTTGTGACTAACCATGTGTGTAGGTCTATGTTTGTATCTGGGTCCAAGCCTTCACTCATTTCAATAGATGATACCGTTTAAACAGCTGTTTATGAGCACTATTTATTCATATTATTAGTGCTGGGCAAAGATTAATCACGATTAATCGCATACAAAATAAGAGTGATTTTTGCATACATAAATTAATTTCACAAATTTTTTATTTATATATAATTTTTATTTATATATATACACAATATAGAATATATACAAATAGAAATAAATATATAATTCCAGTTGTATATTTATTTCTATTTGTATATATTCTATATTATATATTGTATATAATAAATAAACATTATATATAAATAAAACATGGAAAACATGGAAAAATATTGGTCCGTAAAAGGAAATTTCAGAAAGGCAATATTGATAAATTCATCTGAAATATTTTTATTCATCCCTACCTATGTACTTGAACAACTAAAGTTGTACCTAAAGTATGTGATGGGAATTTGCCTTTTCAATAAAAAGATAATAAAAAAGGGAAATATAAATAAATATATAAAAACATTTAAATGTTTCTTAAATGCATACATGAATATATTACACACCGCACACACTCATATATTATGGAAAAAAAAATCTCTTTTATTTTGTATGCGATTAGTCGCGATTAATCTTTGCCTAGCACTACATATTATTCATTTAATCAAAAAATGTATAAACTCAGTGTACACTGCAGTCTCCAGGCTCACGAAATAACAGACAGCAATATATTAATAATTCATAAATGTCTATGAGTCCATGTCTGATCATCTCGGATTTTGTTATGGAGATTAAAATTAGGTTTTTGGTAGTTTTGCATTATAATACGAGTATATATTAGCGTGATTTTTGTTATTTCCCTAAGCATTTAAGATCAGTCAGACCCAGAAGTGGTGCATGACATCAGACTTAACAAGCCCATATACCTCATGCGTCTGATCTCGGCCTTTCTTCAGTCTCATGTGCGCCAGACGGTTGAGTTTCTTCAGAGTAATAAAATGAACACTGCTTTGTCTGCGTCTCTCCTCGATTTCCACACTCTGTATATAAATAATAAAGACCAAAATTCAGCATCAATCCATTCATCATCACTTTTCACATAAAGAGTAAGGCTGCAGTCACACCAAAAGCGTTTATGGCAGTTGCAGGCGCCTTTTTTGAATGATATTCTATGGGCAGGGCGCGTTTGCGCGCTGTTTATGCGCGCCGAGCGCCTTGCGGTTTTCTGCCGCCTGTCGCGCACGCGTTTTTGAAGGAGCGCTGAGAGCGGAGAAAGCGCCTGACGTCATTCGCGTCTTCCATTGTCCAATCGAATGAGGGGAGAGGCGGGCCTTACGTTGTGGTCAGTGAAGTTTACAGTTGCTTTGAAGAACCGGACTCCACTCGCTCACGCTCTCCTGCGTGTTTATGCATCTCTCACCCTCAAACAAGGTCAGAGCAAGCGTCCTCTTTTTAAAGTTTCTGCTAATATGACAGTTAACAGCAAAAGAGCGCTCACGCTTCAATATTTGATTGACAAGACAGCTGACTCGGTGGTTGCTTAGCAACATGAAAAGCCGCGCCGCACTGCTCTTTTTTTAAAAAAGGCAGTGCGTCGCGCCTTGCGTTTGCAAGCGTTTAAAGCGCTTTTGGTGTGACTGCGCCCTAACTGTGCACCCCGGTGAACTCACCCCGTCTTTAGCACCGCTGGCTTTCAGCTCCTGGATTTCTGCCATCAGTTTAGCCAGAGCGGCACACGTGTCTTTATACAGGATATAATCCTGCTGTGCATCTCTGCCTTCCAGCTCCACTTCCTCATTATACACACGCACATCCTAAAAAAAAAAACACACACACAGAGAGTGAGCAGTGCAATAGACAAAAAAAAACACAAATCCTGCCTACCGGCTTAATATATTCGAAAAAGTTAATTTGGGGGTGAAATATGACCCAGATATTATTTTTTGTGAATATGGTGCACCCAGATATGATTCCTACATCACCAAAATGTGCAACAAGGAATGTGTGAGGTGAGATAGGAAAGGAGATGGATCTCATTAGAACCTGATTCTTTCCTGCAGACAGCTTCCTCTGTCCAATAGGAAGAAGTCCTGCAGAACACGTGACCTAGACACGCCAATCACAGTAAGCGCTCACTGGAAAGCTCAGCATCACAACATTACTCATCTGAACACAACTCGTGAAAGAATGACATCTTAAAGCCTAAATGTGTGGATGGAACGTGCTGGAGTGTACCTGAACCTCCCTCAACCTGACCTTCCTCAATTTGACATGTTTACTGACTGCACTGAGCTGCATAAAGACATGAGAATTATTAGCAAAAAAAACACACTTAAATCACATCACAAGATCCACTAACACAAAATGTTTGACCTCATCAGGTGTTAATGACATCACAGCATCTCACCTGATCTCCCTCTCGACTCCGTTTGGTTTCTGGAGTGCCGCCTTCGTTTCGGATCACTTTAGGTTTTCTCTTCTTCACTGCGTCTGAAGACATGACTGAAACGTCAAGGAAGAACAAACTGAAAAGAAAGAAGTCCATTAACAAAAACATACATTGTACTTTGAGCCCTAGTTTAGACATGTTGGTCAGACCGATCATTTGGTTATATTTTAAGGTCACTGCATATTTTGAGGCCAGGATCTCTTTAATCAATTAACAAAAGAGGAACGATAGATAGCTTCTCATTGTGTCAGATTCAAACCTACCAACATCCCAGTAAATAAGCACTTTCTGTATAACAAAGAAATTCATTTAAATAATGCAATTTGATAACACTGAATTGGGCCACAATACTACCATAAAAAAAACATATAGGTCGACCACTTCAATAAAGACCTTTATACATACCTGGGCATGTATTTTATTTATGTGAAAGTGGGCACAAACAGAAACAATTTTGCTATACATCGACATCAACCACGTTTTTAAACGGTAAACGTTAGATGCCACTTTATATTTACATAAACAGAGTTTCTTCCAGCAGACTAACGTTAATATATAGACTGACTTAACTGAAAATGTGCTTTTCGTTACGAATCTGTAGCTTACATAATATTATACTAGTTTATTAAACTGTGCTGAATTCATAACAAATGGGTTAGCTTACGCTACAGTAACAGCTAAACCATTTTAAACGCGTCAAATTAATCGTGCATCGTAAAACATATAAATGTCTAAACGCATTAACACTCACCTTTGTTCACTTTCTCCAATTTCAGTACGCAAATATTATATTAATGTTTAGGTGATTTCATTCAATCAGTAAGAGTTAGCATACTGACTTGAGGAGCCAGAGGGAAACAGTGGACAACACTTCCGGTCGCTGTTTTATAAAATAAGAGCGGGCAAAAAAACCGATGCTCGAAGTATTAGTTCTTAAAATCAAAACTCGTTTTAAGATGTAATTTTAACACGTTTAATGAGTGGTGAAAATAATTTAGACCGCACGCGATAAACACTCTGAATGCAAATAACTGGCTCGTATGAGACGTATTGCGTTCGTCTGTATCGAGACTTTTATTTTGGAAGACTAGCTTGCGGGCAAACTTACCTGTGAGGACGCTGCTTGCGTAGCCTTAACCCAAATCGCTGTCTATCAAATGTTTGTAATTTTCATCTGCGTCTTTTAGGTATTAAGCATCTTTAATATTACACCACGACCAGTAAAACGTTTGGTCAAATGAATGTCATTGAAGGTAAGCGATTATCTTACTCGGATTCAAAACAAATATGCGCGTGACTCGAGGAGGATGGAGTTAAACATTGATAAAGTGATTTAACTGTAACCCTAAGTCAATTTAAAATAAATCGTCTATGTAGTTAGTAACATAGTAATAATAGTTTTGTGTGCAATCATGACTATTTTGTATGGTTTGCACTTCACAGGTGGCGTCATCGCAACTGGTGCATTATGGGTCATTGGAGGCCTGTATCTAATTTGAGAGATCAGCTGTCTCGACATCCTCCTGTGGTTGTGTTTTTCTTGTGCATACTGATTCTCTCTATAACTTTTGTTAGTTTTGGGCTTTACTCTCGGTATCAGGATATAAAGAACCCTGATATAAGTTTAGTGAGTATTCCCTTAGTTCCTACAATGTATTGTTAATGCTTGTTTTATATAACTATTTAGGGTTGTTGTATTCTGTTAGCTTTCTTCTTAACTTAATCATGCACTTGTTTTCTAGGACTGGAACCAGGTTTTTGGTGCTATTGCTGGTTTCAGGTTCTGCACACATTTAAATGATACAGATGCACATCTGGAGGAAGACTCTCCCCGTATGGTGGAGCACGCAGACACGATTACAACTAACGTTTCCATGAACACTTCTCATGTTTCTTTACTGGTTCCTCTGGTAATAACGGGAGACATCCGATCTGATATTGTCATTAGTACTACAATGTTGGGCAGCCAGCTGGGCATGAAAGGTTAGATTGGAGCTATATGCAGTTTTATGTTCATATGTGGCACATCATGAGAATGAGTAAATAATGACTCTTTTCATTTTGGGGCCAAATATTGCTTTATTCCCAATATATTTCTCAGGAGATGCAGCCAAAACAACAGTGAACATTACACTTCACCTGCACAGTGATGTTTCCAACAACCAAACTGGACCACGGATGACCTGTCTGCAGCTCACCGCCCTCACACATGTTCTTCCTCAGACTCCGTGAGGAGCTTATATGTCTAATACTGTCGTTCTTAAAAATGAGATCATGCAAGCTAACCTGTTGACTTTTCAGGTCACCCCCCGAATGCTCATTGGTGGGGAACGTAGATGATACCACATCACCTGTTAGGGCTGTTGCCATTGAGACAAATAAGCATGATTCCCCACACTGCTTCAATATGAAGTTCGCAGAAGATCCAAGCCTGACGGTCATGCTTACGCAGGTAGAAGACTCTTTATTGCTTTTCTTCATAACAGTTTATTCGCACAACTATTCATCCTGTGTAACCGACTTTACTTCTGTATTCCTTAACTAGGAGGAAAAAGCTGTATGTAGGTATCACCTTTTGTTGGTCAGCATTTCGCTTCTGGTTATCTGCATCCTGATGAGTTTCCGTGGAACCTTCTCTTCATCAAAATCTCGTTCTTACCAAGCAAATGATCTCCAAAAGGTAGTTAGTATATAGGTTGTGTACTAGGGATGGGACGATAAATGCCGATACACACTAATAATAGCGTAGCCTGGTCCATAACGAATTGCAGAATCGATATTATGCACAGCTTCATGTACTTCAGCTTTTGATCAGTAGGAAGTCCTTATCGATCTGAAATCACTGTTAGTTTGAGTCGTTTATAAGTTAACATGCATTTGAAAAAACAACACTCGTCAAACATAATCATCATACATATTCTTTATTATCATGAAAATACCTGAAAAGGTTTGAAGAACAGATATATAAACATAGAATTAAATACGTAGACGCCTCATGATGTGCTGGAACGCAATCCAGCATCGCCGCCATATTGGTTGGGTCACCTCATTCAACGCTAACACCAGAGTCAATAGGAGTCAACGGAGAGCGAGCAACTATGCTCGTATTTTTTTACATCCTGCGGTTGCAACAACCGCCGCAGTATTGATACCAGATCGCATGGGATTACCTTTCACAAGTAAGACTAAACAATAATTTTGGTTATTTTATCATTTATAATATTATGTCATTGTAAGTAACATTACTTGCGTGTAACCAAATTGTGTGAAAATCCAGTCAAAATTTGAGGAGTTATGATTATTGTAGTTGGCAATACACCTTCCTCAGTAGAAATAAATGCAGGGGGCGCACTGGGGACCCATCCAAGATGGCGGCTGCGCTGATACGTCAGCTCCAATAGGCAGCGTCAGTCAATGAGGTGTCTACGTATATAATGTCTATAGATATAAATATATGCTAATTCCTGGAGATGTGTGAGTAAATGGTTCTTCTTCTGCGGCCCATATTGAGTTTCTGCACAAGAGCGCCCTCTGGCTTTTGGATCTAGCGCTATTCACCGTAATTCATCGAGAAGCATAGCAAGCATCATCAGCCGATTTATCGACCCATCCCTATTGTGTACTGACAAGATCCCTGTCATCATTTATACTTTGCAATCACTTTAAATAATGAATATATTCAATTCCTAGGATACGCTGCTGAGTCCATGAGAAGATTTGCAGATCAACCGAAACATCCGAAGATACCTGAAGAATCAACACTTGAGCATTCAACACCAATTTATTACCATTTCTGCGACTAACTGATGTCAATGTATGAATTAATTTCATGAATGGTTGCTGTATTATAATGCATGAGTGCAATGTCTGCAAAAAAACATAACCAGAAATCTATGGTTGTTAAGTTATATTAAACCTTTACTCCAAGAGTAAAACACAAGGTGGCTGTATTTTGCCCTTAATTCTATTAAATGAAGGTGATTACCATTGTATTGTTGATTGAGATTGAAATAAAAATATTCTGTTGTACCCCAGAGTATATTCTCGAAACAAATGGCGTCCTTTGATTGGTTAAAAATAGACGCGTATGACCGCATAAGGTACTTATTTTTGTAATAGAGCCCATGTAGTGTGGACTTGTTTATAGTTTGATAGCACATTTAAACGTGAACTATATTGTTTAAAGATGTGCTGAAGAATAGTCTGTCTCAAAAAATAAAAAAGGAAGGTGCGATAAAGACCTCCCGTTTGTTAAGAATAGACGGCAGACATTTTGTCTCCTTCCTCCGTGGTCTGTTTTTATCACCGCCATTCTTCCAACATTTCACAAAAAATGGTTCGCCGTAACGTTTATACATTCATTGCACAGCTAACTTGATACGAATAAACAACAAAGCCCACGCTCATTCGCAAACCATCCTAAATTAATATATCAATACTGTATGCTGAATTAAAAACGCAAACATATTCTATCATCAGTATTACCTTATATCTGATTTTAAAAACCAATCGCAGATTTATCAAGCATTCGTGCTCGCCTGCAGCACGCGTCACTCCCCGCGTTTTTCCTCGCATTCCTCCGTGGGTTAGAAAATGTATTTCCTGCTTCACGTTGAGTGACGGTCATTTCAACCAATAGAAAGCTCACATCGAAGCCGCGGACTGTGTGATTGGCTGGGCCGGTTGTGGTGGGCGGGTCTAACAGTGTCGGTGCTCGCGTGTGTCGAAGGAAGGCGTTCTGGAGCGTTTCGCGGCCTTGCATCAACGTTATGTGAGCGAAAAGGAATAAACAAGTTTTGTTTTGTATCGTTTCCATGCACACGAGTGAAACCGTTGGATAAATACAAAGCGAAGTCGCGGGATGGTTAAATGGTTTGCATCATCAAAATAACATTTATCTCTTGTGTTACTGTACAATAGCTGTTTGATTTTTTTTTTACATGCAGTCGGGCAGGTCGCAGTTATTTGCGCATTGCTCTTGTGTAATAGTATTTGGGTTGGTAAAGAGTTAAGGTTTGACATTATAAATTATAAGTTCTTAGTTAATTGTGAATGAAAGTGTTTGCCGGTATTTGTGTTGATCTCAAGGGCCTTGTGTAGCATGGGGTGGCCTTGTGTGTGTTTAACGTGACTCCCACCCTGCTTGAATTTGCGGTAAAATGCATTCAATGACAGATATTGCAACGTGTCTCAGATACTCTTCACACATGGGCACACCTCTCTGTTTCATTATTTAGTGTAGAAGTGAAAATATTTATTGTAACTTTAAATATAAGATCAATGAATGTTTCACAAATTCATCATGCGTGCTCTTGAAATGATGTCAGAAATAAGTGTAGTTTGGTTATTTAGTCTTTATAGTCTACATGACTAAGATAATGGAAAAGTATGTGACTAACTCTAACTTGACAAGAACTGAAAAAGTGCACATAGCTCTAAACAAGTTTAAAGGTTGTTTTTACGTAGTTTTAAGGTGTTTTCACCTGTTAATTGATCAGAGTACACAATTTTTGCACAAAATTTAATAATCCAACCCATATAAAACTTAACCATGTTTTTTTGTGGTAAAAGTGTAATAACCATGTTTTTTGTTGTATTGATTACTATTAACAAAACCATGATTTTACTACAGTAACCGTTGATAAAACATGGCTTTTAAAACCATGGTTATTTTGTGCTAACCATGATTTTACTACAGTAACCATGTTTTTTAACTGTAGTAAAACCATGGTTCATTTTTGTGAGAGCAATGACATTATTGTTATTCTGCATGCCTCTTTTATGCAATTTGATAAGGTCATATGATAATGTGATATGATTTGTTGCATACTGCCTATGTTTCAGTATTTTATGTAGGACAGTATGCATCAATGCAGTATGCATTGTATTTTAGTATGTTATTATTCTGTTTTGAACATAGCTTTACTTTAAAGCCCAGCAGGTGGTATATCTATTCTCAATTTAACCTGTCTTGTTCTACCTGTCTTGTTTTTTGTTTTATAGGTCTTAATCTTGCATGATTGAGTTGGCAGAATGTAAAGGAGTGAAGTGAATACAATCAGCATCAGTGTTTTATATTAGTATATATTTTATTTCTTTATGACGATGGCCTACCCAAATTATAGCTCACTAAACCGAGCTCAGCTCACCTTTGAATATCTGCACACAAACTCGTAAGTATCAATTTGTGTGTATGTTTACTGTATGTGTGTGTGTGTGTGACTGCGACAATCCTATTTGCATTAAGAAACTTGGTTGGCATTTTTTTGAAAACGTGTCCCAAAACCTCTAAACCGATATAGGGGGTTCATTCATAACCGATAATGTGCTTCATAAGTTCTGTTTTTTTCCCCACAATGGGTTTTGCTAAAACATTTACTGAAACAGGATGTTATAACACAAAGGATTGCAGTACATGGTTAGAAAGCTTGGGTCTGGTTTCACAGACAAGGCCTAGGGCCGATTCACACCGGCTGCGTGGCGTATCTGTTGCATGTCAGTTGCGTGGCGGCTGCGTCGCGTTTTCTTTGTCTGTACACACCAGAAGCATGCCTGACGCAGCGCTAACGCGCTGCTGTTGCTATAGGTGACATATATTTTGCCTGGAAACGCTTCCAAGACGCTTGCGTGTAGTGTGAAAAATAGGCGTCGGTCCTATTCCTAGCATGCACGTGTTTTCGGCGCGGCTCAAGCCGCGCCTGAGACGTGCGTGTCATGCAGGCGGTGTGAACTGTCAAACCTGCTAACATGGGACACGCCACGCAGCTGAGACGCACACGCCACGCAGCCGGTGTGAATCGGCACTTAGCTAAACAAGGATTAGGGCTTGGTTTAATCAAGATGTTTAAGCATCCTTTATAAACAATAAACGTCCCTTAAAAGAAGACGTTACTGAGAGAGACAAATCTTCAGACAAATCAATAGCACTGGTGTATTTTAAGATTTATTAGTTTAAGTTATTTAAGCCTGGTCTGTGAAACCGGGGTTAAAGTTTTAAATTGTGCTCCAAAGGAAGTACTGAATATTGAATGTTTAGAAACTACTACTAGTAGGTATGGAAATGGAGGTTCATTGTGGACACCCTAGCACCCTAGTTCGGGACATATTTTTTAAACCATAGATGCAGAAAATTGCTTTATTTATTTATTTTATTAGTTTAGAGGCAATTACATGGATGAAAGAAGAAAAGCCTTAACATTTTCCGCTGGGTCTTCATCCACCTTAAAATGTACTTAATGGATGCAGTCCACCCAATTTCCAGCCATGTTTACTTCCTAAATGAATGTTTGATTTTACTTAATATTTTACTGTTTTGAAAACAAAAAAAAAACTTTGTTGCCAAAGTGATTATTACACGATTTAGTATACATAAATTTATATAAACGGTTATAGGAAATTCAAAACATGATCGGGCTTAGTACAGTTCCCTGTGGCACTCCTTCATTTAGATGCTGTACTGTACGTTGCTTTTTTTAACCTAACTTGGGTAGGTTCTCCAGACCTGTTCTTGAAGAAGTAAACTGTCAACTGGTAATAAACAGAGCCCATGCAGGATTAGGTCAGTTGATGAACAAATAAAACTTTCAGCTAAAGGTTCGTGAAAGACTAGTGAAAAATGTGTGTCAACTTTGTGGTCAAATAAAGCAGAATATACAATTGTGTTCATGAATATCGTGCTTACTCTAGAATTTTGTACCCAAACCTCTATATCAATCTTTTATGTGTGGTTGTCCTGTACTTTGAACAAACAAATCGTAAAAGAAGAAAAAAGACTGCTCACCACACTCCCCCGGTGCATTTACAAACAATGCACTCACACATCATTCTAACCATTTTAGCATCAAACTGATTCAAGCCCCACTCAGACCACCAGCAACTAACAGTGGGAGAGCAACGTGATTTCATTTTTTTTCAGAAGCTTGGCAACTTCTGGCAACACGAGCCGTTGGGAACTTAAAGTTTAAATCATAAGCCGCTTTTGGAAGCGCCTACCAGTAAAAGTGAAGCAGTGGCGCTCATGTTATCCATCTCTCGTCAGTTACAGCAGTGGATGGTACTTGCATGTTTATTAGGGATGCCTCCTAATGACCTTTTTAAAAGAGATGGGCAAAACACAGCGAAGAAGTCACTGTCAGTCTAAAGGGGCTTGAGAGCGACAACTCTTGTGAGAGACTTCAACTAGTTTTTGCGCAGAAGCACTTTTTGTAGAACTGTTAAAAACTTTTGAGGCCTGACTTCTAAAAGTTGTGTATGAAATGTAGGATTCTTAAAAGCTGCAGTTTTTGTGTGTCATTGATCGATTTCATCTTTGGCCAAGACTACTTTACACCCTGCCACACATTCTTTCATATGAGTTTAGTGATGGTACCTACGGTTGTATGCTGCTTGAAACCCTCAGCTCAAGATCATCTATCACTGGTCTTGTCTGTACTAATTTAGTTTCATTTGAAAGTGCATCCTTTTTTCTAAATGTTGGCTCTACCGTCCACGAAAATGAAGATTTTTAGATGAAGGGTCATCTTTGAACAGGACTCCTGTAATGGTTTTGGAGTTACAGATGAAGATTGGATAAAATGGATGAGATGAAATGTCTGAAGCTAAAGATTCAAACCTCATTAAGAGGTAGACAGAGTAAAGATGCAAAACAAAAATCAGCAGAATTACGAAGCAACAAATAAGGAGCAATGTAACAACCAATAGGAGATCTGTTCCTTAAACAAATAAATGTAAATGAAGAAATTCAAGACTTCTAGTTGTGCATCAGTGCATGTCGCCTTTTACACATTTACAACAACAACAACTGACTTGAGTTATGCAAATACTTGTATACTAGCTGCATTACAGAGAAGTCAACACGAACTTAGCCGTTTTTGCAAACAAAAGAGATCTTATGTTTTTGTTGACGACAGATTATTTTATTGCCAACAGGACAACCCATGAGTTTCTTTTTGGCGCTTTGGCTGAACTTGTGGACAACTCGAGGTACAAGCATTTATTCCATCATCTGAATTTATATGCGATAGAAAACTTAAGTCAGCCGTCATAGCGAAGATAGTCAAGAATCATTACAATTATTTGCAGTATTGAAATGAACTCTGTTTCTTGTCTACAGAGATGCAAATGCCACACGGATAGACATCTTCACAGGTTGGGAACAGTTTTCTAGGAAAACATTGCTATTACTCATGAGAAAAAACATACGTTTTAAATTAACAAAATAAAATTATTTAAAAGCAAATTTAAAATTTAATTTTTCATCTTTTGTGGCCAATCAGAGAAGAGACCGGACCTGAGAGGAGGTTTTATGCTCTGTTTCCTTGACGATGGCACTGGAATGGAACCCAGTAAGTCATGGATAAGCGAATCTGAATACGATTCAGCGTCTAAACTTAGAAAGATCTCGTGCACAGCGTGGTTTGGTGATGATAGTTAAACAATTTTTTTGAATAGGTGAAGCCACACACGTTATCCAGTTTGGTAAATCCAGCAAACGATTCCCAGAATCCACGCACATCGGCCAGTATGGAAATGGATTGAAGTCGTAAGTATCCTTCACGTTTTCCGTAACTAGTTCCATAATTTCATAAATTAATTGCTTTTATATTACAACACTGTTATTTATAGTGCTCTTGAGATTGGTCGTTACAAGTGTGTTGATATTTTGTATAACGGCACTGTGGCTGTGTGTCGTTTGTATAAAGCCATGGGTATAGTTTTTTACGCATATGCGAGCGTACGTGGATAGTCGAACGCATAGCCTTACAATGCATAGTTCATTTAACTCATTTACCATTGTGACAAATTGCAATACCTCTCGTGGCCTACATACTCCTGTACGCACATGCGCGACCTACACGTACAATGTAAGCGAGGTTTCAAAAATCAGACAGTGCGTGTACGATACGTATGATGACGACATTTGTGTTACACACACTGGGTCTCAAATTTGTTCGTATGGACATTTTAACTTACAAATCATGATTCAACAAAAACTTACTAAAATCTATTTTAAATATATGCAAAAACGTAAGAACAACTTAGACCACATGTACGCAATAATCATGAACAAGAATTTGTTCGTGAAATGTGTTTTCATGAATCAACAAAAACTTTCATACTAAAATTTCTTCTAAATGTTTGCAAAAATGTAAGAACAACTTAGACCACATGTACGCAATAATCATGAACAATGAAAATATATATAAAATATATAACACAGATATAAGTTATAGCATTCTTTTTCCTTGTTCATGATTATTGCGCACATGTGGTCTAAGTATGAAAGTTTTTGTTGATTCATGAAAACATCCGAACACACATTTCACGAACAAATTCTTGTTCATGATTATTGCATACATGTGGTCTAAGTTGTTCTTACGTTTTTGCAAACATTTAGAAGTAATTTTAGTATGAAAGTTTTTGTTGATTCATGAAAACGTCCGAGCACACATTTCACAAACAATTTTGTGCGTACGCATGCTTAGTGAATGAGACCCATTGTATGTGGACCCTCACATACATGTAAAAAATGAACTATGCCTAGCTAACGCGGACTACTTTTTTGTTTTGTGTGTTTTTGCTCTTGCTAAGTTTTGCTCTATCGTTCCTTTTAGGGGTTCGATGCGTATCGGCAAGGACTTCATTCTTTTCACCAAAAAAGACAACAAATTAACCTGTTTGTTTTTGTCACGAACATTTCACGAAGAAGAGGGGCTGGATGAGGTAAGTCATCGGCCTTATGAATGACACTCGTTCTGATTGGGCGACAGACTTCGGAGAATTTCATTGGCCTGTTGTCACATGTTCTCAGGTTATCGTTCCATTGCCGAGTTGGGATTTGCAGACTCAGCAACCTCTGTCTCAAGACACAGAGAAATATGCCACTGAAACCGAACTGATCTTTAAGTATTCTCCCTTTAAAAATGAAGAGCAACTGTTTCGCCAGTTTAAGAAGATCGAAGGACCAAGTGGTTAGTTTTACCTCACGTGTATGTTTTTTGTGAGCTTTATCAGGTTATTGACTTGGTATTGGTGCAAATGTTATATTTAAATGTGCATGTGTGTGCAGGCACTCTTGTTGTAGTTTATAATCTTAAGTTGATGGACAACAGAGAGCCGGAGTTAGATGTGGAGTCGGACCACCAGGACATTATTATGGCTGGGACACCCGTAGAAGGAGTGTAAGTCTATGAGTGGTCAAACACTCAAAAACTTTTTATTAATATGACCCCAGAAGGATCTTAGGAGAGGACCACATCATAAAGCATGGCTAGTTTTTGGTGATGCAGTTTTGTGTTTTTAAACAGGAAGCCAGAGAGAAGGTCATTTCGTGCGTATGCTGCGGTCCTTTACATCGACCCCAGAATGAGGATCTTTATTCAGGGCCACAAAGTCAGAACCAAAAGATTGTCCTGTTGCTTGTATAACCCCAGGTAAACCTATGAAAAAACAACACATACACACACAACATCTTAAATAAATCCTCACACAGAGCTCTTTAAGTAAGGATTTGCACAACAACAGTGTACTAAAAATGAAAAAGTTAATTGTCAAAACGATCCCAGTTCACATGGATCAACTTAAAATGACTAGCATGCGTAGCTGGTGAAGTCTGAACACATAAGGGGCTGTTTACACTTGGTATTAAGATGTTTTTTCGTCGATCGGATGACAAGTGGATGAGAGAGACACATCACGTTTACACCTGGTATTTAAATCCGTCTCTTTTGTCCACATTCAACCGCTTCTGTCGTGAATACTGTGAGGGGGTGGTCTGTCGAGACGGTGGGCGAGTCTCTCTGCTGTCATTCAAACGCGAGCGGGAGTATTTATGAGTTTATATGGACGCGAAC
Source organism: Misgurnus anguillicaudatus (assembly GCF_027580225.2). Taxonomy (NCBI): domain Eukaryota; kingdom Metazoa; phylum Chordata; class Actinopteri; order Cypriniformes; family Cobitidae; genus Misgurnus; species Misgurnus anguillicaudatus. Next base: position 722,278 of record NW_027395277.1, on the reverse strand, counting down.
TAATATTATGTCAGAATCCACTGCTTGTTTAGAAAGTAAACATGCTGCACAGTGTTTTGTACGTGTATATGTTAGAGCTTTCTCTGAATTTTCAGCACAATTGATGAAATAGGATCGCGCAACTTTCACACGCTTGCAAAATGAAACTGCGAAGATCAGCCGCTTTAGTTTTATCAATGAAAGGCTAAAAACAGCACTGTTCACCGTGTGTTCTTGCCAGAAGTCAGAAAAGACATAAAACTTTGTGTTCAGTATCTCAGAATAGATAAATGGGCGGAGAGAAGGCGGTTGCGTGTGGCTGTTCGAACACATTCAACCACATGTGCGTTTACACTACAAAAGCAATCCGATTGAAGGGGGTTTCGACTACCTCTGAAAGTGGTCGAAAGTGGACTCGTTTTGAACACAGTTTACACCTGGCATTAACGTCGTCCACTTGTGATCCGATCGACGAAAACGCATGCCAAGTGTAAACAGCCTCTAAAACACATGCAGATGATAACAATTCTCAAATTCAAATATTGCAAACGCACACAAAACACTGTGAATGCATTCACTTAGATGTCCAAACGTTTGTTTGACCTACAGGATCTACAAATACACCTCAACGCGCTTTAAAACCAGAGCAGAACAGGAAGTCAAGAAAGCAGATCACCTCGCAAAACTTGGTGAGTAATTCAATAAACCAGCTCTGGACCAAAATAGTCCATTGTGTGAATTGTGTTTGTCTGCATTTGTGGTTTCTGGTGATGTCATTTCCTTCATATGACCATTTCTGCTTTTCATTTATGATCATGCTGCACCACGATTTCACATGGATATAGTCGTGATAAAAAATGCAATGATCTCCTGTCACATTTTTATTACATTTAAGAGTCGATTTCTCTTTCAAATTCATAGTTAAACAAACAAAGATCACTCATGCCCCCTCTCGTCCACTTCTTGGGTGCTCTCTTGATTATTTTTGGATGTTTGTCACTTCCTCTTTAGCTGAAGAGAAGGCGAAGGAGGCGGAGAGTAAAGCCCGAGCGCTGGAGCTGAAGCTTGGTGATGATTTATCCAAAGAAGCCAGGGTAAAACCATATCATTTACATTAAAGTAAAGAGATGTGTATTTGTAGGGATCAGAATGTAATTCGGGGTGAACTGTTTTGTATTGGCCCAGTAAGAAAGCACTCATAACACCCAAGCAACCAAATAAACATGGTGCAAAAAACTCACAACACCCTTACATCGTGATGATGAGGCAAATTCTGCTTCTGTTCCCCTTTTAGTATTCAGATACATATGTTGTATTTGTTAACATCAGTAATGCATTAGCTACTTAATGCATGCACTAAAAATACTTCTCAAGCATTTATTAATCTTAGTACTTGATCATTGCAGCCTTTACTAATGTTTTTTAAATAAACTAACATTAGTTAATGCACAATGAAATAATATAAACAATTTTATGGGCATTAAAGGGACACTCCCCTAGAGTTAAACATTTGATTTTTACCGTTTTGGAATCCATTCAGCCGATCTCCGTGTCTGGCGGTAGCACTTTTAGCATAGCTTAGCATAATTCATTGAATCTGATTAGACCATTAGCATCACGCCTAAAAAAATAACCGAAGAGTTTCGATATTTTTCCTATTTAAAACTTGACTCTTCTGTAGTTACATCGTGTGCTAAGACCGACGGAAAAATAAAAGTTGCGATTTTCTAGCCAGATATGCTAGGTACTATACTCTCATTCTGGCGTAATGATCAAGGACTTTGCTGCCTTAACATGGCTGCAGCAGGCGCAATGATATTACGCAGAAGCCGAAAATAGTCACCTTAGGATCTTTCAATAGCAGCGGATTATTTTCGGGCACTGCGTAATATCACAGCCATATCTGCCTAGAAAATGGCAACTTTTAATTTTTTGTCTGTCTTGGCACACAATGTAATTACAGAAGAGTCAAGTTTTAAATCTTTAACTCATTCCCTGCCAGAGTTTTTTTAAAAGTTTCTCAAAATGTCTTCCAGGAAATGTTCTTCTATAAATATATAAACATACAAATATATCAAATGAAAAAACAAACAAAACCGGGGGGGGGGGGGGGGGGGGGACTTTCATCAAATCTTTATTTGTTCTCTTTTTATAACCTCTTAAATATGGGTAATTAAAAATTCCTTTACAAACAATTTTTGAAAAGGAATTTTGTTAGAGATCAGATTCAGAACGATTATCAAAACATACACGGAGTTTAAAATTAATTAAATTCCTTTTTTTATAAATTGGCCATCTAGTGGATAATAGCGGAATTAAAGATTACCGTAAAAAATTGTCATTGGCAGGGAACTGTTTTCTCTTAATTGACGAGATAACTCGTCAAAGGCGGGGAAAGAGTTAACTATTATTAGTTAATAAAAGCTGAAAAACCATATAGTTTGTTTACGTTAGCTAATGCGCTTACTAATATTAACAAATATCAATAAATTAATAGTTTTACCAATAGTTACTTATTGTAACTGTGCTTTCACACCACCACCGGCGAGAGCGTCAAAGTGGACGAAAGTCATTTGTTTTTAATGAGAGCTGGCAGCGAGCTTCGGCGCAACGCATCTTGGACAGTGTGATCGTCGAGGAAAGTTGAAATCAGCTTAACTTAATGGTAATGAGCTATGACGCAGTTCGGCAGCAACCAATCAAAAGGTGGAAACGTTCCACGGCAACCAATCGGAAGGCGGAAACCTCCACTTTGGAGGACTCCAGAGAATGCATTCGAGTGTCAGAGTGTCCACTACACTTTTACTATAGTGTCATTGGCTGGCCAGACATTTTTTAACCTCTCGCCAGCGGCAGTGTGAATATAAGGTGTTACCGATATAAAAGGTGTTTTTTCATACTGTTATTTATTTCAGGCTGCGCTGAGAAAAGCACAAGATTCAGCTGAAGCGCTGCGCTCAGAAGCTACCAGAAAACAAGCCATCCATGCATCCAAACAAAAGTAATACATGCATTCACAATAACATAGACTTCTTTAAATCTCACTTAGTTGTTTTTTAAATAATTCATATGATTTTTGATAAAGCCAGATGTGTATGTTCACCTTTACGTTATCTACTATGACTGTTCTTGTGTCAGAGCTTTGAAAGAACCCAAGGAACTGAACTTCATATTTGGCGTGAACATCGAAAGACGAGACCAGGATGGGATGTTCGTCTATAACTGCAGTCGTCTTATTAAAATGTATGAGAAGACGGGACCACAGCTGGAGGGAGGAATGTGAGTGAGAGCATACATTCACAAAACGACTTTAGCTATCACATGAACACATTGAAGTCAGATGTGAAATTTTGGCAACGTGTGTGCAGGGCGTGTGGTGGAGTTGTAGGAGTGGTGGATGTTCCCTATCTAGTGCTTGAACCAACACACAACAAGCAAGACTTTGCAGATGCTAAAGAGTACAGACACTTGTTGAGAGCAATGGGAGAATATCTCGCCCAATACTGGAAGGACATTGGTATAGGTCAGTCTTTGTGTTTGTTTGGTTTGCATTAACAACAAAAATTGTTGCATTGGATCTTGAGTAAAAAAATATTCTTCAACAGCTCAAAAAGGTATAGTCAAATTCTGGGATGAGTTCGGTTATTTGTCGGCGAACTGGAATTCTGCCCCATCAAAAGAACTTCGGTTTCGCCGACGGAGAGCCATGGAGATACCGGTCACCATTCAGTGCGGTATGAACATAAACATCTAGCATCATAGCGGGAATCTTTGCATGGTCAAATCACAGAAAATGGAAAAGTGTAATTACTCTTTTCTCTGTTATTTTACAGATAAATGCTTAAAATGGCGGACGCTGCCATTTCAGATGGATGCTGTGGACAAGCGCTACCCAGACAGCTGGGTGTGTCTCATGAACCCAGATGGAACCCAAGACAGGTTAAAAAACTTGACAGATTTGGCACAATATACAATGTTTTGGGGTTTAAGGGGCATTCACACTACGACTATTAAGGGGGTCGCACACAGGCCGGGCAGCTCAGCGCCACGCCGTGTCGAGACGCGTCTAGGACAACTCTTACGTATTGTAAACCGGAAGTGCACGTTAAATAGCGTTAGCTTCGTCAGATAGCCTCTACTTCAAAATGCAAAATATACGTTAGCAGCCAATGTTAATCGTTAATGATTTGAGACAAATATGATGTTATTTAATGTTAAACTATGTGAGTGGCACTGTGTGGCGCGACAGGGATTTGAGCAACTTCCTAGTCACAGCTGGGTGGCGCCGGTGTGCGTATACTCATAGAAAACAATGTGTTCGATTTTTTTAGAACTGAGCTGCGCAGCCGGTGTGCGATCCCCTTAACTAATGCTTAACTAAACTCCACGGGTCATGGAATTTCTGGAATATCATGGAATTTAAAAGGTGTTTTTCAGACATTGAAAGTCAAGGATTTTTTTGTCCAAGTCATGGAGTATCATGGCTTTGATTGCTTTCAATTTTAGTTTTCTATCAAAATGTAATTCGTAGGGATGCTCCGATCGATCGGCCGCAGATCGGTATCGGCCGATAACGGCATTAAATGACTCGATCGGTCCTCGTTAAATTTGCCGATCTCGTGAACCGATCTTTCTGTTTACTTTTATCATATGGCTCCTCAATGCGGCTGCAGTTACAGACCATTTTTACGCAGTGAGAGCATTTTTATAACCCGTGGCTCATGAGCGACGTGTAGATTTGCATTTCTCTCTTTGCCTTTACAGATGTGTATTTTCTATGAGGACAACATCCGTGGTATTACTTTATCTAGAAAAAATGTTAAAAGTTACAGTCATCAAAGAGCTTGCATATCAGCTTGAAAAATCGGCATTGGTATCGGCCAATCACGAAGACAACAAATCGGTGATCGGTATCGGCCTGCAAAAATCCTGATCGGAGCATCCCTAGTAATTCGCTTGTTAATTTGTGACGTAAGGAATACCATTTCCGAGTCAAAATCTGGATGCTCTCTGTAAAGGCTGAAGGTACGCTTGTCACTGGCATGCAAAGCACAGATCTTGCCGAGATTGGTCATACTTATAAGTATTATATCAATTAGTAAAAACACCACTTCCTGGCGGTTACCATCTTTAATTCGGACATTAAAACCTGCGCTGCAGTTAACGATAGCCACATAACATTTAGGAATCTACCAGAGATTATATTTGGCAGTTTTATTGTTCATCGGCTGAAAACTCACTCTGAAGATAACACCAACGATATCACTCATTGTATCTTTATTGTTAAAGTTGTGGTGTGAGCCCCGTTTTTTTTCAATTTAGAGCGATTTTCGTAACTAGTTAAAGTGCATAAAGTAAATTCATCATTGTTTTGTTTTCATAGATGTGACGCCCCTGAGCAGAAACAAAATTTGCCTGCCGGTGTTTTGAAAAAAGACTTCAAGACGTCAGAGGACAAACAGAAAGATTTATCGGAAAAAATCCGCCAACAGCAGGAGAAACTGGAGTCCTTGCAGGTATATATCTGTCCATCATCTCCCATCAGCTCTGAGCCTTTTTGTTTTTATAGGAATTAACGGCCTATTTCTCTTAATTTAGAAAACGACAACGATTAAATCGGCAGCTGATATAAAACAGCTCCCTCTAGATGTCAGTACAAAACCTGCAGAAGAGCGCACACCTCAGGTTGGTGGTAACAAGAACAAATATATTTTGCACAAAGAAAATCAAGAGTATTTTAGGACTGTTGTAACTTTTCCCATTTATAAATTGCATTGTTAGAGAAGTAAAACTTTTAATTTAAATCATTGTATGGTACTAGTAATACCAATTACTACCATGATGAGAATTGGGAATGATAAATTGTTGTAAATATGATGTCACAAAAATGTCCTAATAATTGACTTTTTTTTAGATTTTATTCTTATTTTAATCGTATTAATTTGTCTTTAAAGCCGACGCGCTCATCTCAGCGAGCGGCACAACGGCCGCGCTCACCGCCTCTTCCTGCTGCAGTTAAACGAGCCGTCAGTCAGCCACCAGCAACAAAAACCCCGCCTCCTAAACCAGCGCCCCCCTCACGTCCTGCACGGACACCACCGGCCCCTCCACCTAAAGCTAAGGCATCACCGGCTCCTACCCCAAAGGTGACAAAGGCTGCTCCCAAACCCGTAGCTCCGCCCCCAGCCCCACCTTCAAAAGCACCGGCTCGCAGAAGTGCCACTCAGAGCCGCGTTGCTACAGTAAGTATAACGCTCAATTTTGTTATTTGATTTATTTTTGTCTTTTGCCAGTGATGCCCTTTTGTCCAACACATTCTTAACAATGTGCAAATATTTTATTATAGCCATCGTCTACCAAAACTCCTGTCAAACAAACTCCACCCAGCAAGAAAGTAAATGCAAAGAAGGGTAAAGTCCAGAAAGTAGAAGATGAGGAGGAAGAGAGTGAAGAGGAAGAAGAAGAAGAAGAAGAGGAAGAAGAGGAGGAGGAAGATGATGACAGTGCGTCAGAAGAGGATGAACCTCAGCCCAAAAAATCTAAGATGGCGGCGACCGCTCCGAGTCGAGGAAAAGCTGTGGTGGAAAAAATCCAAGCACCACCCAAACAGACCATCACAGAGGTACAACCACACACCCCACCCCTCAAAATACTGAATAATTAACACTGAAACGGGTTTAATTGATCTGAATTTCTCTTACAGAGTGTCAGTAATAGCACTAATGAAGATCTAAAGAAAGATGCAACCAAAAATGCACAGAAAGGTACCCATATATATATTATACATTTTAATTTTTCTGTTAAGCATAATAAAAGATTGAATTGTGAGATACCATGTAGCAATATGTGCAAAATGTTTTCTAGATAAAGGCATTCAGGTTGAGGCGAAGGTGAATGGAGAGTGGTTCACAGGTCGCGTAACCGCGGTTGAAGCCGGAAAGGACAACGTACGCTGGAAGGTCAAGTTTGACTACGTTCCTATGAACACTCCTAGAGACCGATGGTACGTGTGAAAACGTGTATAACATGAGCATGCATGTGCTTTATGACACACTGCAAAAAATGATTTTCAAGAAAAACAGTAATTCGTATTTTTGTCTTGTTTTCAGTAAAAAGATAAAAAAATTCTTAAATTTAGATGCTTTTTCTTGGTGAGCAAAACGACCCAAAAAAATAAGTCTAGTTTTTAGACCAAAAATATTAGACCATAAAACAAGCAAAAAAATCTGCCAATGGGCTAAGCACATTTTTCTTAATTTTAGTGTTTAAGAAAATGTTCAAGATTTTTTTGGCAGATTACCCAATTGGCAGATTTTTTGGCTTGTTTTATGCACTTAAATTGTATATTTTTGGTCTCAAAACTAGACTTATTTTCTTGTGTCGTTTTCCTCATCAAGAAAAAGCATCTTAATTTAAGAATTTTTAGATATTTTTACTACGAAAACAAGACAAAAATACTAAGAATTTTTTTCTTGAAAATAATTTTTTGCAGTGCATATCTTTCTTTTTAAAGCATAAGTGGCGTAAAAAGGCATTTTATTGACTTTGACCATAAAAACAAATAATGGACAGATGTGTGATACAAATAAATGTAGATACACAAATGATATGACAGATAAAAAAGTAAAATTATTATAAATATGATAGTTGTGTGGTTTGTGGTGATGCATTGTGGAAGCCCTGTTTCCAGCAGAAAAAGATCCAGCAGTCCAATAAATTAATATTAAATAAAAAAAAACTGGTATAAAATTGAACATTTTGTTTCTATTTAAAGGATTAGTCTATTTTCTTAAAAAATAATAATGTCAGATAGTTTCTCACCACCATGTCATCCAAAATGTTGATGTCTTTCTTTATTCAGTCGAGAAGAAATTATGTTTTTTGAGGAAAACATTCCAGGATTTTTCTCATTTTAATGGACTTTAATGGACCCCAACAATTAACAGTTTTAATGCAGTTTAAAATTGCAGTTTCTAAGGACTCAAAACGATCTCAAACGAGGCATAAAGGTCTTATCTACCGAAACGATTGTCATTTTTGGCAAGAAAATTAAAAAATATGCACTTTTAAACCACAACAACTTGTCTTCCTCCGGTCCTGTGACGCGCCAGCGCGACCTCACGTAATTGCGTAATGACGTTGAAAGGTCACGAGTTACATATATGAAACGCACATTTGAGGAACATTTTAAACAATAAACTGACACAAAGACATTAATTAGTATAATTTGACATAGAACAACGTCCGAATGGTCCTCTTTCTCCACACTTGTAAACACTGGGGTGTCGTTTCGATACGTCATCCGTGACCTCTTGACGTGATGATGTATTACGTGAGGTCGCACTGGCGCGTCACAGGACCGGAGGAAGACAAGAAGTTGTGGTTTAAAAGTGAATTTTTTTTTTCTTGCCAAAAATGACAATCGTTTCGGTAGATAAGACCCTTATGCCTCGTTTGAGATCGTTTAGAGTCTGTCGAAACTGCAATTTTAAACTGAATTAAAACTGTTAAGTGTTGGGGTCAATTAAAGTCCATTAAAATGAAAAAAATCCTGGAATGTTTTCCTCAAAAAACATAATTTCTTCTCAACTGAACAAATAAAGATATCAACATTTTGGATGACATGGTGGTGAGTAAATTATCAGGATTTTTTTTTTTTTAAGAAAATGGACTAAGAAGATTTTGGTTTAATATTTTGTAGGGTGTTTAAAGACAGCGATGAGGTCCGTCTTATGCGTCCCGCCTCTCCTGAGTCACGAAGCCCAGACACCAATCAGGGTCCACCAGCTCGGTCTGTAACTCCGCCCACCGCTGCAGAGCCCGACACGACTCAGAGTGGGCCGAGCAGAGAGACGACCGAGGGTCTTGTGACTATGATGAGGTATGTCTAAATGTTTCTGTCAAAGGAACTGTTTGTGTGTCGTGCGTATCATTACTGAATTTATAACGAGGGTTTGTTTGACGCAGGACGTTGCTTCGGTATTTTTTCCCGCCGGATTTCCGAATCCCTAAAGATTCTGTGAACACTATGAGCGCAGAGGACCTTGTGGCTTTTCCACTTGTAAGTACAAACCACAAGCATTGCTGTACTGAAGGCCTCAGAAATGTTTACACGCGAGTCTTTGTGTCTGTATTGCAGAAAGAGTATTTTCAGCAGTATGAGGCCGGGCTACAAAGCTTGTGTAATTCCTACCAGACCCGCGCAGAGTCACGCGCACGAGCTGTGGAGGAGAAGAGCAGCGGGGCGGAGACTAAACTAAAAGAGTCTGAGGAGAAACTACGCAAACTACGAACAAACATCGTAGCTCTGCTGCAGAAAGTTCAGGAGGTCTGAGACACACACAAACACACTTAAATTCACATTGACACTGTTTAAAAACACTTAAACTTCTGATTATATTCAAAATTTAACTATGATATCTTACAAACATATTTAATATATCTGCTTTTTTAAAATATTAATAACTTCTATATGGTTTGTATGATTATTATATAAGAAATTGATTTTAATTATATATAATTAAAGTATAGTTCACCCAAAAAATAAACATTTGCCCATATTTTACACATCCTCAGGTCATCTTAGGTGTATATGACTTTTTTTCTTTGTGCAAAACATGGTCAGAGTTATATAAAATAATATACTGGCTCTTTTCAGCTTTTTAATGGCATGGGATAGTGCCCCATTTTTTTTAAAGCTCCAGAGAGCGATCCATCCATAAAAAACTAATCCAATTGTATTATATGGGTTTGAACTATATAGATTCGTTTTTGATTGATGGGTGGATTACCTTTTTTGGAGCTTTAAAAAATGGGGCACTATCCAATGCCATTATTAAGCTGAAATAAGTGAGTGAGATTATTATTTAATATACACCTTGGATGGCTGTGCATTTTCATTTTAGGGTGACCTATCTCTTTAAGGAAATTTTAAATGATTTTGCATAGTGCATAATGTCAAGCAATAGAGGCCTTGGAGCAGTCCTGAGACTTTTGAAAATCATAAATATCATAAAAAAAAAATTTTATCCTCATCCAAAAGTTTATTGTTCATTTTTTTTTTTGTTAAAAGATTAGTCCATTTTCTTAAAAAAAATCCAGATCATTTACTCACCACCATGTCATCCAAAATGTTGATGTCTTTGTTTAGTCGAGAAGATTTTTTTTTTTTTTTTTGAGGAAAACATTCCAGGATTTTTCTAATTTTAATGGACTTTAATAGAGCCCAACACTTGACAGTTTTAATGCAGTTTAAAATCGCAGTTTCAATGGACTCTAAATGATCCCAAACGAGGCATAAGGGGTCTCATCTAGCGAAAGGATTGTCATTTTTGGCAAGAAAAAAAAGTGCACTTTTAAACCACAACTTCTCGTCTATCTCCGGTCCTGTGATGCGCCAGCGCGACTTCACGTAATTGCGTAATGACGTAGAGAGGTCACGTGTTACGTATATGAAACACACATTATTTGCGGACCATTTTAAACAATAAACTGACACAAAGACATTTATTAGTATCATTCCACATACAACAACGTCTGAACGGTCCTCTTTCTCAACACTTGTAAACACTGAGGCGGAGTTTCGATACGTCATCCGTGACCTCTTGACGTGATGACGTATTACGTGAGGTCGCGTTTGGCGCGTCACAGGACCGGAGTAAGACAAGAAGTTGTGGTTTAAAAGTGCATAATTTTTATTTTTCTTGCCAAAAATGACAATCGTTTTCGCTTGATAAGACCCTTATGCCTCGTTTGAGATCGTTTAAAGTCCTTTGAAACTAAAATATTAAACTGCATTAATACTGTTAAGTGTTGGAGTCCATTAAAATGAGGAAAATCCTGAAAATGTTTTCCTCAAAAAACATTATTTATTTTCCACTAAACAAAGAAAGACATTAACATTTTGGATGACATGGTGGTGAGTAAAATATCTGGATTTTTTTTTTTAAGAAAATCCTTTAAGGACATAAAAATGATTATGCTGTTTAAATTATTACTATGTATACTAAGTTTTTCCCAAAGCTGGACATTTTAACTTCTTTTATATGTGTAAAAATAATAGGTATGTCAATTATGCACATTTTGTATTTCTTCCAATCATTGTTTTTTTTTTTATGTTGTTTTTCAGGACATAGAGATCAGCTCTGATGATGAGCTAGATGCCTACATTGAAGATCTGGTCACCAAGGGAGAATGAAACTTGGCATCTCTTCAGTTTAACCTTCCTTTATTTTCACTTTTTAGTGCAACTGTTGGTCAACTGAAGACGATTACTGATTGGCCATGTTTTTCACCCCCTCCATCTGTTGTGACAATAACTTGACTGCCAACTTCAACGTAATCTTCCATTCAAAAGCATCGCTCAGACCGGCAGCCGACTCCAGGATTAGTGCTCTCCGTTGAACTTTTGGTCCACAGGTTAAGAGATTTAACAGGTTTTGTGTAACCTGCCGTTTGCCATGTTTATTTGGTTTCCCAGATCTTATGGTTTTGTGTTGACCTGTTTATCGGAGCCTCAGTGTTGTAAAGCTTCATTCTCGACTCTGAACTGCTGAAGAGCCTGTAGCTGTTTTTACGGCTCACAGGGACTCCTTGAAAACCAGACTACGAGTGAGTTTGAAAATGAGCTTTAACTTGCTGCTATGTTATCCGAATCGTCTCAAGTTTGAGTTACTTCAAGTTTCTTGATTTCCATATTCATGGATGATTTGTGTTGTTTTAAATTTTACCTTTCCGTTACCATTTTGGGAATAAACACTGATTCGATGCTGTTAACCTCTTTTAGTTACAGTATTAGTCTTCATCTTTATATCTAAAAATACTTTTTAAAAAGTTTTATTAAAACAGTACAATAAAGCTAAGAATGTACATGTGGTTCTTATGATGCTCTTTATCCAAAAAAAAAAAAGGTATTTGAGTCTATTTGTTTGATGTACACATTTTAAATCAATGTGTATACTTATGTGACCCTGGATCACAAAACCAATCTTGGGTAGCACGGGTATATTTTTAGGGAAAGCCAACAATTCATTGTATCCCAATAAAAAATTCTGTCCAAAAATGTTTTAAATATATGCTAAATGCATTTTGTAGAAAGTAAAGCTTAATTAAATATATTTTTGAATTTGAAAATATATTTAGTTTTAACCTTTATATATTAACATATATTTCAAAATGTATTTCAGGGGCAACAAATTAATTTCTAATTTTACAACCCATATGGCAAAAAAATATATTTTTCCTGTCCGCAATATAAAAGTTTGTATAAAATGTATAAAGTACAAGTATAAAAAATGTATAATTATGTATAATATTAGAAGTATATTTTTGCAGTTGAAAATATATTTAATTTATTATTTTTACAGGTTTGTAATACAAAGTGAAATGTTATGTGAATATAAATGCTTTAAAATATATTTCAAAATATAAAAAATGGCAAAAATATATTGGTGAAAAATACATGTTTGTAAACATTTCAAAATATTTTAGCACATCTTTTTTTGTATTTTTTAAACATATTTCAAATTATATTTATTATTATTATTATTTTTGCAATATGGAATAGGTCAAAATTATGGATTTTTCTTCTGTGCCCAAAATCTTTAGGATATTAAAGGAAGATCATGTTCCATGAAGATATTTAGTACATTTCCTACCATAAATACATTAAAACTTTTATTTTTGTGAGTGGACAACTTTAAAGGCGATTTTCTCAATATTTGTATTTTTTGCACCCTCAGTTTCCAGATTTTCAAATAGTTTGCTCGGCCAAATATTGTCCTGACCTATCCTTGTGGTCCAGGGTCACATAGGCTACTGTATATATTCAGTATAAATATTTTAAATTTTCATTACACTTTCATAATGTTTAAATTTGTTACCTCAAACAATTTCTCATTTGAAGTGGATCAAAAACGTTCATCAAAGTTGTCCTAAGACAGGAACATATTGGTTTAAAACAACTTTTTGGAAAGGTTTTCATCCACTTCAAATGTTGACTAGATGTACATCCTGACATTCACCTGTAGACTTGGACAAACCAAGCCTTATTAAAAAAAAAAAAAAAAAAAACATTCAGTTGATTCATAAAACGTTTGTCTTATAAAAATGAGATAAGTTAAGAGGATATTAAACAACAGTTATGAATAATTTTGCTTCCTGCATTACAGAATCAAAACAATTCTGCAGCCTTATATTTTTAAGTCAAAATAATTAGTTTCACAAGTCATTTTAACTTTTTAACAATATCTAAGTAATGTAAAAATATTCAAAAGAGTAAGTTGAAATGACTTATAAAGCCAAATTGATTGTACTTAATTTAAGGCAGTAAAACATTTTAAAGTGTGCTCCAAGTAGGCCTATCTATGTTTCCCTGATACACCGTGTGATGCTAAGGATTTTTCCACCTTCCTTACTGGAGTCCACGTGTTCAGAATCCACCCTGTGTCAAAAGAAAGAGACAGATGCACAAAAAGTTCAGTGTATGAAACAAAGCGCAGTTAACAACAGTTTTTGGGAACTTTTTGTAAAATGTTTGGGCATTAACATAAAGAAATATGACAAGAACAACATAATGCACTTGTGTAGCACAAATATGCGCAAACTAAGATTAACCTAGTTTTCCTTTTGAATATTTTGCTCCACACGGTGTTCCAGACCGCCGCGCGTAACGACGGACTTCCCCAAATGTACAGCGCCGGTGTGCTGAGCGCGTTAAATCGCGCCATGGTGGCGAACACATTCGTGGCTTCATTTCTGAACCTCAGTCCGCTCTTGGTCATATACCTCACAGAGATGTTTATAAAGGACGGAGCCCACAAAGTAAGAAAACAAATGACCACAAAAACTATAATGCGCAACGATTCCTTCTTGCTTTCCTTATCGTTGCTTGGCGCCTCTCGTCTGAGCTGCTGTCTGGCGATCATGTACAGTTTAATGGTCATCAAAACTTTGACGGCCACGATCACCTGCAGTACTATGACTCCAAACGCGTTCATTTGAGCTGCAAACGCTACCGGCACCACGCTTTGAACGATCAGAATTGAGTATGTATAAATCCAGCAAAGCGCACAGACGCCGATCACGACCCCGCGCGTGATGTGACGCTCGTAGAAGAATGGATAACCCACGGCCAGGTATCTGTCAAACTGTGCAAACAGAAAAGTCAACACGTTCACGCCTAAAAAAGATGGCAAAATGTAAAATGTGCCGTTTCGGGACGGATAGCCTTCCTGGACATCAAATAGGCCGAGATAGAAGACAGAGCAGCCGGTTAAAGTGTCACTGATGCTGGTGTTTAACATGAAGATAAAGCGGTTCTGAGAGCGCAAGGCCCTGGTGCTCACGATACCGATGACCACAGAACCGGCCAAGAGAGCCGAAGCTGTGGCAAACAGAATGTGAAAAATAAATATGAGGTAATCTTCAGGATGCGTAAAGTCAAATGAGAGAGGGACGGTGAGGTTAAACGCGAGCATTGTTATGCGTCTTGTGGATGAAGGAGACAGACTCGTTGTACGAGTGTTTAAGTAGACGAGGGTCGATGTCATGGGACTGAAATTTGACCAAGACTATTAACTTCAAATGAGAAAAGTATGCACTAGGGGTTTGGCTAACAGTCTTGCTCAGGTGTGATGGCAGAGATTCTTGGGCCTGCAGTTGTATTTGGATATATTTGGGGCACTTTAAGAAAATTACCTGTTTGTAGTTGTTGTTTTTTTTAGAAATTCTTTTAAAACGTTTTCCCCATAGCACAATCCACAATTACATATTGTAAATATTGTTTTTATTTTATATTTTGACAGTTTATTTTGCATAATAGAATAGCATTTTGCAGTTGTGCTGGCTAGACGACTTGGTCAGAGTATTTCCAAACCTGCAGCTCTGGTGTTGTGTTTCTGGTCTGCAGTGGTTCGTAGTACCAAAAGTGGTCCAAGGAAGGAAAAACAGTGAACCGGTGACAGGGCCATGGGCGGCCAAGGCTCATTGATGCACGTGGGCACTGGGTAGCCAAGGCTGGCCCATGTTGTCTGATCCAACTGAAATTGCTGAAAAAGTGAATGCTGGTTCTGATAGAAAGGTCTGGTGGAGTCCATGCCTCGACGGGTCAGGGCTGTTTTGGTGGCAAAAGGGGGACTTACACAATATTAGGCAGGTGGTCATAATGTTATGGCTGATAGGTGTATATTTACACTCACCTAAAGGATTATTAGGAACACCTGTTCAATTTCTCATTAATGCAATTATCTAATTAACCAATCACATGGCAGTTGCTTCAATGCATTTAGGGGTGTGGTCCTGGTCAAGACAATCTCCTGAACTTCAAACTGAATGTCAGAATGGGTAAGAAAGGTGATTTAAGCAATTTTGAGCGTGGCATGGTTGCGTGGCATGGTTAGTGCCAGACGGGCCGGAGTACAATCTGCTCGGTTACTGGGATTTTCACGCACAACCATTTGTAGGATTTACAAAATATTTAGTGAAAAGGGAAAAAATCCAGTATGCGACAGTCATGTTGGCGAAAAATGCCTTGTTGATGCTAGAGGTCAGAGGAGAATGGGCCGACTGATTCAAACTAATAGGATAGCAACTTTGACTGAAATTACCACTCGTTACAAGGTTACAGGTATGCAGCAAAGCATTTGTGAAGCCACAACACACACAACCTTGAGCCAACCTCATCTCCACTACAAATAAGAAAAAGAGGCTACAATTTGCACGAGCTCACCAAAATTGGACAGTTGAAGACTGAAAAAATGTTGCCTGGTCTGATGAGTCTCGATTTCTGTTAAGACATTCAGATTGCAGAGTCAGAATTTGGTGTAAACAGAATGAGAACATGGATCCATCATGCCTTGTTACCACTGTGCAGGCTGCTGGTGTAATGGTGTGAAGGATGTTTTCTTGGCACACTTTAGGCCCCTTAGTGCCAATTGGGCATCGTTTAAATGCCACGGCCTACCTGAGCATTGTTTCTGAACATGTCCATCCCGTTATGACCACCATGTACCCATTCTATGATGGCTACCTCCAGAAGGATAATGCACCATGACACAAAGCTCGAATCATTTCAAATTGGTTTCTTGAACATGACAATGAGTTCACTGTACTAAAATGGCCCCCACAGTCACCAGATCTCAACCCAGTAGAGCATCTACTATCAATATGGGCCAACATTTCTAAAGAATGCTTTCAGCACCTTGTTGAATCAATGCCATGTAGAATTAAGGCAGTTCTGAAGGCGATTGTATATGTATATGTACAAATAAAACAAAAAAGTTCACTCATTAAACTTGTGCCATGATTGATGTTGTGCTCCTGCCATAAAAGTTATGACTGCACTGTCAGAATAAAAGTTAAAAAACCATACCCTTTTGGGTACATTGAGGATCTATTGTGTATCTTTAATGGTTAACTGTTTTGTACCCCTAAAATTTAACTGCACAAAATTGTTCCTAAAAACAATAGGTCCTTAGGGTATCATTTCAATGTGTTGTATACCCATAAAAGTGCACAAATGAACCTTTAAGGGTACCACTCCAGTAATGTGTAGGTTTATATTTACTGTGATATAACGCATTATGGCCAGGTATGTGTACTCGTTAAGCAGTTCATGTAAAGAGGCATAAAAACAAAAAAGCCCTCCAGGAACCGTCACGTGGTCACGGGGAGTCCGTCTGTGCGTTTAAAACGCCGTGCGCACCGCGTCTCCGCGCACTCACCACCAGCTCTTCTAAAGATCAGTCATGACTCTGCTGCTCTAGCATAACAGCATATACTGACACTATACCATCGCTCATGAATATTTCTGAGAGTCATGTGGGCTTGGCCCCTGTGCTGCCTCTCACCAGTTTTGGCAACGTGCTTTTATTTCTTTTTAACGCAGTTCACGCCACCGCAATTGTTTTTCTTAACGCGTCCGTATTTCTTTCCATAATGGTAAATCGAGCTCTGCGCAGCGAGAATCGCTTCATGTACATGCTCAGCACGTGTCTCAGTGACATCTGCTCAGGTGTGTCTTATTATTACAGCGGACTTTTGGACGTGAGTGAAGATTATAACTCCGCAACACGCACATACTATATTGTTCCCACTTTTTTGGGTTTGTCCTACATGGCGATTCTAGCCGCGCAGGCGGACCGGTACCATGCTATCTCTACACCTTTTAAATATTCCCAACGCATGACCCGTAACAGAACCTTACTGGTGATACTGGCGTACTGGGTTTATGCTTTTGCGATCGTGGCTGTTCAAAATCTGGTGCCTAAAGGAGTCTATAAGAGTGTGACGGGCATTGGTACTTTGGTGGCAAACATTTTCACAATTGTAATCATGATTGGGTTAAACATCAGACTGTTTCTCATTGCCAAATATCAGCTTGAACGCGAACCCCCGAGCGCGGAACGAGACAACAAGCGCGCGTCCGTGTATCTTATCATAGTAGTTGCCGTGTGCTTTCTGGTGGCGTGGTTGCCACTTTTTATTTATGTTATAGTGTGTATGTTCAGGGGTAATGTGTGCTATATACTAAAAAATGAAGGGACAGACCCTTTGCGTATTTTGGCACGTCTCAGCACAATTATCACCCCCTTACTGTATATCAAGGGCTGTCATGCGCTCAGGAGAACACTACTAAGTAAAGTCTGGAGGACAACATGCATGAAGAAAGGGTAAAGGCTTACGCATTCATTCAGGGGTCCTACAGTTACATGACACTGAAATGTACAAATTTAGCATTTACAATAATAATTTAATTGAAATTAAAATTTTAAAACACTATGAACATTTCTACAGAGAATATAATGTTTTTGCACATTTGTGAGTGCAATCTTTATGTAATCTCTATGTTTTTATCTTTATAATAATCACGAATATCTGGGAAAAAGTCTTAAATGTGTAAAACAAACCCTTTAATCAGGTCTGTCGATTAAAATCTTCAATTTAGTTAATATATCTCAAATGTTGTCATTTATCTAGCAGGCCTTTTGACCAAGATATTAAAATATAAATTACAATAATAAACAAAACAATACAAAAGTGATTTGTGCTGACTTTAATGAAATTGTCTTTTATCACTGCACACTGTGCCATACACAAAAAAAAGGTACAAAAGCTATCAGAGACATTTCCTTTTAAAAATGTCTCATGTGTACCTTTGTTATGCACTTTTTAGGTTTACTTTTTGAAAGGGTACCACACCAGTGACAGTGTCTTTTTTTCTGAAAGTTTACTTTATATTTGATTGTGAAGTCACCCATAATTTATCCATAGTTATCAAAGTATACTTTGTCTAAAATTGATTTAAAGAAACTAAGCAACTATTGGTAACACTTTACAATAAAATTTTATTTATTAACTAAAATGGTAACACTTTACAATAAGGTTGTATTTGTTAACATTTAGTTCATGCATTAGCTAACATGAACTAACAACAAACAATACAGCATGTATTCATTTGAGTTCATGTTAATTTTGGGATTTACTAATACATAATTAAAATCAACTAATTTTAAAAGACTAATTTTATTCACATTAATTAATGTACGTTGAAAAACTTTATGGTTCATGTTGGATAATGCATTTACTAATGTTTACTAATATTATTTTAAAGGGATAGTTTACTTTAAAATGAAAATTCTGTCATCATTTACTCATCCTCATGTTGTTCTAAACCTGTATGAATTTCTTTTTTCTGATAAACATAAAAGAAGATATTTTGAGAAATGATGGTAAACACACAGCAGTAAGTGACCATAGACTTCCATAGTAGGAAAAAAATATTTTGTAAGTATTGTGATAAATGAAGAAGAAAATATTTTGATAAATGATGGTAAACACACAGCAGTAAGTGACCATAGACTTCCATAGTAGGAAAAAAACATTTTGTAAGCATTGTGATAAATGATGAAGAAAATATTTTGATAAATGATGGTAAGCACACAGTTGACGGTACCCATTAAATTCCATATTTTTTTATTCCTACTATGGAAGTCTATGGTCACTATCTGCTGTGTGTTTACCATCATTTATCAAAATATCTTCTTTTGTGTTCATCAGAAAAAAAGAAATTTATACAGATTTAGAACAACATGAGGATGAGTAAATGATGACAGAATTTTCATCTTTAAAGTGTTACCATAATAATAAATATTGTACAAACATCTTATTATTATCTAAGGTTAACACATAAAACTTTATTGTAAAGTGTTACTCGGCTACTTAATTATGTTTAATGCTGTTTTTGATCAAGGTTCTCTTGACATTTTTCTTAGAGTGAATCCAAAGTCTGTGAACATCCCTCACTGATAAGAAGGTGGTCTGTGGCTGTGATCTTCAAGATGCAATCTAACTTTCCAACAAATTGGACATGAAGTTTAAATGTTAAGATTTAAAGTTACGAAAACCCCAGGACTCTAAATATATTACCAAAATATATCTTAGTTTAGTTTAGTTTAGTATTTTTTAAAATTTGACAAGACAGGACATTGCAGGACAAAACCCTGAAATGTGTCAAACATACACATATTCCAAGATAAAAAAGGACAAAATATCTAAAATGTGTATATATAAATAACACAGATACACAGATAAGTCATCTTCAGTGTACATATAGTTATTTGTATCTTTTGTGTAATATTATAGAAGCACAAATTGGACAGTTGTGTAATTCATGATGAACAATCTGTGAAAGAGTGCCAAGACAGACACTGTGCTATACTAAAGTAATACATATCTGTGTAACGTATATACGATCTAGATCATCTACATAAATATATATAGCATCAAAAAGCTTTATCATCAAAAAGATTTATCATGTTGATGTCAGAACAGATCCTTATCATGATTTTTGCTTTTAAATGGTGACATATGTGTTTAAAAATGTGTTTATAAATGTACATCACTTTGTAAAAAATAAAACTGAGAAATTCAAAGTGTTTAAGTATTTTTTTAAAAAATAAATTACACATTAAAACCTTTATGGTTAAAATATCATCTCAAAGGGATTTCACCCTAAACTAAAAATTCTGCTATCATTTACTCCCTCTCATGCTGATCTGTATAAAGATATTTATATGAAGCAGGAAACAGAAACCCAATTAAATACCACAATGGAACTTAATGGTGCTTCAAAACGGTTTGGTTACAAATGTTGCTCAAAATATCTTTGTGTTCAGCAGAAGGTTTGTAACAACATGAGGGTGAGTAAATCTAGTAGAGATGTAGTAATCTGGGATTGATCACTGTTCCTAGAGTTAAATTAAAGAAAAGGGGTGAACATGCATTCTCTTGGCCCTAAACTTTGTAATATCCTATCAGTTCATATTAGACCTGCTGCTACTTTACAGGTTTTTAAATCTTTACTCAAAACACATTCTTTTCCCATCGCTTTGAAGTTCCATCTCTGTACTCAATTCTGGTTATTTCTTATATATTGTTATATATTTTAAAGGTGCAGTGTGTACATTTTAGCGGCATCTACTGGTGAGGTTATGAATTGCAACCAACAGCTCAGCCCACTGCTCACCCCTCGCTTTTGAAACGCATAGAGAAGCTACAGTAGCCACCACCGGAAAAACATATCAGCAATGGAGACAAAAATGTTTGTCCGTTAAAGGAATATTCCATTTGCTTAAAAGAAAAATCCAGATAATTTACTCACCACCATGTCATCCAAAATGTTGATGTTTTTTTTGTTCAGTCGAGAAGAAATTATGTTTTTTGAGAAAAACATTGCAGGATTTTTCTCATTTTAATGGACTTTAATAGAGCCCAACATTTAATACTTAACTCAACACTTAACAGTTTTTTTCAACGGAGTTTCAAATCACTATAAACAATCTAAAACGATGCATAAGCGTCTTATCTAGCGAAACGATTGTCATTTTTGACAAGTTGTTGTATGTCAACTGATACTAATTAATGTCTTTGTGTCAGTTTATTGTTTACAATGGTCCGCAAATGTGCGTTTTATATATGTAACACGTGACTTCCCTACGTCACTACGCATTTACGTTAGGTTGCGCTGGACCGGACCTAGACGAAAAGTTGTGGTTTAAAAGTGTATATTTTTTATTTTTCTTGTCAAAAATGACAATAGTTTCGCTAGATAAGACCCTTCCTTATGCCTCGTTTGGGATTGTTTATAGTCCTTTGAAACTCAGTTGAAAAAAACTGTTAAGTGTTGAGTTAAGTATTAAATGTTGGGCTCTATTAAAGTCTATTAAAATGAAAAAAATCCTGCAATGTTTTCCTCAAAAAACATAATTTCTTCTCGACTGAACAAAGAAAGACATCAACATTTTGGATGACATGGTGGTGAGTAAATTATCTGGATTTTTCTTTTAAGAAAATGGAATATTCCTTTAAGGGCTTTTGTATAAACGTGGTGGCACAAAATGGCGACTTCCACGTAAGGGGACCCTCGTGCATGTAGATTAAAAAAAATCTCATTCTAAGGTAATAAAAACATAACGATTCATTATAATAATGTCTTTATACACCCATGATAATGTAGTTTTGTATATTATATTGCATTTCTGTCAAGAGATCTTTCTAAAAATTACACACTGCACCTTTAATATAGATCTTATTTATTTGCTATCTTTGATGTTTCTATTTACTATTTATTTTCTGAGGTTGTAAAGCACATTGGTCAGCTGCTGCGGTTGTAAATGGGGTTACAAATAAATGAAACTTGAAACCTACATAATGAACTATTTTATTTTTAACTCTTTATCAGGAATTTGTTTAGGGCTTTTAAGACTGCATATGACACTTGTATAAGGTTTCTATTTCTTGATAATGTTTTACAAACCTTTCTAACAATCTAAAAAAAGTGTTTTCTGGGTTAATTTAACCCCCAACTGGGTTTGTCCCTTTTTTTGGGTTAAAACTTTTTTTTTAAAGTGCAACTGCTTTATTAAATCACTACTATATTAAATACACAAATGTTTTTAACATTATGTTCCAAGCTTCATCAGGCGTAGAAGTATATTAATTTTAACCCTTGCAGGTCAACCAGTCTGCTGATCTTGTGTGTTTGCATAAGTGTTTATGATTTTGATGTGTTTGGACAGCCCAGTCTTTTTGTAATCATGCGTGCGCTTGACTCCTGCTCATTCTAATTATTTTAAGTGGTGTTTTGCAAACAGAAACTGATAGTATCCCCTAGAGATTATCGGAAATTTATAAATACACAGACCAACAGCATCTGACTGACTGTGTATGTCTATATGTGTGCATTTGTGCATCCCTGAAAAATCACAGTAATGATCATCTATTATGGGATTTGAAGTTTTGAACATCTCCCAATCTGTTAAAACACTCGCTCCCAGGTGTTAAAAAGACGATCCAAAACTCACAACTGAAAATAAATGTTTCTGACAGAATAAAGATCTTGTGTGTATGTGTTTTGGTATGCTGAATCATTAATTGACCATCTTAACATCCATAAATCCCCATAAGGCCCATAGTGTACCACTTAGGGTTTCATTAGGATCTTAATTACACCCTGAGAGATAAAACGCTTTATGAGTGGGCTCAAGTGTCAACACGAGGAAATCAACCACATTTGAAATGAAATCAAGAGACAAACAAGTGGCACAAAACAAACCCCTAGAGAAGCAAACCATCACTATTGGTTAGAACAGTTGAATGTTTTTATAGAATGGAGATGGGGGGGGGTGTATGTAAGTTGATATGAGAGGACGATATGTACAGTATGCACATGCAATCATACACAATGTATATTTGTTTGCTGAGAGTTGAAAGCATTTTTGATTGTGCTTCTCTATGTGCTGTTTGCCATGTAAATATTAAACATCGCATGACAGGTGGTGCAGTTTAAAAAAAATATATAAATAATTTTAATGATTAAAAAATCAAGGCCAACTTGCACTCACCTAAAGGATTATTAGGAACACCATACTAATACTGTGTTTGACCCCCTTTCTGCCTTAATTCTACATGGCATTGATTCAACAAGGTGCTGAAAGCATTCTTTAGAAATGTTGGCTCATATTGATAGGATAGCATCTTACAGTTGATGGAGATTTGTGGGATGCACATCCAGAGCACGAAGCTCCCGTTCCACCACATCCCAAAGATGCTCTATTGGGTTGAGATCTGGTGACTGTGGGGGCCATTTTAGTACAGTGAATTCATTGTCATGTTCAAGAAACCAATTTGAAATGATTTGACCTTTGTGACATGGTGCATTATCCTGCTGGAAGTAGCCATTAGAGGACATGGTGGTCATAAAGGGATGGACATGGTCAGAAACAATGCCCAGGTAGGCCGTGGCATTTAAACGATGCACAGTTGGCACTAAGGGGCCTAAAGTGTGCCAAGAAAACATCCTCCACACAATCACACCATTGCATTAATGAGAAACTGAACAGGTGTTCCTAATAATCCTTTAGGTGAGTGTATGTACAATAAACAAAATGTTTAAGTTCATTAAATGTGATTTGTGGCTATGAATCCAACATACATGTAGGCCTATTACACATGACAGAAAAACAGGAGGCCAACAGGCTCTCTAGCTGATTTTTCCGACTGATTTGTATTCCAGCGTTAACAAAATTACAGAAACAAGACTGATATTTATTGTTACCAATACTTTGCATAATCCATTCATAAATCATTCTGATAAATTCAAGCTCAGATGCATGTAAATGTAAGCATAAATGTAAGATTTGAGATAACTATGAATAACTGAGTCAATATTCTCTTTAATTGACCTTACAGGGAAGAAATAAGGGTGAAACATTCATACAGTTCACAGGCTCATTTCAGCCACAAACCAAATTTTTCACAACATGGACAGCATCTGTGCCTCTGAAAATATAAAGATATATGGTTTTGACCTGAGACTTCAAATGGCACATCTTTTAAAACTCTGCTTTTATCCCCGTCTCACCGATCATGTCTTGAAGACCACTGCCCCATCTTATCCATGTGGAGCTTCAGACTGAGGTTTCACACTGAAAGTTTGCCAAAATAAATTATCAGTATGCTTAAATCCAATTTAATAACAAAACAAAGTTCAATATTAGTGAAACATGGACATGAGTGAGAGATTACAGTCAGTGATTGCATGAATAATTTATACTTTACGTCTCTGGTTTGTGAAAGTAGACTACAGTGAAAAGATATATGTGAAAACATACAGACGTGGAAGAAAATAAGAGACCATTTCAGTTTTAGCTTTTCTAGATGTACTATAATAGGAATGTGTTTCATTCTGTCAACTACCAACAACATTTCTGCCAAATTCTTAATAAAAATTATGTTTTTATTTGCATTTATTTACAGAAAATTGAAATGGGGAAACATGGTCATAATAGCAAAAAAGATGCAGTGTTTTCCAATCTTCAATAAAACAAGTTCAAATTCAATACTAATGTTTTACATTTTAGGAAAAATAAAAAAATGGAAAAACCCAGATTTTAATCACATATTTCATGGGTCTCATAATGTCCTCAGTCTTTTACATTTGCTGTTGGGTGACTTTGTCACTCCCAAGGTTTGCTTTTGTTAAAATTTGTTGACACTTGACTGAATTGGTCACTATACATCTAGAAATGATGATTAAAGTCCAAACTGGAGTGGTCTCTTATATTTTTCCACGGCTATATATGACACAAACTGACATGGGTGATGCATAGGTATGTCTTCTTGGTCATGGGTTTTTGACAGCATAAATTGGTAACACTTTACAAATAAGATTGTATTTGTTAACTTTAGTAAATGCATTACTAACATTAACTAACAATATAGTTTAAGGGTTACTCATAAATCTGTATGATAAAAGTGCGGACCAAGCATCTCTAACACAATTTACTGCAATCTTTTGTTGTGAAATGATATGCCATTGTGTAAATTTCATTATTTTTAATTCACTTTTACGTTAAAAGAACAATATCATTTCAGTTATTTCAATTTAACATTTCTAAAGTTTACCCTTTCATCTTGCATGTTGTTTTCCAGACTTTACTTAGTAGGGTTCTCCTGAGCGCGGAGCAGCCCCTGATATACAGCAAGGGTGTAAAAACTGCGTTCACGCGTGGCAGAATGCGCATTGGATCCGAACCCTCATTTCTGAACGTTGAGCACGAGGAGCCCGCTAAATTACACGCGATAGCATTCAGAAAAAGAGGCAACCACGCCACCAGAAAGCACACGGCAACCACAATGATGAGATACACGGACGCGCGCTTGTTGTCTCGTTCCGCGCTCGGGGGTTCGCGTCCCAGCTGATATTTGGCAATGAAAAACAACCTGATGTTTAACCCAATCATGATTACAACCGTGAATATGTTTGCCACAAATGTACCAATGGCCGTCAATTTCCTTGCGACCCCCACAGTCACCAGATTTTGAACAGCCACGATCGCAAAAGCATAAACCCAGTACGCCAAAATCACCAGTAAGGTTCTGTTACGGGTCATGCGTTGGGAGTATTTAAAAGGCGCCACTACAGCGTGGTACCGGTCCGCCTGCGCGGCCAGAATCGCCATATAGGACAAACCCAAAAAGGTGGGCACGATGAATAAAGTGCGCGTCGGGGAGTCATAAAAGTCACGCACATCCAGAACCCCACAATAATAAAACGACACACCTGAGCAGATGTCACTGAGACACGTGCTGAGCATATACATGAAACGATTCTCGCTGCGCAACGCTCGGTTCATCATTATGGAAAGAAATACGGACGCGTTCATAAAAACGATGGCGGTGGCGAGGATTACATTGAAAAGAAATAAAAGCACATTGCCAAAACTGGTGAGAGGTAGCACGGTGGCCAGACCCGCAGGACTCTCAGAAATATTCATAGTGTCAGTAAAAGCAGTTATGAGAAAGAGAACAGAGCCATCTCTCATCCAGAGAATGTTTGCGCACTGTGCGTACGCGTTTTAAAAGACGCGCGCGATGAGGTTTTTGGTCTCCCCTGACGTACCAGAGTTATTCTTAGAAAGAAAACAATATGTCCAAACAGTTTTTATTTTAAATATTCATTGAAGCATAAGAAAGAGAGTGCGCATTTATTGCACTTTATGGTAAATTACAGATTCCCACATAGTTCCATGTTTTTGAAATAGGCCATATGTGGGAACATATGGGGTGTTGTCTAACAAAACGCATGCTAAACAAAAGGTGGATTTCACATGCAACATTCATGCATTAAATGTATACCTTTATATTGTTTATATATACACAGTGCAGTGTTTACATAACAATAAAATATGTCATGTTCACATGTAAAAACAATGTCATTACTTCCATAGGTCTCCATTTGAGAGGCAAACTGTAGTCTGACCCCTGCACACACTTAACAGCAGATGTAAAACCAATTTAGATGAAATGTGCTTAAATGTGAAATAAACAAAGAGCAGTTTTATCCGTTCCCCTCCAGCTGTCCCTGCTAAACAACTGCAGCTTTGTGTTGTGTAGCTTTATATTGTCGTCTGTCTTTCGCATTGAATTATTAAGAAGATGGTGTGTTCCTGTTTATTAGTTCATCTTTACACTTTGCAACTTTTATTGCAATGCAATTCTTTGTTATTTAGACATTTCACAGGCCTGCAGCAACCCCGCTAACCTTGACTATATCTTGTGACAAGTCAGTGTAATCTTATCTTATCTATTAAACATTTAGGGCAGATCCACCTAATCCTTATTTGATGGTATGAGTCTTTTCTCAACAAATGTCCTTTCTATCACTAATCTCTTTGTGTCAAATACTTTATTGTAGCTTATGTGAATAATGGCGAATGTTGCATGCACTCCCTCTATCCATGGATCAACACACCCTTCTTAATTCACATGTGCCCATTCCATTGAAAAACTCAACCTCAATGTGACCTCTGACCCCTTCTGATTGAACATCATCATGTAGTGGCAGAAGAAATGTTTCTGACATGTTTGTCTGATCTCAAATGATGTCATAATTACATAAAAATATTGTGATCAGTTCCTGTGTGCACATGCATTTGCTCTGCCTGGTTAACCTCGGTAATGAGCACCAGTGTGAGCACTTTCATCTCTTGTGATGTTTTGTTGAACCGAAGTTATCTTCCCGAGGGTTGGTTTATATTCCAAAATACAACGGTGAAGATTATTGTTTCTGATAGATGACCCTTTGGGTGATTTCATACGATTAATCTGGTATTCGAATGTGACAGCCCTAACAGATACATGGTGCTAATGGTTGTCCACTAGGGGTTTAATTAAGATGCTCATTTGTTAACCAATCCCTTTATGAATGGGACATCTGTCAACATGACGAATATAATAAGGAAAACAGTAAAGCACTCCCACAAGAGTAGATGCGGATCACTGGTGAACATTTAGGCCGGATTTGCACTGCCTGACCCACGGACGTGCAAGCGGTTTCAGGCTTTCATATGTGGAAATAAATCGGATATGAATCGGATACATGCATTCGTGTCCGCAATGTAAGTGGACAGATCGGATATTTCCATGTCAAGATGTTTTGTGCATCATTAAAAAAAACTCCTGGACATCACCTGAGGTCACTTAGTGGAGTAATGTTGACGTTTTATGTCTTTTTATTACAGGAATAAAGCTCTTGTATAACCATTTTGTCTGTGCATATCGCAACATTTAACTTTCTCTGTGGTTTAAGCTGTTCTGGGTCAGTATGTCTACCTTGAATTGTTTCGCCAAGTGTAAATGCAGATTTCGTATACGAGACTTACTCTACCTTAAATATGGAAAACGTATGGCTTTCCAAAGCTGACGCAGATGTCTGCTGAATAATTTGCTATGCAAACATCCCAAACCCAAACACTTTTTCCAAAATCAAAAGACAGACAAGTAGCTAAGGTGCTAATCATTATTTTACTCTGGAGTTATGGTACAGTAACAGTACAAACAATTCAACATTCAAGACATTTCAAAGCATCACATAAACATTACATATGGGTCTTCAGCAATACGACCTTAAGAGTATTATAGTCTGCTGTTTGTTTCATTGAATGCCAAAGTCCTTTATATAAGAAGAATGATATAGCAAAGTGCTCGACTTCATTGCCAACCTATTATAAACTCTTAAAAAAATGGTTACATTCAAATAAAACCGGTGCATTATCCCAGAGCCACTTCATATCCAATGTACCGCATAACAAAACAATCTGTCTGTACAGCGTTTTAGTGCCAAACTACATTTGACCTGCGAGTAACAGCCATAAGAGTGTACTGTTGAGAACGAACTGATATGTACACACAAGTGAAGTTATATAACAAAACCAACAGTGGAAAGCTACGAAAACCAATTAAATTAACGATTAAAAAGGAATAATTATGTCAGTAGAACAGTTCAAACAATAAAAAATACTAAAAACTTTTAAAGTTAAATACTAAACAAGAAGTGCACATAAAAACACAACAAGATGCCACATTTCCATGTCAAAAAATATGGTTGGTTGTTTAAAGTAGTTTTGCCAGTCAACAACAAGAGTTAAAACCAAGTCATGCATGTTTTTTGGGATATTAGAGTACTAGTGTGCGATATGCCGTGTCGAAATGTCATGAAACAACATGCGAGATGGTCACTGGCAGTGTTAAATATGAAAAACTGAATAGTGGATACCATACAAAGTTTGAAATGGATTTAACATGACCAATGCCAAATTATTCAGTACCTTACATTGCAATTTTCAAATGACTAAGAGCAACTATTCATGTTAGTCATTGTGAGCAATGATACTACTAGTTAGTCATACTGAGATAGTCTCTTATTGTTAGTGTGTCTGCTGAATGTTCAAGTAGTCTATTAACAGTGCCTTACTGTCTGAAGTTTTCAAAAACATCCAAGAGGAAATTCTGGAATAAAATGTAATGGGTGTTAACAATGATTTGTTTCCAGCTTAGAGTCCAAACCTTACGTCAGATTTTTGTGACTTCTCCTGCAACCTCTTTCAGAAAGTCAGTAATGTCTTTATAGAAAGGAACTGATGATAATAGACAGAATGCTTGTAAGGACTACTCCATGTCCAAGAGGTCCAGAAAGGTGACCATTGTTGCCTCTGGTTTGTTGATCGACTTTACTACGATCTTGCACCTGTTTTGCTGCATGCTGTTCTGCATAAACCATGTACAGCTCTACACAGCGTCGTGCTTTAATTTGCTCGATTAACGCAGGATAGCCAATCTCCATAATGCTAACGGTATCATCGTCATCCTTAGGTACCTCTTCTATACCCTGGGTTTGCTTCTGATGTTGACCGGGTGTTTCAGTCAGTTTCGGGGTTTCTAATAAGGGGCCATTTGTACTGGTTTCAGATGCAGCTCTTTCAAGGGTTAAATTGGTGCTTGTGGGATCTTCTTGGGCGACAGCAGAATCAGTAGCCTCCTCACCACCAGCTGCAGCTTGAAGCTCAAGTAGATCCATGGATCTCCTTGATCTGATATTACGCTTCTCTCGCAGCAAGTCTTTCCTTTTCATGCAGTTGTCCATGTACTTATCATAAGACTGAGGTGGAGGATTCTGGAAAATGTCATGAGGGTCATTGTTACTTTGACCCCCAGAAGTTGATACAGAACCGTCTGGCCTGACACCTTGAGAGTTGGTGTTCTGATTCACATTGCCGTTAGGGGGTGTTTGCCCATAGCGTCTGTACATGTAGTTATTATAATAATATTCTTCCTGCGGGTTGTTGAAATTAAAACGAGGGCGGGGAAAACTTCCGATACCGTAGCCGATAGCCATGCCGGCAACTGCTCCGACCCCTGCGGCCATAAGTGCCTGCTTGCCGAATCCCTTTGAGTTCATGGAAGGACCCATACCCATGTTCTGCACGGACTGGGCAAAGGGTGATCTACCAGCACCGTAATTGTTACGCCCATAAGAACCGTAGTTACCACCGTAGCCTGGACTCATGATTTTGTTATTGGGGTTCCAGTAAGGGTATGCACCTGCACCTGCTCCTGGTCTTACTGCACCCCCTCCATACTGGTTAGGATAGGAGCCTCCTCCTCCTCGGACTGGATAGCCTGGATAAGAGCCTCCAGCTGGGTAGGGGTTTCCTCCTGCTTGTCCAGGGTACCTATTGGGGTAAGAGCCTGCTCCCCCTGGGTAGCCTCCTTGAGCTGGGTAACCACCTTGTGCTGGATTCCGGGCTGGGTAGCCACCTTGAGCAGGGTAACCTCCTTGGGCTGGGTAGCCACCTTGAGCTGGGTAACCACCCTGTGCTGGATTTCGGCCAGGGTAGCTACCTTGAGCTGGATAACCACCTTGGGCTGGATAACCACCTTGGGCTGGGTAACCACCTTGGGCTGGGTAACCACCCTGTGCTGGATTTCTCCCTGGGTAGCTACCTTGAGCTGGATAGCCACCCTGAGCTGGGTAACCACCTTGAGCTGGAACTCCACCCTGAGCTGGGTAACCACCTTGTGCTGGATTTCGGCCTGGGTAGCTACCTTGAGCAGGGTATCCACCTCCAGGATTCCGGTTTGGTACCTGAGGTTGCCGAGGGTAGTTTACTGGAGCTGAATGTGTATCGTGTGTTTTTGATGATGTACCTTTGTTACTGCTGCTGCTGCCACCTTGAGTTCCAGTGCTGGATCCACCTTTGTTACTACTAGTTTTGCCCCAACTGAACCCACCTTTACTCCCTCCTCCTCGTTTGCCCACAGCCAAGACCACAAGAGCCATTAAGAGCACTAGTACTGTTAGACGAGCCATTTCTGTGGAAAGACAATATCATTTGCAAAATTTAATGAAAATATTTGTCAACTGTATGGGGCGGTTTCCCGGACAGGGATTAGACTAGTCCTAGACTTAAACACTTTTAAGAGCTCTCCAAACTGAAAACAACTTTCACTTACAGATCTTAAAATACATCAGGGCCCTTTGTTTTACTTCAAGATGCACACAGGTAATGTTTTTAATAAGGCACGTTGTTTAAAACTAGTTATATTTCCTAATTAAACTAAGGCCCAGTCCTGGATTAAGCTAATCCTGGTCCGGGAAACCGCCCCTATATGTGTGATGTGGTCAAGTCTATTTACATGCATGAACTTACACTCATTATGCTAAACACGGTGTTCTGTTAAACAACCTAATAATTCTAAGTAGGGATGTGCTATAATTTGCATGTAATTGTTACTCCGCATCTCGTCAGTGAAGCCGGTTCCGTGATTAGAAGTAAATCACCATCAGCTGCTTTCAGATGGAGCAGCATTTACTACACAAAGCCGTAGTTCACTGACAATCGGGGCAATTTCACATTAATTATTGCGGACATAGCGCATGCGATATGGCCCAGCTTGTCAGCGAACCACGGCTTTGTGTGGTAAATGCTTCTCCATCTGAAAGCAGCTGGCTTCACTGACGAGATGCGCGTGATATCGCATGCAAATTATCGAAATTATCACCTAACTGTTATTATAACATATCACCTAACTGTTATTATAACAGTTAGGTGCTTTGATAGCAGGCTAAACTAAATAATAGCAAAAGTTATGAGCAGTAAACCTGCAATGGCTTGCCTGACCTAATAAACATCAAAGTCTACAAACTACACGTGTCAATATTTGAAGTGGATTACAAACTTCCATAAAAGTTGTCTCAAAAGTTTTTGTTTTAGGATAACTTTGAAAAACTTTTTTGATCAATTTCAAATGTTGACTAGTGTATTCCATTAGCGCCTAACTACAGAACGCGACATACAGGGGACAGGGTTGGATCCAGATCCAGGGGTGGAGCTGGATCTTTTCCCACTGCATTTTGATTGGTCAGCCACATCATACACGTGTCGGTGAGTTGCATTTCCGCACTGCGTCGTAATTAAATTAAGTTATTCTTTTGACGGAAAAACAAACTTTGCTCCTAAATTACTACAATTAGGGGCGGTTTCCTGAACAGGGATTAGACTAGTCCTAGACTAAAATAAATGTAAGAGCTGTCCAAACTAAAAAAACTACTTGCAGTGAAATAACTGAAAATACATTAGCGTCCTTTGTTGTGCCTCAAAATACACACAAGTAACGGTTTTAGTAAGGCATGTTAAAATTAGTTATATTTCCTAATTAAACTAAGGCCTCGTCCTGGCATAAGCTAATTCCTGTCCGGGAAACCACCCCTTAAAGGCGGAGTCCACGACGTTTGAAAAACGGTTTGGAAAAGGAGACGGGCCGACTACCAAAACACACTTATAGCCAATCAAATCAAATCAAATGCCGGGTTGCGTATGTGTGGGGCGGGTCTATCAACAGAAGGTCCAGATTCTATTGGGGTAGGGGCGTGTTTGTTTAGGTGATTTCAAATATCAACATTGGCTTTCAAACATCATGGACTCCGCCTTTAAAGTAGTTCCTATAAGGCGAAATGTAAGGTTTCTTGTTTTAATGTTTTGGAGTAAAAGCAAACAAGAAAAGACACATCTAGAACGAGTTATCTTACCAGGTGCAGTTAAATACCTACGAATGAATACATTGAACATTGAACTTGTTTCATCACGTCTTTGCTTTCAGCCATTAGAAAACATGAAGGTTTACATTTCTTACAAATTAAAAATATAAAATAACATTTTTGTGTCTATATATTTCCTCATATGAGCAACTAGCCATGTAATAAATGTGATAATGTATAGCCAACTGGGTTGTTAATCTCTGAGATTTATATTGATAACTTAAGAGCAAATGTTGACGACCACGGAGTTGGATCTGGATGTCGTGTTCTGCAGTCAGGCCATCTTGTGTATTTTGGGATTTATCTGTACCACTGACCTAATATTTTTGTTATTAGTGCCCAAAATAAATAAAGATTTTTAGTATACATGAAAAAAACTGGGTTATTTTTAGCCCAGCATTGGGTCAAAAGGGATGAACCAAACCGTTGGGTTGTTTCAGCCCAAAACGCTGGGTTGTTTTAATCCATTGTTGGGTCAATTATAAACATTTGGGTTAATTTAACCTCTTATTTAGAGTGTTTGTCTTTATTGGAGCTTGACAGATATGGCCCCCATGTACTGCTGTTGTAACA
The DNA here is from genome assembly GCF_027580225.2 of Misgurnus anguillicaudatus. Lineage (NCBI taxonomy): Eukaryota > Metazoa > Chordata > Actinopteri > Cypriniformes > Cobitidae > Misgurnus > Misgurnus anguillicaudatus. Next base: position 689,289 of record NW_027395277.1, on the reverse strand, counting down.
TTTAATTTTTACATATTATTTGATCCAAGGATAAACAACAGCATTGATGTTTATAACCAACACACAATTTTACAATTCTGGACAAACTATTCCTTTAAAGCAAGTAAATTCATCCATAAAGTATAATGCATAATTCTCCAGTGATACATATTTGATGCAAAATGTAAATAAACAAAACATAAGTAGACTATGAACATACTGGTAGCTTTATATCTAACATAATTCTGCAATATTTTATCTAAATCATTCCAAAATAATAAATAATTGTCCAGTTCATTTAAAAACAGGATTATCATCATGATCATTGATGTCAAATGCAGTGTTAGGTATGAAAACAGTAGCCTATAGGATCAAGGAGGGTGTGTTTTACTGCATGGGGGCCATTTTTAACATCCATCCAAGCTTTTATCTCAGGATTCATTAAACATTTCAAGGAAATCCATTACAATCCATTACAATACATTACATTCAATGAATTTGACAATACTAAAATAACGTTAGCACTAAACACAAATAGATTATATAACTGCGCAAAATGTTAGTAACAAACGCATTATATTTAAATAAACAATAAATACAAATAGCAGTTTCTAAGCTGTTGACAACAACTGTAAATGCCCGCGTGTGGCGTAGATTTACTGTCGTCTAGATTTTTTACGTGTTTACAAATGCTTTAAATAACGGTACTATTATTAGGCGTGCGTGTGACCTAAATACACCTGTTATTATAAAGCAAACAACCAGATTTATCAACGACGACCAAATAAAACATAAAATGCGCTGTTTGTTACGATTACAAATCAGATTTAATCGCTACAGTACCTGCGTGTTGATTTCAGTACGGTCTCCCCGATGAATGTTGATCCCCAGGCGCGTTCCTGTTAGTGACGAAAGTTTCCGAGACCGTGCGCGATCCCGAAACGAGCCCCCTGTCTGCGCATGCGTATTGTCTGTCCCTAATCCTTTCTGACGTCATTTACCAGAACCCTCTGACGGATACTGTAATTATATAACGTTATATAAAAAAACTTCAATGTAATTATCCCACACTTATTCATTTAGCGTGAGAACTGATTCTCCTAATATGTTGGACTAAACCTTAAACTAACAATTTTTGAGAGACAAAGGAATATAAGTATTGATTTTTAATCATTTCAGTAGCAAGGTTTAAATGGCTGTGGCAGATTTTCTAAAATTCAATGTTTTAAATTTCCTACTGGAAATGTTTTAATAATAAACATATTGCTTTAATTGGTTATCATTTTATTTATTTATTTTCTTATTTAATTTAAGTCATCATGTTTACTTCCCATCTCACTAATCTTTATTTTTATTTGACTAATAAAAGCCAGTTTGTTAATGACACTTCTCCTTTTCCCAGGACAAACAGGAACAGTGACAGAAGTTTATATGCCATAAAAAACCAAAACAATAACTCAAACAGAATTTTTTTTCCAAAATGTGGCTGCAAAAAAATAAATAAACAGAAGTGGTGCATTTGAGCTTCGGCAGCCCATTTCAAACACACATCTTGCTTCCTAAATTGGACAGAATTCACTTTTGAGTCCTGATTTGTATTCACACTGAAACTACATTAGCAAAAATTTATTTTTAACCAAATTTTCTCTTGATTTATGCATTAAACAGTAGTTTTTCTTTCGTTCATTATTTTGTTTGATTTTCTTTGTCAAAGCATCTCATTTGATCTGATTCAGCTCCTGGAAGTGAAGTAAACATTTTAGAGATGATTTAAACACTGACATTAATGAGCTTTTAAAGATGATGAAAGGTAGAGTTAAAGAAAGTCAGTACAGTAATGCTAAGATGAAACCACATGTCAGGACAGTCTATTGTTTGTAGAGTGGTAAAGGATTTTAAATTATAACTCTCTAGCTAATGTCTGAGATACACAAATGGGTGAATGAGCTTATTCTGGCATGATGGTGTAAACTCGATTTCCGCTTTAAATGCTAAATGCACTTTCTGCCAATGGAAGGAACATTCTTTGTTTATAATGGTTTAATGCTATGGATAGGCCTATAGGCCTATGTGCATACTATTGACTACAATATTACATCACATATCAAAATAATTAAATGTTGACAAATTAATGCAGAAATTAGTGCATATGTTTGTTGAAAACAAGAGTATTCATAATGCAAGAATCTTACTAGGCAAAATGAACAGGCATCAAACACTTAACAACCTCTTTTGCAGTTACAGTACAAAATGATAGCTCATATTTCTAAATATTTTAACCTTGAACAATAAACAAGCAATAGGTACATCTTATTTTGGTACATGAAAAGCATTAGGTGCGTTCAGCTTCACACCAAAAGAACTGACTGGCGGATGACGTCAAAGTACCGCGAGAGCGAATCAATATTATTCTTCGCCGTATGATTACTCGAATTGCTCTCGCGGTATTTTGTCGTCATTTGCCTGTCGGTTCTTGCTTTTAACCACCTGCTCAAAACGTGTTGTACTCTAACCAATCAGATTTGACCAATCATAATCGAGTTTCTCAGGCCAAAGTCTGAGTAATCATTGGAAGATACATATGCCTGTCATTAATTTAAACCGTCCAATGGAGGATGAGGACGTCCTAAAACCCGCCTCCTCCTTTTGGTTTCCGCGTGTTACGTTCCGTGTGGAAACTTGTGTCAAACATAACGAGTTCCGTTTGTATATTAATAAATAGCAAAACATCCAAGTTTTAATACATATATAACATTTCCCCTAACCGCAGAATTCCCATTCGTTTTGTTTATGTAATTCTACAACTTGATAATAGAATAAGATAAGATAAAATAAGATAAGATATTATACTGTTGCTATGGTAACAGAAGCAACTAGCTTGCTAGCATCGTAAACGGCTCAGCGTTCTGAGGAAACTCGATGCGTCCTCCTCCTTGATAATACACATCATTTTTGAGCAATTTTCTTGTTTTAATTTATTAAAAACAACATTGCCGACCAGACACTTTACAACAAATGACAATGTAACTAGGTGAGTTTGTATCCACGTCGCATTATTTGGTTGTCTAGATTAACGTGTCAAGATGAGCTGATCGGTGTGAAATTACATACTTTAAATGTACGCGGTTTATATTTTGAAAGCATTGCTTTACGTGTTAAATTAAATTATCAAATATTCCTCTTATCTTATAGATTATCTGCTTATAGCTTAGTCAAGATAACACTGTCTTACCATAGTATTTTGGACATGTACCATTGTAATTCAATAACATTCTTAGATTGTAATATCTAAGAGTATATTGTAAATACATGAAAAGGTTTGTTAGTGTTACCATCTTTTACCATCATTGTACTATGGTATCACTACAGTACTGGACACCCAGGCCAGATGACTGCATATTAAACTGTAAATAATATGCATTTATTTGTACTAAATGTATAATTGGTTGTACAAGGAACGCTGGCTGCGCTTGCATGTGACCGGCTATCTCTCTGTCATTATTAAATAACTCTAATCCTCTTTTTCAGGCTTTAGTATTAGAGGATGAGACATGTGAGGTGATCAGTACCTGAAGGTCAGGTAGACTCCGATCGGCTGAGGGAAATGTGCCATCACGTATCATGAAGAAAATATTCAACTTCAAGAAAAAGAAGGGCTCCCCCAGCCCATCTGAGACGGGCAGCGTGCTTTCGGCCAGCTATGATGTGAAGGAGAAAGACCTCGGGAAGGTCCATAAGGCTGCGTACGGTGGAGATGTGACCAAACTTAGACAACTGGCCAAAAAGAGCGATTTAAACCAGCTAGACAAAGATAACAGGTAATGCTCGGTGCACTTAAACCTTAACCTGTCTTAAGTATGTCGCTTACGTCATAATCCTCTTTGATTGGACCTACAGAACCGCCTTACACATCGCTTGTGCCTGTGGACACACAGATGTGGTTCAGTTCTTGGTGGAGAACAAAGTCAAACTAAACTTATGCGACAATCAGAACCGGTCCGCCTTAATGAAGGTACATTTGTATGTTTTTAGGAGTTCTGGGAAAAATATTAGCATTAAAAGTTAATTTGCATGTCTTTGTCTTTGGTTGCACGGCAGGCGGTTCAGTGTGAGCAGGACCGGTGCGTATCTTTGCTCCTGGATCATGAGGCTGACCCAAACCTGGTGGACATCAATGGAAACACAGCACTACACCTGGCCGCCCGTATCCCCTCCCTACCTGTGGCCATGCAGCTGTTGGAGCATGCGGCCAACATCAACGCCCAGAACAAGGTAATACTTAAGTAAGCACATTGCGTTAGGTTTCAGTCGTTGTTGGTTTTAAAGGATTGTATTACAATTAAGTACAATCCTGCTAAGTGTTTCTTTTATTGGATGAATAGGATGGGAACACTCCATTGATGCTGGCTGTGATGGAAAACCATACAGACATGACGGAGCTTCTGTTGAAAGAAGGCGCAGATGTTAATGTGAAGAACCAAGAGCAACGGTAAGATGGGAACTACAAAGAAAAGTTTACTAATTTTACTAAAAATGAACAGGGGTCCATGTTTGCTCACCAGACAACAAAAGCATACCGTGACCAGGGCTTGTCAGCATTTTTCTGTGTTGTTTGGTCAATATCACATTCCATCTTTCGCTTTAAATGCTTATATCTTCTGTATGCGAATGTTGATTCATTCCAAAATGCTTTTTTGCATAGTTGTGTTTGACACATGAAAACGTCTCGGGTTACGTATGTAACTGTTGTTTCCTGAGAAGGGAACGAGACGCTGCGTCTCCCTTGCCATACTTCCTGCATCCCTGTAACGCCGTCTTTGGCAATATTTCAGATAGCGATATACTTCCTGGCTCTCGCGTCACCCTGTCATGTCATTAAGCCTCAACATTGGTTGAATTTGATATACACATTCAGATGCACTTACCCCTGGAAGCGTCTCCAAAGTGTCACCGCAGTGACGCAGCGCGAGTTCCCTCAAAAGGGAACTGTAACAATCTTAAAAGGTAACACAATGTAACCTTGCTCTCACCTGAAATGTGCCCCCACATTTAGTCCTTGAATTTGAGGGTATTGGACCTGGAAAGTCCTTGAAAGGTCCTTGAATTTAAAGTTAACTAAGGTGTGGGAACCCTGCATCTTTATTTTTCTGCTCAGGTCTGTGTTGATGATAGCAGCGTGCAATGGTCAAATCAGCATGGTGCGTTTGCTCCTGCAGTACGATGCCGACATCACAGCGAAAGACGATAAAGGATGGTCCTCCGATGATTATGCCGTCATGAATGGACATCACGCGTAAGGACTTAAAATTTGACTGCTTACATTTGCATAACATACATCTTCATGGACAATAAAAATGTGTGTCTTGTGGTTTCTAGCTGTTCTCATCTGATCATTGAGCATGGTACCAAAAGAAAATCTCTGCAGTCTCCATCCCATTTCACTTCCGGTAAAAACAGAGGGGCATCCATGCTGGGCAGCCCTGGCGGTATCGGGGCCGGTTTGCATCTGGGAGGACCAGCTTTGGATAAAGACGGTGAGAAATATTTTGTTTAGCGATTCATAATTCAATGATTTTAGTGTTGTCCGCACTTATAAATATGTATGTATGATATGGTTTGTCTGTCACAGTGGTTTGCAGTATTACCTGCAGTGTTTTGAATTTTGCTTGGTTGTGTTTCCACTGTTATATCACGCTCACCTGCCGTAGCAGCAGGAAGCAGTTTTGCAGGAGCAGGGAAAGGTGTGTATGTACTGTAGAATAGACACAACAACAAGTTTATTTGGTGTTGCAGAACCTAAAGACAAAAATGGTGTGTTGGTAGAATCTGTGCTTCTTTTTGCTGTGTTTGTGACGTTAGGGTCAACACATCTTTTCATGTTGACTTTAAAGGGGTCATATCATGAAAATCGTGGGGTTTAAACTTAATGGAACACTGCAAAACATCTCATTTAAAAATCTTCATGGGTGCAATTGTATGGTCCCAACAATAAAAAAAATAGAGAGTTGGATATGACCCCTTTTTAAAGACAAATAGCTACTGTAGTTAGATTCAGTGTTGATCAAACAACAAACTTTTTCATGCTATTATTATTATTATTATTATTATTATTTGGTCACCTGTATTATATTTATATCACAGTCCTTACTCAGTAATCTGTATTGTATTTCTCTCCTCAGATACAGAAGACATTTCCCACACAGACTCCATTAGCAGGTAAGATGAATTTAATAGATTTTTTTTAGACAGAAATGAGTAATAAAACATCTAGAGATTACAACTGCAAATGCTGTAATGGGTTTTAATCATGCCATTTTTTTTTCATTAAAGGGCATCAAAAAGTGGAGCTGCAGACTCATGGGCTTCCTCAGAAGATGATCAAGAGATAGACTGCAGCCCAAAGGTATTTCTCCATTCTGTCACCCTGTACATGGCAATATTTTGAATTTATATAACGTTAATAAATATAATCAAAACTCTGTTTTTACAGAAACAGAAAGTAAACCTGAAGAAACTCATAAGTGCCTCCAAAAGAGAAAAGATCGAGGGTAAACCTATACGTCTGTATGATGCTCGTTTTGCATTGTGGTTGTGCAGTATTTTGAAGCCTTGTCCTGTAGAGTAGTTCCTTTAATATAACTCAGTTCACCTGGCGACTTTTCCTATGTTACTGACATGCAAAACTGTTGGCTGTGCTTACGTATCAAATATTAAAATGATTTTTTAGCAGATGTGCATATGCATTCTAGCAAAATGAGATGAGGCGATTGGCTCTTTTAACTTAAAGGCGTACTGAGCATTGCCTTTCAATGTATGTTCCTGTAGACATAGCGAATCCAGTCAAATCCTGGAGCGGATCAGAGTCAGAGAGTGAGGGAAAAGCTGGAAAGTATCCACCCCTCCCTTCCCGCAGCTCCTCAACCCAACTTCCCGTAGCATCCTTACCTGCTTCTTTACCCCACCCATCCCAGATGAGCTCCGACCCATTCAGCAACACTTATAAGGTAACCCTCATGGTGTCTTTGTTTCAGACGATGTCTAACTCTTCAATTTTTTTCTCCTTTTCATTCAACCCATTTCATCCTGCTGGGAAAGGTGGGCAAAGTGAGTTGCCCTCTGGTAGAAATCTAGATGTGGAAGGAAATGAAAGTCCAGAGGAAGAATCTGATGAAGAAGAAGATGATGAGGATGATGAAGGTGAGCAGGATGATGATGACTGTGAAGAGGAAGAAGAAGAAGATGATAATGAAGACAGTGACGATGAAGATGACGATCAGAATGAAGAAGGTGAAGATGATAGTGATTCTGAGCAAGAAGAGGAAGACGATGAAGAGGAAGAAACTGAAGATACCATTGATGGTGAGACAGTAGATGTTCCTAAATTATCTCCAGATCTTACTGAGGCTCTACTCCCATCAGAACTTGATCAAATAAATGATAAGACTGATAAAAATATTGAGATGGACATGATGGAGGACAATGTCTTGAAGTACCATCCTCTGGAGGTAAGAACAGATGGAGAACATGCAGAGCAAGAGGCGTCAGCAGACATTTCTCAGAAACCGGATAGTGTAAATCAAGCAATTCCCGAAGCGTCAGTTTATGAAGGTCCAATGCTAGGGTTTCTTCATTTAGAAGATGACTGTCTCGTGTCAGCAGTCAGGGTTGAGGCGAGATTTTCTGATGAAGATGAAAACGAGGATACCAATGAAAGTCCAAAACTACCTGCAAAATTCAAAACGTCTTTACAAAATGAGGACAGAACTTCAAAGAGAAATAGTGACAATGAAGATGATTGGGATGGTGATGAAGATGAGGTGCTGGTGAGACATCTTGAAGGTGATGACTCTCAAAGAATAGCCCCAGATAATATTCCAGATCTTTACCCCAGCAATGAAGTAAATAATCCTGAATGCCACAATATTTCTACTACACCTCCTAAGGTCACAACTACTGCAGATGATGATGATTGGGATGATGTGGAAGAGGAGGAAGAAGCTAAAATAAAGAAACCAACAAATTTGTTAATGGCACTACATGAACCAGACAGTCCAGAGGTTTCCTGGGGGTCCGGCTCAGATAAAAGTGATGGAGAAGAGAAAGCATCAAACACGGACCCACCAAATAAACTCATGGAGAACGAAAAGCTTCACTTTTTGGTTCAGAAACCATCACTAGATCCTCCTGAGCTCCATTCCCAGAACTGTTTACACGGAGAATCTGTACACATGGATCAGATTGATGACAGTGGAGCCATACCCGTGTCCATGATTGTTGGATGTGATGATCAAAGTGATGAAGACCAATATGTAAATGACAATAAACAGGAAGAATCAGATAGCCGAGTGAATCAAATGCAGTATGATTTTGCAAGTGGTTCAGTCAAAGTATCTGAAAATGATTCTGTATCACGAGAAGACAGCGAATGCATTGATGAATGTCCTGACATCCAGTCTGCAAGTCAACCACAGACTACAAGGGCCTCCACATCTGAGGAGAAGATCTTAAACAGACCATCTCCTTCAACAGTTATGCATCTATCAGAGGATTCGAATCAAGAGTCAAACGTTGCTAGAAATCAAGACTCTCCTCAGTGTAATCATTTTGTTAAGGGCAACTTTGCTGATGAACGTCCAAAAGATGTGTTTGAAAAAGAACCGGCTGTACTAGAAGAGATTCCCTACACGATCATAGATGAAGTCAATCTCACTTCTGATTCGGATGGAGAAGACATTATTGAGGAAGACTATGAGCAATCGAACAGACAGATCGGTGTAAATGAGTATGTAATGGAAGAAAGACTTACAAAGCAAAGATATTCGCAGGTATTTGGGAGGTGATGGTTAGAATTAAGAGTTTGTAGTTGTAGCTTTTAGATATGGTAGCCCTGGCAGATCTGTCCTCGCCCGTCCCACCATTTCTTTCTTTTATGTTAAATGTTGTTTTAAGTATGCTATTTAACTAATACGCTTCTTGTTGGTTCTCCAGCTTGCTCAGATTGGTTTAAGTTTGTAATGATAGGAAATTCATTTCTTTAAACAGGAGGAATCCTCCACAGAGGATGAAGAGGAGGAGGATGAAGAAGAAGAAGAGGAGGATGAAAAGAAAGAACAGGAGAAACTGTGTGAAAAGCCTCAAAATGGTGGAACTACCAAAGATAAGCAAAGGGGTAAATTTTCCTTACAAGTCATTGGCGGTCAGTAACCATGTCATCATCAAGTCTTTATAAACACACCGAGGTAGCTTTGTGACTAGAAACCCTATTCTTGTTATTTTCAGATTTCCTTTCTGAGTTGGGCCTTGAGAAGGAAGATGAACACAACGACTCTCCTTGGGACTCGGAGGTACGGAATATGTTAGGGGGCATGCACACCAAAGCTTTTACACCGGCGGTCAGTGTATGTTTTTAGTTGTTTCCAATGGAAGCGCAGCGTTTTTAAAGAAAAACAGTAGCTCGCTCTGCGTTGTTTCTGCACTGAGCACCGTGAGTAAAAAAAATTCAACTTTGGGTGAAAAGCTCCGATTGTCAAAGTCAGTTCTGACAAGGCACTCCAAGGGCCGTGCACACCGAAGCTTTAAAACACGGCTGAAAACGCCAAGCGGATACCTTTATTTCTACCGACCGCCAGCTTTCTTCAGCTGAGCGCTTTGGTTGCTATGATGCTTCCTGCTTTGTTTATCAGTCGTTGAACGATGCGCCGGTTGGTTGTTGTGATATTTGTCCCACCCTTCCTCCACTGTGATTTGAGGGCCGTGTAAGAACTGGCATTGACTATTGGAGCTTTTCACCCAAAGTTGAATCTTTTTTAACTCACGGCACTCAGGGCTAAAAGCTGAAAACTGCTGAGCGCCGGCTTTCAGCAGGAAAAAAACAACTAGCTGCTAGCTTTTTTAAAAACGCCAAGGTTACATTGGAAACAACTGAAAACATGCGCCGGCCGCAGGCGTAAAAGCTTTTGGTGGTGCCCCCTAAGAAAAATGCTGGGAAAAAGGTTTAAACTGGAATTGGTTTAAGTGCAAAGCACTCACTAGCTGCGTTTCCATTCAATTTGCGCAAAACTTTAGCGTTATTTTGTAAATGTCGGCCAAAAACTACCGACATGCAGAAGACATTAAAATACAGTGAAAGTAACTCAAAAGCATACAGAGCAGTCGACTCCCGAATTGCTATCGCAGTATTTTGATGTCATACACTTGACGGTTCCTGTGACTAAATAAATGCTAAATGAAGTCTAACACACCTCTTCTGTCTTGTCATTCAATTAAACATACCGCGCCATATTTAAAAAATGATCATGTTGCTTTTACGCATGTCTGGTGACCTGTAAATCCGAGGAAAAAAACCGTTTTCAATTGCAGTTGTGCGATATATTTCTTTTTTCGAATTTTCATGAAAAACCACCTCACCCACACGTAAAAACATTTTGGCGATATATGGAAGTTTATGAGAAATTATTGTGTTTCCATTTGCCGTAATTTGCCATGAAAACAGGATTCTCAACACCGAGGGTTATCAGATATCACCTAGTGTTGCATGATGGTACTGCAGGGAGTGACGTGAGATTGTGATAGCAATTCATTAATTAAACTCTAATTAAAAACTAGTTTAAATTTGATTTATTGAAACATTAACATTGCTAAAAATCATATGGTACTTCAAGTACAGTACATAATGTAGTTCATGAGGTTTCTATGTGTGCATTTCATTCTTACGTCTGTTGTCATTTTATCTCTTTTTAGTCCGGTTCTGAGAGTCCGACAAAGAAACCTCATCCTGCCAAATCCCACAGATCCATGTCCAGTGTATGCGAAGAGAGCCCTGAAGGTGTGTAAGCCTATTGAGATATTCTTTACTGTGCTAAAATATTATTACATATACCATAATAACTTTGCCTTCGTTGCCTTCTGCAACCATTTCATGCTTAAAAATATGCAGAAGAGATTTACATTTTCCATGGCTTTGCTTAATTAAGATTAATCAATCATAATGCGCAAAGTGATGCACAGAGTTATTCATAATTATAATATTATTAAATTCCTTTATAGACTTCTTATACGTTCCTTCCTTTGTAAGCCGAGGGAGGAATGTTAATTTTTTGGGAAGTATAGACCAGCTAGGAGGCTGCAGGACTGTGGGTAGGCATTCTGTGCTGCATCATGATTGGCTGTTGTCCTGCTGGATTACCCATAATCACCTGCAGCATCTCTGTTACAGTCGCCTTGCATTGCATTGCACTTTTCGATTTCCCATACGTCATTCGTGCGTTCATGGCATGTTGTAAAGTCTTTGACGATGCTCCACTAATACTTGCTAATGTTGGGGTGGTCCATCATTGTGTCTCATGTTGAACAGCTCAAATGTGTTTTAATGGATTAAGATGACCTCCATTTTTGCATGTGCATGCATGCACATCTGCTACATGGGGACCTGTGTCTGTACATTAATATTTATGTTTCTGCTACTTGTTGTAGTTTTTGGGAAAAGTTTTGAATGTCATATCCGTTTGCTTTTCAGTTTTAAGAAATGATGAGGATGATGAGGAAGAGAAGGAGATAGAAATACCGGTAAGCATTATTTTGAGCACTTGATTTATATTTCCTGAATGAAATACCAAGATCATCTCAAGCAGATGTAGTATAAAAGGGCCAGTCACAATTTTGAATTAAAACATGTTTGAGCAGACGACCAATCACAATTCAGTATTTAAAGAAAACAATGATGTAATCTCTGTCAGTTTTCTGCATTTTCTGAAATCAAAAATGAGATATTGATGACAATATGAGGAATTTAAATACAATGCTGCCTTAAAATTTGTAATTCAAGTTTTAAATAAAATGTAACATTGTTTGTTGCAGCCCAAAGTGATAAAAAGGGAGCCGGTGTCTGTTCTCAATAAACTGATGGATTCAAAAGAAGCTGCTAAGAAAACAGGTGTTGTACAGTTTTAACTAATGATAATATCTTGTAACATTTCTGATTTCATATTCAAACCTCACTGGTTTTCTTACAGACCTCATGGAAGAGCTGGGTTTGGGAGATGCTGATGATCTCGAAGGTAATTTTGATATCTCTAAATCTTTAATATCTGAATCAATCTTCCCATTTTACTAACAGTCTCATTTCTTTGTTTTTGTGTTTGTCTCATTCAAAGCAATTCGCCCTTCAGGTCAGATACTTAAGCGCTTGTGCCCTGTGTACTTCCGTAAACATTTATAGTTTTGCCTATGCGTGCTATCATCAAAGCCGTGGTGCATTAGAAAAGATGGTTGATAATGCAGACATAGAAGCTCTATACTTAAATATGCTTTTGGTGAAAATGAGATGTTGTTTTCTCTGCTCCTGACAGATGCTTCAGACTGGGACTCGGCCAGCACCACCAGTAAGGCCAGTAAGAACTTTCCAGTTTATAAGATGGAGGAGGAACCTGACCAACCAGCCCCGGCGTTCCCCATCACACCACTGGAACAGGACGAGGACGAGAACTCCATAGAAGTTAAAGACACACATCCAGAGACAAACAAGTCCACGACACCTCTACCTAGCCCACGATCTCTCTACGCAGATGCCGGCTCAAAGCCACGCCCACTGCCACGACTCCGCCTGGACTCAAATCAGAGACCAGAGAGTGAAGGTACTGTAGATGTGTACAATGGTAAAACAATACTATTTGAAGATGTCAAATAATAAAATTAACTCATACATTGTTCAGAATCTGACTGGGATACAGACGCCTCCAGTCCAGCCAAGATAACTAATTCACTGCCAAACATCACAGAACCTGATGCAGGTAAAGTTATTAGGATATTACACATCTCATTTAATGTAATAATATAATTTATAATGTAATAATGTAGGTTTTCTCTTCAGGTCCTCGACAGGAACACACAACAGAAGATGATGAAAGTGACAGGAGCTCAGGCACTAGTGAACGTGAAGATCAGGCAGGTGGAATTTATACAATTAACATTAACTCCGCCTCTTTCTGGGATTCGAGTGTTTGAAAAGACTTGGAACTTTGGGAAAAGAGTTCTTGAGTTTATGAAGTGATGATTTATTACATAGTTCAGTACATGAAACCTTTTTGTGTACATAATACAAATCTGGTATCTTAAATGTGTTGACATATCATGAAAATCCGACTTTTTCCATGTTTAAGTGCTATAATTGGGTCCCCACGGCTTCTGTCAACCTAGAAAATGTGAAAAAGATCAACCCAGTAACTTAGTTTTGGTAAACCATTCTCTTCAAACATGTGAAAAAATAGGTCTTTGAAATTTGCTCCCCTTGTGATGTCAGAAGGGGATATACCGCCCCTTAAAGGCGGAGTCCATGATGTTTGAAAGCCAATGTTGATATTTGAAATCACCTGAACAAACACGCCCCTACCCCAATAGAATCTGGACCTTCTGTTGATAGACCCGCCCCACACATACGCAACCCGGCATTTGATTTAATTTGATTGGCTATAAGTGTGTTTTGGTAGTCGGCCCGTCTTCTTTTCCAAAGCGTTTTTCAAACATCGTGGACTCCGCCTTTAATATGCACACTATCCAACAACGGCACTGACATTTAGCAGATTTTTGCTCACACCAACAAAATGGCAATTTTAACATGTTATAATAAATTATCTGTGTTGTATTTTGAGCTAAAACTTCACACATGTGCTCTGGGGACACCAAAGATGTATTTTAAATCTTAAAAAAGTCTTCTTAAATGTCCCCTTTAAAGCATGAGTAACCTTTGTGACAAACTGTAAATGTTGTTATTAAACACGTTCATGTCAGATGTTCAACTAAAGTCCTTCAGACCCTTGTTTTGTTTTTCATTGTTGGTTGTATTCTTTTGCAAACCAAGGCAAGGAAGACGTTACCAGCATCTTCTGTAGATATAGGTAGCCCACATACCAATGATCCATTTGAGCTTCCAGTCTTTGCTGAAGAAGAGGAGAAAATAAACTTGGAGAACGCTGGTGACATTCCCTGGGAGGAACGTTATGAGAAGATTTGGGTGGAGAATGATAAAAAGGAGACCAAATCTCAATACAGAAATGTGACCGCTGAACTAAAAGAGAGATTTGGGGAGCTGGATCCCAAACAACATCATGACCTTTTGGAGCTTCAAGGGAATGAAGAAAAGCACAGCAGTGGAGATGAAGAGCTGGATGTTGTAGCAGAAGTTGAAGATTCGAGTGAGGAAGAAGGTGAGCCGATTGTGCGTCCCGCTGCTCGTGCGAGAAGCGCCGTACTTTTGCCCATTCCTGAGCAGAGAGAGTCCGGTCTGGAAGACTCACAGATTGAGGAACCTCAAGAAAACTCTCAAAGGGCGACGAGCGTTGAGATCAGTGATGCAGACCTTCATCAGGACAGCCTTACCAGTGATCCTCAATTAATCCCAGAGCTCCTCAGGCATGAGGTCCAACAAGAGGGCTCTTCCTCTTCTGATGAAGATTTTTCTGCAGATATTGGAACCAAAGCAAATACTAAGTGTCCATCAGAATCAGAAAACAACATTGATGAAAAGTCTAAAGATGAGAAGTGTCACAGAACCTCATTGCTTGCTCCTAGTGAGCTGGACGTCCCACCTAAAATTCTGGACGTGCCCTTTTCTGACTCTGATGAGGGTGAGGAGGGCCTGCGGACGTCCAGACATGAGGTAGGACACCAGCAGGACATGTCTGGAGTAGTTTTTAGAGACTAATATTTTCCTTTGCCTCATCCTTTGCTTTATCTCAAACTCAAGCATCATCTTTCAGTCATCTTTTAAGACTCTTCAGCTGTTGATGGTCAAATGACAGAACTGTTCAGTAATGATCATTAACATTTTCATGTCTTTCGTGAAGACCCTGTGAAATGGATTACTTTCTTAGTTTTTCTTAAAAAGTACTTTATTTGATCTTTTAGGAGTGTGCTAGGGTATAGATGACCTTAAAGCTGCAGTAACAGCCAAAGCGTTTTCAGATTTCATGGGGTCCTTCATTTGTCCATCTTGTCCTGTATCTGTCTTAACTTTGTGATGTGTCAGTGTGACCTGAACTGCATTTTTACAGTGTGTCACATATTAAATATTTATCTGCTTATTTTTTGTGCTGGTGTCAAATGATACCCTTGAGACAGCACATGGGCGTCAGTCCGCACCTCATCTGTTGTGTGTGTGTCACTTATGGTTTCCTTCATCTGTCTGAAGATCTCTCCTCATCTTCTTGAAGATCTAGTTTGTGTTTTCATGATGTCTCTCAACAGAGAAGCTTCTCCACAACCATTTTAACCTTCTGTGGGTCTCTGTTGACTTTGGGTTGAAGTGTTTTAGTCCTTAGAGCTTCTTCTTCTTTTTATGTAAAAAAAGATGTGTGGTATTTTTGTTTGTGAAGTGTTGTCTTGTTCCTGAAATGTTTTTGCACGATCAACTGACTTCGATATTTGTTTCATCCATACTTTCCTAAACATCTCCATATGCACATAAGTGTAATATCTTTTTATATGTCTGTACATTTTAATCCTTCTTTTAACAAATATTATCTTGTGTTTTAGGGTGACAAGGCTGATGATATGAGAGGAGAACATCAGAACAGTGTTTTGTGGGATACTGAAGGATCCAGAGTAGGAGATGAACTTGATCAAGGAAAGGGAAGGAAAACTGACACCAACTTTGGCAACTCAAAACCTCAGGAAAGAGTATCTGGTGAAAGAAAAAAGGATAGTGTTTCATCAAGACACCTGACAAGAAGTCCAAGACGGTATATATCTCACATTACTGAAACTTTTTATATTATAATTTTTCATTTTAACCCGTTTGTGCTGATGCCAAACCCCTTAATCATTTGCATGAGCTCTATAGCACTTTTCACAATTTTTACTTCAGCAAAACAAATTAATACAAAATAGTACAAATATATATTAAAAAAAATAAAATATTTAAATATTATTAAAATCTACACTAAGTACGTTAACATTATCAACTGCAAAAAATCTGTTACATTCATAGTGCTATCAAAACACTTGTGTATTACCTTTTCGTAAGATGTACATACCATCAACATTACTAACTAAAATTAAAAATAGTTTAATAAAAATTAAAGATTGTGATCCAAATGTTAATTGCACCACGTACAACCTTTTTTGTACCTTTATGCTTTATGTGTCTCCACTAAAGCTTTTTACTGAGTCAAGCCAGTCCTTTAAAGGAAGTCGCGCAACTGCGCTGCCATATTTGCAACGCGTCCCTCCCCCAGGTGATGTCATTCTTTAACGGTTGACGATTGGCTCTTTTTATTAGATGGCGGGACTAGAGCGACCATACTGACTGTTGTGATACCCCCATTTATATTAATACTAGTAACACATCTTGTTAACATTAAATATCTTTGGTCTAGCGTAATTTTCCAATTTTTTTGCGATAGGAACACTGCATTTTTAAAAACGGCAGCAACTGACATTAAAAAACCAAATCTCCTAAGCTGAAAAAAATGTGGACACACAGCCAGCATTTCTTCAGCTGAGCTCTTTAGTTGCTATGATCGTTTTGTTTTAGTCGTTGTACGTGATGCACCGGTTGGTTGGGGTGGTATTTGTCCCGCTCCTCCTCTACTGTGATTGGACGACTGAGTAAAAAGTGACATTGACAAGCTCTGTGTTGTACCCAAAGTTAAATGTTTTTCAACTCTTGTTGCTTAGCACTGGCCAAAGACCGCCAGGTGCTGGAAAAACATTTGAAAAATATCTTGTTTTGAATTTTAATAAATTTTTGTGTTTATGTATTTCATATAGAAATCCTTTAGGTAGCATCCGATTTGACAAAAATATGTGTAGTGCTTCCTGATGCGTTGATATGTCTTTTTCATTTCAACTTCATAATGAGATGTGTGCCCCCTCAGCACTAACAGGGCTCCAGCACATGATGAGGATGAGGAGGAAAAGAAAATGTTAGATAACCAAGCCCGAAATCTCCATGTAGCTCCCCCACTGCTGGGCAAACCTCCACGACCTGTGACCCGCCATAATGGAGACATTGAGTCTGTCTTTGATGATAGTACTTTAAGTGAGCTGTCAGAGGAGGACAGGAGGTATACATGCAGTATTTGCATGCTTTTAATGCAATTTCCTTCTAATTGAACTTTTTTTTCTTCAATTTTTTTGTTCATATTGTATATACTGTGTTTTTATATACAGTAGTGGCTAAAAATGTTGTCCGAAAGGGTTATACCCATATGGCAATATATATATATATATATATATATATATATATTTAGATATATGTTTTTAGATATATATATTGTTAAATATATTTCAAAATATACAAAAATGGCCAAAAATTCTGCAAATATTTTGAAATATATTTTAAAAATAAATACATTTTAAAGCATTAAAAATATGTTTACCCCACCATATATTTCAATCCAAAAAAAAATATATTCACATTGCATTGAAAGAAAAACATTTTTTGTTACGAACCTGTAAACATACCTGTTTTAAAAAGTTAAAATTAAATATATTTTCAACTTCAAAAATATACTCTAGAAAAATAACTTTTTACATTTTACATTTACAATAAATTTTTTGCCATATGGGATGTAAAATTAGAAATGTATTTGCTTGCCCTTGAATTTTTTTTTTTAATATATAAAGTTAAAACTAAATATATTTCCAAATAAAAAATATATTCAATTGACCATTACTTTCTACAATATTTATTTAGAATATATTTAATATATATATTTTTGGCCAGAGATGGGTATTTGTGTAATATTTGTTTTAATGCACCCTTAGATTTAATTAAAACATTAAAATAGGAGGTGTGTGATACAAAAACACATATTTATCTGGTCAAAAGGCAAACTATAGCATATGATGAAATGTGGGATTTGTTCGAATATACAAAAAATGCATTCAGAAATGAAGCGCAGGAGAAATCAAGCATACATTGACTACAATTTTTAATATTTGTTGATTCTCTCGCAATATTTTTTTAGTCATTCTCCTGGGCCTTGACTCAGTTGCATTGTGCATAATTTCTTATAAATTCAGTTTGTCAAAGTTGGACATCACTTTTAACCGGGACTGTATATAACAATATGAGACAAATTATGACATTAACTAATCCCCAAAAGCAAAGAAAGGTGATGTATGGACAGAGAATACTGCATTATATCCTCTTCATGAGACCAATCATGCCTGACAGTGGGAATAGATTTTACATTGTGATGATATTTACTCATCTGTACTCCTCTCTTCTTACAGATCTCCATCTTTAAGGCATAAGAAAGAGCAGGTGAGCTTCATTCATGAGAAAATGTCGTACACCTCTTCTGTAATGTTTCAGTGTTTGTTTAAAGTGTCTGTTCCTCACGCAGACTGACGGAGAACCGGAGATGGGAGATGATTTTGAAGATCTCACCCAGTCTTCCGACACGGCCACTGAGGATCTGGAGACTCCAGTATCTGGATACCGTAACGCTTCCCTGCTCTTTAAACAGCTCGACTCCAGCTATCTGGGTGAGTCTGTCTCAATCTCAAATGATATTTCTTTAATAGCTCTATCTGATATTTAACAGTAAATGGAGACTTTCAGGTGGTGAATCGTGTATTTTTGTTTACCCTACAGATTCAGTGAGCGTTGTAAAACTACAAAACATGTTTCACGAGTATGAGCGAACCATCCAGAGAGAACGAGACCGACACGGCCGCCTGGCCGATAAAACCACACAGCTGGAGCAGGAACGCAGTGAGCTCAGCATCCTGCTGGACGAGATGAGAAGCAGCAAATCCAACCTGGAACATCTCAAACTGGAGCTGGAGACTGACATGAACAATCTCAAGTGAGCTCGAAGCATGCATACATGTTTTTTTACCATTTAGTTTTATTTTGCATGCTTAATATATAAATATTTTTTTGACATTTCAAGCATTGCCTCTGACTCTCTATCCTTTCTGATGAAGGTTCCTGCTGAGACAGGAGCAGGAGAAACATCAGAGCGCTCTGATGCTCTACAATAAAACTCGCGAGCAGCTCCAGAGGAAAGAGGAGCAGCAGCGGGCCGAAGCCGAGGAGCGGCACAAAGCCGACCTGAAAGCCCGGAGTCTGGAACTGGAGATCAGAGCTCTGAAGAACAGCATCAAACAGGTGATACTGAGGCTGGAGTTTGGGAAATGGTAGATGGTTTGTTGATGAAGTCCAAGATCTGATAATCTGTCTTGACCACCTTATTAAACAAGCAACCATCTCAGTCTGGTTGGGTTTTCCATTAGGGTGTTGTTGAAGTTGAATAAAATCTGTTTTTGTGTGATTAGCTGGAGGAGGACAGAGATGAGTCTCAGCGTCTTCTGTCTCATGAGCGCAGCGCTCGCACCCTTCATGAGGAATTACTCAACAACCATCTGCGCAAGCAGCAGGACATCGAGGAGGAAAACCTCAGAAACTTCAACAAAAGCAACGAGGTACCACTGTCCCGTCATGTGACCATCTCTGTATGTCATGTGACTGATACTATATGTTGGTTTATCTGTAGAAATTCATATCCAAAGCATTTGCATCCTAGAATATGAAACCTTGAGAAATGTTTCTCCTGTGTTCATTGCTGACAAATTCATTTAGGCGTTGTGCACACCAAAACTTTTACGCCCGCGGCCAGCGCATGTTTTCAATAGTTTCCAATGGAAGCTCTGCGTTTTTCAAATAAGCCAGCAGCTAGCGGTTTTCTTCCGCGCTGAAAACCGGCGCCCGGCAGTTTTTCTGTGCTCAGCGCCGAGAGTTGAAAAATGTTCAACTTTGGAAGAAAAGCTCCGCTCGTCAATGTCAGTTCTCACGTGGCCGTCCAATCACAGTGGAGGTGGGGCGGGACAAGTATCACAGCAACCGACTGTCTCACAGCTGACGTACCAGAGCTACCAAAGCGCTTAGCTGAAGAAAGCTGGCACTCAGCTGAATTGGCATTCGCCGTTGTCCAGTTTTGGTGTACACAACCCCTTACACATTGCCGTGACCTTTACTGTCACATGTGCAGTGATGTCATAGCTTTACAGTAATATAAGCAGTGATGTCAGTGATGTTATACCTTTACAGTCATGTGTGCACTGATACCTGCAGTGATGTCATAGCTTTACAGCCACATCTGCAGTGATGTCATATCTTTACAGTCAGGTGTGCACTAATATCAGTGATGTCATAGCTTTACAGTCACGTGTGCACTGATATTAGTGATGTCATAGCTTAACAGTCACGTGTGCACTGATATCAGTGATGTCATAGCTTTACAGTAATATATGCAATGATGTCAGTGATGTCATATCTTTACAGTCATGTGTGCACTGTTATCAGTGATGTTATATCTTTACAGTCACATGTTCACTGATATTAGTGATTTCATAGCTTTACAGTCACGTGTGCACTGAAATCAGTGATGTCATACCTTTACAGTAATAAATGCAATGATGTCAGTAATGTCATACCTTTACAGCAGGAGTGGGGAACCCTGGGTCCTGGAGGGCCACTGTCCTGCAGAGTTTAGTTCCAACCCTAACCAAACACACCTGAATTTCATTTCCAAGTAATCCTGAAGACTTGAATTCGATTTTTTTAGAAGTGTTTAATTGGGGTTGGAACTAAACTCTGCAGGACAGAGGCCCTCCAGGATATCAGTGATGTCATAGCTTTACAGTCATTGATGTGATAGACAAAAATATAATTGTATCAACATGTTTTATGTATCATAGTTTCCTGACACGTGATTGGTCAGATTTTCAGGCTTTGTCCTAATGACATGCACTTCCGCTTATTGTGAAATCCAACCCATGCTGTTATAATGAGGCTGCATTCAGTGTTTTACAGTTTTTCAAGTTTATAAGTGATAAGAAACATGTTATTAAAATCTTTTTCATGTGCCTAGGCCATGTCTCAGCTGACGGAGGCCTCGGACCGCGAGCGTGAGCTGCTGCAGCAGAACCGAGCACTTCACGATGAGCTGAACGGTGCTCGGGCCGAGCTGGACCGCTCTCAGTCTCATAGTCGGCAAGAAGAGTCGCGACTGGCTGAAGAGAGAGACGCCCTGCGTGAGAGACTGGAGGACGCTCGCAGGGACCTGAAATTGAGCGATGAGGCTTTAACTCAGACTGTCTTCCAGTATAACGGTCAGCTGAGTGCACTGAAAGCCGAATGCTCCGTGATCGGGGCCAAACTGGAGCATGAGAGACAAACGAGGCAGCAGCTGGAGGCAGAGGCTGAGGCGAACAGAGCCCGACTGCAGGGGGCGCTACATGAGGCCGAAAGGTGTCAGGTTAGATCTTTTATTCGATTTTATATCTAAAAGTTTTTTGAATGGAGATTTTGGGCTGGTGCTTCACATAACCAAATGCTCAACTCTGTGTCAGTTTATCTTTATGTATTTGTTAAACCTATCAGGCCTCACGCACAGAAGCCGAACGCACCCTCCAGCGAGAACGTGAGGAACACCAGCGGTCTCAGGAGAAGCACACCTTCGAGTCCAACGCCCAGCGAGACACCATACAATCACTTTCCCAAAAACTCAGCAAAGCAGAGGCACGCGCCAACAGCCTGGAGAACGAGTGCCATCGCAGCTCTCTGGCCGTCACCGAGAAGGGTGTGCTGTTGGAGGCGTTGGCCCGGGAGAAAGACCAGGCCCAGGCCAAACTCAAAGACCTGGAGGCCGCGGTACTGAGCGAACGCGAGCAGGCCAGCCGTGCCGGAGCCAAACAGGAAGCCATGCAGGAGAGGCTGGCCCAGGCTCAGAGCGAGTGTGCGCTGCTGCGACAGAAGCTGGAGGAGGCGCTGAACAAAGGCTCGGCGAAGGACAAGGCCGTTACGGACAGCCAGCAGAACTTCGCCGAGATGCTTAATCAGTTACGAGCGGACGGAGAGGAGAGAGTCCACCTGGTGGAGGAGCGAAGCAAAGAGCTGTCCAGGACAAACAGTGAGATTAGAGAGCAAAACTATAAACTAGAGCAGGAGAAAAGCGAGAGAGAGGTAGAGTCACTAACATCAGATTACTTTGCTCTTGGATTTTCGCTGTGTAAATTAAATCCTCGTCTTTTTGGTCAGGCATCTCTGAGACAGCTACAGCAAGAATTGGCCGATTCTTTGAAGAAGCTGTCCATGTGTGAGGCCTCGCTGGAGGTCAACACACGATACCGTAATGACCTGGAGGAGGAGAAGATGCGCACGCAGAAAGAGCTGGACAGACTGAAGGGAAAGGTACCTGTCAATCAAGCTTAAACTTCCTAAAAACCGTCCAATCACGGCATGGCCGGCTGTTAACAGTGTTATCAATATCTAATTAAAGGAAACACACTTCTGTCTCTGCAGTGTTCATTAATTTAACACTTGTTCCCATGTTACCAACGCAAAGGTCATAGGTTTGATCCCAGGGAACTTGCATACTGATAATAATGCGTACCATGATCGCTTTGTCTTTTATCAGACACTTTGGATAAAATGTAAATGCATGACTAGAGTATATCTAATGCATCTTATATTGTGTTGTCTCAGCTGCAGGAGTCTGAAGAGCTTCACGTCCAGGCTGAGAGACGCATCGGTCAACTAAAGAATAGTCTGGATGAGAAAGAGGGAGAAATCTGCATCACCGCCCAAAAACTAGAGGAGGCGCTGGCTGCGTCTGCAGGCAAAGAGCAAACGGTTAAACAGCTGGAGGAGGCGGTGCAGAGGTACAGACAACTAGTAAATCAATGAAAGGATTAAATGGATAAAGCTCCCAGAACACACAATATTTCTGCTTATCTCATGCTAATCTTGAGTACCTATAGAGAAGTATTACATCTTTCATATATCCAAAGAGTCTTTAGTTTTACCAAATTTATAAAAGACAGATCAGCTGTACCGATTTATTCTGAATACCGCAGATGGACTGAGTTGCGAGCAGGCAATACACACAAAACATTATCCAACTATCTCCTGATAACTTATTATTCACTACATCTTCGTATCTTTTAAATTATATGCAATTAGCGATGATTGCAAAAAAAAACAACGCATACATTTGATGCAGTTTTACTTTTTGTGTGCGACTCATGACCTGGTTGGGACTGTCCCATTTAAAGGTGCAGTGTGTAACATAATCTTCAATATAATGCAATATAATCTTCATAACTACATTAACAGCGGTGTATAAAGACCTTACATAATGAACTGTTATGTGTTTATTACCTAAGAATGAGCTATATTTATCTACATACACCGTGGGTCCCCTTACATGGAAGTCGCCATTTTGTGCCGCCATGTTTTTACGGTAGCCCTAAACGAACAAACTGCGTTTTGGCACTACTGTATTTTGTCTTAAACAACAACATGTTTGTCCTGTGGCAGCTATTGTAGCTTCTCTATGCGTTTCAGTGAACAGTGGACTGAGCTGTTGGTGAAATTCACAATCTCACTGCTAGATGCCGCTAAAATCTACACACTGGACCTTTAACGAAATCCAGCGTTAAACAAACACACACGCACAACTCCGCTGCTGTCCTGGATGAACAAACTATATCCATTGTTTCCATAATGGGGCATACACACCAAACACGAGTTCAATGATTTGTGCGAATAGATTACATACAAAGTCAATGCAAAGACGCGATCAGAAGTGTCATGGCGCCGGGCAATGCGAATGAAGCAAATTGGACGGCGCATTTGCCGCGAAAAATGTGCTATTCTCCTCAAATGCGTCTTTGCGCAAGTTTAAAAATTCAACTCAAGCGAAAAATTTGCATGACACGAAGTTAAATCCCGCGAGTAATCTAGAGCAGTGGTTCCCAAACTTTTTCAGCGTGCGGCCCCCCTTGTGTATGGTGCATTCCTTCGCGGCCCCCCAAAGAAAATTTGTGACAAAAAACTGTTCTAAACTCAACATTTTACTAAAACACATATTAAATTATACAAAAAAGTAGTGCTTTTGGTTAGTAGCCTTATTTTTTTTATGTTTAATTACACAGAATTCATGATAAATTAATGTATTTTATAAAATGTCATAAAACTGGGGCCCCCCTGGCACCATCTCGCGCCCCCACTGGGGGCCCCACCCCCCAGTTTGAAAACCCCTGATCTAGAGTAGGGCTGGGCACAAAAAATAATTTTTCGATTTATGTTTTTTTTGACGTGGCCAATCCAAATTAATTTTCAAAGGCCACAAGTTGATTTTTCCGCCCATATTTATTTCCGCAAACATTGAACGTAAGATTAACGTTAATCTAATTACTAGTCTTCTCCACTAGTTGTCACCCTCTATTTTTTGCCTTGCACGATGTTACCAAGGAGCGAGAGGCGAGCCTGTCATTCATTCAGTCAATATTCTAATATAATAAAATATATATAATAATATTCTACTATTATATAATACATATAATAATATTCTAATATAATATAATATAATATTCTTTTTAATCTATAATCGAGTAGAAAAATCGCCCCAAGAATCGGAATCGAAAATTGAACGAGAATCGAAGTCGAATTGATTTGATAGCTTGTGAATCGAAATCCAATCGATCTGGAACATCTGAATCGATACCCAGCCCTAATCTAAAGCCAGTTACGCGATGTCCCGCATTTGGTGTGTATGACCCATAAGGCTGTTTTTTTTGGGAAGCTAAACATGCTTAAATTACCCTCACAAACAATAACACACTTCTTCTGTGACGTTGATTTCGTGTCAGCTCTTGGTTGGTGTGTGCGTGCGCTATTCTGGTCAAAGCGCCCATATAAGGACTTACACTGTACTTCCTGTAAAGAAATTGCCCATAAAAAAACATGATTGTTGCGTATGAATCTTTCATGTTCGAAAAATACTTTCTGAAACTTGTATGAACTCTGGTGAAGTGGATACGGCACAGAAATACTCCAGCACACGTCCAACTGCTTTTTTGACACTTTACCCATGTTAAGCATGAGGAATCTAACTCTTAAAATGTGTTAATAATAAGTCAGTATGACAAAACTCCCTTTTTAATGTGACTATAACATCACTGCAGGTTAGAGATTGAAAACGCCAGACTGGAGGCTACAGTGAAACAGCAGTCCAGTCGTATGGAGGTCTTACAGAAGGGCGTTCAGGAGGGGACTGCGGTGAGTCAAAGCTCATGGAAATGTCCTGATGTAACCAATGATGGCAGATTTAGACATACAGTAATAATGAGTCTGGGCTTCACATTTGACATTGGATAAACTCTCTCTGTCTTTGGTTGTGAAGTAAGGTGTATTTTTATTTATGAGAGGAGGTTGTTAAAATCTTTTATGTAAACTGACGGTAAAGTCCCTGTTTTCACAGCTGTCAGATTCATCACCTGGAGTTGGGGTTGGTATTAAGCATCTAGCTTTAGTTTTATCTTTCTCTAAAATTATATTTTTTCTGGGCTTGATGTCTTTCTGTGATTTTATAAAACTTATTCCAGCTCGAATCAAACTACACAATATTTTTGTGTAATGTTACTGCTTTCAAGTAGTTTTCCTCTAGATGCGTGTTGGATATCTGCTCTCTTTGGTGACGGTCGTCCTTTGAGTTTTTGATTTTTATTAAATTCTGTCTCAAATCAGTCATCTGTCCTTCCTCTCAAGTTCTGGTTTCTGGGATCTTGACATGAAAAGTTTTATGTGCATGATTGCTAAGATGATTGTTGATAAATTCAGAGACTTTATCATAAAAACCTTTAGTAAGGACATGCTGGTTACTGACATCTGTGTTTGTTTTTGTGCTCAGGTCAGAAATCGCTTGGAAGATCTCGTAACAAACCTGCAAAGCAGTAAGATGACATTAGAAGATCAGCTGAACCGAGAGGTAAAACATCTGGTGTGTCTCATGTGTGATGGAGACCATTTGTGAGAAAGGGGATGATGATAAAAATAGTATTGATTTCTGTAGTAGTTTTTAACGTAAATAATCACGGATACAATCCTCTACTCAGGTGCAGAAGCAAAGTCTGCTATCCCATAATGCCCAGGACTCACAGACACTGTGGGAGGAGGAGCTAAAGAGCCGCTCGCGACTTGGACTTCGCCTCTCTGAGCTGGAAAAGGAGAAAGTAGAACTGACCAATCAGGTGCCAGAAAATATTATCATCTAATCCGAACAATACATCCAGTCAAGGTTTTAATCATGCAGTGTAACATATAAAAATGTCATGCGGAATTACGAAAACAAACCATCTTAACTCTTTCCCCGCCATTGACGAGTTACCTCTTCAATTAGGTGAAAACGCTTCTCTGCCAATGACGAGTCCATATTTCCACTATTATCCACTAGGTGGCGCTCGTATCCACCTTATAAAACACTGTAGCATCCACTAATCCAAAAACAGTAAAAACTTTGTGTATGTTTTGATCATCATTCTGAATCTGAATGCTAACAAAAGTCCTTTACAAAAATGCAATTATCTCAGCTTTATTTTTGAAGAAACCTACTCATATTTGAGAGATTATAAAAAGATAGCAGAAGGATCTGTTCTTTACTTTTGTGAAAATCATAAAAAATTCTGGTGCTGCCACGCTGGTGGGAAAAGCATTAATATGAGCTAAAAATGGCCTATATCATAATTTTTGAATAGTAAGTAATGTTTTATATGTGTGTGTTTTAGGTGGAACTTGAGAAGAAAAAAGCCAAGAAGCTTGCTGAGCAGAAGTCGTCAGTGGATACCCGTCTGGAGCAGGAGATGAACAGAAACACTGACCTTCAGAAAGAAATGTACAGGTGACTCTTTTACGCCTGATCCCTGCAGCTGTAGATGTGTTTGAGTACATAGAGGACACAGGTGTGTGACGCAAGAAGTGCTTTGCTTTTTAAATGAAACCTTTGAGCACGCGCTCAAACGTAATTTAAATACCCAATGCCTGAATTTCATACACCATTATTACCCATCCAAATCTGTGAAAGAATGCATAAGCATTTAAATATATTTTTTCCTCCCTATAAGTCAAGATAGCCCGACGGGCAGGGCGGGGATGCATTTTGATAGCCCGACTGCAAGGCACAATAGCCCCGGGACGTCGGGCTAGCGATTTTGCGAGCCCTGTAAATGTTAATATATTTTGGTTGCATTTGCAAGTTATTAAAAATGTAACTGCTCAACTAGGCACGTAATAAATTAATCGAATAGAACCATAATTTATTCAAAGAAGTGTTTGATGCATCGGCAAATATCGCACAGTTGGCGTAGAAAATCGTCATTGTATCGTAATTAACTGTCCGACTTACACACCTACTTAACTCTTTCGCCGCCATTGAAGAGTTAAAACGCTTCCATGCCAATGACGAATTTTTCCGGCAATCCATATTTCCGCTATTATCCACCAGATGGCGCTTTTATGCAACTTATAAAACACTGAAGCAACCCTTCAGGTCAAAGAGTTCAAACTCCGTGTATGTTTGGATCATCGCTCTGAATCTGATCTCTATCAAAAGTCCTTCACAAAAACACAATTATCTTTTTTCAAAAAAAAATATTTTTTAAAATTGCAATGAAACTGAAATGAAAAACTATATATATATTTTTAATATTGTGGGATTATTAACAAATGACTTATCTGTGAGCTTCATTTTTTTTTTTTAAATTTGTGTGTGCTCATAATCTTTAATCAAAAATGCAAATCTCCTTCCCTCCTCAAAACGATCTCTCTTCACTTCCGGTCAAAAGTATGGCAGGTGGGCGGGGTCCGGGAGAAGATCGCAGCGATTAGCAATTAGCAACACGACCCAACTTCAAACGATCCAATCAGATCTCGATGGACAAATTCAAATCCAGCCCTGCCTTATTTCATCTCAAAAGCTGTTTCATTCGGATATACGTCACCACGGGGAAAATAAGGCAATCGCTACTTCCGTTTCATGGCGACTTTAAGAAAATATAAAAGATATAAAGGTAGGATGAAACTTTTTTGTTTGAAAGCAGAGGGTCTTTTCTTTCATTTCATATATTGTATGTTTATATATTTAAAGATGAAGATTTACTGTAAGGCATTAAACTCGTGTGAAAATCATAAAAATGTTGGCGCTGGCTGGCAACTTTTTTATAAAACGCCGGCAGGGAAAGCGTTAATATACTTGCTATCTTCAGTTTACAGTTCGAGTGGACAATGCGGAAGTGGCGGTTATACAGCATCTAACACGTAAGCGTTGTGCCTTTAGGGCTGGGTATTGGCAAGGGCTCACAATACAATACGCATCACGATACGATACAATACGATGCATGCTGCGATACATTGCAAAAAAAATAAAAAATAGAGCTAACATTTTATTTTAAAACTTGTTTTTTTTTAAAGTCAAAATGCTTCCACACGTCAGCTTTGAAATCTGCAGGTGTAATTTTCTGCCATTTTCACTCCTGCTAACTTCTGAGACATTGGCTGTATATAACATACAACTGGACAGCGACAACTACAGCAGTGGTGGAGAAAGTCGTTTGACGCACACAGAGGGATTTGATTTTTTTTAATATCAATAGTAGAGATTGAAACATCGATACACTATCATGGAAACAAATGATCACGATAGTTAGCTGTATTGATATTTTTGCACAGCCTATGTGCCTTGCAGAAAATTCATTATGATGGCTAAAAAATAATGTGAGCAAACTTAAAACATTAAGAAAATAAAACATTATTCACTACCCCTCCGTAAACATGATTAGCAAATTCCAAATGTCTCTGAATGATAAAAACATCTCCCATCATTCCATTCTGCTTCATAATGCCAATAAGCTTCGCCTTTTTTATTGCGCTATTGTGTAATAGTGACCTCTAGTGGTGAAAATCCTACACATTGTAATATAAAATGATTTTAATTGGAAATACCATGCATTGATAGAAAATAAAACCAGAAATGGTTCACTTAGATTTTTATGTTGACTTAAAATGAATTTTGTTCACTTGTCTTTTGTGCTGCTGTAGTGCTATCAAATCCATCCAGTCGGCTGTGTAGCATTCAGAATCCTGATTGGTTAAAGCTGAATGGAATCACAAATGATAATTTGCACAAGTAAATCAATACATGAGAAACCGAGGTGCCTTGATACTTCAAATGCTTGTCTCTATTCACATGTGTATGTGTCTGTCAGGTTGAAGACTTTGGTGAAGAGTGCTAAGAAACAGCTGCGGGAACAAGGTGGTGGACATCTGGATTCACCTCTGGCCAGCTTCAGAGGAGACACGAGTCACAGACTGGAGACCGAGACGACTGTCGGTAGAATGAAGACTAAGGTACAGCCAAAGATATTTAATATTACCAATATGCATCACTGGTATTGATATGAATGAGGGAGATCAATGGTCAGTATGGCTGATCTAGGACCGTCTTCCAGAGCCAATCATCAGCCTTTAAAAGAATGACATCTTCTGGAGGAGGGACTTTGCGCATGCACAGTATTTAGCAAAACCTGATATAAGTTTTGATTTTTTTCCCTTTTCTCCTCACAGGTGGATGAGCTTCAGTCTCAGTTCCAGCAGGAGTCGTTGCGCTGCTCTCGGCTCGAGGAGACCAACAGGCAGCTGAAGGAGAAGCTGGCATCCGTGAAGACTTTAAGCCGAAGCCACGAGCAGCTGGAGCGCAGTAAGAGGCAGCTGGAGGACGAGGTGGCTGCTCTGCGCAAACAACTGCAGGGTGGTGTGATGGACCAGAGCCAAGCCGAGCTGTACCGCAGAGAGACGGAGGAAAGAGCCCGACAGGAGATCCGGCTCAAGCTGGAGGAGGTCAACCTCTTCCTGCAGGTATCCTACAAGGGAATATTCTTGGATGTGTTATGGTTTTCCAAATTCTTCCTAACTTATTTCGACTGCTGTCCCGTCAGACGCAGGCCGCGTCTCAGGAGGCTCTGGAGCAGATGAAGGCAGCGAATGAAGCGAGTCAACGCGCTCACCTGGAGCAGCGCATCCGGGACCTGGAGGCGGAGCTGAGCCGCTCACGCAGCGTCCAGCAGGACAGCACGGTGCAGAGAGACTCAAGTCGCACTGAGATGGAACGCTACAAACAGCTGTACACAGATGAACTACGACTTAGGAAAAGTCTCGCCTCCAAATTGGAGAGGTGAGGGGTGTGGCCACATGGTTATTTTTGCCAAACTGCGATTTCCAGTAAAAAGTAGTTTTTTTACACAAGCTGTACCTTTTTTTTATGATGGGCAGGTCGCATGAGAGGTTAGCGGAGGCTAACGCTAAACTCCTGAGCGAGAGGCAGCGCAGTAAATCTTTGCTGACCGGCAGTCTCGTCAATAGTGGTTTAGGAGGTGCTGCTCTGGATGTGTCATCTCTGGGCTCTGTGGGGGCGTACGGAGCCTCTCTAGGACCCCTAAACAGAAGTCTTGGTCTTGGGACCCCTTTGCTGGGTACTGTAGGGGAATCCCAGAACAACCGAGTTGAAGCCTACCTGGCAAAGGTGAGCGATAACAGATTCATGAGCATGAAACATTTTGGCACATCATCACTGTACCACCACAGTATACTTTTTAGGTTAGCGATCAGGTCCCATTTAAAGATGAATGACTAACCAATCACAGTCAGGTATTCCAGCGAGGTATTTGAGATGTTTGATCAACTCGGTCTTCCTTCTCTTCAGTAAATGTCTTTCCTCTTCTTTATAAGTGTAATAAATAATCTAGTGGTCTGTTTTTTCACGCCTGCTGTCTGGACTCTTCTGCCTCTCATATCTTCAGCTTCTAGCTCAAAAGTCTGTTTCTCATCTGTCCTCTCTTCAACCTGATACCTGAGCAGGTGTGTAACTGTGTGCAGATGCCTGATTCTCAGAACACAAATACATTATACAAACACACACACATAGTGCCTCAACATTCACTTTCATACAGAATTGAGCTCCAACCCCTCCAACGTTTTGTACAATTCACACCATATAAAGGGGTGGTAACCAGTGGCGGCCGGTGACTTCTTTTTTCGAGGGCGATCGATGCGAAGTTCGTCAAAACATGTATGTAGCCCGTCATGTGTGTGGTTCATAATTTCAAAATATGTGTTCTGCACGGCGAGTGAACTGCCTGCTGAAGTGCCTGCTGCAGACGCGTCTAAAGGGTTTATGATAAAAGAGACGCTCGCGTTGCCAGATACTCGCATAACGTCATGTGTATTCAGAGTTTACTGTTAAGAGAGTGTCTTGCGTGTATTTTGTGAACGTGAGCGTCTTTTTTATCATAAATGGTTTTGACGCGTGTGCAGCAGGCACTTATTTTGACAAAACATGTGATGCACATGGTCCACATGACCCAACAAACACATATTTTGTATTTGCGCCCCTCAGAAGAGCAGTCATGAGCCCCCACTGGTGGTAACGTTAGACTTTTAAGCATGTGAATATGAGCGAGGAGCGATTCGTCCATCTTTGCTTTTCAGTAGAAAGGTCATGCTGTGATGTATTGGTTTTCTACTGGTCACATGTGTCCATGTGATGCGAATTCGCAGATCAGAGTTCACCAAACTCATAGTTGGGTATGCAGCGAAATGTGAAATTTCTTTGCACAAGCTTGCTTTTCAGTGGAAGGAAAACTGTAGTGTGACCGCCCCTTAATACTAATTAGGGTGATTCTAATGAAATCCAGACTTAGAAGGTGTCCAGCATCAGATTTTTTTAAAAGCCCTTTGATGCCAATTATTTTTTTGCACATATAAGATTAAGGTTTGAAATTACTATAAACATTTTTTTTTTAAAAATATTTCCTATAGAATTATTTACATTTTTTTAGATTATCATTATAAAAAATTATCATTACCGCAACATGATATTACATTAAATATATGCATTTACAAACTCATGTTTCGGTAATGAGAACTAAAAAGTTGTCTTTGTACTATGACAAACAAAATTTTCAGTGTCACAGTCAATTATGTCCCTTACAACAATTTTTAAATGTTAGTTCCTTGAGGGTTTAAACAATGATTGAAAATTGTTGCGGAGGATGAGAAAATTGGACTTGGACACATTTATATTCCTTATTATTGTCTCTACTTAAACCAATGATCACCAAATACCACATGTTTCTTAACTGTAAATGTTTATAGTATAACATGCCATGAAGCTTTTTATTTTTTTGATTTTTTAATTATAAATATTTTCATGTCAAAGAACCCAAATCCAGTCATGGACACGTTGCGGTAATGAAAATTTTCCCCTTAAATGTGGAAAAAACAACAAAATTGGTTTGTAGGATGTCATTTGAAATCATGTGCAAAATAGTACATGAAGAGATGTTTGTAACTGTATGCTTCTTATTTTGTTACTCTTACTTTGCATTCCCTTTTTTATCAAAATTTTTCATAACATTTCATAAGTCTAATTTTCGCAATATCACCCATTAGCCAACTTATAAAATACTTACATTTTCCCATGAGATCATGTTGGGTATTTCATAAATACTACATACTGCATGTATGTGATTATTGTGGTAATTGCTGTTCCTATAATATATGTAAATGTAGTCATGACAATATATGAATGAAACTCAGGTGTATGTATTAGTAAGTCAATTTTTTTAAAAAGTTATTTTAAATGTTTTGGTGATGATAGTTCTTCTGTCATGTGTACTGTAAATAAATGAGTTGAGCATCAGCTGTGGTTATCTGAATAGTTGTGACATTGATTATATTGAGATTTATATAACACTGGTTTATTGTTATGACTGTTTAATCCTTTTTTATTATGCTAAAAACTTTTATTTTGTATGTGATTAATCACGATTAATCTTTGCCCAGAACTATAAAATATATAACCATTTGAAAAAAGCTAAAAAAAATGAATTTGGACATCAAATGTGCCTGCAGTAATATAATCACCTGTTGTAAAAATTGAATCAAGAGAAACGCAAAACTACACTCACAGGTTAAGAACTACTAGTTATACAAATCTGATCACCAGAGATTTTTGTGCCTGATGCTAGATCTAGATGTGTCATCTGATGTTTGCTTTCCATATTATAGATGCAGAAAGAGCTGGAGAAAAATATATCAAAGGAGTTAGATTACGGTGAGTCATTCTTCAGATTCATTTCGGTCTCGCTTGCATAATAAATCTAAAAAGCCTCATTTATGTGCAGTATTATTATTAGTTTATGCACTTTTATTCTACATTCGTTTTGTTGTGATCTTATAAAGTGAATTAATTGTTAATCTGATCTCTATGTCTCTCTCAGTCGCTGGAGAGTTAGATGGAGGATCTGCACGTTTGTCACCTGTGGGCTCGGCCTCGGGCTCTCAAAACCTCAACCTGACCCTGGAACAGCCGGACCCTGTCAAAAAGGCCACTCAACAGTACCTAGAGGTGCTGAAGAAGAACTACATGATCTGACCCAGGGTCAGTCCAGACACTGTGAACATAATGAACACTAATAGGATCATTCGGATTTGGGGAGTGACTCCAACAGGAAAAGGACCAACAAATAATTTAAACATTTTAAAAACAATCATGGTGTCTAAAAGGGGTTGTGATGCCAATTGTTATGATAAGATGCTGAAATATTTTACAGCTCTTTGTGGTACTGAAAGATATAATTCCCATAAAACATTCATGGCCCTAACCTCAAAAGTTGATGGGAATTAAGTTTATTCTTCACTCGGCTCAGTGTTTGTTCTGCTGGTCAGGACTCATGCATCGTGTGAAAAAAAAATCTATTTTTTTCTATAAAGATGCATATTTTGCATAAAGTCCCACAAAGTAAGATTAAATGATTTCTGCTACAAAAACTTTGTGTTAACCACTAAAAGGGCCAAAGTTTTAATACAATCATTCAGAATTTGTTTTATGATGTGATGAAGTGACGATGCACAATGTACCTCAGGAGGAAACGGGCCGTGATTGAAATTGAATACAGTAGTTTTATTGTCAGGTGCGTGTGCAGATTTCAGTGTTGTATTTTCCTCAGTCAGGATGTTTATGCTGTTATTATAATATAAGTGGATTTTAGTTTACACTTTATATATTTCGGCTGTTTTGTAGTTGATGTTTATTATGAAAAGTGTTACATTTGTACTGTTAATATTATTGCCAAGTAATAATGATGGTACTTTACACTATTGTGCAATATATTCAAGCTGTTTTAATGACAAAACTCTGATTTGGAGATGATTTTTGGACTTTTAAAGGACTTTGTCACTACTGCTGTGCTCAGGATGCTTTGACTAAATCTTATGAAGATGGCCAGGACATATATTTACGGCAAAATCAAAGGGAATATTTTGTGTAAAGAAAGTCTTAGTATTTTAGTACCACTGTGATCAAAGGAGTTGGATGCTGCAAGAGATTTTGTAATGCTTTTGTTTTTTGTGAATGTAAATGTCGAAATTTCTTTTGTTTTGGGATTTGAGATGTTTAAAGCTATAAAATGAATTTGCAAATGTTTGTCTTTGTCCACACCTTAGTTAACTTCAAATTCA
The DNA here is from genome assembly GCF_027580225.2 of Misgurnus anguillicaudatus. Lineage (NCBI taxonomy): Eukaryota > Metazoa > Chordata > Actinopteri > Cypriniformes > Cobitidae > Misgurnus > Misgurnus anguillicaudatus. The sequence continues at coordinate 654,947 of NW_027395277.1, read as the reverse complement.
AGGACCTTTCAAGGTCCAATACCCTCAAATTCACGTACTAAATATGGGGATACATTTCAAGTAAGAGCAAGGTTACATTGTGTTACCTTTTAAGATACATTGTTACAGTTCCCTTTTTGAGGGAACTTGCGCTGCGTCACTGCGTGACACTTTGGGGACGCTTCCAGGGGTAAGTGCGTCTGAATGTGTATATCAAATTCAACCAATAGTGAGGCTTAATGACAAAGACAGGGTGATGCTGGAGTCAGGAAGTATATCGCTATCTGAAATATTGCCAAAGACGGCGTTACAGGGACGCAAAAAGTATGGCAAGGGAGACGCAGCGTCTCGTTCCCTTCTCAGAGAACAACAGTTACATACGTAACCCGAGACGTTTTCATGTGTCAAACACAACTATGCAAAAAAGCATTTTGGTATGAATCAACATTCGCACGTGTCCTTAAAAAGTCTAGAATTTTTATGATATTATCCTACACTACACAAGGAATAATATGGATTTGTTTCCCAGAAAACTTTTTGCATAAAATAGATTAAAGCACTTTCAATGACATGTATTTTCCCACCAGATTCCGTAGGAACTGTTTGTCTCAGATCTCACCAAATGAATTGCATAATGAAAAATATCTTTATTTAACTCATATGGACAAAGCACAAATAAAAAATCTAGCTTTCTTCTTTAAGTACATTCAGTCACCGTGAATGTCTTACAGATATTGGTTGGTGATGATCATTATGATGTCACATTGATACCCAAGTAAGTTTAGCTTCAGCAGAACCTCAGGTCTTTCTCCAATCTGGAGATTTTTGTCTTTAGGGTCTTCAGCTCATTCTGCACTTTTTCTGTGCGCTTGTTGGTCTGTCGCACTTCGTCCATCACTGCCAAATCCTGATCAGGACCAACGTTGAGTGTCAACTAATGAAAGAAACAACATTTATTGACATGCATTTAATGATGCTAATACATTATATCTCCATGCCAATTAATAAAAACACGACATTTAGAGAAATGAAATAAGATGTCTGACTTTAAAGAGTAGTTTCTCCACATCTTTGACTTTCTGTCTCAGTAGTTTGATGTCCGTCTTATACCCTTCAACCTCCATGGCACGTCTCTTCTCCAGAGCTTCATAACGTTTAGTCATCAGCTGTAGACGCTTGGCCATCTTATCAGAGCGCTCCTAAACACAAACACAAACACAACCGATGTTAGTTAAACACAAACACTTATAAAGGTTACACACTTTTTATATAATCTGAACTTTGCCTACTTTAAATATCTCTCGTCCCACATCGCCCTCTTCTCTGATTTGGGACAGGTCAGTTTCAAGCGCCACGCACTGCTCTCTATACATGTCAGCTAGTTTATGAGCCTGTTTTAAATCCTCCTGCAAAGCCTGCTGGGAAAAAAGACAAACTTTAAACATCATTGTAATTATTTTAAGGTCCACTTTTGTGACCCCATTCCAATCTTTTAATATCTGACCCTGATCTCCTCTCGACGGGTCTGGTTGGCCTCGTGGCCGGGTCGTGTGATAAACGGAGGCTCTACGGATGGAGGACGTTGTTCGGGGAGACTGCGTGTCTCTCTGAGTCTCTCCTGACACGAGTCCAGTTCTTGCAGCAGACGATCTTTCTCAACCATCCAGCTCTTTTCATGAGCTCGACTCTCAAACTTCAGCTGCAGGAAGTCTTTGGTGCTCTCGTACAGAAGATTTTGTGTCCGCTGGAGTCTGAGCGCATGACAGAGAAGCATCGTCTCATTGAGGTGTAAATCAGTCAGGGAATATCAGCTAATAAAGGTTAAATGTGAATGTACTTGTCCTCGAGGGCCGTGATTCTGTCCTGGTCGTGTTTGTGCTGCACCTGTCGCTCCTCCAGATGAATGCGTCGGTCTTCAAGCAGAGCCTCCACCTGCTCCTTAGCCAACCGCGTCTGCTCCTCCATCTGAGCCTGGAGCGCCTCCACCTGCACACATATGAGTATAGCATCCAATAAACATTATTCACATGCTGTAGATTAAATCACTGATTTAATGATCTTATTCAGACTAGGTCACATATTTTTTCTACAATTCCTGGATTAAATATTTGTTAATGACACACCTGGAGCAGTAAAGTCTGGTTGTCTCTCTTGTGCTGCTCTGAACTTTTAGCATCTTCTCCTTCTTTAGATGATTTCCTGTTGCCTGCAGTATGAAATGTACCTTTTGCTGATACTGGCTTTGGTTTTGCCATCTTTGAATCCTCCTGCGATCTCAGCTGGATGTTTTTTTGAGGAATAGTGACCTGGACAACAAACACAATGCTTTAAAACCATACGGATGCCCTTTAGTTTAATGTAAACCGAAATCTATTAAACCTTATGTGGAGGTTCCCGGTGAAAATAAGTGATCTCGCCTGGATCCGGACCTACGAGTGCTAAAAGATGCTGGATCTTCTTCCGGTCGTCCAGCTCTCTGAGAAGATACAATAAACACTATAAACATCTCTCAAACGTTTATATTTGAGCTCTCTCAGTGATGATGGACAACATCTGACCTGATTTTCAGCCGGTCGTTCTCGGCGTACAGTCGAAGCGCTTGCTCTCTCTCTTGAAAGAGATACACCTGCATATCACTGAGAGCTTTCTGGAGCTCGGCGATCTCCTCCTCACGCTGACGGACCTCCCACTGTAACTTGTGCTGAAGAAACACATTGAATTATGTAGACATGTACAAACAATAAATAGAGAGATAACTATGGATTCAGATTTAAGGTGACACCTGCTCCTCTGCAGTGCTCTTGTATTTCTCCAGCATCTGCAGCAGATCTTCATGTTCTCCATCAAACTGAGCCACCTTCTGCCTGTAAAACTCCAGCAGCTCGCGGGACGGCCGCAGATACACCAGACGCTCAGAGATGGAGGGGAGAGGAGACTCTGGACTGAAGCAAACACAGAGACTAAACCTCATATGTGGTGTTTGCAGATGTGACACATTAATGTCATGATATTATTATACACATGATACGGTTTACTAAGTAAGTCATAATAAACAAAGTGATTGGCACAATGTAAATATCTACCTTTCTCTTTGATGTTCTCTTGTGGGTGGGGATTCCATCCTTAAGTTTTTGTCTATAAAAAAGTATTGAACTTTATTTACTGCACTCTAAATACGCATTAATATGCCATTTTGTCTTGAATATTTCATTAGAAATATCGTGTCAATAAACGCAAAAGGTATTCATTTAAAATATAAAATGGCATTAATCAAAATTCAGAAATACACCACTAACGTTAGCTGAAGCTCATCTGATCACGTGTGTGGTTGCCATGTAAACAGTGGCGCTTTGCGGTGGAAACTGTTTACGATTAAAGCGCGACAACTAACTACAACTTCAACATTTTCAGTCTTGGTTAACTTAAATCCAAATGGAAATATAGATGTGTTATTGTATGATGTAATCTGATTTTAAAGAATAGTGGTTGTTAATTTGGGTTGTTAACTTGCTCACTCGTATTTTTAAATGCTCAGCTCATGCTGACGTCCACAAGAACGTCCTAAAATCTCACTTTATAAAAAGTAAAATTTAAAAGTAAAATGTAATCATTTTTACTTATAGGCAGACAAAATATTTACCTTCCGTTTGCGTCCACTTCGGTTTGAAAACACGCCGCCGCCGGTTATAAACCGGAAGTGTCGAGCTGCGCCGTAGGGAGCCTTGGGAGCGTCCTTGCTGCGCAGTATGTGCGCATATTTTTAAGATATTGAACATAACATACAACATTTACATTTTTAACAAGACATCCAAAAAGATAACATATTTAGGAAATTTGATTTACATTACACAAAGAAATTTAAATAAAATAAATAAGATGTAACTAAATAATTAACTTGAATTCTTTGGCGTATAAAATTAATTTATATCTAAATTTTTTGTTATCAATAGCCTACATGAGAGACTCAATCATAAAAACCTTCAAACAGGGTTTAGAATGATTTCTTCCAAATAAATCATAACATTCATCATAAAATTGACAGATGGATTTTTTGATTCAAAATATGAAGGTACACATTATACTTGCCAGTATCTGCATAATAAACACAAATCAGCTGCGACTGAAAGTTTAACAGATTAACAGCTAAAAGGCAGAATACAATTCTTTGTTCAAAAGCAATAGCCATAAATATACAAAACAGTATTCATTATTTAAAACTGAAACGAAGTATGGACAAAACTAAAGCAGAAGTTAAAAGATACAGACAGCTAGCCCTGCTGAAAAAAACAGCATACCAGCAAGACCAGCATATATTGTGTTTTGGTGCTGGTTTGATAGTGAACACCAGCTAAACCAGCATCAAACCAGCATTAGCACCAGCTAAACCAGCAACAAACAAGCATTAGCACCAGCTAAACCAGCATTAGCACCAGCATCCCATGCTGGTCATACCAGCATATGTTGTGTTTTGGTGCTGGTATGCTGTGACCACCAGCTAAACCAGCATAGACCAGCATGATTCCCATGCTGGTCCATGCTGGCTTGATGCTGTTTTTTTCAGCAGGGTAGTTCAGATACTTACCTTAAATGAAACACTTTTGATACAAATTATATAACATTTATAGAAGAAATCAATTTGACCTGCATGTTTATATTTGTGTGTGTTTTCTGTTGTCAGACTCGGACCTCCTCAGGATCATTTTTGCCAGAAAACAACTGAAAGATGTTACAAAAGCATCAACCCAACAATGATTTACCCAACAATGTTTGAGAATCAGGCAATCAATTTAAGTTTAAATTAAAGACCTCTTTAACAAAGCATTCACATAATTTGTCTAGTAAATATATTTATGCTGCAATAGTTAGCCATTCCAGAATCAAGCATTACATGCAAATGACGCTTATGCTAATAGGATTATGTTTCTCTTTCCCTGTCCCATAAAATGTTATAATATAATATATATTATATCCTCTATAGAATCAGCTATGTCTGGCTCTCTCTCAAGGTTTTTTCCACCTAGGACTTTTTCCATAGGGTTTTTCTCCTAGGTTTTTTTTCAACCCCTAGGGAGTCAGCTGACATTGGTTTAACTTAGAACTCTCTTCTATACGTTACATTACTACGCTCACTAGTACGGTTTAATCTTAGCCACTTTACTCTGCTTATTACCGCGCATAATGCATGGATTAACCCTTGCTCCTCTGAGACTTCAAGGGATCCAAATACTTAATTACATAGACAACTGGCTAGTGTTAGTCCAGTCTCGAGAGATGGCAGTTCGGCATCGAGATGTCGTCCTTGCCCATATGAAGCGCCTAGGGCTACGGAACAGCGCCAAAGAGGGCATTTTAACCCCCTAGCAGAAAATATCATTTCTTTGGGTAACTTGGGACTCAGTGAAGATGTAGGCACAGAGTGGATCCTGGCATTAGTGTCTAGGCTCAGATAAGGCCAACTTTACACCGTAAAGCACTTTCTAGAGTTTTAGGTCGGATGGCGGCAGCATCCAGTATTAGGCCGCGCCCTCTATACAAACTGGCGCATCAGGTTCTCCTTTGGTCTCACGGGGAATGTTTGTCACTCAGACATCCCCGGAGTCTAAAATGTGATAGCAGACACCCTGTCGAGGCAGGGGCTGAGGCCGTGGGAATGAAGACTCCACCCAGAAGTGGTGATGGAGATCTGAAATTGATTTGGTCGAGCCAAATTCGACTTATCTGCATCTCGAGAGATGACTTATTGCCCATTGTGGTTTTTCCCTTTCACATCCAGCCCTGTTGGGTCTGGACGCTATGGTACAAACGTGGCTGAGGTGACGTCTGTAAGTTTTCCCCCAATCGCTCTGCTCCCGGGAGTTACAGCGAGAGTTTGTCAAGAACAAACCAATCTGATTTTGGTAACCCGGTAATGGTCAGTCCGAATGGTTATCAGACCAATTTTTAAATCAGCCACATACTCTTCGAGAGCCCTCTCTACTAATTATGGTTTAAAATGGAGATTACTCACTACTTTGTGTAGTGACAAAGATTTAAGATCCAAACTGCCCAGTGGCTTCAGTTCTGGATTTTTTTACAAAACCGGTTTTTCATCCAGTTAATATCCATTTACTACCAGAGCATATGCTGAGGCTATCTCTAGTTTCACGCTCTTATCCCTGGGGGCTCTATGGCCCCTTTTGAACCCATTGATAAGTATCTGTCACTGAAGTTAGCCTTTTAATTAGCCATCACTTCTCTGAGGAAAGTGAGTGACTAACAAGCTTATCAGCTGCTTCAGAGTTTGCTCCAGACGACATTAAGGCTATTTTAAATGGAGATTATTCACTACTTGGTGTAGTGACAAATATTTACTTCCAAACTGCCCATTGGCTTCAGTTCTGGAATTTTTACAATAACATGTTTTAGATGTTTACATTAAAGTGCCCATCTTATGACTGCTTTTCCACAAGTTAAACAGGTGTATGAGTTCCATAAAACAAAAGTTGTTTGCTCGAAATTTCACTCCTCCCCTCACTGCAGCCGCCTACTCTCACCTATATTTGAGGCAAGCCGCATCTCAAACAAGCCTTCTTCTGTTTCTCTATGGCTCTCTGGTTTCTCTATGGCTCTGGTTATTGTGGGGAGTCCGAAACGTGACGCTAGACGAAACAAACTGTGATTGGTTGTTTGACATGTCGGTCAAAAACCTTGTGGTGGGCTTTGTCCAGAAAAAGTAGCGAAAAAACACAAGACCTTCGCTACGCGAGACTACACCAGACTCGGAAGGATGTTCAAGGTTTACATTAAAACTCATGATGGACAAACATTAACGTTAGATGTGGCAACTTCAAGAGAAACATTTGAGAACACCACCGTGAGAGAGTTAAAACAAAAAATTTGCTCTATGTTTCCTCAAACACCCTATGGTAGGCAAAATGTGTATTTATTTACTCTTGAGAGTTAAAAATGATGAAATTGTTTCTTATACGGTACACATGTTGTATGATTTAAGTTATAGCAGAAATCAAATTTCACCTGTGATCATATTTGTGTGTTTTCTGTTGTCAGACCCGACAAGGTTAATAATCTTTCGGAAGTTAGCCCCGACATACCCATCCGGTGAAGTCTTTTCTTCTGAAGACCTGCTGGATGAGGAGGACAAAACACTTGGATTCTATAACGTTACAGATTCATCAACTCTTTTCTCTTTACTTATAGTACAAACAGGCATGATGTGCTTTGTGTTTTTCATTGTTCATTTAAAGAAATAAACAAATGCAATGGATGTCATTTGTGGCTAATCACATATGTTACATGGACATAAATATGATGTTTGTGTCTGTTTTATTTAGTGCATTTTTTATCTTGACAGGCCATGGCTCACTTCAAATGAAATATGATATTGTGCCCAGGAGGAATTCTATGGAAGAACCTCGGATAAGCATGTATAGTTTGAAACAGCTTTACACTAAAGTGTTATTCTTGTCTTTTTGTTATTACTGCTTTGATGAGTTTCACAGATATAAAGATATGTGTCATATAACAGAGAAAGAAAAACTGAGTTAAAAATATAGATGCATGACAAACTTCTATCATAACATAAAGTTATATATTAGATGTTTAAGAAAGAATTATATTAGTAGTTTATTATGATAGAGTGGAAAGAAATAATATGAATTGGAAAGAATGATGGGTTTAACCTGTAATAGATAATAAGATCATCAAATGTCTTGCAGGAACACCGATGAGACTGCAGCACAGGAAAGCCAGGAGGTGAAGAACGAAGACTTTAAAGTTTGACATATTACTGGAGATTACCATCTTTATTCTCACATCGTAAAACAGGAGGAACACACTGCACCTTAACAAGTTATACAAATAATTGTATTTAACTTAGCGTCATATAAATCTCTCCCACAGCCAGACAATATAGATCAATCATACAAAGACATGTGTCTGACAGTTGTACAGGAGATCCAGATGTTTCTTTTTGTTTGTAATATAGATCAGTGGTTCTCAAACTGGGGGTTGGGCCACAAATAGTGCCAGGGGGGCCCCAGTTATGACATTTTATAAATCTATTTATTAGGAAGGGATTTCAAAGTATCTTTGGAAAGCAATAATGTCAGAAAACTATTAACAAGACAAAGAGATTTCTGTTTTAGGAACTGCTCTGGATCATGGATGCTGAATAGTGACATTTACATTGTTAAAATAAACTACATTAAGTTTTCATTTTTGTACAGACCTTTTGACACAGTCAGGCAATTGATTTTAGTCTAAATTAAAGACATATCTCTTTAACAAAGCATTCACATAATTTGTCTAGTAAATGTACTTAGTTAGCCTGTCCAGAACCAAGCTGATTTTTAATCACTATACAGTATGAAACACACATTACATGCCAATGACGAGTACGCTAATAGGATTATGTTTGTCTTTCCCTGTCCCATAAAATGTTATAATATAATATCTAATATATATTATATCCTTTATAGAATCAGCTATGTCTGTCTCTCTCTCTCAATGTTTTTTCTACCTAGGACTTTTCCCACTGGCTTAACTTAGAACTCTCTTCTATACGTTACATCATTACTACACTGTAAAAAATCCAACTAATGAAATGTTGGACGGGCAAAAATATATAAGTTAAACCAATTTTTTTGTTTGAGCTAGTTGAGAAGACATATTATTTTAAGTCTAGATAAATCTGTGTTTAAAATATTAAATGAATGGTTATTTTCAAATTCAGTCAACATTCAGAATGGCTAGTGTTGACTGAACTAATTAAGACAAATCAGGTAAATATGTGGACTTATGACAGCTATGTTTCCTGACAACAAAATGCTCATAATATTACTGTTATTTGGTCACAAAATGTAATTGTAAGAGTTGTTCATGCGTGAATGTATGTGCTTAAAGTTTAAATATGCGGTCGGTTAATAAAGATAGCGTCTATTTAAAAATGTGCTCGGACACTTTCGGACGTAGATAAGCTCCATATGAGCTCCAGAAAATCACAGACACTTAAGCGCTCACACCCCGCCCAGCGCAGCCTTGCCTCGGCAAGCGCATCAGAAATCGACTGCTGGCTCTGGTATCTCTGTGGCGTTTAAACGTGATTGAATTCATTTTAATTTCTCATACTTAACAATGAAAGGGTTATGTTTTAAATCATATTTTAGGATTGCACTTAATTGATATCGCTGTTGAGTGATGTTCATATCTTTTACATTTGTTATAACCGGACTGCATGCGAATTTGAACTTTAGAGCTGAAGGAGCGGGTGGAGAAATAGTCCCAATATCATAACAATCTTAAATAAAACTTCTAAATATACCCGTGTGTGTAACCCGTGTGCGCGCGCACGTGCGCGCGACCCGCTCGCGCGCGCGTGTGTATGTACAGTATGTGCGTTAGTTTTTAATTTAAAATGTCTTAACTTAACTCGGAAGGATCTGAATCACAGGTCATTTCATCTAAGATCATTCCGCATGTAACGTTAACAGCTGGAATCACTCACTGTTTCCCACAACGACACAAGTCATCAGCCGTTTCCTCAAGGTCACGTCAGGTAAGTGTTTGTAAATAAATGTTAATTTTAGACTATATTAATTGGCAAAGACGCAAATACTCGACGTTTTTGTAAACATATAAGTTATATAAAGGTGTGTTATGTTATGTGTCCGAGTTAAAGTGTGTGTTATGTTATGTGTCCGAGTTAAAGTGGAGCTATTTTAGTTAAGATAATACCGGACAGGGTTTAGGACTCCGTCTTAATTATAATTGGGACATTTTTACAAACAAACCTTATAAAATACAATACTGGCTTGCATTTTGACACAAAACAATAGCACTCATATGTTAAGAGATGTCAGTATTTTAGTCAGTGATAAGTCCTGTCCGAGAAAACCGCCCAATAGTGTTTAATTCAATTACGTGTGATGTCTGAGGGAAATTTGGCAATTTTAGGGTATAAAATCTTTCACCGTCAAGCTTAATTATATTAAACATGTTATTTATGTATGTGTGTGTGTTTATATTCCTCTGTTTATTAAACCAGAGCGGTGATGATGTGGAAGAGGCAGACCAGAGGGCTGAAGAAAGTCTCCTAAATGGCCCTGCAGATGTTCTGACGGACTTTGGAGTGCCTTTTGGACTGTTTTATGCCCTCTATTTAGAGAAGACTTAATTCTGTATGTTCAGTATGATAAGTGAATAAAGCTTTTGTTTTTATGTGACTGAAGTTAATTATTTGTTAACAACACCAGCATAAATTATTTGATAAATAATTTAAAAAAGTTTCTTAAAAATTCCCAAATAATAAATATTAATTGAAGTAACACACAAAACATTGAGTAAATACTTAAATTTTAATTGACAGAGTCTTTGCTGTAAGTTTTTAAAGATTCAACTGATTAAAACATTTTAGTTGAATGAACTATAAAGCTAGTTGAGCAAACATACTTTTTTATATTTGAGTCAAGTTTGGGCCAACTAAAAAACATCAATCCAGGTAACACTTTGGAGTCAGAAATTGAGTGAACGTAAAATTTCTGTGGAACTAGTTACTAAAAAATAATTCATTGAGCCAACAATTTATTTTTTACAGTGTACGTTCACTAGTACGGTTTAATTTTAGCCGCTGTACTCTGCTTCTCAAGTTATCCACCGATTGTGTTTTCTCCTGCATTTATTAATGTAAAGCTGCTTTGAAACATTAAACAATTACAAAAAGGAGGGGCGTCATGCACCATTTTTTTTGAGGGGGCACAGTGTGCAAAGCTCGCAAAAATTTGTGCATACACAGAAATCAAATGAATTATATATAGAGCTTTCAGTCTTTTCCATGGCACTTATATTTCTAACATTCTGAGCGCCCCTGCGTTAATGTAAACACCTCCAAAATAAAAAGTGTTGACTAACTTTTATATCAAATACTATTCAATCGGATTAATGACATATTGGCATCATATTTACATCTGAAAAGGCATGTTTTGTTTATTTACGTTTTGTTTATTGACTTGTTTAATTGCGTCATTAATGCATTTTGCACAACAACTGCATTATCTTATAAAATTAATGTAATTTTAAATCCATAAAGTATATAAACAACGAAAATGGCATAAGCTATAGCCACGTGGTTGATTTTAATGTTCAATAATGATTTTAAAAAAATATGTTTAAATAAAATTATTAGAGGAACGGATTTTTTGCATTAAATGTTACCTCATATGTGAGCATGTGTGATTCCGCGCCCCGTGAACTCTGGTGAACTTTGGTGTTGTGCCAAGAAGATGAATCTAGAAATCTCTACTAATATAACGTCGAGACGGTCACATTTTAATCCACATTTTCTACACAGAGAAGGTTAACTGCACATTACCGTACTGGGGTTTGTAAATGTTGTGAGCGTTTCTTACACGTTTTAAATCCTCGGATGCAGCAGAAAACTGATAATTTGGGCATTTTAAACAGATCAAAAGAAAGGAGCACGTGCCCCCTCAGTTTCAATGGGCATGACGCCTCTGGCAAAAAGCGCTGTATAAATAAAATTTAAAAAATCTTTACCTTTGGGAAAGACTGCTCGGTGGAGGTATGATGTGTTTTATGTTTTTCATTGTTTAGCTAGAAGTGCAATGGGCGAAAATGTCACTTTTACATCAGTTATTCTGCATGGACACATTTTGCATGATTTTTATTCATTAGTGCACTTGACAGGCCTACCTAAAGATAAAGATGATGTTTTTCACAGGAGTGAATCTATGGAACAATTATTCTTAAGACCAATATGCTTAATTAATGGATTTTAAAAATATCCTTACAATTTTCCCGGATCCTTGTTTTGTGTTTAATATGTTGGTGATTGTAAATTTTATTTACATCCTATTTCAGGTAGCTTTCTTATTAACTCATTAATTTTCTGTTCATATCCAAGACAAAATAACAACACGTTCAACTGTTTCCTTCACTTGGCATATTTCGCAAATTCGCATAATCATTTTTTCCTATAATATGAACTGTTTATATGCTGTCTAGATGTGGGAAAGAAGGGTTTGTTTGAATTGTGTAAAGTTGTTTCAAACTTCAAATGTTACAAAATAGAATAGACATCTTTTAACAGACGCCTATAATGAAGTCACTTCACACTCCAGCACAGATGGTGGCGGTATGCACTAAAAAGTTGGTATGCAACCCAACAATGAATTTATAGAAGAAGAAGAGGAAAAACGATAGTTGAAGCAATCCTTTTGTTTTCATTACGTTACCCCAGACTTAGAAGGATGTTTAAGGTTTACATTAAAACTCATGATGGACAAACATTAACATTAGATGTGGCAACTTCAAGAGAAACATTTGAGAACACCACCATAAGAGAGTTAAAAGAAAAAATTAGCTCTTCATTTCCTGGAACATACAATGATGGTAGGCAAAATGTGTATTTATTTACTCTTGATAGTTAAAATTAAAGAAATTGTTTCTTATACTGTACACATTTTAATGGAAATGTTGTAAGATTTAAGTTATAGCAGAAATCAAATTTGACCTGTGATCATATTTGTGTTTTCTGTTGTCAGACCAGATGGAGTTAACGATCTTTCAGAAGTCAGACCCGAAGTGCCCAGTCGATAGGTTTTTATGTTTGGATGAGGAGGATGAAACTAGGGATCGACCGATATGGATTTTTTTGTGCCGATGCCGATACCGATTTTTTTCCATCAGCTTTAGCCGATGACCGATACAGGCTGCCGATTTTCTTTAGCCGATATTTGGAGCCGATACTGCTTTTTCTCATTCAGTTTATATCATAAAAATGACACAATGATAAAACCAAATGTTACAGCTCTTAATTTAAAAAAGGAACATTTATTGAACTACATTTAACAAATAGTAAGGTGAGGTAGAACAAGTAAGAAAATTCAGTGCTGCTTAAAATACATAAATAAAATAATAATTACACCATTGCACACAGTAGCAACAACCAAGCAGCATAACAAGGGGAACACTTTACTTTATCCATGAAAGTAACCAACTATTTACAACCTATTTAATGCTTAGGTCTAAGTTTTAGTGCACTTAACTTAATCTCTTGTAGAGCAAATGTCTTTAATAAGAAGACAAGGAAAATGTAAACAGCAATACTGATCAAAAAACAACTTAAAAAGAATTCTGAATAACATGCCAATTGCCCCACTTCTGTACCTCACACACCCTCTTGCCCTATAATAAATGCGAGGGATAGTTAGTTTGCCTCAGCTCGCTTAAAACGCATAAAACTGAACAAATACATGAGGATTTGTGTACGGACTTCGGTCAGATAGTAAAGCGCGTGCACGTGGGAGAGGTGCAGTGAGACACGGATGAGAGAGTGCATGTATCTTTGCGCTCCCAGTGAACAGAAATGTTGACAAAACTTACAAAAAAACACTTCTCCGGTCACATAAAAGTCATGTGGGAACTGTTTGGAACTAAGTGCTTGGGTCATATTTCTTATTTTTTTTCGCTGACGAAAATTCCGCGAAACTCCGTGTTAACAACCATAAACGTATGCAACCATGAACTGCGCTCTCCACAATGACGAGAAACTATCAGCAATGGATATTAATTTTTAGCCTTTTACTACTACATATATTTATGGAGATGAAAATTAAAAACCCAGCATGTCCAGCTATGATCAGCTGTTCGGCTGATGACCTGCGTTCGCTTGCGGCATTATGAGCACGCGTCGTGTCCAAACGTCAGACTGGTGGTCGCTGAATAAAACTCCTATAAATACCACGAAATCACGGAACAACGTCAGCATTATTTAATCCTATGATGTTCGTAACAGCTGCCGTATGCATACGGTTAGCCTAAAGGCTATTTGAAGCTCCCTAAATACAATGGCAAGCAGTTTTATAGGCATTCGCGTTTTCCATTATGACCACCAAACTTTCTTAGCTAAGATTGCACGCACATATAGAGCAACGTGCTTACACTTTCAAAGTATATGGCAATATTTCAGTCAAACAGTTAAAAGATGCTTTGAAGTTTAAAACTTACCAGAGCAGGCTCGGAGCGCTCCACTCTGCTAGTGGGGGGAGGGGCAATGCACGGGCTGCAGGCAGCCTCAAAGAACACAGAGCTGCCTGTGGGCGCCTGTCTGTAATTAATGCCGGGGAAAAGCTATCGGTGAACGCAAGCCGCGAATCGGCCGATGCCGATACACCTAAAACCTGCTAAAATCGGCCCGATGTATCGGCCGGCCGATATATCGGTCGATCACTAGATGAAACACTTGGATTCTATAACATTACGGATTTATCAACTGTTTTCATTTTCCCAAGTGAACCATATTCAGGTATGATTTGTTTTGTGTTTTTTATTGTTTATTTAGAGATTGATGTCATTTATGGCTAACCACTTGTTACATGGACATAAATATGGTGTTTGTGTCTGTTTTATTTAGTGCATTTTTTATCTTGACAGGCTGTGCCCAACATGAAAGTGAAGATGATATTGTGCCCAGGAGGAATTCTATGGATAGACTACAGATGAACATGTAATGTTTGAAACAGCTTTACACAATTCAAACAAATCTGTCTGCTTACTAAAACAAGAGTGTTATTCTTGTCTTTTTTGTTATTACTGTTTTGATGAGTTTCACAGATATAAAGATATGTGTCATACAACAGAGAAAGAAAAACTGAGTTAAAAATATATATGCATGACAAACTTCTATCATAACATAAAATTTTATATTGCATGTTTAAGAAAGAATTATATTAGTAGTTTATTATGATAGAGTGGAAAGAAATAATATGAATTGGAAAGAATGATGGATTTAACCTGTAATAGATAGATAATAAGATCATCAAATGTCTTGCAGGAACACCGATGAGACTGCAGCGCAGGAGAGCCAGGAGGTGAAGGACGAAGACATGGAGCAGTTTATATAAAGAAATATTTTGGATTTGGGAACTTTACAGATTGATAAGTTTGACATATTACTGAAGATTACCAGTTCTCTCTGATGCTTTATTTCCACATCGTAAAACAGGAGGAACACACTGCACCTTAACAAGTTATAATAATATTTGTATTTAACTTAGCGTCATATAAATGTCTCCAACAGCCAGACAATATAGAACAATCATACAAATCCAACAGAGCCGGATCATCTACAGTACAAACAGGAGACTGATCTGAGATCTGATTTCTGAGTTGAGTGAGATCAGCAGGCTGTTCTTTATTTCTAAAGAGATTATTAATTCCCACTGGAAATTTTTAAAAACATTTTACATTTAGAAATTTCAAAGTATCTTTGGGAAAGCAATAATGTCAGAACACTATTAACAAGACAAAGAGATTTCTGCTTTAGGAAATGGATGCTGAATAGTTACACTAACATTGTTAAATGAAACTACATTAAGTTTACATTTTTTACAGACCTTTTGACACAGTTTTTCAAAACAACTTTATGAAATTATATGAAGACAATGTTTTATAAAATGGTAATGAAAAAATGTTTCAAAATATTTTTTTAAATATTTACATAGTCTCTACATAAAGCAAATACAATTGTTTAATTTTTTTAAAAGTTGAATCTATTTATATTCATATTTTGTTTCCATTATTATGAATTTATGAGCCTCAATACTATTTTCCCAGTTAAACAAATTCTCCTTTAGTATTTTTTATTAATATTGCTACATATTGCATTACATAGAGCTTACTGTAAGTGATAAGCAACAGCAAAATAAGAAAATCTTACGTGTTGTTACAAACTTATTATAAAATATAACAGAAATTTTCTAGGCAGAATATGTAAGGTTTTTGCATGAAAATATCCAGAAACAGTGTTATATTTTTTTCTTCACAATTTCATTTCAAATTAAAAAACATAAATGTGTACATACAATAATATATTGTTATTGTAATGTATGGTGTTGCACACATTATACTGTTTACTATGTATGATTATTTGTTACAGTTAAGTTAGTCATAAATAAACAAAGTTATTGGCACAATGTAAATATCTATCTTTCTCTTTGATGTTTTCTTGTGATTGGGGTGCTATTATCAGTTTTTCTACTAAAAAAATGACTTGAACTTTATATACTGCACTCTACATACCCATTAAAATGAGGAAATCTGCCATTTGGCAAACATCTAGCCATTAATCAAGATTCAGAAATACCACACCACTAGATGAAGCTCATGTCTGTGGTTGTCATGTAAACGGTGACGCTTTGTGGTGGAAAGTTTAGGCTTGTTCGACTTCATGCGGCGCCGTAAGAACCTTCAGCCGGATGACGTCAAAGTACCGCGAGAGCGATTTGCGAACTCATACGGAGGAATCTCCTTTAAATCGCTCTCGCGGTACTTTGACGTCATCCGGCTGAAGGTTCTTACGGCGCCGCATGAAGTCGAACAAGCTTATTAACACGCACAACTGCAATATTTTCAGACTTAGAACTTAGTTTACTTATAGATCAAAATGCAAATACAGAGGTGTTATTGTATGAGTAAATCAGATTATAATGAATAGCGGTTGTTGATTTGGGTTGTTAACTTGCTCACTTATCTTTTAAAATGCTTAGCTCATGCTGACGTCCATAAGAACATTCTTAAAATACCTGTAACATTCTATTCATTCAGGCTGATGAAGATCAGTTGATCGAAACGTTGCAACGCAACTTTCATTAAAAATATTTTTTTCAGCAAGCAGATAGTGTGCGGGAATTGTTCTTTGTATATTTTGAGACTTTTCGTCGTCTTATCCTACGCACCTTTCCATTGACTTCAGGTGTGCGACGCTAATTTGTTTGAATTTACAGAAAGACAACATTATTTCCATATTAACCGTTTGCGTCCACTTTTGTTTGAAAAGACGCCGCCGGTTATAAACCGGAAGTGTCGAGCTGCGCCAGAGAGAGCCTTTGGCGCGTCCTGGCTGCGCACTGCGCAGTATATGCGTTTATTCTTACACACACGAGAGAAAGCCAGTAAAGGGCGTGCACTCATGTTGAAAAAAACTTAGAAAAGTGAAATTGAAACAACTGCTGGCAACGGGTGTTACGATGCTGCTACAGATTATAGCAATCCTTGTGTTTTTTGTGTTTTTGTTACGTTACAGTAGAAACACAGAGATATTCAAGGTTTTCCTGACAACTCACAATGGACAAAAACTAACATTAGATGTGGCAACTTCAAGAGCAAGATTTGAGAACACCACCATAAGAGAGTTAAAAGAAAAAATTAGCTCTTCATTTCCTGGAAAAGACTATAATGGTAGGAAAAATGTGTATTTATTCACTCTTGAGAGTAAAAATTGAAGAAAATGTTTCTTATAAGGTACACATTTTAATGGAAAGTTGTAAGATTTACGTTATAGCAGAAATCAAATTTGACCTGTGATCATGTGTGTGTTTTCTCTTGTCAGACCCGAGAGAGTTAAGGATCTATCGGAAGTCAGACCCACCTGGTACGTTTTCTTCTGAAGACCTGCTGAATAAGGAGGACAAAACACTTGGATTCTATAACGTTACAGATTTATCAACTCTTTTCATTGCACCAAGAATATCACAAACAGGTATGATGTGTTTTGTGTTTTTTATTGTTCATTT
The DNA here is from genome assembly GCF_027580225.2 of Misgurnus anguillicaudatus. Taxonomy (NCBI): domain Eukaryota; kingdom Metazoa; phylum Chordata; class Actinopteri; order Cypriniformes; family Cobitidae; genus Misgurnus; species Misgurnus anguillicaudatus. Next base: position 637,380 of record NW_027395277.1, on the reverse strand, counting down.
AAAGAAATAAACAAATGCAATGGACGCCACTTATGGCTAATCATGTTACATGGACATAAATATGATGTTTGAATCTGTTTAATTAAGAGCATTTTTTTATTTGTATCTTGACAGGCCTTGGCCCACCTAAAAGTAAAGATGATATTGTGCCCAGGAGGAATTCTACGGATATACCACGGATGAACATGTAATGTTTGAATCAGCTTTACACAAATCAAACAACTGTGTCTGCTTACTAAAACAAGAGTGTTATTTTTGTATTTTTGTTATTACTGTTTTGATGAGATAAATATGTGTCATACAACAGAGAAAGAAAAACTGAGTTTAAAATATATATGCATGACAAACTTCTATCATCGCATGCACGTGCACATGCAAACACCCCAACTTAGTTTACTAATAAATTAAAATGGAAATATAGATGTGTTATTCTATGATTAAATCAGGTTATAAACTGGAAGTGTCGAGCTGCGCCAGAGAGAGCCTTTGGCGCGTCCTTGCTGCGCACTGTGCAGTATATTATGCGCATATTCTCACACACACTAGAGAGAGCCAGTAAAGGGCGTGCACACAAGTTGAAAAAAACTAAGAAAAGTGAAATTGAAACAACTGCTGGCAACAGGTGTTATGATTCTGCTACAGATTATAGCAATCCTTGTGCTTTTTGTGTTTTTGTTACGTTACAGTAGAAACTCAGAGATATTCAAGGTTTTCCTGACAACTCATCATGGACAAAGAGTTGCATTAGATGTGGCAACTTCAAGAGCAAGATTTGAGAACACCACCATAAGAGAGTTAAAAGAGAAAAATAGACGTTGGTTTTCTGGATGGGGATATGCTAAAGGTTTATTTATTCACTCTTGAGAGTTTATAAAAAAATATTTTTAAAAGGTATACATTTTGATGCAAAGGAGTTATAAATGAAATCAAATTCACCTGTGTTTATATTTGTGTGTGTTTTCTGTTGTCAGACATCTACAGAATATTTTTTGAAGGAAAACAATTGGAAAACGACAAAACACTTGGGTTTTATAAAATTACACCTGGATCAACACTTTACTCTAGCCCAATACTACGTGGTGGAGGTATGATGTGTTTTATGTTTTTATTGTTTAGCTAGAGACAAGCAAGTGCAATGGGAGATGACAATGTCACCTTTACAACAATTATTCTGCATGGACACAAATATAATGCTTTTGCGTATTATTTAGTGCACTTTTTTCTTATCTTAACAGGGCGCCCACCTAAAGATAAAGATGATGTTTTACCCAGAAGTGAATCCATGGAACGATTATATTTAAGCATGTAAAGTTAGAAAAAACTTTACACCATGGGTGTTTTAACAGTTGGTCTGTAGGGGCATTACCAGGGGTCCTCCAAATATTGTTTGAATTCAAAATAATTTTGGGGATTAATTAATTAAGCATCAAACTAAATGCATTAAGCTAATAAGTGGCAGACTCCTGCAAAGGAAAATTAGGACCACAAGGTACAGAAAGTCTTTTGTGCATACAGCAATTAGATTGTACAACAAAACTCTTTAAAATATGAGCATACTGTGTATATCCGCACTCAGCTAGTTTTAGTTTATTTTTTTTTATGCTTGTCATATTTCTTCAATGTTTACCGTTTTGCCTGTTTGGATCTTGTTTTTTATGTTTTCAATGTTTAAATGTTTTAATGTACTGTATTTATGTTTTTACTGTTAGGCAGTAGGCTGTTTAACAGCACTCAGCTAGTTGAGTTTACTTATTTATACATACTTGTCGTCATGTTTCTTCAATGTTTATTGTTTTGTTTGTCTGGATCTTGTTCTTTAATGTTGTCAATGTTTTAATGTCTTCTGTATTTATATTTTTATTGTTAGGCAGTAGGCTGTCAAACAATGGAGCGTGTAAGGTGACCATATGAATTTCCTACCTTTGGATAGTAAAGTTACTTTTAACTTGAGAAGAAAAAAACGTGATTTTTTTCTTGTTATACTGGGGGTCCCTGCTCCTCTTCTCTCGATCCATTAAAGGGACCATTTAAAATGTCCGACAAAAAAAAATCAATTCATACTCCACACTCCAAACAGACGGGGGCAGTATACCTCCAGAAAGTGAGTTGGTCTATTTTAATTTAGCAGCTGCTAATTTAGCAGCATATATCAAGTTTGATTTACATTAGCAACTAAGTAAGTTATCATTAATCACAAAAAAAACCATTCGGTCTCATTAAAATTGCAATGTTTTACGCTACGTTTCATGCGTCCATTTGGTGTTCATTATCATCGAAGACATTTCAAGCTTCTTAGCTAATGTTACATTTTAACATCAGCTTGGTAGATAACGGGTGAAAACCCGTTCAAACGCGTCTGCACATTGACTTAACATTGAAATCACTCGCGCTTCACGCCTCTACCGCGGTTGGTGTAAATGCACCATAAAACGCTAACAGCTAAGGATGCGCGATATTTTGCATGCGATAGTCATTGCGCTTCTCGTCAGTGAAGCCGGTTTCTTGATTAAAAGTGAATCGCCATTAGCTGCTTTCAGATGGAGCCACATTTACTGCACAAAGCCGTAGTTCATGTACAAGCTGAGCATAGGTTATCGCAATGCCTATTATAAGTGAACTTCTAGCGAAATACTAACAGCATCTTACTTACCAATCGAAAAGAAATGTTGTCATTTCGGAGTGGAACCTCATTTCTTTCATGTCCATTAGTTGTCTCCAGCGATGAAAAGCAGTGCCAGTATTTACTCTGGTTCGGTTCCTTTATTTATCATATTTTATTTGTGATTCCGAGCGTGTTGTTCCCTGCAGCGAATGGTGGTAGTGGTAAATGTCTCTTGCTTTAGACATTCTTCCGCTCTCTTCCCTGAACTGCGTCCGAAAACCCTATTGCAAGGCAGGATAGTGATGGCCGTTTTCGAAGCACTGCTTCATGAGGCTTCGAAACATTTACGAATCTTTTGTTTCGAATCAGTGGTTCGGAGCGTGTTTCAAACTGGCCCAAGTCACGTGATTTTAGCAAACGAGGCTTCATTACGTCATAACTGTTTCGAAACGTTTCGAAAATCCGATGGTTCACCACTAGGGGGAGTTGATCACATGACCAGTGTCTAATATGTTTCGGTGAACTCGGGTCAGTTTTATTACAAAAGTTCATAAAACATTTATCCTTCTGACTAATAACGCTGCCATTTTGTCTATTTATTGTTTATAGACAGATTTAATGACAAAAATGTGCATAATTAAAAGGGTAGTTAGTTTTAATGATTTGTTTGCCCTAAATTAAACTAAAAACACATAATACACTTTTAACTATGTCTTAATTAAGTTAAATAATTTTTTAACCATATTTTAATAAAAATCTTGCTGTTCTTTTGTAAAAAAAAAGTGTAAAATGTTTGGCCATATCTGCTTTACACTATTTTGACCAGCAGGGGTCGCCAGCGTGTGTGGTGTTTCGAACTGCTTCGAAAAACTGAATCAATTTTCGAAGCAATTGGTTCAATTGATTCGAAGCTTCGAAAAGCTTCGTTTCTCCCATCACTAAGGCAGGAAGGCATCAAGGCATGTCCGAATCCATGGCTGTCCGAATTGCATTTCTCTGAGCTGCCTTCATGCCTCTTGAGTCAACAAGTCAGCTGCCTTAGTTTTCGGAGCAGCGGTAGTAGAGGGCTGTACTCTATGGCTGTACTTTCCACACGTGCGACTTATTCGTGTATTGCAGTTTGGCTGGCGGTTATGTACGTGCCCCGCATACCGCCTCCCATGGTCGAAACTGGTATTACGACACCTGTCGGGCTGTAGCTAGTGATGGCCAAACGAGGCTTCCTGAACCAATGAGGCTTTCCAGCCCATTGGTTCGCCAAAAGGTTCATTTACCCGAAGCCTCATGAAACACTGTGCTCTCCAGTGACACCTGCTGTGCAAAGCAATGTATTGCACACGCACACAAATCTATTCATTTTGAGCAACCAAATTGTCATGGTGTGGGCTTTGAATAAAGTATATTAAAGAAAGTATTTTACTCTGCTTGTGTTAACCTATGTACACACAACTCACACATACACAACTTTGTGTTCAACTATACAGTAGTTCTTGAGTTAGTGATAACAGTGACTGCACAAAATAAAGAAATGAAGAGTTTCGTTGCAAAACGAGATAAATCCATTTTTTAACATTTTTGTCAAAAAATGTTTATTATTACGTTATCATGTTATTATTTAGTTTTATGGTGCTACTTAGCTGTATTTTTTAAGTTATGAAGGTTTAAATCAAAACAAACCAACTGCAGTTGCATTGAAATTAATTGGAATGCACAACCAAAACACAAGATTTCTGAACAATTAAAAAACGGTGGTTATCTCGTTTTGCAACGAAACTCTTCAAATTATCGTGAGTGCAGTGCTTATTGAACTGGGGCTGCAATAGTGCAATGCTTATGGGACTGGAAGTGTGGAACAGCAAACTGCAACATGGAAAATGGTTTACTGGTTTTTATTTAGAAACAAAAGTTTTTTAACAGTATTTGGATTGAGGCGGTTTCTGTTTTTAGAAAACACCCTATCACAGGGCACTGATGATGCTGGACAACATAAGAAGATCAGTGCCAGCTTATATAAATTGGGATATTGGACCTTCTGTTTGTTCCAATATCCCAATGGATCCTCAGTCCTTCTAGGTTATCCCTAATACAGTCTAGTCTTATAATAATAATAACAGTAGCAGCAATAATATATATAATAATAACACTACTACTAATATAGGCTATATAATATAATTACGTATTATAGGTATTAGAACTAGACATATGCTAATTTACTCTAATGATCTACTGAACTAGGCTATGTATAATTTACTCTAATAATCTACTAAACTAAGTAATATAATATAATATATAATACAGGCTATGATATATAATGATAACTATACTAGAAACTCACTACAACCTCGCAACTACTCGCTACAACCAACACTTTAACATCAATGCAAACGTACTGCAAAACCCACAAGAGGTGCGAGTTTCGAACCGTAAGCGAAACTCAGAATGAAGCAATGACGTATTCAACAGACAACGAGGCCTCGTTTGTCATCGTCGCGTGATTTTCACGGAAACAATACAAGCCTCGAATCGGGGCTTCATCTGGAACGCCCCTTTTTGCTCGACACAAGCTCCGGAGCCTCGCTTCAGATGTCCCATCACTAGCTGTAGCTAGTAATTTAGCATGCTAATTCAGATTGATATCTCTGCAGCACTATACCTTGTCATTTTTTTAATGACATCTTTGCCCTTATTTCTTCTCATTCTTTTGATGCGTGTAGCTCATTTTTAAAAATCTTTTACCTCAATTATTACAAATGTTACCTTTAGGGGATCTTTGGCCTGAAAAAGCTTGAAGATCTATGCTTTACACAATTCAAACAAATCCTTCTTCTCACATCCAGACAGTATATATAACATTTATACAAATGACGTGTCTGACAGTTGTACATGAGATCCAGATGTTGCTTTATGTAAGTTACAGCAGAACTGGATCATCTATAAACAGGAGACTGATCTGATGTCTGAGTTGAGTGAGATGACTTGTTTATTCATATATTTACAATGTAATTTGAAAAAGTTATGATTAATTCCCACTAGAAATGTTGACATTAACATTGCTTTATTCTTAAATTGTCATTTTTGTACAGACCTTTTGACACATTGTTTCAAAGCATCTTATATTTGTCTTTTGAGGATATTTAAAGGTCATTAAATGTTTGTTAAAAGTTTTTGTAGGTGTTTTATTTTACAAAATACCACAGAAGTCTCTACAGACAGCAAATATAACCAGTGCATTTTAAGAAAGTAAATCTATTCATATTTTTGTTTCAATTAATATTAAACTTTTTTGTAGATGTTTTGATTTGCATTTAAACTCTTTCATTCCCTCAATACATCTGAAACCACAAACATATGTTGATTCAGTAAACAAGTGAACTTCATCAATCTCAGCATAACTGATTTCTGATCAGTTAGAAAAACAGTAGATGAAGTTTATATCTGGTTCCTCACACCTTTGGTATTACCAATGTCCAGATAAATATCCCTAACAACCCCCTAATCATTTGAAAACTCGACATTTAAGATTTTATATTTGATCTATAATATTGACCATAATGTTTCTGTTATGAAAAGTGTTTGCACTTCTAAAACCTACATCTTTTTATCAATATCAAAAATTAAAATATAGCTGCAAGCAGCAATGGCGGGCCCTCGCACGTTTTTTTACCACTACACAGTGCCTCCGAGAAAACGACGCAAAGTGGGCACGTGCATCAAGTGGGCAAAATATCAGTGGACTATTTCATGTTGCTACTGACCAATTTGGGTACTGTAGGTAAAAGAAACCCCACATTTAGACAAACGGGGGAGCTAGTGAGCCACTAAATAGACATGCCTTTATCTGACCCTTTTGTCAACACTTTACAGCCGACAACTCTCATGTGTGTGCCAAATTTAAAGTTAATCTAAGCACGCCAAGAGCCTTAAATATGCCTGAAATTAAAGTAAAGTTTGAATGGCAACAGCGTTCGAGATGTCAAAAAGTTCCTTCGCAATTTAGCATCTACAATGTCTCAGCATCATGTTGACCACTTTTGGTGTCAATCGCATAAACATTCTAGGAGGAGTATTTAAAAGAACATCACATGGAACTGTCAAAACAATCAACCTTTGTGACTGCAACACTTCCTGGTGCCTGGTGGTGGCGCTATACCCGAGACTCACAATAGGCACATCGATGCAATCAGAATCTTCAGACGAACAAACACCCCGTGTGTCATCACAATAAGACATTTTCTACCTTAGATATTAGACCCTTCCTGTTTTTCTGATTTCGTCATGAATTTGTCGCCTCGCCATGGCAGAACAGTTCGAGATATCAAAAATCCCTTTGCATTTTAGCAAGAACAATGTCTTGGCATCATGATCACCACGTTTGGTGTCAATCCCATGAATTCCCTAGAAGGAGTATTCAAAAGTTCACCATATGCATTTTTGAAACCATCCAAAATGGCCGACTTCCTGTTGGGCGGAGCTAAAATGTTAGAGGGCAAAAGTTGTTCGGGTTAATGAGATCTATATGCGTACCAACTTTCGTGCATGTGCGAACATTTTTGCCCGATCTGTGCCCCAATGTTTGTTTTTGCATTACAGGGGGCGCTACAGAGCACCCATGCCACGCCCGTGTTCCAGCCTTAGCCCAGACCTGATGGCCGACGACTCTGACTTCATTTTAAATTTACTGTTAGTCATCCAATTAAAAAGAAAAATATTAATCATGACAGATGTTAGAAATCTCATACAGTACCTTCATCTTCTTTCATGAGCGATTCACACGACTGCATTCGTGAATCTTTAATGTAAACATAAAAGTGTGAATGACATTTTACTCTCATGTTAAAGATGAAATGATAAACATTTTAAACAGAGTCACACTGATTATTATTATTAACCCTTACTGGTTTATATTCAACAACAAACTACAGATTCCTTTCTGAAACTCAGTCTTTTTTATAAGAGCCTCGAAATGGGTCGTGGGAGGTGAACGACTACAAAGTAATCAGCGGTTACCACCAATTCGTGCCTATATGGACAATTTAACAATATTCATAACAACTGCCCCCTGCACCAAAAGACTGCTGCAGAAACTTCATCAAAACATAACATGGGCGAGGATGAAGTTAAAGCCCAATAAGTGCAGAAGCATCTCCATCATGAGAGACCAAGTAACAGATCAAAGATTACATGTAGGAGGAACACCTGTCCCAACTGTCTCAGAAATGCCAGTAAAGAGCTCGGGAAGATTGTATGATGCAAGCGTATGATGCTGTTTTCTGTTGTCAGACTTGGACCTCCTCAGAATCATTTTTGCCGCAAAACAACTGAAAGATGTTACAAAAGCATTAACCCAACAATGATTTACCCAACAATATTTGAGAATCAGGCAATCAATTTAAGTTTAAAGACATATCTCTTTAACAAAGCATAATTTGTCACAGTTGGCAAACTGTGTTTCTGTCATGTGTGTGTGTTTTCAGTGCTGATCCCCTTCACCTGGACTCATTAGTTTAATTACCTGCCTCATGTCACCAGCTGTTTCCCATCACCATTTGTATTTAAGCCTGGTTTGTTTAGTATCAGTCACAGAGTCCTTGTTTAATGTCACACTGCCTTCCTGGGTTATGTTCATGTCATGTTTGGATTGTTTTATGTATGGATTTTGACCCTTTCCCCATATGTATTACAATTGTGGATTACCTACAAATAAAACTGCACTTGGATCTTACCTGCTTTGTGAGCGTGTCGTGACATAATTTATCTAGTAAATATACTTATGCTGCAGTAGTTAGCCTGTCCAGAACCAAGCAGATTTTTAACCACTATACAGTATGAAACACGCATTACATGCGATTGATGCGAAAGACGAGTACGCTAATAGGATTATGTTTCTCTTTCCCTGCCCCATAAAATTTTATAATATAATATCTAATATATAGTATTCTTTCTAATATATAGTAGAATCAGCTATGTCTGGCTCTCTCTCAAGGGTTTCTTTTTCACCTAGGACTTTTCCCACAGGTGTTTTTCTTCTAGAGTTTTTTCAAGCCCTAGGGCAGGGGTCACCAACGTGGTGCCCGCGGGCACCAGGTAGCCCGCACAGAGTCTGTGAGGTGCCCGCCAAAGCACATTCTATTAATAGTCTCAACTGTAATATTTATTCATTACATATTTTTTATATTAGCTTGGCTTGGTTTACGTATGTTACAATTTTAAACAATACTAAAACATATAAACAAGTCAAATAAAATAAAATAAACAAGTAAAACAAAAAAGTTTTAAGTAGACTATATCAAAAAGTAGCCCTCCAGATTGTTTTATCCATTGTGGTAGCCCTTGCTCATAAAAAGGTTGGAGACCCCTGATCTAGGGAGTCAGCTGACATTGGCTTAAAAGATAATTCCGGTATTTAACACTTTGAGTCTCATTTCTGGTTTGTTTTGGATGAACTACAGTGATGGACACAGAAATTTTGACAATGGGTCGTGTCTTGCCTTTCGACTCATTCAGAAGCGTCTCTTGACTGCTTCAGAATGGAAGTCAATGGCCATGCACAAACATGTCATTAAAACAACACTTAACGTTCATTTTCAAAACTGTGCTACTCACCGAGTGGTTCGTGGTGTTCGTTGATGATTTAAAACAAGTTGTGTAGCGAAATACAGTTTCTGTCGCGTTTTATTTGGCATTTTGTAAAATTCCATTGACATCTCTTGGAAGACTCATTGCTCGCTGATATATCACTCCGCCGCCGGGAAACAGAAAAGGGGCTGTTTCCATGTGGTTGTAGTTTTTTCGCTCGGTTTCTCTCAGAATAAATTTTTCCCATATTTGTAGGGCTGGACCAGAATATTTGAATATTCGTTCCGTGGGTAGACATTCGATTTTCAGTTTTGAGATTCGAATATATATATAAATATTTTACAGCGTTAATGCAGAGCTTTTGCCAAGCAGGAAGTGCGCTTCACGCTCCCGCTCTATAGGTGGCGCAGACAGACCAACATCCATAGCCAACAGCCACCAAACGCACACCAGTGGAAGAGATCGCCTTGAACGTAAAGCGCGCTTCCTGCTTTGGCATTTACGCTAATAGTGTTGTAAATAACGTTCAGTTTCTTGCAAAAAACTGATTGATTTGCTTCACAAGACGTCAATATGTCACACGGAGTTATGGGGGATTACTGTTGTATTGGATATATATGCTTTAGCTCTTAAAGTGTGCGGATCTGTTGACTTGCATGGCGGAGCACTGGGGTTTCTGCAAAATATCTTCTGTATTGTTCTGCTGATGAAAAAACATATTGGATGGTGTAAGTGTTATAAATAAACTTGATTTTGAAAGTATGCTACCGTTTTATTACAGTTTGTTGGACTACGTTACGTTCGTTCGTTCATGCTTCAGACTCAAATATAGAGCGGAAGTATATACGTGGTTGTGAGGTATCTGAAGAAATAGTTCCACTATAGCAAATAACACGGATTAAAATCATAGATTGCGCCAATATATTTGTTTTTAATCATCAACGAATACCACAAACCACTCGGTGAGTAGTACAGTTTTAAAAATGAACGTTAAGTGTTGTTTTAATGACATGTTTGTGCATGGCCATTGACTTCCATTCTGAAGCAGTCAAGAGACGCTTCTAAATGAGTCGAAAAGTCAAGACACGACCCATTGTCAAAGTTTCTGTGTCCATCACTGTAGTTCATCCAAAACAAACCAGAAATGAGACTCAAAGTGTTAAATACCGGAATTATCCTTTAACTTAGAACTCTCTTCTATTACAATGCTCACTAGTACGGTTTAATCTGTAGGACAGGTGGACAAGTTTTGGTTTTGGAGCTGGACCATAAAACAATAAAAAACACATTCTGTGTCTATTTTTGAGAGACGTGTTGTCTCTCTCCACAGGGGTCACGGATACACAGGAACTGATCTGTATTTCACCCCCTCTCTCTTCTCCTTTAAGGTTTTGGTTACTGGAAATATACTAAACACATGTAACATTGGATATATCATATGTTGTGATGCTACAAAGGTTTCATCTTCATGTTTGGTGTTGTTTTAAAGGTCATGGTGCGATGGTTAAAAAGGTCTAATTTCTATAATGCTAAGAGAAAGTATATCAAAGTTTAAAACTTAAGACATAATCTGTACTCCTGTGATGGGTGTCAACTCATGAGGAGATCTAGATTACAGATGGTTAACAGTCCCATTTGGTGCTCCTTCAGGTCACGAGAACCGACCAACCAAATCCTGTTTTGAGATTTTATTATTCTTTGTCTCATTCTGTGTATATAAGGTGGCTTGGCAAGAGACTCTGGGAAGTATTCTTTAGCAAGAATCTTCCCCACACTTTGGGTGTGTGTATTCAACATTATGGAAGACATCTTTAACAAGAATCTTCCTAGACCACTTTGTGTGTCTTTAATTGCCAGGTATGATTTGAATTTTGTGAAACGTTCATTTTTCTATGCTGATCTTTTAGTGAATGTTTTGATATATTTGTAATTGATTGATTTGAATAACCAAATTATTGATTTAAGTGTAACCTGCCTGGCAAAATAAATTGTTAATCTTTACTCAGTTTGAAACTTGTCAAGTCTTTTCTTGTATTCTAAGTATTTAAGAGAAAGATACCGAAGGGGGCCTAGATTAGGAAAATTGCCTCTATTGAAAATATGATGTGTATAATTGCCTCACTTTATAGGTTGGATGGAGAAATGCCTCAACCTAAACTATAGATGGATCCTCTTATTTTCAATGTGTTTTGGAGAAACCTCTACTTTTAATTTAAGTAAGAAGGAGAATGCCTCTACGCCCAGCTGTATGGAACTGCCTTAGCACCTTCAGGATTATAACTTATTCTCTATGTATATTTAAATAATTAAGAGAATGAAAACATAATAATGATAAATATAAATTATGATCAGCATCAGAATAATATTGATATTTTATAAATTGGAGTCAGATTTTAATTTAAACACAGAGATCAAAGAAATTAATTTAATCATGATATGGAATTATTCTTCTAGAAGCGCTGAGGAAGGAACGAACACGAGTCCCCTTCAACCACTCCACTTCTATCCGTCGTTGGGCTAGTGGGTGGTACCTTACAAATCTTAGCCACTTTACTCTGCTTCTTATGTTATCCACCGGTTGTGTTTTCTTCTGCATTTATTAATATAAAGCTGCTTTGAAACATTAAACAATTGTTAAAAGCGCTATATAAATAAAATAAAAAACTCTTTATCTTTAGAAAAAGACTGCTCGGTGGAGGTATGATGTGTTTTATGTTTTTCATTGTTTAGCAATGGACAAAAATGTCACTTTTACAACAATTATTCTGCATGGACACACTTTTGCATGATTTTTTTTTCATTAGTGCACTTGTTCTTATCTTGACAGGCCTACCTAAAGATAAAGATGATGTTTTTCACAGGAGTGAATCCATGGAGCGATTATTCTTAAGATCAATATCATGTAGACAAGGCACTGCATTCTCTCACGAAAGAAGTTAGTGTTGGACTTTAAGGCGTCCATTGCATGTTCATAATTAGAGGAAAGACATGGTATTAAAATTAAGTTATTTATTGATCAGATATGAAAAAGTTTTACAGCGCTGGGTCATCTCAAGCAATGAACAACCAGCTCAAAAAATAACATGCATATTTATAAAATATATGACGTCGATCTTTCTTCTTAGAATCTCCACCCACAAAGGCCGTTCCCCTCGTACATCTGACTCCATCACCACACCCAGTTTTAGCCTGCAGAAGATAGACACACACAGCAAAGAAAAAACAAACTTTTCTCCGCTCATCCCTGAGGGCCATACAGCCCGTAACTTCCTCCCTAGTACTCCTCCACTTCACATATGATTGACTTCACATAGAATATAATAATGCTTTCTTAAAACCAAATCATTAATAAAACATTCATTTATTCATAAAAAACATAAGCTGTAAAATGAAAGTGATTATTATGTAAAACACATTTCAATATCATGACATCATTTCATTATTCGTAAAATTGGTTATATGAATAAGGCACACATTAACTTCTTTAGATAGATAAACACATATTAAATCTTTTACTGCAATACTACTTCTAAGCAAACACTTTAATCATTATTAAAAAAACATCTGTTAGGGAAGAACACACACACACAAAGAACAAACACAGGAGGTTCTGTTCTTCAAGGTTAAGCTGTCATGTCTCCATTAGGTTATTCTGTATACAACCTTCATTTCATTGGTTAATACACATTTATCTAAGACAACATCATATCTTTATTACATCAATTATTCAATGATTAATACTGATTAAGTAAGGAATATATTGCATATTTTATCCTGTGAATATTAAAGCATTAGTTAATACATGGTTATCTGTCTGCTTTTCTTCTTTAAGCCTCGCTCTTTATCTTGAATGTTGCCACCTGCAAATTCCTCACTAATCCAACCACGACCTTGTAACTTTTGCAAACACAGAGGCTGCTTCCTCTCAGTAGCTTTCCACTCTCTCAGACAAACACAAACAATCTTTTACTTCAGCATACTATAATGATTATTGAAAACACTTCTAAATACAATATTAATAAAACATATGACATTAAAATCCCACATTAGTTAGTGAGATGTTCAGCATTATATATTTGAACAAGTTTAAAAAGTCAATCATCTGTTTTATGCATACTAAATACATGTTTATCAGCAGATGGGGAACATTGTGGAATAAAAATAAAGACTTTTAGGTCTCATGCTGCCTGTGTTTTAAACAGGCACAATGATTTTCAGCATGTTACAAATAAAATACACATTTACAAACACTCGGAAGTTTACTTTTTGACCAAACCACATTTAAATGATCTGTAATAAAACAACACGTTTAATGCTTAAACTTTAGAGAAACAGATCAAATGGCATGTTTAAGTTTATTGTGTATTGTGTAACACATTCGCGTTTCTGTCAGTCTCTCACTCTCTGTATTGTAACACCTCGTATTCATTTGAAACTTCAGAGAAACATTAAACAACATATTTATGCTTATTGTGTATGATAGTGAATACGCGTTGTTCACTCAGTCTGTCTCGTGCAGTGCATAAATTCGTGTTCATTCATATAAACTTCAGAGAAACATATTAAACAACATAACTTACTTGAAAGCGAACCGTCGCGTTGCTCTCTCTCTCTCGTTCGTTCGCTCACTCGCTCTCTCTCTCTCTCTCTCTCTCTTGCACTAAGGTAACGTTAATCCTTTAGAACGTTGATTCAATCTTTAGAAAGATTATTAAAACTACAAGTTATAAGATTGTAGGCTCCTGTTTGTGTTTGATGGAATAAAAATACTTTCTCTCGGTCACTCGCACTTGAGATAGCATCATGGTTGCGCAGTTGAAGGGGCGGTATCATTATAATAAGATCCCCTTACTACCTCATGGGGGGAGCGAAATCCGCATGACCTATTTATTCACATGCTTGCAGAGAGAGCATTACCAAAACAAAGTTACAGGGTTGCTATTTTTCATGTTTTCGGGGTTGATAGAAGCACTGCCCAGCAAGCAATAGCCGTCATTTCAACGTCTCGTTTCAGTATAGACCCGATATAGCCGGGCTGTGCCTAGCCCATATCTAGCCCAAATAAACTTTAATTTGGTTACATGTGGTTTTTGACAAAATAATTTGTGAGATGTATGCTATTTCATCATGTAAGCAAAGTTAACAGCGATTACAAGGTATTTCGTTTCATTTCTATAAAGTGTTTTATGCATCGTCTGTACGTAGTCACAATTTAGCTCATAAATAGACCGACTACGAATAAACCACGTTTAGCCCAGAAATAACCATGAATTTAATTACATGTTGTTTTTCCAAAATGATTTGTGAGATGTATGATATTTAATCATGTAAACAAAGTTCAAAGCGATTAAGGTATTTTGTTTCATTTCTTTAAGGTGTTATATGCACCGTCTGTACTTAGCCACTATTTAGCTTACAAATAGACCGACTACGAATAACCCACGTTTAGCCCAGAAATAACCATTAATTTAATTACATGTGGTTTTTGCCAAATAACTTGTGAGATGTATGGTATTTCATTGTGTAAGCAAAGTTAACAGCGATTACAAGGTTTGTTTAATTTCTTTAAAGTGTTTTATGCACCGTCGTACATAGCCACTATTTAGCTCATAAATAGACCGACTACGAACAAACCATGTTTAGCCCAGAATAACCTTGAATTTAATAAAATGTTGTTTTTGCCAAAATAACTTGCAAGATGTATGATATTTCATCAGGCATGCAAAGACACCAGTGAATTCAAGATGTTTGGTTTTATTTATCTTATCTGAATATCTGCTGTCACACATAACATTCATTATTGATATACAAAATCCAGTTACAACTCCGAACCGCTAGATGGCAGCTGCAGTACACAAACACGAGGCCAAATCTCGCGAGAAAGATTTCCGCTGTTTGAAAATCAACAACACCAACCAGCGAGCAGCCAAGGGGAAAGCAATCTTCCACACTCGTTTGGTCTTGTAAGTGTTTTTTATTATTTTATTTTACATGTGTTTAAAATGTATTTACTTTATTTGTTGTTGGAATCGCGACATTCTTGCGGGTAACTTTACGTTAAAGTAAGTAACCCATGTTTTATAAAACCTAAACAGTACAACCTGCAATGTAATAAAATAGTGGAGGTAAATGAGTCTATGTAACGTTACACTGAAGATTTACATAAGTGATTTGTAGGCTGCTTTTTAGTAACAGCAGTAACTTAGCTAAGTTATCACTGTGTTGCTTAAAGTAATGTAGGCAGTTATGCTTTACAATTATGCATACAGAGATAGATTGTGGGGGAAAGCTATTTTTCCATATGGATTTAACTCACAGGCCTTCAGTTTGTTGGAAAAAAAGATTTTTATTGTGTTAGTGAGGGAAAACTTGCAGGTCAGTGGGCATTAGCCTTAAAGGTTGGTAAACACTTGTACACTGAAGCATACAATACTGTACAATTACTGACATATGCATGTGCTATTCAGGTGTCAAAGCTGTGTGAAACTGGAGGGAGAAACTTGAGAGACCGTGCCGGAAGAATGCTGGACAGGTAAATTCTATAAACATGCAATATTAATAAGACATTGTGGTGTCAACGCAGTCTTTCATGTGGTCACAAAAAATCAAAAATATATGTAAGTCTGCAAATGTTAACAACATTATCTTTTGTATTTTAGAGTTCCCTAAAATTCATTAATTTCAAAGTTCAACATGAATGGTGGTGGTGGTCCACCGCAGAAGCAAGCATTTGAAAAAACATCAGCTCAGTTATTAAAGGTAAGTGTGTTTGTAGTTTTAGGCTGAATGGTGTTTCACAAAATAATACATTTAATATGACATTAGGCTATGTGAGGTGTAATTGACGACAGTCCGGTACTGCCTTAATATTTTCTAAATATTAAAAGCCCCAGATTAAATTACTCTTTGCCGATACAACAGTTAACTCACCCATACAATATTGTTTAGATGTTTTATGTCCATAAGATTGTATTGTGAATATTTTATGCTTGGCATCTTAAAGGAATAGTCTACCCTTTTGCCATATTAAACTATGTTATTACCTCGACCTAGACGAATTAATACATATCTATCTTTTTTCAATGCGTGCACTGCACAGTGTGTTGTTAATGTGTTCGCATTTAGCCTAGCCCCATTCATTCCTATGGTACCAAAAAAAAGTTTTATTTTGTGGCACCATACTTACTGGTATAACTCCTCATGTAACATTCTTTAAATAGGGAAAACACGGAAGTGTTTGGTGGCTTCCCTGTTTGGTACCATAGGAATGAATGGGTCTAGGCTAAATGCTAACACATTCACGACGCGCTATACAGTGCACACATTGAAAAAAGATAGATATGTATCAATTTGTCTAAGTTGAGGTAATAACATAGTTTAATATGGCAAAAGGGTAGACTATTCCTTTAAAGGGCAGGGTATTTGATTTTGAAAAATACTAACTTTAGCCTACACGCACCAACCAGAAGCACACTCCTATCTCATTATCCAGTAAGACTGACAAAGTGAATAACATTACCAAAATAACCAACATAAACTGTTTTTAATCCGAATTAAATGCAGCACGTTTAGAAATTTGAAAAGATAAATATCATTGCACTAATTCGTAAAGGAACACAAACTACATAAGCAACACGTTTCATTAAAATACAATCTGAATCCATCAAAATAGAATCACACTGTATACCTACCTTTCCAAAAGAAACACTGCAACGACCCTTTCAGACCTGTAGCTGTTTCCATCTTGCGGAAAAGCAGTGAAGTTACCAATGTTAATTTGGGTTTTTGCTCTTTGCTCATCCAGATGTTTTTTTTTTTGTTGTTTCAAAATGTTTTTCGTTTTGTAGCTCCTGTGTCAATTCAGCAGGAAAGTTTATTTGATTCTCCCTATTTTTACAGAGCGTGAACAGGGTGTGAAGTGGCATGCAAAACACGTTCACAGAAGAGGGGCAAAAATGTAATGCTTCCAATTAGGCATGGGCCGGAATGAGATTCTGGATGATAACCATAAGCAAAAATACCACGGTGTTACGGTATTGCCATTGTGACACTAAAATGTGTTATTTTCAAATGTCTGCGTATTAAAACATCAACTTTTCAACTGGACACAATACATTTTATTTTTAAACAACAAACAACATTTATGCCAGTTTAAAATAAAGCCTTTAAATGATAATATTCTTTCAGTTGTAAATGTAAACATGAATTCAATTACATGATTTAATTCACTTTGTGTAAACACAGTTCATACATTGAAAACGGTATGTGGTTTTTAAAACCTTGACTCTGAAAATCTCGGTATACCTTTAAACCGGTAACTGGCCCATGTCCAAATATTGCATTCGGTCGGGGTTCAATGATTTGTTGAACGTTTTTTGGTCCTACGCCTTTTACAGATGACACAAATATATAAAAATACACATTCAGACAACTTAACATAGTGATTGCTATCAAGACTTGAGGAGACTTTCAACCAGCATAACTAAAATGTTTCTGGATCAAAATCAGATACCCTGCCTTTAAGCCTCTTTTGCTAGTTCCAGAATGTCATTAAACACACGCAGAGAAACATGCACTTGTGTTTGTAGTAATGAGAACGATATGATTACTGTTGTTGACCTGTCAATATTTATATATGACTTTTTCCAAAGAGAATGACTATCACATTTAATATAAAGCAAAAATACTTGTCTCATGCATTCTTTTCATATTTGGCAGATGCTGTGTTGAACAACTTTCCAGCAGCAACAGAACTGGAAGGGAGGGATGGAATGGGGGCATTTCAAACAGGCACCAGGGAGGACGTGGTGTATAGAAATTAGTACAATTAATAAGTTGAAGTGAACTGAAGATAGTTTGTTAATGTTTAGATGTTATTTCATTTTTAAAATTGTATTTTGTTATTTATGCTTTTATTTTGTTACTGTTTTTATTCTTTTTGTTAAAAGTAGTTTTTCATTTTGTCTTATCTGAATTTCTATTGTATTAACAATATTTCTTGTAATAAATTGCATGATTACATGTTTATGATAACCTTTTTTAATGGATTAAAAAGAATTCTTTAGCCATTCTTTTGTTGTTTATTAGACACACACGTGTAGTCATTTAATAGCCGTCTATTTAACGGCTAGTCTATTCTTGGGCTATGATAGACGTCTACTAGATTTTCACTGACAGCCCAAAATTAGCCTTTTATTAGCCTAGACCCACATTCACCGTCTATTAGACGTATATATGTAGACGTTTAGTAGCCGTCTATTTGATGACTAGTCTATTCTTGGGCTATGATAGACGTCTACTAGATTTTCACTGACAGCCCAAAATTAGCCATGTTTTAGCCTAGACGTCAGGGGGGGTGTTTAGACGGCTACTAGACGTCTATTAGCCGCAAAATTGCTTGCTGGGTGGGGACCCGATTATAGCACTTAAACGTGGAAAAAGTCTGATTTTCATGGAATGTCCCCTTTAAAACTATCCTTACAATGTTCCCGTATCCTTGTTTTGTTTTTCCTATGTTGGTGATTGAACATTTTATTTACATCTTATTTCAAGTAGCTCTCTTAGTAACTCATTACTTTTCTGTTCATATCCAAAACCAAATAACAACACATGTTCAACTGTTTCCTTCATATTTGCAAATTCACATAATCAATTTTCCTATAATATGAACTGTTTATTTGCTGTCTAGATGTGGGAAAGAAGGGTTTGTTTGAATTGTGTAAAGTTGTTTCAAACTTCATGTTACAAAATAGAAGACATCTTTTAACAGACGCCTATAATGAAGTCACTTCACACTCCAGCACAGATGGTGGCCGTATGCACCAAAAAGTTGGTATGCAACCTGACAATAAATCCATAAAAGAAGCAGCAAACGATAGCTGAAGCAATACTTTCGTTTTGTTAAGTTGCACTAGACTCAGAAGGATGTTCAAGGTTTACATTAAAACTTGTGATGGACAAACATTAACATTAGATGTGGCAACTTCAAGAGAAAAATTTGAGAACACCACCATAAGAGAGTTAAAAGAAAAAATTAGCTCTTCATTTCCTGGAACAGGCTATTATGGTAGGCAACATGCGTGTTTATTCACTCTTGAGAGTTATAAATGAAGAAATAGTTTCTTATACGGTACACACTTTAATGGAAATGTTGTAAGATTTAAGTTATAGCAGAAATCAAATTTGACCTGTGATCATATTTGTGTGTTTTCTGTTGTCAGACCCGACGTGGTTCATGATCTTTCGGAAGTCAGACCCACCCGGTACATTTTCATTTGAAGACCGACTGAATGAGGAGGACAAACCACTTTGATTCTATAACGTTACAGATTTATCAACTCTTTTCATTTTCTCAAGCGGACCACCTGAATGTATGATGTGTTTTGTGTTTTTCATTGTTTAGTTTGAGAAAAAAAAAACAAATGCAATGGATGCCACTTATGGCTAATGACTTATGTTACATGGACATAAATATGATGTTTGTGTCTGTTTTATTTAGCGATTTTTTTTATCTTGAAAGACTGTATCCGAAGTGGAACATACTATATTGTGCCCAGGAGGAATTCTATGGATACACCACGGATAAGCATGTAATGTTTGAAACAGCTTTACACAATTTAAACAAATCTATCTGCTTACTAAAACAAGAGTGTTATTCTTGTCTTTTGTTATTACTGTTTTGATGAGTTACACAGATATAAAGATATGTGTCATACAACAGAGAAAGAAAAACTGAGTCAAAAATATAGATGCATGACAAACTTCTATCATAACATATATACACAAGTTATATATTGCATGTTTAAGAAAGAATTATATTAGTTTATTATGATAGAGTGAGAAGAAATAATATGATATGGAAAGAATGATGGATTTAACCTGTAATAGATAGATAATAAGATCATCAAATGTCTTGCAGGGACGTACATGAGACTGCAGCGCAGGACAGCCAGGAGGTGAAGAACGAAGACTTTAAAGTTTGATGAGTTTGACATATTACTGGAGATTACCAGTTCTTTCTGATGCTTTATTCCCACATCATAAAACAGGAGGAACACACAGCACCTTAACGAGTTATTACAAATAATTGTATTTAACTTAGTGTCATATAAATCTCTCCCACAGCCAGACAATATAGAACAATCATACAAATCCAACAGAGTCGGATCATCTACAGTACAAACAGGAAACTGATCTGAGATCTGATTCTTGAGGTCTCATTCATTTTTTACATTTTATTTCTAAAGAGATTATTAATTCCCACTGGAAACTTTTTAACACATTTTACATTTAGAAATGTATCTTTGGGAAAGCAATAATGTCAGAAAACTATTAACAAGACAAAGAGATTTCTGTATAGGAACTGCTCTGGATCATGGATGCTGAATATTGACACTAACATTGTTAAAGGAAACTACATTAAGTTTTCTTTTTTTGTACAGACCTTTTGACACAGTGTTTCAAAACAACGTTATGAAATGATACGAAGACAATGTTTTTGAAGATAGTAATGAAAAAATGTTTCTAAAACGTCTAGCACAGTGTTATATTTTTTCTTCAGATTTTCATTTCAAATTAAAATCCTATAAATATTTCCAACAAAGTATTGTTAATGTAATGTATGATATTGTTGTACAAATGATACAGTTTACTATTATATAAAATACCAAGGACACATTTACTCCAAAAAGGAGATTGTGCTTTTGCCGTTGCAGCTCCAAAATTATGGAACGGTTGCCTTACAATATTGCACAAGAGATGCACAGACTGTACAGGTTTTTAAAACAAAATTGAAAACACATTTCTTTTCTTTAGCTTTTAGTAAGTGATACCACCTACTTTATTTTTTTATTAGTTGCTATTTTTAGATAAGTATACTGTATGTTCTTTTAGTATGCGTTTTTAACGTGTTTTATATTTTTAGTAGTATTGTGTATTTGTTTTTGTTCTTTTTTGTGAAGCTATATAAATAAAATTGCCATATCATGTATTATTATTTGTTACAATAAAGTTAGTTATAAATAAACAAAGCGATTGGCACAATGTAAATATTTTCTCTTTGATGTTCTCTTGTGGGTGGGAGTTTTTGTAAAAAAAAATGACTTGAACTTCATTTACTGCACTCTAAATACGCATTTAAAATGGGAATCTGCCATTTGCCAAATATCAGTCTTGATGTTTTATTAGGAATATCGCATCAATAAACGCAGTCTGAAATTAAAGGTATTACTTTAAAATATAAAATGCCATTAAAGCTGCAAGCAGCGATGGTAGGACCCTCACATGCATGGGTACCCCCCCCCCCCCCCTATGGCCTTAGTAAAACAATAAACCTGGGGGATATGAATTTAAGTGGATAAATATAGGTGGATATTCAAAGAAACTATAATGTGCCACACCTCCTGTGTGCAGCAGGTGGCGCCATGATTGTAACATTGTAACTCAAAAATATGAAGTCTGTGACAAGTCGGAAATTGTTTGCCTGAGTTACAACAGCTTTCTCATGGTGAAACATCAAACTTCGCCAGGCCGCCACAGACACTTTATTTTAAAGAGCACCTATTATTATGGTAATAATTAGCACGTTATTGTAAAATATTCGTTTCAAAACACTGCTTCATGAGGCTTCGAAACATTTATGAATCTTTTGTTTTGAATCAGTGGTTTGGAGCGTGTTGTCATAACTGTTTCGAAACGTTTCGAAAAAATGATGCTTCTTAAAGATCTCTAAATTATTGGCAAAATATATATCTGAAATCTAATTTACTCTGTTATAATTTGTTTTTTTATGTTATTATTATCTTGTTTACAATATGCTGATTGGTCTTTTTGTTAATGTTTATTTGATATAATGCCTGTTTGTTATTTGAATTGATTTAATAATAAAAAAATCCAATGGTTCTCCACAAGGGGAGTTGATCACAAATGACCAGTGTCAAATATTGTTAGGTGAACTTGGGTCAGTTTTATTATGCAAGTTTATTAAATATTCATCCTTTTGACTAATAACGCTACAGTTTTGTCTACTTTTTGGTTACAAACAGATTTAATGACAAACATGTGCATAATTATAAGGGTAGTTCGTTTTTAATGATTTGTTTGCCTTAAGTTAAACACAAAATACACTTTTAATTATGGCTTAAATAAATTAGATAATTTCTTTTTCTTACATCTTTTTTAAGAAAAGTCTTGCCATTATTTAGTAAAATTGTAAAATGTTTGGACAGATCTTGTTGCTTTTTCACTTATTTGACCAGCTGGTGTCGCCAGTGTGTGGTGTTTTGAACGCTTCGTAAAAATGAATCAATTTGCGAAGCAATTGGTTCAATTGATCCGAAGCTTCGAAAAGCTTCGTTTCTCACTTCAGGTGACGCGCTGTAATCGAGTTTCATTTTTCTGCGATTCCTATTCCCTACTCCATCATCTACCCCAGTAAAACGAATCATGTCCGAATATGACACTTAACCCATTACAGTGACCGGAAGGTGGTTTACATTTATAAAGCTCTAAAAATTTTACTGAATTTTGTTTTTGATTTACTACAAATTCACAGAGAAGATGATGGCTGCGCATCAAAGCAAAAAAAAAAAAAAAAAAAAAACATAATAATATAAAAGTAAATAACCATAAAGATTTGACAAAGATTTTTTGTACACATATCTTTGAGGTTTCTAGTATTACTATATGAATTCACAATTATTTAGTTTTGTTGAGTGTGGTCATTAAGTAATCATATTGATGTCAACAACAACAACAACAACAACAACAACAACAACACATGACATACAATTTAGAGTAATTTACATTTGCAGTTATTAGTGAAGGTTAAGCATTACAGTTTCACAATGACAAAGTTACAGTGAATATTGCATTAAATAAAAGTTCTCAATTGTATTGGAATTAACTAACATTACCAAACATTAACATGCTGAAAAACAAGATTGTTAGTGTTATCTAATGCACTTACTAATTAATTAACCCAGTATCACATTATACCACTGATCACATTTGTGACCGACCTTAAAACATGTTGTCACAGACTTTTACATTATTTTTAATGATTTCAACTGGAATTGATCTTTACACAGAGCACATTTAGTAGTTACCTACCCTTTGTTATTAATGTAATGACATCTGTCCATTTAGAAATTACTAAACAAGAAGAAAAATTATCTTTATTTTATTGGACCCAAAACGGAGCCCAGAGGGACTCCACAGGTAATGGGCACTATAGGGATGACATGGATTCTTTACCTTCTATTGAAATACTTCTATTGTCGAGATAGGACACACAATCTAATCTGTGCTTAAATCCAAATGGTTTCATAACTCAGTTTAACTCAACAAATATCCACATACCTTTTAACATAACGGTCTGACGAGTTTTCAGGAATTTTTGGAAGCACAAATATGAAGATTTTATCTAGAACAAAAGTAAAAGTTAAGTTCAGTTTCAAGTAGGGAATTACCCAAGGAAACGTCTTGACAAATTAAGCTGGCAGAACAAGTCCAACAATGAATGTAATACTTTGTTTCTCTTAAAAACAATTTCTCTCATTAATTAAATATCCGCATAGCTTTTAGCATAACGGTCTGATGAGTTTACAGGAATTTTTGGAAGCACAAATATGAAGATTCTCTCTAGAACAAAAACTTTATTTTGTTAGAAAAATAATAAAATTAAACATGTTAAACTAACATGTTAAAATATGTACCTTACGTTAACACTCCTGGGGCCAGTTGATCAAAATAATCCAGATTTGGAAATCCCATGTTTTGATTTCCAGGATCAGGTAAACCATCTCACTTTTGTCCTTGCTTTTAAAACAATTTTGGATTGGATCACCCTGATCCATATAGACACTTTTTCAGATGAGGAAATCTGGATTACTATTGTAAATGGGATCACGTTGTAATGTAGACTACAGCAGGAAGTAAGCAAATACAAAAATTAAAAGACAGTCAGTGCTAATGTAAACCCTGGTTGGATGAGGATTTAAAGTTGGATATGAAGATGAAAACTGACACATTAAGCTTCAGTGTTAAAACTGATCAAATAATTGCTGTCTGTGGTTCTATATGGGCTATAATGGCAATAATTTTTTTTAAATAATATGGGAAAAAAGAACTATAAATTAGTTCATTTTGGAACTGTGAACTAGTTCAAAATTTTGAAATATGAACTATGAACTGAACTAGTTCATTTAAAAATGTGTGAACTGTGAACTGAACTAGTTCATGTAGAAAGTGAACTTTCCCAACACAGGTGGAATCTTTGGGGAAAAATAAAACATAAAACATATGTTCATAAAAAACACAATTTGGTGACACTCAGGAACCGTACCCTACTTTCTTCACCTCCTTCAATGGCTCATATGACTGAATGTTTGGCCATGTTAAAATACTATGAATTAAAATTTTGTTTTATTTCTATTGCATTTTAACAATTTTACATTGTATCAAAGTATCTTTATAGTAAATACAGAGCAATTACAAGTTATTATAAAAAGGAGATTAAGAGTATTATTACAAAATACACATACAGTCCCTGTCAAAAGTCTTGTCGCTTATCTATTTTGTAGAAACACACCTGACTTTTAATTAATCAATTGGTGTTAGAAATATGTATAGCTATAAAAGCTAAAACCCTCCCAAATGATGTTTAATGCACTAAGATAAATTAATTTAACTAAAAAAGATTTATTATTGTATGCGATGGAGCACCATCCTGCTGCAGAATTTGCATTCTTTTATGGTTGGGAATATAAGAGGTAGCTAAGATTTCTTGGTATTTTAGACTATTGATGTTGCCTTCCACCCTAGGTTCTAGATGGACAGAACTTTAGGAACATAACCCAGTCTTGAGTAAAGAATGGCTTAAATATTACCCGGAGCAAACTCCAAACAAGATGGGGAGACAAAAAGCACCAGTAAATTATCAACCCTCCTCAGAGAGGTAATGGCAAGAAAACCCCAAAAACTGCTTAAGGCGGTGGCTCTCAACTCCAGTCCTCGACCCCCCCACCCCCACAACATTTTAGATGTCTCCATATATAAAATGAACTGATTCAGTTCACCAGCTTGTTAATTAAGGAAACATTTCAAACATTCTGGAATGAGCACCATGGAATCCGGTGTTTTATATAAGGAAAGTGTTATTTCCTTGAAGTGTCAAAAGTGTCAATTGAAAGTGTCAAAGTTTCATTTTTATGACACTGTGTAGTTCCCCCAACAGGGAAGTAGGAAAGCATACCTTTACCCAAAGCTTGTAAGGTATTTCCAGATTACAGCTGTTTTTTCAAGCATTTCGTTGTGTTCAAGTAATCAAGATAACACATTTGCATATGGAGGACAAGAACCTGTAGTGATTCGTACTGTAAGAAACATAAAAAATGAATTTTAAAGTCCATTAATGCAAAATATGTTTGCCCAGTATGGCAGATAACTGGCTCTCAAAAATAATGCATAAATTATATTTGTACTATGTCTAAAGGCTCTTGTTTTGCATTTTTGGGGGTTGAATTGCCCACACTACACTTTAAAAATAAACGTGTATTGAATTTGAACAGCTCACAAAAATGTTTTATTTAATACAATTAAATCATTGTATAGTATCCCATTACTCAAACCTGTTTTGTGTTCAATGCAAGATAAAAGAACATATTTAGCACAATGAATGCTGTTTTCCATACTTTATGTTCTGAGTCTTTTGAAGCCATGTAGCAAATGATTAATATTGTGCAACAAAAAGACCAAATTTAGATAAGGAGTCGTTCTTTTGCTGTAAATCCCCTATCACATAAAGTTACTATTCTGTTCCTACTGTTAATATTTTTCAAATCCAAAACTGAAAACTAAATGTATTTAAATTTATCGTTTTCATGTTGGCTATGCGTTAACACCGTTCACAATACAGTTGATCGTCGACACTTAACATTGTTTTCCTGAAGTAATCATTAATACACGTTTGCTGAAACAAAAAGATTTTGAGGACAAATTTTACACTAC
Source organism: Misgurnus anguillicaudatus (assembly GCF_027580225.2). Taxonomy (NCBI): domain Eukaryota; kingdom Metazoa; phylum Chordata; class Actinopteri; order Cypriniformes; family Cobitidae; genus Misgurnus; species Misgurnus anguillicaudatus. The sequence goes on along the minus strand of NW_027395277.1, from coordinate 611,195 downwards.
AGTTCAGTATATTACATATAAGACATGTATAGTATTTGCCATCATGTAAATGTGTCCTTTATAGTTATACTTACTACTTAGTCTATGCTGATAGGTAACATCATTTTAAACGCAGTGTGTCTGACACTGAATGTTTCTCCTATTCCTGGAATATCTTAAAAAATGTATGACTACCAAAAGATGAACTGCATAGCATAACAAAAAATTGGGTAACATTACAATAAGTCTCAAATTGTTAACAATAGGTAATGTAAGACCGGATGTTAAACAAGCAACTTTAACTTTGTTTATGGAGAGACATTATAAAACAAAAACCTCCGTTGGTGTCAACCCCTTTGATCTCTTCAACACAAATTCTCTCAGCCTAAACCTTCCTGCAAACCTTCAAGCTTATTTAATTTGGGTATCTGTTCAAAATATATGATCTTATGTATATATTTTGTTTTGAGATTGCAATTTTATATTCATGTGTGGTATCAATGTAAAGGTCATGGTGCAATTGGTTAAAAGGGCTAATTTCTATAATTCTAAGATAAAGTGTACCGAAGTTCAGAACTTCTCCTTCTCCTGTGTCCTCCTAAGGAGATCTAGTTTATAGATGGTTAGTAATTCCATTTGGTGACCCAGATCCGAGAACCTGACCAACCAAATCCTGATTTTGGACTCTGGGAGGCAATCTTTAGCAAGAAGGAAGGAAAAAACACGAGATCCCTTCACCAATGCCATTGGTATCAGTTGTTGGGCCGGTGGGTGGCTCTTTACACGGTTGATCTTTCATTAGTTTCATTTTGCGAGTGTGTGAAAGTTGCGAAAATCCTCGCTCAGAGCTATGATCCGTCAAAGTTCTTTGCATGTTAAGTCTATGGGATGTTTCGGTTGTTTTTCGCACCCCCGGCACCTGATCACTTATAAAAGTCAGAGCACACCTCTCCTTAATAAACTGTCCGATTTGAGCCCTCATTTATGGGTCTATGACAAACTGTGCAGGACAAGTTAAGCGCCAACATTTTGTGCGATAAAGAAGATGAGAAAGAATATCCCTGATATTCACATTGACAGTATATAACACAATCTGCAACCCATTGATGATTTTTTTCCTTTCTGGAACTAGTTGACACTGATTCAGACTCTTTTCTATTGAACTTACCAAATCTGAGCTCAGCGATGTGGATGGAATGGACCAATGGTTGATCATTGAGCAAACTATAGACATACATCTTATCTTACACCTGGCGCAATGCAGCGCAAAGCACGAAGCAAGTGTATTTTGCTAGTTTCGACCCGGCGCAATTATAATTTTCACGTTTAGCGCCACATTGTTTAAATAGCAAATGCATTTGCACCCAAGTTTGCGCCCATGGTTATGGTCTGAAAACGAGGTGTGTTCATGCACATTGTTGGCGCGTTGCTATTTTGAGGCAACTAAAATAGACTGCCATTGACCAACAAAAACCTGCTCTAAAGTCTAGAGTCAATGGCGCAATATGTTTTTTGTTATTTAAAGAGCGCGTTAAAAAATGTGCTATATAAACGGGGACGAAAACGCAGGTTTGCTTATCACATATGAATGCTCAGCGGCACAAAAACGCTTTTCAAATATAAAAAGATTAAAGGATTGAAATGTAAAAGATTATTATTGAGTCTCTTGGACATAAATGAGGACTAATTATGAGACGTTAGAAGGCGCAAAGAGCTGCTTCACCTGTAGCCTGGTAAGTAAATAAATGCTTTGCTTTAAACAAATGCATCTGTTTTTAAATGTTTTTTTTAAATGCTACCTCACGCATTTATTGTATATAATAACTTGTGGATATGGTGAGATGAGAAACATTTTTAAGTAATGCTTAAAAAACTCTTTGCTTAAAAAACGCTGTCAAGTGCTGAAACGTGCGGAGAGCAGTTTGTAAATTCTTTATCTCCTGTTTGTTACAAATAAAGTATTTTTAGAGTACAAACCTTTTCTTACATACATGTAAATTATTTTTTGATGATATTTGATAGCCATACATTTAACGCAATTAAAAGCTTGCCTTTTTACTTCCATGACTAAAAGAAAACGGATTTTAAAGGTTTTAATAAAAAAATATCACAATTATTTAACATTAATCTTAAACCGGGGATCTTCTTCCTCTGCTTAGATTTTCAGTTTACAGTCCGTCATCTAAATAAGGATAAGGGATTAGACATAGCGCCAGCGCAACTGGCTTTTAAAGGGGATGACATAATAAAATGACATAATTTTTTAAGCAGTGTTTTGTAACATTAACCGTTAAACCAAAATCTCCGTTTTCAAATGTATACTGCATGATACACACGCACCAAATGATTAATTAAACAAACAAACAGTTTAACTGTTAACGACCTGAATTGTCACTAGTGAGTTCTTCCAGACGCGAGTCACATAGTGTATAACAGCATTGGGCATGTGCTCCCCGAAGTTGCCACGGTTTGTCCCACATAATGTTTAGCTTAAATTTCTTTTCAACTTCATGTGTTGACCACATTTCTATTACATGCAAAATCTCCTGCAAAAAATTCTGACCGCCCACTCCCGCCCGCAGCAAAGGTGAACCCACCTGCTCCCGCGAGATTTGCGTTGGGTCCCGTGGGAGTACCGTCCCAATGCAGCCCTCTACACTGAATCTAACGAGTCAGACCTGTTCACTAAATGAAACAGGTCTGACTCGTTTCTTAAACTTAAGATCGATACTAGACTGAACTCCAGCAGATCAGATATTTGCCATTTCTTGAATGACCTGCATTCATCACATTCCATCGAAATCTCTCCATAAATAACAGAAAGATAAAAATTTTAACACAAATGCTAATCTTTTCATTTAGAAATGTGACAGAACATGCAAATATTATTGAAATGGATTGGTTCTCAAAAAAAAAGAAATGTTGGATTTACTTAAAAAATTGTGTCAACAGGTTCCACGCAATAAGTAGTAGACTAAAAATGTACTCTTAACAAACAATAATTTAGTTTAGTTTACAAAAAAAGTAAACTTAACAACCTTAGCAGTCTCAACAAACAACAATTGAGTTAATTGTACATGAAAAATGTAATTAATGACGTCAAAAATTTGAATAATGCCATTATATAAACTCCACCACCTTTAATTAGTATCATCTGTTTAATAACTTCATGACACTGAATAACTGAATCAATCAATCAATCAACCATAGTGCAGCTGCTCAATATAACTAATCATATAAACCTTTTATTACAGTTTATTAAACACATCACAAAAATATTTTAAATGAATTCAAATCATTCCTTTTGTTTGTTTGTTTTTGTTCTAAAAATATATTAAAATACGTTCATTGACTCATACACTGCAAAAAAAAAAGATTGTCTTAATTGGTATTTTTGTCTTGTTTTCCAGTAAAATATCTAATATTTCTTAAATTCAGATACATTAACTTGATAAGCAAAGTGGCTTACGATTTAAGTCTTGTTTACTGAACTAAATTGTGAAAATCAGGTTTTTTTTTTTAGTTAAAACTAGTCACAACATCTGCCAGTGCAGTAAGAAAAATAAATTGAGTTTATTGAATTAAGTTGAAACTCGAATTAAGTGTGTTTTTCTTACTCTTATTTTTTATCATTTATTCAGTAAACACTGAAAAAAATTATTCATTCAATTGACAAATTTTTTAAAGGTAAGTGGTTGCAATCAATTTATTTAAGATAGATTAAAAAAATAGAAAAATAAAATAAAATAAAAAACTTTTGTTTAAATGTAGCTTAAATAAATTGATTGCAACCACTTACCTTAAAAAAATTAGTCTATTGAATGAATCTTTTATTTTCAGTGAACAAGATTTAAGCCACTTTGCTTAAAGTTAATGTGTCTCAATTTAAGAATTCTTAGATATTTTTACTGGAAAACAAGACAAAAATTCAATCATTTTTTGCAGTGTAATCTGTAAATTTTACGCAACAATGGCTGAACAAAGACTTTTAAGTACAGTTTTTACACTACATTCACAATAGTTCATTCCCTTTTTAGACAAATATCATGCTTTAGCTCCCACAGGGCTATTATCAACAGCAGCCTTAGGGGCCAGTCACACCAAAAGCGTTTATGGCAGTTGCAGGCGCCTTTTTTGAATGATATTCTATGGGCAGGGCGCGTTTGCGCGCTGTTTATGCATGCCGAGCGCCTTGCGTTTTTTTGCCGCCTGCCGCGCACGCGTTTTTGAAGGAGCGCTGAGAGCGGAGAAGCGCCCGACGTCATTCGAGTCTTTCCATTGTCCAATCGAATGAGGGGAGAGGCGGGCCTTACGTTGTGGTAAGATAAGTTTACAGTTGCTTTGAAGAACCGGACTCCATTCGCTCACTCTCTCCTGTGTGTTTGTGCTCCTCTTATCCTCAAACAAGGTCAGAGCAAGCGTCCTCTTTTTAAAGTTTCTGCTAATATGACAGTTAACAGCAAAAGAGCGCTCACGCTTCAATATTTGATTGACAAGACAGCTGACTCGGTGGTTGCTTAGCAATATGAAAAGCCGCGTCGCACTGCTCTTTTTTTAAAAAAGGCAGTGCGTCGCGCCTTGCGTTTGCAAGCGTTTAAAGCGCTTTTTTTTTGGCCCCTTATGGTGCATTCACACCAGACACAGATGAAGCTTAATACATAAAATATAAGTGATTTATTTGGTTTTGCCACACATCTTTCACTACAGATAAAGTATACTTTTTTAGACTTACCATGGAAAATATTAAAGTATATTATATTATTTACTACAGTTTATTAATTTACCATAGTAAATACTACAGTAAAGTCATATTACAAAAGTGTAGTAATTTACTGTAATAAACTAAAGTTTTGGCTACTAGTATTTTTTATGTGGGAGGAGTGACAATTGACAAATCACAGATGATCATTGCACAAATATGTGTCAGGGTGTATATATATAAGCAGTGTTCAGTTAGTCTTTGACAGATGAGAAGAATTTTGCTGAAGGTGAGTAAATTAAGACTTTATGCCTTTTACAGAGACATTCATAGATAACGAAGCCACGTTAACGCATGAATATTTATACAAATATGTTACTATTTAAATGAATATTAATGATTAATCGATTTATATAATACATATAACAGCAGTGGAAATAAATGTGATTTGGTAAATATATAAACTAATCTTCTTATTCTTCTTAAGACCTTGAGTTCTTAAATTACAAACTTTGTAAAATGTTTTTATTTAATACATTTAGACAGGACTTAATTTAATGCTATACTATAATATCAACATACTATGATTTGGGACATAACAATTCTAATTTAAGATATTTGGAAAAAATTTAAACTAACAGCATTTAAATATTTTTTTACATTTATAAGAATGACTCTTTTCTGTGCTTACTTTATCTGTTGAATTGATTATAAACGCACTGTGGAGCAACAGATTACCCAAACGATCACAGAAAAGGTCAAGCATATTCTTAATTTAAAAATAAATGCCTTTTGATAGCTATATTTTCCTTAATTCATGACTCTGCTAGACCCCTTTTACTGGGGCAGTATAAATCGTGTAAATCTCATGTTTAAATTTTACCAGTTAAGTAGTATATTCCTTTTCAAAGATAATCGCGGCAAAAACGGATCTCATCTGTACTCATCTGTACCTGCTGCTGCCATAGTTTCAGGGTTTGCCTCGATTGGTGTGCGCAGTAGTGGCCAAAAGTGATGTCTAACTTTGAATAATCTTTACTTAAATATTTGATTAAATATACATAAAAAATGCTTATGAATGTTACATTGGTGTGTTTGGAGAATAAACTGAATATCAGCTTTGAGAAGAATTTATGGCTTGGCAAAAATTACCTACAGCACACAAATGCAAAATTCATACTCACAAAGGCATTTGTCCAGTCTTTGATAAACAATCTTTGTTTTTTTCTAAGTTTTTATGATCCTTTAGTTCTGAAAAAAGTGACAACATGTCTGCAGAGCGTTTATCAGCAAGTTTAGACACCAACAGGAACTGCACAATAAAGATCGACAACAAGAGCAACAAATACAGTCTCATCGACCCAAAGTAAGGAGAAAATGATGATTGTGCATTTAGGGATAAATCTTCATTTGTTTTGTTTTACAGATTATTTGAACTTCCCCTGAGAATAAACTGATTTTTCCAAGTACACTTAAAATAAGCAAATGTGTTATTCAAGAAAAATACTGTGAAAAACTTACAAAATTAAACAAAATGAAAGCTGTCATTGTACTGTTACTTTGTAAAAACATAACTAACCCTAAACTTTTCTTAGAGTCTACATGTACCATGGATTCAACCACACTGCTCCTCAGCCCACAATCGGACCCCGAAGCATCTCAATCTGTGCATTCACGAAGACTCCAAACACTTCCTGCGGTTCCATAGGCGTCTTGACCTATGACCTCTGCGACATAAAGACCCGGAATACCACTGATCGCGTGGCTCTTCTGTTCTCTGTTCCCTACAACTTCAACTTCTACGATAACATCTACGCAATTGGGGTGATCTCAACATCCCGTGATTGCAATGAAGCCCTGTACAAAAGAATGTATTACGAAACTGGCGCTTTTACCCGTGCAAAGGCAAAGGAGGGTGGCCTCACATACAAGTCATCGGGAGTTGAATTAAGAGCAACGATGTCAAATATGGCCAAAGCTATTATTACATTAGAGATTTATGATCAGTGAGGCTAAAAATGAAAAATGGAAAAAGTTTAGCCTTAAAAAAGAATTTATTTTCATGAATTCATATGTAAAAGTATGCAATTGTGACTGTAAAATCGAAAAAAAGGCTTAAAATTGACGGAATCGTGTATTGTATATTGGATCATTTACATTATTAATTACATAGTGGGAAGTGGTTTAAAGTGAATATCTCAGATTAATTTTTTACAAGATACATATATAATCTTGTATCGAAATACATTACATGATTATGATATTAATTCAATGCATTTAGCAAAACATTCATACCAAACTCACTCTTTATTTTCCTACAAAATAAATTGTTAAATTAAAACTTAAAGTCCGGTCCAAAATCACTGAACTGGATTTCGGTGGAAAATCTGTCACAAACACTGACAAAAATCTGTCAATTTAAGAACTGCATTTATTAAATTAACACAGTAAACATGTATACAATACTGTTACAGGTACAGTAAAATCATTTGGGACATTTATTTTGCAATAGGTCACACATGCTAAATTTCTAAACTTGTATAAACAGTTAATGCAATAAAATAATGAATTCTGTTTTATAACACATAAACTGTGTATCAGGGGAAAGTGTTGAAATCTATATCTAAGAAAATAAACAAACAAAAACCTAACACAGATTTTGGAGTGTTCATGGAGAGCGCATGCCTAAAGAAGTGATACAGAAAATCTGTTCTTGCTACAATAAGGTAAAGTGTTGTTTTAACTTCATGCACCATCTTGAAAAGCAAGACAAGACACGATACAAATATAAGTGGTGAACACATTTAGACAATTCATATGAACTTTGACATTGTGTTGATTCTTTATTAACTATGGCTTCACAGATGAATATTTTGCTTTGAAAACAATATTAAAAAACTTATAATTGATGGCACAATAAATGAGGACCCGAAACTTATTGGACAATTCTGTGCAAAATTTTATAGCGAGCTATATTCATCACAAGTCTGCCACCAAGATGTGAATAACTTCTTTGATTCTATTCAGAATGTAGAACAACCAGGGCCGGAGTGGGGCCACTTTTCAGCCCGGGAGTTTCAGGCCCAAGACCGGCCCACTTTTTCCATAGTGTTATTCCAAATTAGCACTTTTTTCAAATTGGATAAATAAAGCAACAGTTCAGCTCTTACTATAGTTTTTATTAATATCATGGTTCAACAAATAAGGTAAAAGTTAAATAATATTTCACTTAAGATAAGAAGTTAACAAAACTATTCCTCTACACTCTGGGTTATTTTTGACCCATAATGGGTAAATATTGGACAGAACAAATGCTGGGTTAAAAATAACCCAATGTTGGGTTGTTGTTATGCAACCATGGATTATAATAACCCAACAGTTGGGTTAAAACAACCCAGCATTGGGTCAATTTTAACCCAGCAGCGTGTTCTGTCCAATATTTACCCATTATGGGTCAAAAATAACCCAGCCCTGTTTAGAGTCTATTCCACAAGGAAAGGTTGATAAATTATTAGCATTGCTAATGCTATGACGCCTATGATTAATCAGGTGCAAATAGAAATATAAAACCCAGTCCTAATTTAAAAAGAAAACAATTTGACAAAAATATTAAATCCAATCTTGGGTAAATATATAGCATAAAAAGTGATTTATAAGCTTTTTTTAGGCTGCTCATTTTTGACTGGGAACACAAAAGGTGTTATATGGTTCTGAACACAACCTGAGGGTTAAATAACTTATTGTTTACTCATTGCCTCCTCGTTTTTAGCGGGGAACTGGCTTATCTGCTGCTCAGAAACTGCTTGCATAATATTTGCAAAGTCTATGAATCGCCATGTATACACAAAAGGCTAATATTTTAACAAAAAAATGTTGGCTTGTAAATAGTTTGAAAACGGTATTAGCCGAATAATTACGTTGCTAATGCTAACCATTACTAGGCTTATTTCTCTTTAAGTTACCTGTTGTCACTTTTGTTTGTCCTCTTGAAAATAAATCTGTAAGTTTGGCACATTTGGCAGCATCCTCCTACAATGGCTTTTTTCTTCAACCTGTTTTTTTTTACGCCCTCCTCCTCTCAGACGCGTTTTGTTACGGTAGCGCCGGCCCAGCCTACCGGAGAAAAGTTTTGGAATAGACGTGCTATGGACCGAACCAACTCTATGGGAGGGGAGGGGAAAACTCCTTCACATGGTACAACCCATGCAGAGGCTGCGCGCTGCAGTGTCAATGCTAAACGTGTGAAGTGTCATTTAAGAGAAGACAGACTCACTAACGTGACAAATGTAAAAAAAAAAAAAAAACTCGACCGGCCCAAAAGTGAAGCGGCCCACCGGGAATCCTCCCGGTTCTCCCGATTACCCACTCCGGGCCTGAGAACAACTGAATATGGTAGATAAAGCCTTTTGTGATGCCCCTATCAATCTGGGGCTGTTTACACTTGGTATTAAGATGTGTTTTCATCGATCGGATCACAAGTGGACGAGAGAGACACATGACGTTTACACTTGGTATTTAAATTCGTCTCTTTTGTCCACTTTCGACCGCTTCTGTGCTGAATACTATGAGGGGGTGGTCTATGAGACGGTGGGCGAGTCTCCCTGCTGTCATTCAAACCCGAGCGGGTGTAATTATGAGTTTATATGGACGCAAACTAATATAATGTCGGAGTGCACTGCTTGTTTAGCAAGTAAACATGCTGCACAGTGTTTTGTACATGAGTATGTAAGAGCTTTCTTTGAATTTTCAGCGCAATTGATGAAATAGGATCGCGCAACTTTCACACGCTTTCAAAACGAAACTACGGAGATCAGCCGCTTAGTTTTATCAATGAAAGGCTAAAAATAGCGCTGTTCACCGAATGTTCACGCCAGAAGTCAAAAAAGACGTAAAACTTGTGTTTAATACCTCAGATTAGATAAATGGGCGGAGAGAAGGCGGTCGCGTGTGGCTGTTCGAACGCATTCAACCACATGTGCGTTCCGCAGCTCCAAAGCGATCCGATCGAAAGTGGTTTCGAACACCTCTGGATGTGGTTGAAAGTGGTCGAAAGTGGACGAGCTCAAAACGTTTTGAACACCGTTTACACCTGGCATTAATGTCGTCCACTTGTGATCCGATCGACGAAAACACATGTTAATGCCAAGTGTAAACAGCCTCCTCGAAAGAGATTGTTGATGCGATTAATTTATTAAAAAATGGAAAATCTCCAGGAACCGATGGACTCACTTCAGAATTCTATAAATTATTTAATGAAAACATAGCACCATTTTTATTAGAGGTTTTCAAAGAAAGCATAGAAAAATCTTTTCTACCACCTACTTTATGTCAAGGAATAATAACTTTAATCCCAAAACCAAACAAAGACCCCCTTCTCATAGACAATTGGCGCCCAATCACCTTACTAAATAATGATTACAAAATAGTAACCTTAGTAATGGCTAAAAGAATTAAATCAGTACTAAATTCTATTATAGATGAAACACAATCAGGTTTTATGCCTAATAGACATATTTCAAACAACATACGTTTAATATTAGATATTTTGGATTACTCACATTTACTTCCAAAAGAAAGCTTTTTGTTATTTTTAGATTATTATAAAGCATTTGATACGCTAGAACATGATTTCCTGTTTCAGGCGATGCATAGAATTGGATTTGGTGAAACTTTTTGTAAAATGGTCCAAATGCTGTATAGAAATAGTAATAGTTCCATTAAGTTAGGTAATAGCACTTCTCCTAGATTTTTTTTAAAACGTGGTGTACGACAAGGATGTCCAGTATCTCCCTATCTTTTCATAATTGCAACCCAATTTTTAAGTTTGTATATCAAAACAAGTAATCTAAAAGGTATAAGTATTGATAATTCAGAGATAATTATTAGTCAATTGGCAGACGACACAGTTTTATTTTTGGAAGATTCTCTTCAAATTCCGATTGCATTCCATACTCTCCAGCTTTTCTCTATAGAGCTTCAGGTCTACACCTTAATCTTAATAAGTGTGAACTGCTTTCAGTTAAAAATTGCTTGACTTCTTCAATTAATGGTATTACTGTTAAAAATAGTGTTACTTATTTAGGTATACAGATAATTGAAGACAAGTTAAGGTGCTCTGCTAACTTTGATCCAATTATAACAAAAAAAAAAAAAAAGGTTTAACTGCTGGTTGCAAAGGGACCTTTCTTTAAAAGGCAGAAGTTTACTTGTCAAAGCTGAGGGCTTATCTCGCCTCACTTATGCTGCTCAATCTTTGCATATTGACAAGTCCACTTGCAAATTAATAGATAGTATTTTGTTTAAGTTTTTATGGAAAAACAAACCCCACTATTTAAAGAAGGCAGTCATAATAAACTCTCACAAAAATGGAGGACTAAATTTTATTGATTTCAATACATTAAACAGCTCAATTAAAATCAATTGGCTAAGTCGATTCCTTAATAACCCAACCTCTGTGTGGAATATATTCCCTCAGTTTGTCTTTTCACAATTGGGTGGAGTACATTTTGTTTTAATGTGCAATTATGGTATTCAAAAACTTCCTGTTAAACTTTCTAACTTTCACAAACAGGCTCTTTTGGCTTGGAATCTTATGTACAAGCATAATTTTTCCCCCCACAGGTGTTATATTTGGAACAATAGGAATATTTTATTTAAAAATAAGTCTTTGTTCTATAAGCACTGGTTTGATAATGGAATATATCTTGTGGGGCAGCTCTTTGATAAAAAAGGCATATTGTTCAGATATGCTGAATTTCTTTTGAAATACAATATACCAGTAACTCCTAAAGAGTTTGCCATTGTTATGGATGCCATACCATCTGGTTTATACATGCTTTTCAAAAATTACACATTAACTATGAGTTCAATTTCATTACCGGAGCCTGTGAACACTCTTATCGGGAAGATATGTTTTGTTGAAAAGAAAGGAAGAATCCAAAAAATAAGAGCTATACTCATTGAAAATGTTGCTTGTGCTCCCTCTGCAGTTTCATATTGGAATAGACTTTTTGATAATTTAAATTGGAATAACATATGGTCCTTGCAACAAAGATTTTTACTTACAAACAAAGTAAAAGAAGTTTCTTTTAAATTACTTCATAATATATACCCTACCAAAGATTTTTTAAGAAAAAGATTCAACTCTAATTTCGACACCAAATGTACTTTTTGTCAGAATGACACTGAAACACTTCTTCATATGTTTTGGTTGTGCAATTATACTCAGCAGTTTTGGAAATATGTTGGTTTATTTATTTCAAATAATATTGTTAAAGGTTTTTTCCTAAATTTGTTATTTTTGGATTTTTTGAAGGAGACCCAAATGTGTGTTTTATAATAAATCTGATTTTGTATTTGTGTAGGTTTTATATACATAAATGCAAATTTTCTAACTGTAGACCAATTTATGTTGTATTCTTGCAAGAGTTTAAACAGTATTTAAAAACAATTTTGTTTTCTCTCAACAAGAAAGCAATCAAAACATGCACAATTTGCACGACTTTTAATCTTTTCAATGTTTTTATTTTGTGATGTCTCTTAAATTTTATAATGTCCTCACCTTCTTATAAATGTATACTTTTTCTTTTGTCTGATATGAGCCATTATAATTATTTTATTTTTGTTGGTATTTTTGTTCTTTTCTTATAATGTTATTCCTTATTGTTGATTTGTTGATTGTAATTACTCAATTTTGTTCAATAAAAAAATACATATATATTTTGCTTTGAGTATTTAAGCTCATTAAAACACACTGAAGTTCCTGGTGGCAAAACTTGTAACATTGTTTCTTATGTGTTATGTGTAAAGTAAAGTAAAGTAAAGTAAAGTAAAGTAAAGTAAAGTAAAGTAAAGTAAAGTAAAGTAAAGTAAAGTAAAGTAAAGTAAAGTAAAGTAAAGTAAAGTAAAGTAAAGTAAAGTAAAGTAGATACACAGAGTTATATGTTTTTCATTAGTTGATGGTTCAGATTTTATAAGTTGGGTAAGAGCGCCACCTAGTGGATAATAGCAGAATTATAGATTACGTAAAAACTCGGCAGGTAAATGTCATTGGCAGGGAAACGTTTTTTTCTTAATTAAAGAGATAACTTGTCAATGGCGGAAAAGAGTTAAGTATTAACATTAAATCAAAACTAAACAACAGATTAATAAATGAAAATGTTTAACCCTTTAAGTTTAACCCCCTATTTTGAGTGGAAGGGGAGGTGATGTGCACCTTCAAATTAATTTAAATTAATTTAACTCTGTCATTCTTAAGTCTAGAAGCAAAATCTTTTTTTTAAGACAACACTTTAAAGGTTCTAAAATGAAGTGTCTAGAGTTGTAAATATGAAATAAAAAAATACCTATAGCAGTTTAAGTTTATTTTTTAACTAAAAATATAAGTGTATTTAAAATAAGGCCATGAGTCTCAATAAGTTCTGTTCCAAATTTCAAGTTAAAATCACAACTATGTTTTACCAACTAAGGCCAGTAGGTGTTAATGGTTTGCTGCATACTCACAAGTCACAAATTAATAAATTACTGTCAATGCATCACTATTAATGAAATATGAAACATTAGAGTTTACCATGGGTGCGTTTCCCGAAATCCACCAAACACTTGCATGTTTTCCTATTTAAAGTAGTTACACGAGTAAATATGATGGAACAAAATAAAACTTTTGTTTGGGGCCATGGGTATGAATGGGGCTAAGCTAAATGCTAACACATTCACGACGCGCTGTACAGTGCACGCATTGAAAAAAGATAGCCATGTATTAATTTGTCTAAGTTGAGGTAAGAACATAGTAAAATATTGAAAAACGGTGGTGTTTTCCTTTAACTTATGAGACTAGATTTGTTGCACTTATATTGCTGTTCTTGTGTTGACTTAATTACTTATATTGTTTACCTCATTTGTAAGTCGCTTATAATAAATGCACCTACTTAAAGATTATTGTTGTAATTTATAAATACACAAATTTGTCACACAAATATCTCAAATTTGTCACACATCCAGACAGTATATAACAATCATACAAATGACGTGTCTGACAGTTGTACAGGAGATCCAGATGTTGCTTTTTGTAAATTACAGCAGAACCGGATCATCTATAAACAGGAGACCGATATAAATCTGATTTCTGTGTTTAGTTAGATATGCAGATGATTCCTGAGCTCTTATTTATTCATATATTTACAATTAAATTTTAAAAAAGTGATGATTAATAAATCCCACTAAAAATGTTGATATTAACATTGCAAAGAAAAGCTTTATTCTTAAATTGTCATTTTTGTACAGACCTTTTGACACATTGTTTCAAGGCAACATTTTTGTCTTTATAATGCCATTAAAAACGTTTGTGAAAAGTTTTCGTTGGTGGTTTGTTTAGATTATTTTATACAATATTACAGTTATCTCTATAGACAGCAAACATAACCAGTGCTTTTTAAGAAAGTGAATTCCCTCAATACATCTGAAACCACACACACACAAAAAAAACCTCAATAAAGTCACTGACTCAAAATAATAAAAAAACAGTAAACAAGTGAACTTAATCAATCTCAGCATAACTGATTTATGGAAGCACATTTACAACAGTAACACACAGTGGATGAAGTTATAAAGCTCATATGTGATTAGTTTTTAAAATCCAGTTCAACAGACACCTATTACCAATGTCTAGATAAATCAACAACCAACTAATCATTTAAAAACTCAACATTTAAGATTTTATTTTTGATCTATAATACTGATCATAATGTTTCTGTTATGAAAAGTGTTAGCACTTCTAAAAGCTACATCTGTTATCAATATCAGAATAAAAAAACATAACACCCATCAATGTTTTGATTTAACACACATATATTATATTTATAAGGTAATTTGTAAAAACGATGTAAAACTAAATAATATTTGAAAGGCATACAATGTAAATCATAAATCTATAAAAGGTTTAAAAATGTCAAAGAAACTCTTCTAGATTTTTATCTGATGTCCAAGCAGTCCAGACCTACAATTAAAAAGATTTGTTTTCGTGTTACTTCATCAAATTTCAGATTTACTGTTAGTCATCCAATTAAAAATAAAAATATTAACCATGAAACTCAATTTCAGACCTAGGGCCCTATCTTGCACCCAGCGCAATTGACTTTGTCAGTGACGCATGTATCATTTCGTATTTTGCACCGGCGCACAGCGGGTTTTTCCCTCCACAGACGCACATCGGCAAACTAGGGAATGAACTTGCGCTCCCTGGGCGGTTCAGCGCAAAAGGAGGCGTGCTCCGGCGCAAACCATCTCTTATGCTATTTTGCAGTTTCAAAAAACAATTGCGCTAAAGTCAGTGGCGCGTTGCGCGTGGTTCATTATGCTATTTTAAGGGCGCATGCTTGACCATAATGTATAGCGTGCACAACGCGCATTGCTTATCTAAGATGCAACAGTTATTTTTGCAAATCATAAATTGTTACAATAAAAAATATAAGATAAGGGAAATCATTAAATCATAAATTGTTACAATAAAAATATTAATACATGAGATAAGGGAAATCATTGTGGTGAGCATTGTGGTGATAGTTTTTATTTATATTGTGTGGCAGCGTTAAACAATTATCATGCAAATAACGATTAAAATATTTTCATAAGTTTGTTGTGTGGCTGTATTACATTTATTTTATCTAAATAATAATTAAAATGTTATCATAAGAAACCTTCATGTATGTGAACTTGATTTGTAAGTGTACTTTGGGGTTGGACCTTGCTTGCGTATCTTGTGTCCGATTTCAAAGCCCCCAAACCCTTTCAGTGGTGAGGGTGGACGCAGCGATGTCCTCCTGTGTGCCCGGCGTGCCCGATTTATGCTGGCAAGCTTGGGATCCCCCCGTCTCCTGACATCATTGTAGTGCTTGGCGCAGCTGATGAGACAATTGCGTCTATTTCCTCTCACGCCTGTTTAACCGACGCTGATTTGGGCGGGTTTCTCCCACCCCCATACAAAACAACTTCCCTGTCTTTGACTGCCCTTACAAGAACGTCGGTCTCCTCGGCTGTGAACCGCTCCTGGCGTGCGCCTGTCAAATCCGTCATAATAATAGCAACCCGCCATGGAACTTGCGCCCTTGCGTTTAAAGGGAATGTTGGATAGCGTTCTGATTGGTTTATTTGACGTTACGCCCAAACCACACCTATGAATAATGAACCTACTTCAGACCAACCCCTTATTGATTTGCGCCCGGCGCAAGACTTATTTTTCCCGCCGGGAAAATAGCAACAGCGCCCAAGATCCGCCCACAAAGTCACTTGCGCTTTGCGCTTCGGACTTGCGTTTCAGATCGTTAAAATAGGGCCCCTAATGACAGAAAACAACAGACAATAAACTCATACAGTACCTTCATCTTCTTCCATTATTGATTCACACGACTGCATTCATGAATCTTTAAAATAAAAAATAAAATAATAAAAAAATGCGAATGACAATTTACTCTAAAGATGGAGTGATAAACATTTTAAACAGAGTCACACTGATTATTATTTGAACTGTTACTGGTTTATATTCAACAACAAACTCCAGATTCCTCTCTGAAACTGTCTTTGTAACTTTACTAAAACACTTAACCAGAGACATTATAATAGAGACGTAACCTCCAGTAGATAAATTAATAATAGAAATTGAACTTTACTCAGTATTTCTGCTTTACAGTTAAACACTTTACACTTATGTATGGTAGAAAACTTAAAATGATGTTTAAAATCGCTTTATATGAAGAACAGCGTGTCACATCACAGGACTTTCATACGCTGCATTATAAATCAAAGATCAACAACACATAACATCAGTATATAATGTGTTACTCACTGTGTTAACTGGGTCTGTAGAAGAGCATATAAGCACTTGAAGACCTGTAAAGACATTCATTTAATAATCTTCATAACTATAATATCACAGTTAATGAAAGATAGCAGATACTGTACCTGTACACGAAGTTCTCGTCTCTTTGTGAAAGATTGTTCAAATAACTCTAAAGAAAAATGAGTAGATTATGATAAAATATTATAAGAAAAATGTTAAATTCTTGTTCACAAACACACATTAATATAAATATATGTAAATACCTCACACATGTGGGTTTCATCAAAGCGATACCATTGTTGATTTTCACATTTGATGTCTGCATTAAAGTGTCCACTTTGATCTGAGCCATAGTAGTTTATTATGGCACAAAGCTCAAAGTCATGAGAGGAAATCTGAAATTAAAGACAAACGATATTTATTTGTCTTGGTTTCATGAATGTAAGACAGCTGTTTAAGAGATCAGCATTGTGTTTCTTGTGGAGATACTCATAAAGCAATCAAATCTCCAGGTGGTGCTGATAACCAGGATTCAACCTCTCTATCTTCCAGATCACTGAAGGTCTACTGAATCTATGTAATACCATACATTGTATGTTGTGATGCTAAGGGTTTATCTTCATGTTTGGTGTCATTTTAAAGGTCATGGTGCGATGGGTAAAAAGGTTTCATTTCTATAATTCTAAGAAAAGGTGTGCCAAAGTTTACAATTTAACAATCCCATTTTGTGACCCTTCAGTTATTTATTTATTTATTAATTTGTTTATGTGTTCATTTTATTTACCTTAAAAATATATATTTTAAGTAGTCTAAATAAAAAATGAATATGTTTTGGTGCAAATTGCTACCTGGATTGACATTTTAACACTTGCTAAGTGTGTCCCATCAGATAAATAATTTTTACATGCACGCTTGGGATCTTCACGCCAACTAGAACACTTGGGCAAAATACAGGAAATACGTCATGTAAGTATTCAAGTGATCAAGTGCAAAGACCGCAAGTGTGGTTATTTAGACGCGGCCTAAATATGTTACATTTTTCACGATATATGTGTGAATGCATACACACAGAAAATCATTGGTAGTGTGAATGAACCAAAAATCAAAGTATCCCGGAAAAATTCTGGATGCATTTTCTGTGTATTTCTCGGTGTGAAAAGGGCTTATTAAATCATAAGCACTTTGTAGTAACTTTCCATACCACTTGGTATGTATTTCGTCTATAGGTACGACTTTTTAACTTTTGATCATTTTAAATAATTTAACTGAATCATATTCTGCTTTGTATTGTTTAACTCAACGTTGAACCTGCCTGACATAATAAATTGTTATCATTGAAAATTCTTCAAATATTGTTATTTCCAGGTAGATTAAAAGGGAGTCTGGTATTGTACATTTATTTGTAATTACAGTAATGTTTCTCGTTACAGTATACATACACTATAAGTATGTATCTGTTATCACCCAGTACTTACCTAGAGTTACATAATAACTACCAAGTATGTACTGGTAAGTAGAGTAATGATACCAATTAATTACCATGTAGATACCTTCAAGTAAGTACCACACATTTGTCGGTAAGTACAACTTGTTTACCATATATGTACAGGGTAAGTATGTACTGTAAAATAAAGTGCAACCGAAAATGTTGTGTTATGCGCCAGGGAAAGGAAAAACATGAAACTCTTTACATGAAGTAAACTAAAAAACAGAAGTAATCTAATAATGTTTAAGTCATGTGAATCAATAGTATCACATGTAATTACCTTCAAATGAGGACGAATGGTCAATTCCAGTTCATTTTTCTTGTAGGAATCCACACTTTCTCTTATATATCTCCTCAAACGTACAATCAGTATTTTTTGTGAGTGGATCTCGTGTTTCTAATGATATAATAACTCAGTTTTAAGACAAAGAATGAAGCCTTAAACATATTTAGTAAATTGTGGTAAATGTAATATTTCAGAACTTCACACCATCAAAACATGTGTAAATATTTACTACATGATAAAAAGTTACTTGCCGTTCTCAGAGGTTCTTTGCAGTGATGACAGAACTGCTGCATGATTCCTTCTCTTATCTGTAGAGCATCTTCCTACATAATAAACAAATCAAATGATATCAAATATAACATCTAAGAAATAAAATTTCATGATGATAATGTATTTATTACAGCTGCTTTTACTCTTTTAATGATGCACTTGTAATTTATTCTCAACATTTGATATAAGTTAGACTTTTATTCAGTACTAAACATCATAATCTACATACCACATCTTGAAATTCTTGAAAAGTGACTGAGATGATTCCAATTATTGAAACAGTCCAGCATAAATGACATTTTTCATAAAACTGGTCAGCAAACGTAAAAATCTAAAGTCAAAAAGCAGATTCATTAATAATCTATGAATATTGATACTTTAATCACAAAGTTATAAAACTACAAATAAAAAGTATGTAAGATTTTTGGCAGATTTTTTGCTTGTTTTATGCACAAAATCACTTAAATTTGATATTATTGGTCTAAAATCTAGACTTATTTTCTTGGGTCATTTTGCTCATCAAGAAAATGCATCTTAATTTAAGAATTGTTAGATATTTTTACTGAAAACAAGACAAACACTAAGATGCAGTGTAGGAAGCAATCAATTTATTTAAGCTACATTTCAACAAAAGTTTTTTATTTTATTTTACTTTACTAACCTTTTTTGTTTAAAGGTAGCTTAAATAAATTGATTGCAACCAATTACCTTAAAACAATTGAGTAAATTGAATGAATATTTTTTTCAGAGAGGTCTCTACAATCAGAGTCAAAACTAAATATGAACATCCTACCAACTACCAATAAAATTGATTTTAGACACAGACCGTAAAAACATTTAAAGAAAGAAACTTGAGTAACCTCAGATGAGCGAGTTGCCATAAGTACCTCCCACAAGCCTTGCGCTAAGTATTGAATTTCATTTATCATCCGAAAAATGACTTCTAAGAAATACACAAAAATTAATCAATAAGAATGTTACAGTTATGTATATTATTTATTTATATTGATTCAAAATCTTTTTTTTAACTTAAATTTATTTACTTAATTCTGTTCTGTAATGTAACATAAAGATCTCGTCAGCTGTTTCTTGAGTTGATTGTGTTGAGACCGCCCCCTGCTCGGTGTCCAACGTTTCGAACAACACCTTTAACTCTTTAATGAACTTATCCTCAGTAGACCCATCGCCTGTGTTCAGTCTAAACAACACATGATATATTAACTGTAATAAACTCTGATGAATCACAACAGAATGAAATGAATGAAGTTATTAATTTACCTCATAACATGATCTCTGTATTCTTTAGTCATGTAGAGAGTTTGCAGAAGTGCATTGAAACAGCTGCCCCATCCAGGATTTTTCAAACCACAATATCCTTAAATCAGAAACACATTGTTATCAACATCATTTCATCTATCAAAGCCATAAAACCCCTTTTAAGTCAAATTTTTATGACACAAGTATATTTATTGTTATATTTTATTTATTAAGAATGAGCTATTAAAGTCAGTAGATGTGTATTCTGATCAAGGTTAACATTTTTGTTAAAACTAAACTGAAAGAAAAATAAATTAAATTGAAATGACAAAATCTCATACCAAAATGATTTTTTTTACTTAAATTATTAACATAAAAACAAAACTATAAAAATGAAGAATAAAACAAAATCTAAAATGTCTTGGACACTTGCTTTTCCTCCACTCATTGCATGGCCCCACAAAAAGTTGTCACATATGTGTCATGTTTCACGTGTTTTGTGTGGAAGCACATGACCATAGATTGTGTTGGTGTGCCATGTGCTCTCCTGACCTTTTTGCAAAGTTTTGTTGTTTTGCCCCCTCGTCATTTGTATGCCCTTGTTTAGGATAAAGGCCTTTGTGTTTACCTGCTGTCTGTGTCTTGGTTTTGCCTCTGATATCCCTGACACATGTGCCATTAAAAAAACATGTACGGCTGCTTTAAAGAGTACTCTGACTTACTTTACTCTGGTAAATAAATGATAAATACCAGACTTACCCATAAAGGGACGGATCCTCCCCTGAAAGAAACATTTAACATTCATTAACAACTGACATAAATATCTTCCGACATGTAATGATAACAAAAGTGTAATCATACTACTGTCGTATAACAATTAATCGCAACTAATTATTTGCAGAATAAAAGTTTTTGTTTACATAATATATCTGTGTGTGTGTACTGTCTGTATGTAAGAAATATGTATATATAAATTTACACACACATGCATGTATACATTTAAGAGATATTTACATGTGTATATACATTTTTATAGTTATATATAAATTATATTATATATGAATACTTAAAGGTGCAGTGTGTAGATTTTAGTGTTGTGAAGTGCACCCCTCCCTTTCCAAACACATAGAGAAGTTACGGAAGCCGCCACAGCACAAACATATCATCGCCTGAGACAACGTAGTGACAAACACACTCTGTAGAGCAGTTTATTCATTTAGGGCTACTTTAGAAACATGAAGGCAAAAATGGTGGCATCCATATAAGGGGACCCTCGGTGTAGGTAGATAAAAATGGCTGATTCTAAGGTAATAAAAACAATACAGTTTATTTTGTAAGGTCTTTAAACAGCAATGAAAACATAGTTGTCTATATTAGAATGCATTGCTGTCAAAAGATCCTTCTAAAAATGTATACATTGTACCTTTAATATATACATATATTTTCTTAAAATTATACATGTTTGTGTGTGTATTTATGTATACATAATTATTATACATAGTAGTACACACATATATACAGTGATGTGAAAAAGTGTTGGCTCTCTTCCTGGTTTTTATTGTTTGCATGTTTGTCACACTTTAAAGGGGCAACAAGTAGGATTTACCCCCATCTAGTGGTGGAATTGTATTTTGCATTCAAACGAACATTGCTCTCTAGCGCCTCCCCTTTCCAAATGCGTGTTGCAACTACGGTAGCCGCTATGTAATCACTAATCTCCTTTGTCCGTTGCAGCTGGTTCACGTGTTCTGAATGAAAAGTGCTTTTTGTCCCTCTCTGCTATTATAGTTTATCAATACGGCGAAACGATATGGAATCCTCCTTGGACTTACCCGTTCAATGTAAGTAAAGAGGAGAAATTCTAAGCTTACAGAGAAAAGTCAGATCACTGGCAGAGGTCATTTGACACCAACGAGGACATATTTATGAATAAAGTCATTGATTTTGATTAATAAAACACTTAAAATCCTACTTACAGTCCCTTTAATGTTTCAGATCATGAAACAAATTTAAATATTAATCAAAGATAAGACAAGTTAACACAACATGCAGTTTTTAAATGAAGGTTTTCATTATGAAGGGAAAACAAAATCCAAACCAATATGGTGCCGTGTGAAAAAGTGTTTTCCCCCCTACCCCCAAAACATAACTTATCTGTAGTTTATCACACCTGAGGTCAGTTTTTTTAGCCACACCCAGGCCTGATTACTGCCACAGCTGTTCCCAATCAAGAAATCACTTAAATAGGACCTGCCTGATAATGTGACGTTAAAAGAAAGTTGGGATCCAAAGATATTCAGAACAAATG
This sequence comes from Misgurnus anguillicaudatus, assembly GCF_027580225.2. Taxonomy (NCBI): domain Eukaryota; kingdom Metazoa; phylum Chordata; class Actinopteri; order Cypriniformes; family Cobitidae; genus Misgurnus; species Misgurnus anguillicaudatus. Next base: position 589,077 of record NW_027395277.1, on the reverse strand, counting down.
TGAAAGAAAGTAATTGAGATCTATCAGTCTGGAAAAGGTTATAAAGCCATTTTAAAGCTTTGGGACTCCAGCGAACCTCAGTGAGAGCCATTATCCACAAATGGCGAAAATATGGAAGAGTGGTGAACCTTCCCAGGAGTGGCTGGCCGACCAAAATAACCCCAAGAGCACAGCGACGACTCATCCAAGAGGTCACAAAAGACCCCACAACAACATCCAAAGAACTGCAGGCCTCACTTGTCTCAGTTAAGGTCAGTGTTCATGACTCCACCATAAGAAAGAGACTGGGCAACAATGGCCTGTATGGCAAAGTTCCAAGATGATAACTGATGCTGAGCAAAAAGAAGATAAAGGCTTATCTCAGTTTTGCCAAAAAACATTGTGATGATCCCCAAGACTTTTGGCAAAATACTCTATGGAGCAGGGATGGGCAACTTCGGTCCTGGAGGGCCGGTGTCCTGCCAGAGTTTAGCTCCAACTTGCCTCAGCACACCTGCCTAAAAGTTTCTAGTACGCCTAGTAAGACCTTAATTGGCTGCTTTAGGTGTGTTTAATTATGCTTGGATCTAAACTCTGCAGGACACCGGCCCTCCAGGACTGAAGTTGCCCATCCCTGCTGTGGACTGACGAGACAAAAGTTGAAGGTTATGGAAGGTGGATGTCCCATTACATCTAGTGCAAAAGTAACACCGCATTTCAGAAAAAGAACATCATGCCAACAGTAAAATATGGTGGTGGTAGTGTGATGATCTGGGGCTGTTTTTCTGCTTCAGGACCTGGAAGACTTGCTGTGATAAATGAAATGATGAATTCTGCTCTCTACCAACAAATCCTGAAGGAGAATGTCTGGCCATCTGTTTGTGACCTCAAGCTGAAGCAAACTTGGGTTCTGCAGCAGGACAATCATCCTAAACACACCAGAAAGTCCACCTCTGAATGGCTGAAGAAAAAAAATGAAGACTTTGGAGTGGCCTAATCAAAGTCCTGACCTCAATCATATTGAGATGTTGTGGCATGACCTTTTAAATAAGGTTCATGCTCAAAAACCCTTCAATGTGGCTGAATTACAAGAAATCTGCTAAGATGGGTGGGTCAAAATTCCTCCACAGTGCTGTAACAGACTCACTGCAAGTTATCACAAACACTTGATTGCAGTTGTTGCTGCTAAGGGTGGCCCAAATAGTTTTTAGATTTAGGGGGCAAGCACTTTATCACACGGGGCCATGTGGATTTGGATTTTGTTTTCTCTTCATACTATGAAATGTTAAAGTGTAACAAACTTGCAAAAAAATAAATAAATCAGGAAGTGGGCCAACACTTTTTCACACCACTGTATGATGTAAACAAAAACTATTAAACGATTAGTTGCGATTAATCGTTATGCAGCCCTAGATCATACCTCAGTTGTAACTGTGATCACATCAGATTCAGTTGTATAGTTGAGTTTCCCCACTGCTGCACATTTAATCTCATATTCAGTGCCTGGTCTCAGATCAGTCAGAGTTACAGTATTTTGCTCCTTCAGCACAGGTTGAGATGTCCAGATCTTCTCTTGCTTTATTTTGTAGAGTAACCTGAGTTCCTCTGTAGCAGGACATGTTGAGGGCTTCACATTTATAACCACACTGTCACCTTTAACCCCTGCTGTGATTGGACGAGCCGGCTGTGATGGAGGAGTGAAGCAAACAGGTTCAACACATCCACCTTCATACAGGAGAATGCAGGAACCTGGATGATCCTCCATTTGTTTTGATGACACAATAAACTTGGCTGGTTTACGATCTTTTGAACGAATCAAGCTCTTAAACATCTCCAAGTTGCTCCTCATAGTCTTGTGGATGGCAGGGGTGAGCCATGACATTTCCTTCTTGGAGTCCAGGTCATTTTTATTTTTCATTGTGGAAGATCTTAGATACGTCAATTGTTTAGGAAGGAGCACATCTGACCAGTTCAATGATGTGAATGTGTAGCTAACCAGATTTTCCACATCTAGATCCATCAAGATTGCCTTTCGGTTGTCTTCTACCTTTGCACCAGAATCAATCAGCTGTCTGAGCAGTGTTTTAATGATCTCAGACTCTTTCTCTCTCATCTTCATCCATTCTGCAAGCTCACTTTCTCTGAATGGAGATTCATGATGATCTTTCAGTAGATCAATCAGTGCTGAGTCTTCAATGTTTTCTCCACGGATCTGAGGCAACAGAGAGCCGAGTTTCTTCATGAGACTCAACTTGTATTTGTTACAGTTCTGCTTCATCTGCTGTATTTTATCATGAAATGGAGGTAAAGCTGAAGCAGAAGAGTCTTTCAGAAGATCACTGCATTTCATCTCAGTTGTATTTAAACTCTCTAATGCTGATTCTATGTCACTGACTAAATCAATGCTGATTTCCTTCAGAAGTTTTAAAGCTCTCGAGTTAAGTTTGCTCAGAGGATACAGCCACACTCTCAGTGGAACCACAAGATCTCTGTTTCCTCCCAGCAGTTTTGGAAGTTCAGCGTAAACCTTCAAAGCATCTTCAAATGAAGTCGGATTAGACGGCAACTGAAAATCACCATAGAAAGTGACACTGAATTTTTGCACCGCATTCTTCTGAACCTCATTCAGGTTTAGATTCGCATTTACGTCTACTGTAATGATTCTGAGTTTCTCGAATGCTGCCTTCACCTCTTTTTGTACCACAGATTTGTCCTCATCTGAAGAAACCTCTCTGTCGAACACAAAGCAGGCGTCAGCTCCGTACAGCACTGCCGTCACCACATGTGTCGCTGTATCGTGATCAAACACCTCATGGTGAGCTATATTTTCAGAAGCTAAATGGTTCATGCTCAGTTCTTCAAACCTGGTAGTTGAATGATAATGTAGAGTCAGTCTCTGCTGAATGAAAGACTTCTTGGTGTCATTGAGATATTTGGCTGCACCGGTTACGTTGATCAATCCACCCAACAGACTCAATTTCATAGAGGCTTCAATGTTCAATAAGTTTGATTTTTCTTCAATAGAGTCTGAAGCTGTAACTTTGAAATCTGTATTAATTTGGGGATGAGATCGAATACTCTGCTTGAGCTTTTCTTCACCCCACAACGTGATTCCTGTAGAGAGATTTTTTTAGCCAAAAAAGACAAAAATAACACACCAAAATTGTACTTATAAAACTTTATAAAATTGATGCCCTGGTTTCCCTGCGTTTCCCAGGTATCATAGCTACATCTGTAAGATGTCTGTGTTAAAACATCTGATACAAAAGGTCTTATATTAGTGCTTCCTGGAGCACATTCTCTAAATCATTTGTTACCTTTATCTGTGTAAAGATAATTGTAGAGTGGTACCTGGCACAAGAGCATCTTTCCTGCAGTCGTAGAGCATCCCCAGCTGAAAGGGTCTCCCTAAAGCAGCAACTTCTATCACATTCACTCCTACTGACTCCATTCTGAACACTGACAATATAAGAGCACATCAGTGAGGATTAAATCATTCATCATGAACATCTTACATTACCTAATAAAAGTCGAAGTCTTACATTCGTAAAGCACAATTCACTATTTCATTGCTAAAAACAATGTTATTTTGTGTATTTGGTATAATACAATGTGTTTCCGTGGTTTATGCTTTAAAAAACACATTCTGTTTTATGTCTTATGGTTTGCTAAGCAACAAAAGGGCCGCTTGGATTTTCTTTTTCCATCTTGTTTAGCGGGCTGCTGGGGACCGGTTCCTCGCTTCTCAGAAGAGCCCGGGGAGGAATGGGGCGGCCGCTGCAGGACGCCCTCGGTGAGGGGCAGGCTGAGGCAGGCACCTCCACTCCTTTATTATTCTAAATTAGATGGACCTGTTTGAGGTCGTTAGCTGCATAAAGACACCTGTCCACCCCATACAATTAGTAAGAATCCAACTACTAACATGGCCAAGACCAAAGAGCTGTCCAAAGACACTAGAGACAAAATTGTACACCTCCACAAGGCTAGAAAGGAAGAAGCTAAACATGACTGTCAATCTCCCTCGTACTGGGGCTCCATGCCAGATCTCACCTCCTGGGGTCTCAATGATCCTAAGAAAGGTGAGAAATCAACCCAGAACTACACGAGAGGAGCTGGTCAATGACCTGAAAAGAGCTGGGACCACCGTTTCCAAGGTTACTGTTGGTAATACACTAAGACGTCATGGTTTGAAATCATGCATGGCACGGAAGGTTCCCCTGCTTAAACCAGCACATGTCCAGACCCGTCTTAAGTTTGCCAATGACTATTTGGATGATCCAGAGGAGTCATGGGAGAAAGTCATGTGGTCAGATGAGACCAAAATAGAACTATTTGGTCATAATTCCACTAAACGTGTTTGGAGGAAGAAGAATGATGAGTACCATCCCAAGAACACCATCTCTACTGTGAAGCATGGGGTTGGTAGCATCATGCTTTAGGGGTGTTTTTCTGCACATGGGACAGGGCGACTGCACTGTATTAAGGAGAGGATGACATGTATTGCGAGATTTTAAGGAACAACCTCGTTCCCTCAGTTAGAATATATAATAAAAGTAATAAAATATATTAATTAAGGCCTAGTCTAGAATAATAAACTGTCATGGAAACTGCCCATATGTGATTGTAGAGCTTGACATTTAACATATTAGAGCAACACCTACAGGACGAATAGACACTAAACCTCTGCCAAAACGGTTCTGTATGTTCTCTTATCTGAACAAAAAACTCCTCTGAAAGTGCGCCCCTCCTAAACTGTTGTGGCACCAGCCGCCACTGAATATTGTGTTGTTTGTGAAACTGAAGACTTTGTTCAAGTTTGAAGAAGTTGTTCAGCCTGTTTCTCACTTTATTAAAAAACGTGCCCCCCATAAAAACGAATTGTTCTGTCCATGGTCCTGTGCACAGTATATTTAGTATTGCTCAAATAAACAGTAAGCAGTGGATTTTGTCCATTACAACGAAATTGTCAAGTCATAGTTTACATAAGAAAGAAATTAGCCTAGCCTAACCAAATACATTTTTACATTAATTTATATATATTTAAATTAACTTTATACATGTCAATTTATAAATGTATTATTAAATATATATTTTTTATTGTTTCAATTTATTAAATTACTTCAAAACTTGTTTCTATAAAGATTTATATAAATGTGTCTATGTGCTGATTATTTTATAAAGGTTAATTCACTCACCTTCATCAAAACCCTTCTGTCCCAGAGGAGCTGAACTACATTACTGTAATCACACTGTCATTGGGTTGTACTATAACTGTTTCTCAAACGAAGACTGCGCCCTCCTGAGGTCACATAATGCAGGCTACATACGTCATCAAGCCTGGTTTATTTCAGTTAACAGAGCATAACATTCGCAAGTCATAAGAATATTAGCCTACAACAGTTACGACTAACTAAGTATACTAGTAAACTTTATAATAGTTAATATTCTGCAATAAGACCTCCGAAGGATGCAGCCTTCCGTTTGAGAAACGGCCAATGTTCGATATGAAGCAAACTTTCATTTTCACTTTCAGTTCATTAGCGCGTGTTTATGACAGACGTAATGGCCTCGTGTGCTGTATCAGGGTCGGCAGAATTGCGTAGAAACAAGTACAAAAATCTAATCCTAAACACCAAAACTTAAAATATGGACTATATTCTAAAATAAATATTTTCACATTACATGCACTTAGTGGTTCACAAACATTTTCATTACGTGACCCCCGACAGGTATAATCTCAGGACCCACCAATTTTTTTATAGAAGTATGTAGAAAAAAAAAACAAAAAATGTTCTCATTTAGAAGAAAGTATATTTTTATTGTCATTGTAAGAATGAAATGTGCGTTTAATTGCAATCACAAAATACCTGATATCAGAACCATTGCATTAAAAGGACAAAACAGTTTTTGTGTAAGTCAAATGCACTTCACATATGACTGTTTACTCAAAAGACGAATGAAACGTTTAAGTCCGCCTTAATTCATCACAGACATAATCTCTATGATTTTGCAAATTCACCTGGACATCAGTAATGTAGTAATTAAAATGTTATGTTTGTTCAGATTATTTACAAAAATTACCGTAGTCTCTACCGGCAGCAAACCTTAAATTTTGGTAAATCTATCCGTATTTTGGTTTCAATTAATAAGAATTTAATATGAGCCTTAATTTAATTCTTTCTCAGCTTTACAAATTCTCTTCTAGTAATATTTTACACAAAATATTAACACGTATTGTTTTCAAGAGCTTTTGGTTTTAGCAAAAAAAAATCATGTTTTGTTACAAAAAAGATAAAATAACAGAAATGTTAGAATATGTTAGATTAAAATATCCAGAAACCTGTAGCACATTGTTATATACTTGTGTTCACGTGTAGGCTACTACATTAACCCAAATATATTTGAAAATGGTTGCATTATAAGAATTTAGTTTATATGCTTAACCGTCTTCATAGGGTCGCTGGTGTCATGTTCAGGTTATACTCAGTGTCTGCTTTTGCTGGTATAAAAACATAGATGTTTGACTTCACTGCAGCAGACTTATTATATCAAAGTATCTTAAGAGCACATTTTTATTTTATTAAAAAATGTTTTCATCAGAGACAAAGTTTTACAGCCTCAATGTGCAGAGAAATACCACCAGCTGATAACATGTATGTGTTCATTTACTAAATTATCCCTAACAACCAACTAATCATTTGAAAACTCAATGACATTGAAAATATTTGATCTATAATGTTGATTATAATGTGTATTTTATCAAAAGTGATTAGTCTATGCACTGTTATAAGCTACATTTGTTATCAATATTAAACATTAAACACAATGTATGAATGTTTTGATTTAACACACAGATATTATGTTTTTAAGGTAATTTGTAAAAAATAATGTCAACTCAATAATACTTAAAGTCATGCAATGTAAAGCATCTGTGATTATATGTTGAGATGCATTTTGTGAATGTTTTAAATCTTCTAGATATCATCTGATGTCCAGGCAGTCCAGACCTACAATCACAAAGATGATTTATGTTTATGTTACTTTATCAAATTTACTGTTAGTCATCCAATTAAAAATAAAAATATTAATCATGAAACTCAATTTTAGACCTAATGACAGATGTTTGGAATCTCATACAGTACCTTTATCTTCTTTCATGAGCAATTCACACGACTGCATTCATGAATCTTAATATAAACATAAACGTGTGAATGACATTTTACTCTCGTGTTAAATATGAAAATGAAACATTTAAAACAGAGTCACACTGATTATTATCATTAACCCTTACTGGTTTATATTTAACAACAAACTCCAGATTCATCTCTGGTAATCTGAGTACATCAGATTACATACAATCTTTACCATGAGTACCATAAACACAGCAGGTTAAGTTTAACTCAGTCTCAGTAACTTTCCTAAACCACACCAGAGACATTATAAAAGAGATGGTAACCTCCAGTAGATAAATGAATAAGAGAAGAGAAATTCTGCTTTACAGTTAAACATTAATGGGTGATAGAAAACGTCTCGGTTACGTATGTAACCCACGTTCCCTGAAGGAAGGGAACGGAGACGTCACGTCGTGACCGACGAATTGGGAACTCGCTTAGAGAGACCAATCTGCTTCGATATACTACTAAAACACCAATGAACTTGGCATTGAGGTATTTGCATAACGCTGGCACCGCCCCGTCAGGTGCGTATATAAGCCGCATCTGCAGAATACAAAATTAGCTTCTTTTCGCTGAGAAAGCCGGGAGAATGTGACCGGCCGTGACAGCAGGGAGAGCCCTGTGGCGACGGGACGTGCTGTCTCCGTTCCCTTTCTTCAGGGAACATGGGTTACATACGTAACCGAGACGTTCCCTTTCAGTTGCTCACTCGACCCATCTCGGGGCCACTTAAACTCCCGATTGCCATGGGAAGCGGCTGAGCAGGCAGGGCGAGCTCCTGAAGACCGGTTCCTCTGCCCTGCCGAGAGATGGGGTCCGAGGAGGGGAACGGAGGTGGCCGCCGCAGGACCCCGACGGCGAGAGGCAGACTGAGGAGCCGGCGTTGGTGGACCAGGGCAGCTCTCTTCTGCCGGGGCACGACCTAGGAGATCGCCTCAGGAAGTTGTTCTTGTCTGCGTCCGTCGTGTCAGCCAGACACAGCCAAAGGTGGGGTTCTTGGACCACTGTGGTGGACATCGAATGACCGAGGGTCGCGGCCTCCCTTGTGCAGATCTCTAAAGCCTTCACTTGGACCTTCAACGGAGCCATGGCAGCGAGGGAGGTGAGGGGTGAAGGCCCGAGCAGCTCCGAAGTACCAATCATAAAGACAGGCTGGTTCGGGAGGAGGGAAGGTTAACCCCTCCAACCCTACCGGTTCCGCCGCACGAGCGGGCACGGCCGCCATCTCCGGTCTCTCTAAACGAGTTCCCAATTCGTCGGTCACGACGTGACGTCGTAGTGACCAACTGAAAGGGAACTTAAAATGATGTTTAAAAAAGTTTTATATGAAGTACAGCGTGTCACATCACAGGACTTTCATACGCTGCATTATAAATCAAAGATCAACAACACATAACATCATAATGTGTAACTCACTGTGTTTTTTGGGTCTGTAGAAGAGCATATAAGCACTTGAAGACCTGTAAAGACATTCATTTAATCATCTTCATAACAATAATATCACAGTGCATGAAAGATAGCAGATACTGTACCTGTACACGAAGTTCTCGTCTCTTTGTGAAAGATAACTCTAAAGAAAAATCATCCAGAAACATGAGCAGATTATGATGTAATATTGTCAACAAAGATGTTAAATTCTTGTCAAATACAGTTTAATATTAATATAAATATTTGTAAATACCTCACACACGTGGGTTTCATCAAAGCGATACCATTGTTGATTTTCACATTTGATGTCTACATTAAAGTGTCCACTCCAATATGAGCCGTAGTGGTTTATGATGGCATAGAGCTCAAACTCATGAGATGAAACCTGAAATTAAAGACAGACTTTATGATAGTTGATTATTCTCTGTTTTATGAAATAAACTGGAAAACACACAAATACACACAAACCATGTTTTATTACCTTTAAATGAGGACGAATTATCACTTCCAGTTCATTTTTCTCCACTCTTCCTCCTTTGAATCTCCTCAAACGTACAATCTGTATTTTTTGCGAGTGGATCTCATGTTTCTGATGAGATAATAACTCAGTTTTAGGACACATAATGAAGACTAAATCATATTCAGTAAATTGTGGTACTCCGCTGTATCTGAGATAAAAACATTACACAGAGGTCTCGTACACACTGCTTATAAATTTGGTTGACACTTCATCTTTTAATGCTTAATCCACACACAGTTCAGTCATTAGTAGTGAGTGCGTAGTGCATACAGAACTAAACTGAACAACTAGTTGTTGATGAAAGTATTTAAACGTGTGTGCATCATGGACATGACACGTGTCTCTCTCATGCCTAGATGTGGGAAAATCTTGTGATTGCACGGTGCAGTAAATGACAGATGCACGAGCATTTGCTACTAGTGTTGTCAGGTCTTGCACAGAAAAAACAGTGCAACCATGCAACACGTCAGAACGTTACTATGGTTACATACAGTATGTGTCAATCATCACATTTTCAGGAGTAAGTCTTGATACGTAAAGACAAGGATGAGAACATTTAGGGATTTACTCTTGCATTTAAATGTGGTTGTCATTCCCTAAAGTTTGCATTGTGAAAGACGCCACATTTTGACATAAACCTCTCTGCAGATATCTAAGGCTTATTTTTCATAATTTAACATTTCAGAACTTCACACCATCAGAACAGGTGTAAATATTTACTACATGATTGAAAAGTTACTTGCCGTTCTCAGAGGTTTATTACAGACAGGACAGAACTGCTTCATGATTCCTTTTCTTATCTGTAGAGCATCTTCCTACATAACAAACACATCAAATAGTATCAAATATAACATCTACGAAATCAAGTTTCATACATAAATGATTATGTATTTATTAAAGCTCCTATTACTCATCGGATTTACTGATTTACAGTTGTAAAGGATTAAATTTAGTCTCAACACAGTTAGACTGAATGAGTATTTAATTATTTGAATAGATCAATTCAGAACTGCATACCACATCTTGAAATTCTTCAACAGAGACTGAGATGAATCCAGTTATTAAATTAGTTCTGCATGATTGACATCTTGTATCATAGTTCTCAGCAAACATAAAAATCTAAAGTCAGAAAGCAGATTTATTAATAATCTATGAATATTGATGCTTTAATCACAAAGTCATATAACCACAACTAAAAAGATGTTTTTTTTCTTTGTATATTACTGTTACTCACAATAGCTGTTCATTTGTATAAAACTGTTTTACATGCAAACAAATAATAACAATGAAATAATAGTCAGTGTTATATCTGAAATAATAGCGTACAATAGAATACAAGAGGTTTCTACAATTAAAGTCAAAACTAAATTTGAAAATTTGAAAAACTACCAATCAAATTGATTTTAGACACAGACAGTAAGTTATAAAATAAGACTGAAAACTAACAGAAAGAAACTTGAGTCACCTCAGATGAGCGAGTCTGCACAAGTGTATTCCACAAGAATTCTGCTGCGTATTCACGTTCATGACCAAATCTACTTACAAGATCGTCTTCAAATACACAAAAATTAAACATGTAAGGTCATGTATATTATTTATATCTATGGATTCAAAACTTTTTTAAAGTTAAATTTATTTACCTAATGATCTTCCGTCAAGTTTAAAGATTTCGTCAGCTGTGTCTTGAGTTGATTGTGTTGAGACCGGCCCCTGCTCGATGTCCAACTTTTCAAACAACACCTTTAACTCTTTATTGAGCTTATCCTCAAAAGACCTGTTATCTGTTTTTAGTCTAAATAACATGATATAATTACTGTAATAAACTCTGATGAATCACAACAGAATGAAATGAATGAAGTTATTTGTTTACCTCATAACATGATCTCTGTATTCTTTAGTCATGTAGAGAGTTTGCAGAAGTGCATTCAAACAGTTGCCCCATCCATCACTTATCAAAGCACAATATCCTTAAATCAGAAACACATTGTTATTAACATCAAACCATCCATCAAAACCATCCATCAAACCGCACAGAGAATATTTAGACAGGACACTCCACTACAAACAATTATACAAAGGAAAAAGACAGCATTTGCCCACACACTATCATTTTTCTTCTTTAATTTTTACTTCTTCCAAGAACAGAAAGCTGTGGATGTTACCATAATGTTTGATTCCTGATCCAAATCAGTGCTGCCCTGACGGCCTAGTAGAGTAATAATTTGAATAAGAAATCATTTGTATTGCGTATTGTGTCGAACGTGGCCATCCGTGTGTAGCCACAGGGAGTATACTTGAAAAGCTGCATGGACGCGTGCGCGCGCGAGCCGGACGCGGAAAAAAGGTATACTCCGACCTTAAAGCACTGAAGGACCTGCACGAAGGAGGTTACGACCAGGTGGTTTTTTGAAGAACTCCGTGCGGTCGTGCTATGTCCACCTTGGTGGTCCAGGAGCGCCACCTCTGGCTGTGTCTGGCGGACATGAGGGATGCCGATAAAACCCGGCTCCTGAATGCTCCGGTTTCCCAGGCCGGCCTGTTCGGCGAGGCCGTCGAGAACTTTGCCTAACAGTTCTCTGCAACCCAGAAGCAGACTGAGGCCCTCTCTAAGATCATGCCACATCGGAAGAAACCTACACCTGCCCCGTCGACGTCGACACCTCAGCCTGCTCCTCGCCGAGGGCGTCCTGCAGCGATGGCCGCCTCTGTTCTTCCCCGGGGCTCTTCTAAGAAGCAAGGAACCAGTCATCAGCAGCCCGCCCCGCCCGCTAAGCCTGGTGGAAAGAAGAAGTCCAAGCGGCCCTGAGACGGGCGACCTGGAAGTGGAGAGTATCGCTCTTCAGGAGATGGTGAAAGCACCATTCCCTCTACCGGTGGAGGATCGGTTGAGGAATCTTTCATTTTGTTTCCGTTCCGCAGACTTTTCAGTCGGCACCCACAAAACCACAAAAAGAGCGAATTCCTCTTTCTCCTCCAGGTCTCCAGAGGCATGTAGGAGTTTCGGACGGGTTCAAAACCCTATGATCTCCTCTTCCTCCTTCGCCAGGGGATGTGTTGAGCGTCCCGGGACATCTACAAACGAGCCCATGCTTAACCATCCATCAGCGGAGCCGGGTGAGTGTTACATCACATGACGTGGCCATTGCGCACGGTCGGACAAGCAGCCCGTGTCCACTTGCCTTGAAGAGCTTCCCAAGCCGTCGCATTGGCTTTTACGCACGATCTGTCTCGGCTATACAATTCAATTTGCCCTTGCATCCTCCCAAATACTCAGGCGTTCGCTTTACCACGGTGAAGGCTGCCGATGCGCACGTACTGCGTGCAGAGATCGCTGTCCTGCTATCGAAGGACGTGATCGAGCCGGATCCTTCAGCCGAGATGAAGTCGGGGTTTTACAGCCCTTACTTCATTGTCCCCGGACACAGCATAGTGCTCTTTCAGAAAATGCATAGCTAAACAGATATGTTTTGAGTCTGGATTTGAATGTGACTACTGTTGGAGCACATCTGGTCTCCTCTGGAAGCTGGTTCCAGCTGCGACAGGCATAATAGTGAAAAGCTGACTCTCCTTGCTTTAAGTGAACCCTTGGTATTTCTAGCTGATGTGATCCTAATGATCTGAGTGATCTGTTGGGTTTATATTCAATCAGCATATCTGCAATGTATTGAGGTCCTAGTCCACTGAGTGATTTATATACCCTTAATAATACTTTAAAATTAATCCTAGATGTAACTGGTAGCTAGTGTAGAGACCTGAGGACTGGTGTGATATGTTCATATTTTCTGGTTCTGCTCAGAATCCTGGCAGCAGCATTCTGAATGAGCTGGAGCTGTCTAATAGTCTTTTTGGGAAGGCCTGTGAGGAGGTCATTACAATAATCCACCCTGCTGGTAATGAAAGCATGCACAAGTTTCTCTATGTCTTGTCTGAAAACAAAGCAATTCTTGCGATATTTTTGAGTGACAATATGCTGATTTAGTTATTGCTTTGACATGACTACTCAAACTAAGGTCAGACTCCAGAATCACACCAAGTTTCCTGACTTGATTTTTAGTTGTTTGACCCCTAGGGTCAAGGTTTGCATTCACCTTGAGAACTTCATCTTTGTTTCCAAACGCAATGACTTTAGTTTTATCTTTGTTTAACTGAAGAAAGTTTTGGCACATCCAACTGTTAACTTCATCAATGCATTTGCACAGGGAGTCAATGGGGGCTGTAGTCGTTAGGGGATTGAGCTAAGTAGATCTGAGTGTCGTCTGCATAACTGTGATAGGCAATTTGGTTCTATCTCATTATTTGGCTTAGTGGGAGCATATACAGGTTGAACAGAAGTGGTGCAAGAATTGAGCCTTACGGGACTCCGCATGTCATGGATGTCTACTCAGATTTATGGCCACCTATACTCACATAATAACCTCTCCCTTCTAAGTATGACCTAAATCATTTTAGGACCATCCCAGAAAGCCTGACCCAGTTTTCCAGCCTGTCAAGAAGTATGTTGTGATCGACAGTGTCAAAAGCAGCACTGAGGTTGAAGAGCACCAGCACTGATAGTTTGCCTTTGTCTGTATTGACGCGAATATCATTTATTATCTTTATGAGCCCTGTCTTTGTACTGTGGTGTGGTCGGAAACCAGATCGAGGGGAGGGCATATCAGCACAAGTCTTACCGTTCGGCTTTCCCTCTCTCCCCGTGTTTTCACAAAAGTTGCGGAGGGCGCACTCCAGCCCCTGAGAGAGAGCGGTGTCCGCATTTTGTATCTAGATGATTGGCTCATAATAGCTCAGTCTCGTCAGAGGCTGTGCACACACATAGATTGTGTACTCAAACACCTCGCCCGTCTCTGTCTTCAGGTCAACTGGGAGAAGAGCAAACTTTTCCTTACGCAGAGGATCTCTTTTCTTGGGATGGAACTGGATTCGGTCGATCTAACAGCACGTCTCACAGAAGCCCGTGTCCAGTCAATTCTGGGTTGCCTCGAAACATTCAAAGGCAGGGTTACGGTCCCATTGAAACAATTTCAGAGGCTTCTGGGGCATATGGCACCAGCTGCGTCTATGAGACTGCTCGGGCTGCTCTATATGAGATCGCTTCAGCGTTGGCTTCATGACCGAGTCCCAAGGAGAGTGTAGCTGACCGGCTTTCACGTATTATAATTACACCGAGATGCTGTCTCTGTCACGACACTGAAGGGTTGTAAGGACAGGACGCAAACGCAAGGTTCAAAATAAATAACATTTAATCATAAAAACACGAGGGCAGACATGGTGAAGGCAGGAACACAGGAACATTAACACAGGAACAGACAGGGTATCAATGACAATGATCCAGCAGTGAGCAAACAGAAGACAGAGGTATATATACACACACAGACTAAATGACAAACAGGTGTGATGAGGCAGGTAATTAATCAATGAATGTCCAGGTGATAACAATCGGAACAGAGACAAGACATGACACGGATTAACCGTGACAGTCTCACTTTCACCCCCCGTGGTCAGACCCAGTGGTCAGAACCAGAGTTCGCTTCCCAGTTCACTAGTTCACTATCGTGGGTTAAGGAACAAGTAGTGACTGGCCATTGGCAGTAAGCCTTAGCATCCGCCCCCTACGTGGAAGGCGGAGGGCTTTTGGCGGCACTGGAATGGTTCAGCTCCTGTGGCGCTTTGGTAGGGTTTCACAATTCGTCAATCACGACGTGACGTCGTAGTGACCAATTGAAAGGGAACGTCTTGGTTACGTATGTAACCCTCGTCCCCTGAAGGAAGGGAACGGAGACGTCACGTCACGTCCCGTCACCACAGTTCTGTTCCATTGCTAAATTAGGCTGTGCACTTTGCTCAGCTTTCTCAGTGCAAACAACTGATTTGATTTCAGCACCTGCCTCTTGTTAAATACCTGAGCGGTGGGGCGGCACCGGCAGAGGCAAATATCTGCCTGCCAAGTTCATTGCCGTGTTTGTAGTTTCTCGAAGTAGATTGGTCCTGCGAGGCGTGTTCTCAATTCGTCGGTCACAACGTGACGTCTCCGTTCCCTTATTTTAATAAATACCCCTAATAGGCCGAGTTTTGTGTTATCCCTCTTTTATGTCATGGCAGTGTCTGTAACAGCTCTGCTTATTAGGGCCTTACAAAAAGCTTAAATCCAGCAATTAGAGTCACATCTGTGACATTTAAAAACATGTACAGCTGCTTTAAAGAGTACTTTGACTCACTTTACTATATAATAAACCAGACTCACCCATAAAGGGTTGGTTCCTCCCCTGAAAAAAAAAACATTTAACATTCATTAACAACTAAAATAAATATCTGCTGACATGTACTGATATTAAATGTGTGATCATACCTCAATTTTAACTGTGATCACATCAGATTCAGTGGTGTAGTTGAGTTTCCCCACCGCTGTACATTTTATCTCATATTCAGTGCCTGGTCTCAGATCAGTCAGAGTTACAGTATTTTGGTCCTTCAGCACAGGTTGAGATGTCCAGATCTTCTCTTGCTTTATTTTGTAGAGTAACTTGAGTTCCTCTGTAGCCGGACATGTTGAGGGCTTCACATTTATAACCACACTGTCACCTTTAACCTCTGCTGTGATTGGACGAGCCGGACTTGATGGAGGAGTGAAGCAAACAGCTTTAACACATTCACCTTCATACAGGAGAATGCAGGAACCTGGATGATCCTCCATTTGTTTTGATGACACAATAAACTTGGCTGGTTTACGATCTTTTGAACGAATCAAGCTCTTAAACATCTCCAAGTTGCTCCTCATAGTCTTGTGGATGGCAGGGGTGAGCCATGACGTTTCCTTCTGGAAGTCAGTGTCATTTTTATTTCTCATTGTTGAAGATCTTAGATAGGTCAATTGTTTAGGAAGGAGCACATCTGACCAGTCCAATGATGTGAATGTGTAGCTGACCAGATTTCCAACATCTAGATCCATCAAGATTGCCTCTAGGTTGTCTTCTACCTTTGCACCAAATTCAATTAGTTGTCTGAGCAACGTTTTAATGATCGCTGACTCTTTCTCTCTCATCTTCAACCATTCTGCAAGCTCACTTTCTCTGAATGGAGATTCATGATGATCATTCAGTAGATCTGTCAGTGATGAGTCTTCAATCTTATCTCCACGGATCTGAGGCAACAGATAGCCGAGTTTCTTCATGAGACTCAACTTGTATTTGTTACAGTTCTGCTTCATCTGCAATATTTTATCATGAAATGAAGTTAAAGCTGAAGCAGGAGAGTCTTTCAGAAGATCACTGCATTTCATCTCAGTTGTATTTAAACTCTCTAATGCTGATTCTATGTCATTGATTAAATCAATGCTGATTTCCTTCAGAAGTTTTGAAGCTCTCGAGTTAAGTTTGCTCAGAGGATACAGCCACACTCTCTGTGGAACCACAAGATCTCTGTTTTCTCCCAGCAGTTTGGGAAGTTCAGCGTAAACCTTCAAAGCATCTTCAAATGAAGTCGGATTAGACGGCAACTGAAAATCACCATAGAAAGTGACACTGAATTTTTGCACCGCATTCTTCTGAACCTCATTCATGTTTAGATTCGCATTTACGTCTACTGTAATGATTCTGAGTTTTTCAAACACTGCCTTCACTTCAACTTCCACTGTAGTTTTGTCCTCATCTGAAGAAACTTCTCTGTCGAACACAAAGCAGGCGTCAGCTCCGTACAGCACTGCCGTCACCACGTGTGTCGCTGTATCGTGATCAAACACCTCATGGTGAGCTATATTTTCAGATGCTAAATGGTTCATGCTCAATTCTTCAAACCTGGTAGTTGAATGATAATGTAGAGTCAGTCTCTGCTGAATGAAAGACTTCTTGGTGTCATTGAGATATTTGGCGGCACCGGTTACGTTGATCAATCCACCCAACAGACTCAATTTCATAGAGGCTTCAATGTTCAATAAGTTAGATTTTTCTTCAATAGAGTCGGAAGCTGTAACTTTGAAATCTGTATTATTTTGGGGACGAGATCGAATACTCTGCTTGAGCTTTTCTTCATCCCACAACGTGATTCCTGTAGAGAGATTTTTTTAGCCAAAAAAGAAAAAAACACACCAAAATTGTACTTATAAAACTAAATAAAATTGATGCCCTGGTTGCCCTGCATTTCCCAGGTAGCATAGCTACATCTGTAAGAAGTCTGTGTTAAAACATCTGATAGAAAAGGTCTTATATTAGTGCTTCCTGGAACACATTCTCTAAATCATTTGTTACCTTGATCTGTGTAAAATAAAGATAATTGTAATGTGGTACCTGGCACGAGAGCATCTTTCCTGCAGTCGTAGAGCATCCCCAGCTGAAAGGGTCTCCCTAAAGTGGCAACTTCTATCACATTCACTCCTACTGACTCCATACTGAACACTGACAATATAAGAGCACATCAGTGAGGATAAAATCATTCATCATGAACATCTTACATTGCCTAATAAAAGTCAAAGTCTTACATTCGTAAAGACATAATCCTGGGCATGATACAAATAGTAGGAACAACAACATAAACATGACCATGAAACAACAAACAAGACAAAAGACAACATGGCAACATAAGGGATTTAAAGTGAACCTATTCCATTGCTAAAAATCGTTATTTTGTGAATTTGGTGAACGTGTTTGCATGGTTTATGGTTAAAAAAACACATTATTTTCCACATACCCTATAGCCTATGTTTGTAGCTCCAGATATACTGCTTTCCTCAAACGCATTGATTTAATATAAAACTCATCGACCTAAAAAAACGCTGTGTCCCTGATTGGCCAGCTAATCTGTACGTTGTGATTGGCCTGAATACCTCTGATTTTAGCAGGAAATGTGACGCTCCTTACAATGTTTGAAAGATTCGCTCACAATGCAATGCTAACAGCAGTTAACTTACAGACTGAGAGACAAAGCGGGGGGAATGATGATAATGTCGGTCTTGTCCACGTCAACAGGCCCAGAAAGTAAACCGTTGCCTATCTGTGTGTTTGTTGTAGTCAGTGCTTTAAGTGGGCTGGTACGCACCAGTACTCAGTACTGTCACTTCCAAAAATAGCTCTTGAGAGTACCACCACCTCTCTGTGTGCCCAGAATGTGCTTTTAGTGTACAGGAACATTCATTTGCATATCTATTTAAATTTTAAGTTAATCCTTTGGCTGCGCTGCCGTATTCAGAGCGCCCTTCACAATGTACGCTTCCTAATTCGTCCCACCGAGAGCAGAGACTACATTACCCATACAACCTTGAGTTTTACAAGTTAAAAGTGCATGCTTCGTTTTTGCTGCTGTCAGTCATGGTCAACGTGGTCTGGAGAGGTGTGTGTTTGTGTGTGAAACGCGCAACCATAGCTGCTCGGTTAAAATGAAAATACAATGAACACTTAATATGCCTTAACACTTATTAAGACTCTGAGTAGTAAAAGAACAAGGTCAGAATCAGAGGACCCGCTGGCTGACATCTGCAGGTCAGACGCAAGCTTTATCCAATACCCTTTTGTAGGTTTGTAACAATCTCTGCTATCGCAGCTGTCAGTTTGGTTCTGTTCAACGCAACTTTGGATTTCCTCAGACAATGTGCAGAGTAAAAACATTATTGAAATTGTAATATACATTTAGTTTAATTGCTAAACTACAAGTGAACAAAATTTCAATGAATTTGAACGATGTGCACAGTAGTTTTACCACCTGCAAAATGGAAAACAATGGGACGAAATAAAGTGATGACTTTCAAGTTTCAAATGGCCAGTATTTTGTTATTCTTAAACCCATAGACATGGTCTTGGTGTCATTTTAAAGTTAATTTTCAAGCTCTTTCTATTTGAACAACTAGTTTTAGCATGTTGAAAATGCACATTTTATTTATGTTCAATAGCTTTTTCTACGGTAACTCTTTCTAGGGGGATTTTTTCAAAATCCTTTTACACATTTCATTTATGTTCCGTAGCTATTTCTAGCTCAAGCAAATCCACAAACTTATAAAAGGATTTATTATTTTTACAAGGTCGTCTGTTGACTGCTGAATATAAAACCCCTTCAATATAGGAGGAGTGGAGTCATCAAAAAAAAAAAAAACGGCACCTCTTTTGGGCCACTTAAAGCACTGGTTGTAGTCCAAAAAAAGAGATTTACATTGGAGACGATGACTTTAGTGTCATTGTTTACTTTGGGATTTGTACCTTTTGCATATCGTTTACATGTACTAATACACAAACACAAAAGGAAATGTAAACCCATGAATCGGACCATATGTGCTCTTTAAATATACAGACTAATCAAGGGTAACAAGGGACACCTGAAGACTACAATGACCAATGCTGCGTCCGAAACAGCCTACTACTTACTATATAGTACGCGAAAAGCAGTAGGCGAGGCGAGTAGTATGTCCGAATACATAGTATTCGAAAAACAGTGTGCGAAAAGTACCCAGATGACCTACTACTTCCGGTTAGATTTTGCAGTGTGCATACGATGGACGCTTCACTATCCCATGATGCCCCGGGAGAGGAGTTATCCAACGAAGAAGACGAGGCATGCTGTTGTTTTCGCGCTGAAATGACATGACGTGATGACGACGTATGTCACGTGATGTAGCAACATGGCGGATGTAGTATGTCCGAATCTCATTCATACTACCAGGATTCATACTATACAGTACCTACTGTTTTAACGCTAAGTAAGTAGGTACTTCATCTAATTCAGTACCTACTATACAGTATGCGGTTTCGGATGCAGCCCAAGACACAAGAAGGACTACAACATGAAAATGACATGACAAATTTTAAAATACGAGTTTCCAAAGTAAAAACCACGAACTCCAAAACACAAGACAGATCCATGACACTTGCATACAGTAGTTAGTTACATCTCTGTTATTCCATAGCAACTCCCAGGGTGCTTTGGAAAAAAGGAAGTGGCTTGACCCACGTTTAACAAGATTTTTAAGACGCAACGGCCTCTTAATCTTTTTTGTGTTCGGATTATGTTATATTTTGACAGTAGACGTGGCCTGCATACATGAGGAGGGCGGGCTGGGAAGTTTGAGACCCTGTATGTACCTGCATAGAACAGTGTCCTCACTAAATATGGAAAAGATTATTTACGTTCCATAAGTTATTAAGACATAATTAGGCTACAATTCATTAAACAAGATTATCATTAACAAGTTTATATAATGCATGGCAGATGAAGATCATCGGGTCAAATATCAAATGAGTCATAGCACAAAATATTTGGTGACAATGCTGTAGTGATATTGTGTAATTAATGGTAGGCTATATATATATATATATATATATATATATATATATATATATATATATATATATATATATATATATATATATATATATATATATATATATATATATATATATATATATATACAGATAGAGAGAGAGAGAGAGAGAGAGAGAGAGAGAGAGAGAGAGAGAGAGAGCATTGTTTTTATCTCCCATATTCAAATTTTCAAAAAACATATTCTCTTATCTGAACATAAAACTCCTCTGAAAGTGTGCCCCTCCTAAACTGTTGTGGCACCAGCCGCCACTGAATATTGTGTTGTTTGTGAAACTGAAAATTTTGTTCAAGTTTGAAGAAGTTGTTCAGCCTGTTTCTCACTTTATTAAAAAGTGTGCCCCCCATAAAAACGAAATGTTCTGTCCACGGTCCTGTGCACAGTATATTTAGTGTTGCTCAATTAAACAGTAAGCAGTGGATTTTGTCCATTACAATGAAATTGTCAAGTCATAGTTTACATAAGAAAGAAATAAAGGAAATTAGTCTATACATTTATTCACATTTTACATTAATTTAAAAATATTTTAATTAACATTACAATTTATAAATAAATAAATATATATATTGTTTCAATCTATTAAATTACATCAAAACTTGTTTCTATAAAGATTTATATAAATGTGTCTATGTGCTGATTATTTTATAAAGGTTAATTCACTCACCTTCATCAAAACCCTTCTGTCCCAGAGGAGCTGAACTACATTACTGTAATCACCCTGTCATTGGGTTGTACTATAACTGTTTCTCAAACGAAGGCTGCGCCCTCCTGAGGTCACATATGCAGGCTGCACACGTCATCAAGCCTGGTTTATTTCAGTTAAATAAACTGCACCAGGGTCGGCTGCACCACGGTCGGCAGAACTGCGTAGAAACAAGTCCAATGATCTAATCCCAAACACCAAAACTTAAAATATGGACTATATTCTAAAATAAATATATTTTATAGTCACAACTGCATAACATGCACTTAGTGGTTCAAAAATATTTTCATTACGTAACCCCGACCGGTATAATCTCAGGACCCACCAAAATATTTTTTATAGAAGTATGTAGAAAAAACATTTAGAAATACAAAAAAAATTTAATTTAGAAGAAAGTATATTTTTTATTGTCATTGTAAGAATTAAATCTGGGTGATTCTCGCGAAATTAGACTTATGACGTTTCATGAAACATTTTTTTCAACATTTATGGGAAAAAATTTTCATTACCGTAACGTGTCCATGACTGGATTTGGGTTCTTTAACATGGAATATTTATAATGAAAAAATCTAAAAAAGAAAAAGCTTCAATGCATGTTATACTATAAACATTTACAGTAAAAAAATGTGGTATTTGGTGATCATTGGTAAATGTAGAGATAATAATAAGGAATATAAATGTGTCCAAGAAAAATTTTCTCATCCTCCGCAACAATTTTTAATCATTGTTTAAGTCCTCAAGGAACTAACATTAAATAAAATGGTTGGAAGGGACATAATTGACTGTGACACTCAAGATGCTACCACGTAAGCAGTTCTTATTTTTTCTTTCCAGATAAAAGTTTTGAGAAGAAATTTTGTTTGTCATAGTACCTAGACAACTTTTTAGTTCTCATTACCGAAACATGAGTTTGTAAATGCATATATTTAATGTAATATCATGTTGCAGTAATGAGAATTTTTGATAATGATAATCTAAAAAATTTAAATAATTCTATCCACACTACTCCTACGCCCCATGACGCTTTGCGCGAATTGTGGGTGTGACTTCCGGCGCGTACTGTCACTGGACCAGAGCCGGTGATTTCCATGATGATTACGGTCATAATTTCATCAGTGTGAGGATGAAATTAAGAAGTGTCCTGATACATCAAGATATATTCAATCGTTTCATGTTGTTCCTCGGGGGTGACGGATCTTCAATGTGCAAATAAAAGCACAGAGACATGTCGTATCTCTACAGTGGGACAGTCAGTCGAGTGTTTAATACATGGAATATACAGAGACTTCTTGTTTTTAAACGTTTCAGGTGATGGTTTAAAATTTCACAACTGTCCCTGGTGTGAGGTTTTTTTAAACGGCAATTTTTAATCGACTTATCGAGTTTTTATGGCTACACATCAAGCTTCACGCGATCCGACAGCAGCAGTAACTTATGCTTCTCATTCAATACAATGTAAGTTATTTAAACAAACCATAATAAACATATTAAACTCCTATTACATGTTTTCAGTTTTCGTTTTATGAAAATATTATACAGTAAATAAGACATGAGCTTATGAAATTATTTGCTTAAAAAATTCATTTAAAACACAACAAAAGTAACGGTATGCGTAAACACATCCCATCACAAACTATTATAAACATTAACTAATAAGCAGTTAATGTCGTAGACTATATATTATGTACTGTAATCTCATTTTTGTAATAATATATAGTAGCAGAATAAATAAATCAGCATATTTTTATCAGCATAATATGTTGTTTTTGAATAATTATTGTATTTATTGTTCACTGTCAATTTCTATGAAAGGTTTTACTGGATGGATGTGTGGATACAGTTAATAGATGCACGTGCGCCACATAAACATTCAGTTCTTGTGCGTGTATTATAGTAAAAACAACCGTTTTGTAAAGATTTCCTGCGTTTGTATCATCTATTATGTTAACCCCTAACTGCACAAATTATGCCGATCTTCCTGGATTTCATAATAAGCATTAAAATGCCAGTCAAAACGGCAGACTCGTATCCCTCGCAATAGGACTACTATTAGCTGTAGTGGCTCACCGGAAGTTTTACCCATCTGAGCTCAAGATGGCGTCGCCCGCATTTACCTCAGGAATAGTGTGGATAGGAAATATTTTTAAATCCTCTAAAAATAATTGTTATAGTAAGTTCAGACCTTAATCTTATATTTGCAAAAAATTGGCTTCAAGGGCTTTTAAAAAAAGTCTGGATTTTATGAGAATCATCTATGTGTGTTTAATTGCAATCCCAGCATTGGGTCACTTTTAACCCAGCGGTGTGTTCTGTCCAATATTTAACCATTATGCGTAAAAAATAACCCAGCCATTTTTAGAGTGCACTCTATCCTACGATGGTTGTTTATACCCTCTTTACATTTTCATAAATATGCCTTCATGTTATCGTTTGGGGTTCAACCCATGTTTAACCCTATATTGTGAAGATTTAGGGTTGGAGCTAATATTTGCAGGACATTGGCACCCCAGGACCCACGCTGCCTACCCCTGTTGTAGGCTGTGTAATTTGAGTAATAACAAAGCATTCACATAATTTGTCTAGTAAATATTCTTATCCCGCAGTAGTTAGCGTGTCGGGAACAAAGCATTTACATAACTCGTCTGGGTAAAATACTCATGCCGCAATAGCTAGCCTATCTGGAACCAAGCATATTATAAACTCCAATACTGTGTCCCTGTCTCCTTTCCGAGGACAATGGGACTGACAAACCTATAGTTCCAGCTGCCGTGGAGGTCATCACGTCAGACCAATATAATGTTTTAATCCCCATAAAATTTTATAAAATCGTACCTATTATATAATATATCATCTATAGAGTCAGCTATGTCTGGTTCTCTCCCAAGGGTTTTTTTCCCTGGACTTTTCCCTCAGGGTTTTTCTCCTAGGGTTTTTTTCACCGCTGTATTCTGCTGTTTATGTTTTATGATTGTTCTGTGTTTTCTCCTGCATCTATTTAAGCTACTTTGAAACAATTAAACAATTGTGAAAAGCGCTGTATAAATAAAACTGAATTGAATTAAATTAATAAAATATAACTGAAATGTTTAAGGCCCAATATTTGAGATTTTTGCGAAACCTGTAGCACAGTGTTATATACTTGTTCACGTACTTGGGTATGTAGCCTAAATTAACTCAAATATATTAAAAAATGGTTGCATCCTTTGAATTTAGTTTATAAAAATGCTTCACCCATCTTCATAGTGTCACTTGTCAATGGTGTCATGTTCAGTTTATACTCAGTGTCGGCTTTTGCTGGTATAAAAACATAGATGCTTGATTTTATTGCACAAAAAACTGATCGGCTTATGATCAAGAGCAAATTTTTATTTTAATTTAAATTTTGTTCATCAGAGACAAAGTTTTACAGTCTCAATGTGCAGAAAAATACCACCAGCTGATAGCATGTATGTGTTCATTTACTAAAGTATCCCTAACAACCAACTAATCATTTGAAAACTCAGATATTTGATCTATAATGTTGATTATAATGTGTATTTTATGAAAAGTGATTAGTCTATGCACTGCTATAAGCTACATTATCAATATTAAACATTAAACACATAAATGTTTTGTTTTAACACACAGATATTATGTTTTTAAGGTAATTTGTAAAATAATGTCAACTAAATAATATGTAAAGGCATGCAATGTAAAGCATTTGCGATTATATGTTGAGATGCATTTTGTGAATCTGTAAAAGGTTTAAAAAAGTCAAAGAAACTCTTCTAGATTTCATCTGATGTCCATGCAGTCCAGACCTACAATCACAAAGATGATTTGTGTTCATGTTACTTTATCAAATTTAAAATGTGCTGTTAGTCATTCAATTAAAAATAAAAATATTAATCATGAAACTCAATTTCAGACCTAATGACAGATGTTAGAAAACAATAGATTCTCATACAGTACCTTCATCTTCTTTTATGAACGATTCACACGACTGCATTCATGAATCTTTAATATAAACATAAAAGTGTGAGTGACACTTTACTCTCATGTTAAAGATGAAATGATAAACATTTAAAACAGAGTCACACTGATTATTATTTTAACTCTTACTGGTTTATATTCAACAACAAACTCCAGATTCCTCTTTGAAAGTCTCAGTAACTTTACTAAAACACTTAATCAGAGAGACGTAACCTCCAGTAGATAAATTAATAATAGATATCAAACTCTACTCTGTATTTCTGCTTTACAGTTTGTCGCTTTAGATGAAGAACAGCGTGTCACATCACAGGACTTTTATACGCTGCATTATAAATCAAAGATCAACAACACATAACATCAGTATATAATGTGTTACTCACTGTGTTTTTTGGGTCTGTAGAAGAGCATATAAGCACTTGAAGACCTGTAAAGACATTCATTTAATCATCTTCATAACAATAATATCACAGTTAATGAAAGATAGCAGATACTGTACCTGTACACGAAGTTCTCGTCTCTTTGTGAAAGATTGTTCAAATTACTCTAAAGAAAAATCACCCAGAAACAAGATCAGATTATGATTTAATATTGTCAGGAAAAAATGTTACTGTATTTTCTGGACTATAAGTCGCTCTGGACTATAAGTCGCCTCAATCAAAAAAGTGTCATGAAGAGGAAAAACATATATAACTTGCACTGGACTACAAGTTTCATTTATTTAGAAAATTATTTCACCCAAGAACAGAAGCCCAAGATCAGACATTTCTGGAAAGGCAAGTTATTCAACCAAACAATAGCACAGAACAGCAGACTAAATAGGTGTCCGTACATGTTAATGTAACATTAACAGTTACTCAGCTAACACAATAGCATACAGAACATACCTGGGAGGCTGAATAGGCAAAATTAACATAAAAAGCCAACAAGAATCAAGTTCACCGAGCTCCCGAACTCATTCCACATCACTGAATCCATTGAATTACATAAATACAAGAGCAGCATATAGCGGACTCTCGTGGCCGTAGACATAATGTTTGTCTCTTGGTTCATGTTCGTCATTATGAATTAATTTCATATCAATCGCACCTGACAATAAGTTACAGGACAAGCCAAACTATGAAAAAAGTGTGACTTATACCCTGGAAAATACGGTAACACATTAATATAAATATATGTAAATACCTCACACACGTGGGTTCCATCAAAGCGATTCCATTGTTGATTTTCACATTTGATGTCTACATTAAAGTGTCCATTATCATATAAGCCGTAGTGGTTTATTATGGCATAGAGCTCAAACTCATGAGAGGAAACCTGAAATTAAAGACAAACTTTATGATAGCTGATTATTCTATATTTCATAAAAAAAACTGGAAAACACACAAACAATATTTTATTACCTTTAAATGAGGATGAATGATCACTTCCAGTTCACTTTTCTCTATTCTTTTTCCTTTGAATCTCCTCAAATGTAAAATCTGTATTTTTTGTGACTGGATCTTTTGTTTCTGAAGAGATAATAACTCCGAATGAAGCTTAAATTATATTCAGTAAATTGTGGTGCTCTGCTGTAACTGAGATTAAAACATTACACACTGCATATAAATTCAGTTGTCACTTCACCTTTTAATGTTTAATCCTGTTCTGTACACACAAACTTAAGTCATTAATGGGAGTGACTGACAACCACATTTTACTACTTAATTAACTCTCACAAAATGCATTGACTGTGTAGGTCATACAGAACTAAACTGAATAACTAGTTATTGATGAACGTTTGCGCATCATGGACACGACACATGTCTCTCTTCTAAAAAAATAAATGCATAGAAGGGGATAAAATCTTGTGAAGAAAGCATTTGCTTACTAGTGTTGTCAGGAAAAAACAGCAAACAAGAAAAATCTCATGATAAACTGAAATAAATACCAAACACTCAAACATGAAAAACCTGATCGCTTCATGAGCAAAGATATAAATGTTTAAGTGCCACAGCGATTTGTTAGCCCAAAAAATTAAGTGGAGCTGGTAACACTGCAAGACAGCGCTGAGAGAAGCAGTCTCACAAATGACCGAAACTTCAATGTCAATGCCAAGACAGAGTTTATCGCAAAACATTAACGCTTTAATATTATTTTTGGTCAGTAAATGATAACCACGAGACGTCAGAATGTTACTATGGTTACATACAGTATGTGTCAATCATCGCATTTTTAGGAGTGAGTCTCGATCCGTACAGACATGGAACGATCATTTAGGGATTTACTCTCACATTGAAATGTGGTTGTCATTCCCTAAAGTTTGCATTGTGAATAAGGCCACAGTCTGACATAAACCTCTCTGCCGATATCTAAGGCTTATTTTTCATAATGTAACATTTCACAACTTCACACCATCAGAACAGGTGTAAATATTTACTAACTACAGTGAGGAAAATAAGTATTTGAACACCCTGCTATTTTGCAAGTTCTCCCACTTAGAAATCATGGAGGGGGTGAAATTGTCATCGTAGGTGCATGTCCACTGTGAGTGACATAATCTAAAAAAAATCCAGAAATCACAATGTATGATTTGTTTTAACAATTTATTTGTATGATACAGCTGCAAATAAGTATTTGAACACCTGAGAAAATCAATGTTAATATTTGGTACAGTAGCCTTTGTTTGAGGTCAAACATTTCCTGTAGTTTTTCCTGTAGTTTTTCACCAGGTTTGTACACACTCCTCCACACAGATCTTCTCTAGATCAGTCAGGTTTCCGGCCAGTAGCTGAGAAACACAGAGTTTGAGCTCCCTCCAAAGATTCTCTATTGGGTTTAGGTCTGGAGATGGCAGAACCTTGATATGCTTCTTACAGAGCCACTCTTTGGTTATCCTGGCTGTGTGCTTCGGGTCATTGTCATTTTGGAAGACCCACCCTCGACCCATCTTCAATGCTCTAACTGAGGGAAGGAGGTTGTTCCCCAAAATCTCGCAATACATGGCCCCGGTCATCCTCTCCTTAATACAGTGAAGTCACCCTGTCCCATGTGCAGAAAAACACCCCTAAAGCATAATGCTACCACCCCCATGCTTCACAGTAGGGATGGTGTTCTTGGGATGGTACTCATCATTCTTCTTCCTCCAAACACGCTTATTGAAATTATGACCAAAAACTTCTATTTTGGTCTCATCTGACCACATGACTTTCTCCCATGACTCCTCTGGATCATCCAAATGGTCATTGGCAAACTTAAGACGGGCCTGGAGATGTGCTGGTTTAAGCAGGGGAACCTTCTGTGCCATTTCAAACCATGACATCTTAGTGTATTACCAACATTAACCTTGGAAACGGTGGTCCCAGCTCTTTTCAGGTCATTGACCAGCTCCTCCCGTGTAGTCTGGGCTGATTTCTCACCTTTCTTAGGATCATTGAGACCCCACGAGATGAGATCTGGCATGGAGCCCCAGTCCGAGGGAGATTGACAGTCATGTTTAGCTTCTTCCATTTTCTAATGATTGCTCCAACAGTGGACCTTTTTTCACCAAGCTGCTTGGCAATTTCCCTGTAGCCCTTTCCAGCCTTGTGGAGATGTATAATTTTGTATCTAGTGTCTTTGGACAGCTCTTTGGTCTTGGCCGTGTTAGTAGTTAGATTCTTACTGATTGTATGGAGTGGACAGGTGTCTTTATGCAGCTAATGACCTCAAACAGGTGCATCTAATTTAGGATAATAAATGGAGTGGAGGTGGACATTTTAAAGGCAGACTAACAGGTCTGTGAGGGTCAGAATTCTAGCTGATAGACAGGTGTTTAAATACTTATTTGCGCTGTATCATACAAATAAATAGTTTTAAAAAATCATATATTGTAATTTCTGGATTTTTTTTTAGATTATGTCTCTCACAGTGGACATGCACCTACGATGACAATTTCAGACCC
This sequence comes from Misgurnus anguillicaudatus, assembly GCF_027580225.2. Lineage (NCBI taxonomy): Eukaryota > Metazoa > Chordata > Actinopteri > Cypriniformes > Cobitidae > Misgurnus > Misgurnus anguillicaudatus. Next base: position 560,085 of record NW_027395277.1, on the reverse strand, counting down.
CTCCATGATTTCTAAGTTGGAAAACTTGCAAAATAGCCGGGTGTTCAAATAGATGTTTTCCTCACTCTACATGATAGAAAAGTTACTTGCAGTCTCCAGAGGTTTATTGCAGTGATGACAGAACTGCTTTATGATTCCTTTTCTTATCTGTAGAGCATCTTCCTACATAACAAACACATCAAATAATATCAAATATAACATCTAAGAAGTAAAGTTTCATATATAATGATGATGAAGTGTATTTAATTATGACACAGCTCTTTCTATCAGATTTACTGCTGCAGTTGTAAAGGATTAAAGGAATAGTCTACTCATTTACAATATTAAACTATGTTAGTACCTTAACTAAGAATTGTTCATACATCCCTCTATCATCTGTGTGTGTGCACGTAAGCGCTGGAGCGCGCTGCGACGCTACGATAGCATTTAGCTTAGCCCCATTCATTCAATGCTGCCATTTAGAGATAAAGTTAGAAGTGACCAAACACATCAACGTTTTTTCTATTTAAGACGAGTAGTTATACGAGCAAGTTTGGTGGTACAAAATAAAACATAGTGCTTTTCTAAGCGGATTTAAAAGAGTTACTATATTTTATGGCGTAATAGCACTTTTGGGAGTACTTCGACTCGGCGCAGTAACACCCTCCCTCTCCCATTATGAGAGTGAGTAGGGGAGCGGACTTTTTAGGCGAGTCGAAGTACTCCCAAAAGTGCTATTACGCCATAAAATATAGTTACTCTTTTAAATCCGCTTAGAAAAACGCTATGTTTTATTTTGTACCACCAAACTTGCTCGTATAACTACTCGTCTTAAATAGGAAAAACGTTGATGTGTTTGGTCACTTCTAACTTTATCTCTAAATGGTACCATTGAATGAATGGGGCAAAGCTAAATGCTATCGAAGCGTCGCAGCACACTCCAGCGCTTACGTGCACACACACAGATGATAGAGGGATGATTCAACAGTTCTTAGTTAAGGTAATAACACATTTTAATATTGAAAATGAGTAGACTATTCCTTTAAATTTAGTGTCAACATTTTATAAAGTTTATCAACATCAAGTTAGACTGAACGAGTATTTAATCATTTAAATAGATAAATTCAGAACTGCATACCACATCTTGGAATTCTTCAACAGAGACTGAGATGATTCCGGTTATTGAAAGAGAATTCCGTGATTTACATCTTTCACAATAGTCCTCATCAAACATGAAAATCTAAAGTCAGAAAGCAGATTTATTAATAATCTATGAATATTGATGCTTTAATCACGAAGTCATATTACCACAACTAAAAATATGTTTTTTCTTTATATGTTACTGTATATGTTACGCATGCTATCAAATTGTTACAATGAAAGAGTAGTCAGTATTATATGATGAAATAATTGTTTACAGTAAAAAGCAAGAGGTTTCTACAATCAAAGTCAAAACTAAATTTGAACATCCTACCAACTACCAATCAAAATGATTTTAGACACAGACAGTAAGTTATAAGATAAGAGTGAAAACTAACAGGAAGAAACTTGAGTCACCTTAGATGAGTGAGTCGCCATAAGTATCTTCCAGAGGCATTTTAGGTATTTATCTTCTTGTCTAAGCATTGTCCAAAAAAAGCCTTTTAACAAAAACACAAAAATGAAACATGTGAACAATTTAACGATAATGTATATTATTTATTTATATGGATTCATTTTTTTTACTTTAATTTACCATATGCAAAGATCTTGTGAACTGTGTCTTGAGTTGATTTTGTTGAGACCGGCCCCTGCTCGGTGTCCAACTTTTCGAACAACACCTTTAACTCTTTAATGAACTCGTCCATAGAAGACCCATCACCTGTGTTCAGTCTAAACAACGCATGATATATTTACTGTAATAAACTCTGATGAATCACTACAGAATTAAATGAATGAAGTTATTAATTTACCTCATAACATGATCTCTGTATTCTTTAGTCATGTAGAGAGTTTGGAGAAGTGCATTGAACCAGCTACCCCATCCAGGATTTATCAAACCACAATATCCTTAAATGAGACACACATTGTTATCAACATCAAACTATCCATCAAAACCATTAAACCACTGTTTTTTAAGTCATATTTGACACATGTATTTATTGTTTTTAGTTATTAAGTATGATCTAATAAGTCAGTACATGTGTATTCTGATCAGGGTTATTATTTTTTAATTAAAACAAAAATAAAAATTAATGAAACTTAAATACAAAACTAATGAAATAGACAAAAATAAAACAAAAAATAAAATGATTCTGATCGTGTGTTTGCTCTGCTCATTTAAATCCAGCAAATTAAAGTGATCCAGAATCCCATATGTGCCATAAAATAACATGTCCAACTGCTTTAAGGTGTAATCTGACTCACTTTACTCTGGTAAATAAATGAAAAACACCAAACTGTAACAACTACAGTCTTGAAAACTGCCAACTGCAGCCTTGGAACAACTACGAGAGGCCAAAATCTACACCAAGCTCGATTTACGCAGTGCATACAATCTGGTTCGCATTCGAGAGGGTGAAGAATGGAAAACTGCATTTCACACCACTCGGGGGCACTATGAATACCTTGTCATGCCATATGGCCTACCCAACTCACCGGCCATATTCCAATCTTTCATTAATGAGGTGTTCAGGGACCTTCTTCATAAATGTGTCATTGCTTACATTGATGATATCTTGATTTATTCCAACAGTGTGGAGGACCATGTCAATCATGTCAAAGAATTTCTGTCTCTTCTCCTCCAAAACCAGGGGAAATGTGAGTTCCATATAACCAAAACTAACTTTCTGGGATACAATATAAGTTCACAGGGTGTCGAAATGGACAACAGCAAAGTCATGGCAGGCACAGAATGGCCATCACCTCGTACTATCAAAGATCTTGAAAGATTCCTAGGGTTCGCCAACTTCTACAGATAATTCGTCCGTAACTACGTCATTTTGGTGGCCCACAATGAATAATGAGGTCACTTACTTTGTTAAGTCTTGTCATATCTGTGCCCAGTCCAAGACCACCAAGGAACTGCCCTGCAGACTACTGAAACCTCTGCCCATACCTCAACGCCCCTGGTCACACCTGAGTATAGATTTCATTACAGCTCTTCAACCCTCCAACAATTACACTACCATCCGTGCCATCATTGACGTTTCTCGAAGGCTTGTCATCTTATTCCCCTCAAATGACTACATACAGCAATGGAAACCGCTGAGGCCATGTTTCATCACGTATTCAGGAACTTTAGTATCCTGGAAGATATTGTCTCTGATCGTGGAACTCAATTCACCTCCCAGGTTTGGAAAGCTTTTTGCAAACAACTTGAAATTAATGTCAGTCTAACTTCTGGTTATTACCCTCAGTCTAATGGACAGGTGGAGCATCTGAATCAAGAAATCGGCCATTATCTGAGATCATATTGCAGCTGAGAACAACACAGATGGTCAGAATTTATCCCCTGGGCAGAATATGCTCAAAACTTACTTAGACATTCCTCTAATCTCACCCCCTTCCAGTGTGTACTCGGCTTCCAACCACCAATGTTTCCATGGTCAGGAGATCCCTCTGGTGTCCCTTCTGTCAACGAGTGGATGAGGAAAAGTGAAGAAGTTTGGGAAAGCACCCATGTTGGGCTTCAGAGAGCCATTGGAAATCAAGAACTCCAAGCCAACCGTCGCCGACGTCCCCATCCTCCCTATCAACCTTGTCAAAGGGAGTTGCTAGAGGCTGGGGTCAACTCCGATACATGGTAGATTGGGAGGGCTATGGCCCAGAAAAAAAGGTCCTGGGTAGCCTTGGACGACATTTTGGATCCCAATCTCATTGAAGATTTCCATTGAGCCAGACCTGAACAAACTGCACCACGACCACGAGGATGACCCCACCGAGTGCCAGGGGGTGCTCCTGGGGGGGATCTGTAACGTCCATACTGCCACACCACCAGAGGGAGCCCTCACCGGAGTTCTGACATGGCGATGCCCTCTGCTTCTCTCATCATTTCCTGTTTGCTCTTTATTTAATCTTACCCTGCCATAGCTTAAAAGCGAAGTATTGCCAGCTTACCCTGTTTACCGAGCGTTTACTTGATAAGTACATTGCCTGTTTATGACCATTGCCTGTTTACCTGTTTATTGTCTTTGGATTACCCCTGTAACTTGTTTGAATGGATTGGACTGCTTCTTAATACTGAACTGCCTGACTGCCTTTGTTTACCCCTTTTGCCTCAAGATTTAGATTTTTCTGCTAGATTGGCTTGTGTTTAATAAACATCCACAAATGGATCCCGCCTTGTCTGCGTCCTTCTTACACAAACTCACCCACAGGATGGTTCCTCCCCTGAAAAAAACATTTAATATTCATTAACAACTAAAATAAATATCTGCTGACATGTAATAATATTAAATGTGTGACCATACCTCAGTTTTATCTCTGATCACATCAGATTCAGTGGTGTAGTTGAGTTTCCCCACCGCCGCACATTTAATCTCATATTCAGTGCCTGGTCTCAGATCAGTCAGAGTTACAGTATTTTGGTCTTTCAGCACAGGTTGAGATGTCCAGATCTTCTCTTGCTTTATTTTGTAGAGTAACTTGAGTTCCTCTGTAGCAGGACATGTTGAGGGCTTCACATTTATCACCACACTGTCACCTTTAACCTTTGCTGTGATTGGACGAGCCGGCTGTGATGGAGGAGTGAAGCAAACAGCTTCAACACATCCACCTTCATACAGGAGAATGCAGGAACCTGGATGATCCACCATTTGTTTTGATGACACAATAAACTTGGCTGGTTTACGATCTTTTGAATCAATCAAGCTCTTAAACATCTCCAAGTTGCTCCTCATAGTCTTGTGGATAGCAGGGGTGAGCCATGATGTTTCCTTCTTGGAGTCAGTGTCATTTCTCATTGTTGAAGATCTTAGATAGGTAATTTGTTTAGGAAGGAGCACATCTGACCAGTCCAATGATGTGAATGTGTAGCTGACCAGATTTTTAACATCTAGATCCATCAAGATTGCCTCTAGGTTGTCTTCTACCTTTGCACCAGAATCAATCAACTGTCTGAGCAGTGTTTTAATGATCTCAGACTCTTTCTCTTTCACTTTCAACCATTCTTCAAGCTCACTTTCTCTGAATGGAGATTCATGATGATCTTTCAGTAGATCTATCAGTGCTGAGTCTGTAATCTTTTCTCCACGGATCTGAGGCAACAGAGAGCCGAGTTTCTTCATGAGACTCAACTTGTATTTGTTACAGTTCTGCTTCATCTGCAGTACTTTATTTTGAAATGGAGGTAAAGCTGAAGCAGAAGAGTCTTTCAGAAGATCAGTGCATTTCATCTCAGTTGTATTTAAACTCTCTAATGCTGATTCTATGTCACTGATTAAATCAATTCTGATTTCCTTCAGAAGTTTTGAAGCTCTCGAGTTAAGTTTGCTCAGAGGATACAGCCACACTCTCAGTGGAACCACAAGATCTCTGTTTTCCCCCAGCAGTTTCGGAAGTTTAGCGTAAACCTTCAAAGCATCTTCAAATGAAGTCGGATTAGACGGCAACTGAAAATCACCATAGAAAGTGACACTGAATTTTTGCACCGCATTCTTCTGAACCTCATTCATATTTAGATTTGCATTTACGTCTACTGTAATGACTTTTAGTTTTTCAAACGCTGCCTTCACTTCTCCTTCCACTGTAGTTTTGTCCTCATCTGAAGAAACCTCTCTGTCGAACAGAAAGCATGCGTCAGCTCCATACAGCACTGCCGTCACCACGTGTGTCGCTGTATCGTGATCAATCACCTCATGGTGAGCTATATTTTCAGATGCTAAATGGTTCATGCTCAGTTCTTCAAACCTGGTAGTTGAATGATAATGTAAAGTCAGTCTCTGCTGAATAAAAGACTTCTTGGTATCATTGAGATATTTGGCTGCACCGGTTACGCTGATCAATCCACCCAACAGACTCAATTTCATAGAGGCTTCAATGTTCAATAAGTTAGATTTTTCTTCAATAGAGTCTGAAGCTGTAACTTTGAAATCTGTATTAATTTGGGGACGAGATCGAATACTCTGCTTGAGCTTTTCTTCATTCCACAACGTGATTCCTGTAGACGGAAAAAAATCAGTCAAAACAGAACATAACAGAAACACGTTAAAAGTAACACAAATAAATTGGAGAGAAATTGAAATAATACAAAAAAATAAATACAAGAATATTTTTACTTATCTGGGCAAAGTTAAAGATAATTTTAGTGTGGTACCTGGCACGAGAGCATCTTTCCTGCAGTCGTAGAGCATCCCCAGCTGAAAGGGTCTCCCTAAAGCAGCAACTTCTATCACATTCACTCCTACTGACTCCATACTGAACACTGACATATAAGAGCAGATCAATGGGGATAAAATCATTTATCATGAACATCTTACATCACTTAATAAAGTCAAAGTCTAACATGCGTAAAGTGCAATGTGAGATTACTGAAGGAATATGGAACACTATAACGTGATAAGATAAAACCAACTGGCACTTTTTATATAGGTCAAGGTTCTCAAATTGGCATGGGGACATTTCTGAGACTGACAGAAAGCCCTATTGTTTTCGCTCAGTTTCTTCCACTTCTTTTTCTCCAAAATGAATCGCATTTTTGAGGGCCTAAACATGCTCGGAAACTCATGAAAATTTGCGCACATGTTAGAAGTGTGTTCACATGTTAGAATTCTGCCTTCCTTGACATTAAGAAACAGCCACAAAGTGCGTTCAAATGAAACACCATAAGCCCTTGATCACATGGAAAATGGAGACCGCCCTCTCCATACCATCATATGAACTGTGCAAAGCGCGAACTGCTGAAGTGACGCCACAGTCGTGTTGCATTGTGGTATATGGAGCTACCTGAAGTGTACATATGAAGTAGACTTGCTCCGTTGGTCAAAATCAAGGGAGCGGGGGTCTGTGCTAGGGATCGACCGATATGGATTTTTTTGTGCCGATGCCGATACCGATTTTTTTCCCATCAGCCTTAGCCGATGACCGATACAGTCTGCCGATTTTCTTTAGCCGATATTTGGAGCCGATACTGCTTTTGCTCATTCAGTTTTTATCATAAAAATGACACAATGATTTTACATTTAAAAAAGGAACATTTATTGAACTATATTTAACAAATAGTAAAAACAGGTGAGGTAGAACAAGTAAGAAAATTCAGGGCTGCTTAAAATATATAAATAAAATAATTACACCATTGCACACAGTAGCAGCAACCAAGCAGCATAACAAGGGGAACACTTTAATTTATCCATGAAAGTAACCAACTATTTACAACCTATTTAATGCTTAGGTCTTAAGTTTTAGTGCACTTAACTTAATCTTTTGTAGAGCAAATGTCTTTCATAAGAAGACAAGGAAAATGTAAACAGCAATACTGATCAAAAAACAACTTAAAAAGAATTCTGAATAACACGCGGATTGCCCCACTTCTGTATCTCACACACCCTAGTGCCCTATAATAAATGCGAGGGATAGTTAGTTTGCCTCAGCTCGCTTGAAATGCATAAAACTGAACAAACACATGAGGATTTGTGTACGGACTTCGGTCAGATAGTAGAGCGCGTGCACGTGGGAGAGGTGCAGTGAGAGAGACATGGATGAGAGAGTGCATGTATCTTTGCGCTCCCAGTGAACGGAAATGTTGACAAAACTTACAAAATAACACTTCTCAGGTCACATAAAAGTCATGTGGGAACTGCTCGGAACTAAGTGCTTTGGGTCGAATTCCTTATTTTTTTTTCGCTGACGAACATTCCGCGAAACTCCGCGTTAACAACCATAAACGTATGCAACCATGAACTGCGCTATCCACAATGACGAGAAACTATCAGCAATGGATATTGATTTTTAGCCTTTTACTACTACATATATTTATGGAGATGAGAATTAAAAACCCAGCATGTCCAGCTATGATCAGCTGTTCAGTTGATCACATGACCTGCGTTTGCTTGCGGCATTATGGGCACGCGTCGCGTCCAAATGTCAGACTGGTGGTCGCTGAATAAAACTCCTACAAAAACCACGGAATCACGGAACAACGTCAGCATTATTTAATCCTATGACCAGTTTTCGCAACAGCTGCCGTATGTATACGGTTAGCCTAAAAGCTATTTGAAGCTCCCTAAATACAATGGCAAGCAGTTTTATAAGCATTCGCGTTTTCCATTATGACCACCAAACTTTCTTAGCTATGGTTGCACGCACATATAGAGCAACGTGTTTACACTTTCAAGGTATATGGCAATATTTCAGTCAAACAGTTAAAAGATGCTTTGAAGTTTAAAACTTACCAGCGCAGGCTTGGAGCGCTCCGCTCTGCTAGTGGGGGGAGGGGGACTGCACGTGCTGCAGGCAGCCTCCAGCAACACAGAGCTGCCTGTGGGCGCCTGTCTGTAATTAATGCCGGGGAAAAACTATCGGCGAACGCAAGCCGCGAATCGGCCGATGCCGATACACCTAAAACCTAGTAAAATCGGCCCGATGTATCGGCCGGCCGATATATCGGTCGATCACTAGTCTGTGCATATAAACTTCCCTCGTCCACTTTACGAAGTGGAACGCACTTCAAAATGCCGACAGGGATTACCCTGAGGAGAAGTGTTTAGGGAAGTTCGCCAGTGCGTGTCTAAAAGTGGAGTGGAACGCAACCCTTTGTGTGGTCGTGCCCTTGTGAAAATTAACCATGGTTTTATTGTGGTAATAGTGTAGTAACCATGTTTTTTGGTGCATTGATTACTATCAGCAAAACCATCATTTTACTACACTAACCATGGTTTAACTATGGTTTTTGAAAACCATTGATGTCAAAACCATAAATATTTTATGGTTACCATGGTTTTACTACAGTAACCATGGTTTATCTTATCTTATCTTATCTTATCTTATCTTATCTTATCTTATCTTATCTTATCTTATCTTATCTTTTTGGTTTTAACTGTAGTAAAACCATAGTTAATTTTCGCAAGGGGCGAGGTTAGACGCACATGTAGCGAATTTCAGCGGGAGGAGGGAAATAACGTTATTTGAAACACTATGAACCTCCGACCGAAACACTACGGGGATTCCCAAGGGAATCTTAGATTTTAGCTCAAAAGGGAATATTATGTATAATTAACTGTAATTAATTATACAAGTTTATCAGGTTTTACCTGACGTAGCAGAATTAATAATAACAATTAATTAATATGTTCGTCCACCGAAGACATCCATAATCGTATATTAACGTCTAAGAAATGTTAATTTCATGGACTTTAAAATTAACCTTCTCACTGATATACAGTGCTACTCGCAGCGTGTAGCTGGATCAAAAGGCAGAAATAGTGACTTTACTTTCATGAGCATTGAACACAGAAACAATTCAATTGTGAAAATGCAAACCGGTTTATTAACTATAAAATGAAGTACACATAACGACTAACTAAACATACACACATACAATAACATAAAACATAGATGAGAAAGAAAAGATTGAAAAAGCTAGAGAGAGAGAGTAAAAGATTGGCAAAGCACTATTGCTTAACATCTGCACAAACCATCGGATAATCTCTAAGGATCGCCTTAATTTTCATAAGGGGTAAAGCTTGAACATCAGCGAGTAAAACGAGTTTATACTTGCGTTTGGCTCTTTGTGATGCGGTGCGAAGTTTCTTATGCTCGCGATGCGAGCAAGGAGAGAGAGAGAGAATCCAGGTGTGTTCGTTTAAGATGGAAGTCCGTTAAGTTGTTTCGTAGGGCGGATTGGTCCGCGGGGTTTTCCGAACTCTAGCGCAAAGCCAGGAAAGACTGTCCTGAAGAGACAGGGCTCAGAGAAAAGATGATGAATCCGAGGGACTCTGGGTGACTCTCAGCGAGTTTCCAAACTGCGCTGGCGGGTTACCTGAGTAACCGGGCGACTGGGCGCTCATGAGTGAACTAAGCCACTGACTGAGATACTGAGACGAATTGAACTATTGAGCGAACTGAGCTATTGAGCTATGATGGCTTGGGCGATAGGCCGTTTTGACCTTTCACGCGCCCAGCCCATTTTAGGTGAATGACCAATGTGCGAAGTGTTCGATCACGCGGGGAAACAAGCCTTTGTTCTTTCAGACATCACATTTGCATAATTGCATAATGATAAAAGTTTGTTTCCATAACTCTTCAAATCGATATTAAATGACATTGATGCGGCTTATGGTAATATGATACATAGAAATGATTGGGAAATAAAGAGTAGATTAATTTGATACTAGACAAGACATGGGTTTAAGATCACGTTGAATAATAATTTCATACCTAAGATATGAACCATGCTACAGTGAACAAAATCTAACTAAAGTGTTAACACACAGTTACATCACACATATATGATCATGCAGTAAAGGGATATAACATATATATACATTTAAACAGCTCATTGTGATCTTTAAATGTGGTTTCATCACAGACATATCGTCTGTGCCCCCTGCAGTGTCTCTGGCAATGGTCAGAATGGTGGAATTCCTTTGAACCTCCTTTGAAGACTGCATTTGTTTTAATTGTTGCCCATTTTACACCCCTGATAGGGGGTAGATATCTGGGTGATTGTGTTATCAGGACACAGGGTTATCTAAAGTCACAATTTTAGGGCTGTTTACGATCCAGACGCCAAATGGCCTCAATCTGACTCCGAGCCATTTGCTACACACATACACAACTGAGGGACTTCATGTGGCGCTATGCATGGAGCTTGCTGCGTATGTCATAAACTGTACAGACAAATTAGCGTCTGTTCTGAGAGAAGCGATAAAGAGCAGATATATGGATGCATATCACATTTGATTCTGTCAAGGGACCCTTTGTTAAACTTGTGATGCTACAATCAAAACAAACGTGAAGCGCGATAGCAGGAGGGTCATCCTGCAACTCAAAGGTGAGCACAAATGTTTTATATACTTATGCTACTTTATCAGCTAACCTGAGCTGGTACAATAGGAAATCCTTTCACAGCATTAATGTTCAGGTGAACATAACTTTTTGATCTTGTCCATTAAACACTGTGCATTGGCAGTGATGTGCATTGATTGATTTAATATCCCTCATCTTATGATTTCAGATGGTCTGCAATGCTGACTCTGTGATCAGCAATGTTGTGGCAAAATGGCCTGGCTCGGTCCATGACTCCAGAATCTTTCAGACTTCTGAAATCTATCAGAGGTGAGCCACACAACCCTTATTAATAACCACTTTTTACATCATGGCTGTGTTTATGAGGTAGTAATGATGAGATTTTGTGTTGACAGGTGAATTCTCTGGTGTGTTGATGGAAGACACCAGTCTCCTGACACCTTTCACAGACCCCCAGGAAGCACAACAAGCCTACAACTATGCCCATGCCAGGACCAGGGCCAGAGTTGAAAGACCTTTGACCTCCTGAAGGCACGCTTTCACTGCCTTCACAAATTAAGGGTCAGCCCTGTGAGGGCATGATGTGACATTACTGTGGTTTGTGCTGTCCTCCACAATGTGGCCTGCCTGAGGAAGGAAAGGGCCTCCAGAGTGCCGCCAGCCATGGATTGGGACAATCCAGCAATCTTCCCTGATGACGTCAGTGGTTGGCTGCTGAGGGATCAATATCTGTTGAATTATTTTAGTTAGTATGTGTGCTTTCAATTTTGGTTAAATATGTCCTGCGGGGGCAGAGGAAATTTTTTTGGGTTCATTTTTTTATTGATTTGGCCTCTCTTGATGTGTGTGCTGTATACTATGTGTAATACAAGCTTGCAGGGAGGTTTAGCTAGCTATAGGTTTCTGTTTGTGGTGACTGCTGCCTGACAAGGGATGAAATTAAATACATCCTGGAATTTAGCCTGGTCTGGAGCTAATTCATACCATAACATATCCTCCTGCCCCCTATCCATCTTAAGTGCAACTGGATTACAAATCAATTGAGCCAGGATCACCAAGATATCCCCGCTTTGTCACGTATCATAGTTTTGTGCAATAGGCCCCAGGTCTCCACACCAAACAAAATTAAAAAATGATCCAGCCCCAGACGCCAGATCACATCAGAAAATATAAATGTACTTGTTTAACAGGCTTCTGTCAGTTAAGAGTTTGATCGATCATTGCTAGAGAAGAACACAAGCAGGACATGAGACAAAGGTTTTAATGATAAAATAGTACAGAGTTTGAATGATGGATAGTTTCAGTTGCATAGGTCTCAATAGCCGTGTTTGCACTATCGGGCTTCAAGCGGGCGTGCCAGTGCCTGCCGAGGCTTGTGGCGTTTGCATTGTCACTTCCGGGGCATGATCGTGCTTCACTGGTGCTTCGTTGGTGCTTAAGGCCCGGCTTTTCTGGCCCGCCGAAATCGTTGGGCCAGAGCGGGCTTCTCGGGGCTAGGGGAGTGGTAAAGGTCAAAGGCGGAGTTTATCTGAGTCTCTGGCAAGATGCGCATCCATCTGTCTGCAGATTTAAAACTTTAAAAATAACCGGGATCACCAGTAATTGACTGTTTCACGGAAGATGCCTGCTATGTTTGTACTTCGGACTGTAGAAAATGATCTGCATATGTAAAAAAAAAACACGCGTTACAACGCCGAACTCGCCATGCTAAGGATCCGGCGCACACCGCTACCGGTTCGGGAAAAGTTTATAAAGTTTCGGGCACAGAACAAAGTGTTTAAAGTGCAACAGTGCTGAGAAATTAAAGATGTGTGTTGAATCATCATTTCATCGTCCATCACTCCATGTATTAAAGCGATCGAGTCACGATGGTATCTACAGTCGGTGAGTTAACATGCTACATAACGTTTGCATACAAAACACTTAAAATACAAATACAAAGGCTACATTACGTTTGCATACAAAACACTTAAAATACAAATAACGATTGCAGAAGTGTCTTACATGGGTGTTTTTTGTGTTTTTTGTGTTATAGTGTCATCTCTGTTGAATTTTTTAGTCAGCCCTTAGAAAAAGTAACCATGGTTTTATTATAGTCATAGCCATGCTTTCTGGTATTTTGGAGATTAATTAAACTCTTATATGAATGTATCAAACTTTATATGTCGGTATACTGTATGTGTATTTACAAACCCTTTATACAAAACGTCACATGTGCTGCTTTCTTTTGTGTCCGTTTTACAGAAAAATGCCAACGTAAAGCTTTCAGTTTGTCATCCAGGAGTTTTTATTTTGTAATGAGAGATGATACAGCAACAGATGAAAGAGCAGGAGATGAAACGAAGATGATGATGATGATGATGAGACGACAGGAGCCATGGATGTTGAAATTCGTCCGGAGAAGATGTCTTTAAATACACCTGTCTGTGCACTGATATAAACTTCATATGTAAATAAAGTACCGCGTTATTATTACTACGACTGCTTGTCAGTTTATTGAAAATGATTGCTTAATAAGGATCACATCTGAAACACAGAAATGTTAAGATGCCACAAAATGGTAAATATAACCATCATTAACTTAACCACTGTAACATCTTTTTAAATACTTGTGTATATCCAGAGTTGATTCTTAACGAGTACATTTTCTAATGATTTCTCAAACGTTTTGATTTTTGAGATGCAAGTAAAGTGATTTTCAGTCCTATTCAGCTATTCGAGGCAGTTCTTTATAGACAAAAGTAGTTATTGATTGACACATTATTTAAATAGCTATTAGACAGTTACCTTGTGTTTCATGTGATGCTCAACTAACGTTTTCATGATTAAAGATATCAAAGATATCTTATAATGTGTAAGTATGTTTACATCGCCATAGAACTATAATTACAAACTTAACGTTACATATTTAGACACACGTGCATATTTTAAAATAAGATTATTTTACATAAATGTAAAACTAGGACTCGTTATATTCTTTAAAATATTGTGTATATAGTATAATGGCACATTAGGTAGATGAATGCTTTATTTGTAATTATCCTACTTCATAAAGCTTATTGATCTGATATTGTCCCGTCCTGAGATCGCTCGTGTGCAGCCAACATAAACTTCAAGAGTAACACCGCGGATGGAGCAAACATCTATCTTCTTATCTTGGCTTTCACCGTGCAAACAGCCGCCTCAGTTATGTTCTTTGTTTGTTGTATGATGATGCGATCTCACTCCCGTCTCCTGTCAGATTGAAGTGACATCCTCACGGTAAAACAGGCGGAGTTGTGTGACGTTACATCCAGGTAGGCGTATTAAGGGCGGGGTTTTCTGAAGCGCTGCGGCGCTATTGGCTTGACAATGCAAACGCGTCGTGATTTTGGCTACACAGCTGGAGGTCTGAGGCTATTGGCTCCGTGAGGCCCGTTTGAAGCCCTGGCTCGCACAGGCCCGATAGTGCAAAAGCGGCTAATGTACAAACCTCGTCTAACCCCGCATGAATTCAACACTGTTATAGCAAAATTGCTTCACAGGAACATCCCACAAACCTTGAGCTTCCATAAACATTCTCTTTATCTCTGTTTACACAGACAGGACAGCTCATGAAACTTCACAAATGTGAGACAACTAAAAGACTGAACAACAATGAAATCAATAAGACATATAAAATATAGAAATATAATGAATAAATGAAAAGACAATATAAATGAATACAATTTAGAAATAAAATTAATGAATGAATGTAAACGCAATATAAATGAATAGAATATAGAAATATAATAATGATTGAAAAAACAATAATATAATGATAAAAAAGATAATGATAAAATTGATAATAATAAAAATAATATTGAATAATCAAATTAACAATTATTTGGATAATTAATGATTATAAAAGGATAATGTAAATAAATGATTAGGAATAAACAAAAACACAATAATAAAAACATTATTTACTTGAGGATCTTCACCTCGGGTTGCTTGTCAATGGTGTCATGTTCAGGTTATACTCAGTTTCTGCTTTTGCTGGTATAAAAACATATTTGTTTGACTTCACTGCAGCAGAATGAGCGGCTTAAGATATCAAAGTATCTCAAGAGCACATTTTTATTTAATTTTAAATTTTGTTCATCAGACACAAAGTTTTAAAGTCTCAATTTAAAGAGAAATACCACCAGCTGATAACATGTATGTGTTCATTTACTAAATTATTACTATTTATTTTATTATTATTACTAAACAACCAACTAATCATTTGAAAACTCAATGATATTCAGTATATTTGATCTATAATGTTGATTATAATGTGTATTTTATAAAAAGTGATTAGTCTATAATGCACTGCTATAACCTACATTTGTTAAACATTAAACACAATGTATGAATGTTTTGATTTAACACACAGATATTATGTTTTTAAGGTAATTTGTAAAAATAATGTCAACTCAATAATATTTAAAGGCATGCAATGTAAAGCATCTGTGATTATATGTTGAGATGCATTTTGTGAATGTTTTAAATCTTCTAGATTTCATCTGATGTCCATGCAGTCCAGACCTACAATCACAAAGATGATTTATGTTTATGTTACTTTATCAAATTTTAAATTTACTGTTAGTCATTTAATTAAAAATAAAAATATTAAATATAGCTGCAAGCGGCGATTAACGGGGTTCAAGCGATTTGGGACATTAAGACCTTTAAGGGCATGCTTGTGTAGATTCGCTGAATTGTACAAAGTAAATAATGAAATATAAGCGACCTGACACACGTGTTCAAAGTTATCAGCAAAAAAGGTGCTATCATTCAGTGAAATGTCTCCCTCTCTTCTCACGGAACATTGACAAATAGAACACTGAAGGAAATGTTTGTGATGCTTGCAGTGGCAAAACTCGGGTCACAAAATGTTAAAATAGTGTTAATGAGTCAAAAGAGCCGAACCCCACGTCTCTACGATGTTCTGATACAGCTCTTGCTAAATGGTTGCTAGGGTATTCTCATTGGTTGCTAGGGAGTAAATTGCAATCCACCAAGGATTGCACTCAAAGCCATGAAAGGCATAATCCATGATGACTCATGATTTTAGATGTAATGTTGCAGTATTTTTATGTGAAAATGAAAAAACCACTAGGTGGCGCTATGACAAACTTGTGCATGCAACCATAAGTCATGACAGTTTTACATCTAGCTAGTATCATGGCTATATACTTTAGTTTAGTGAAAAAACAGTTGTATGACCATTGGGCTAGCTCAATGTCAAAGGTTTTGTTCAATTATGAGGCCAACTAGTGGTGCAGGCATACAATTTTTTTTTTGTATTGCCTCAGACTATGCTCAGACATCAGTGTATCAAATCTGGTGGAAAAATTTAATTTCGTTGCAGAGTTATAACCATTTATGTGTAAAAAACACAAAATTTTTGCCATTTTCGGCCACTTCTGATGGAAATTTTAACATAACACCAATAGAGTTTTTTGTTCAGAAGGTAAAGTAAATTTCTTCCTATGGTCGTTTCGAGTTGATCGGAATAACCCTCGCGGAGTTATTCGCGCATGTTTTTAAAGCGCCATTTTGCTGCGCAGGGCTAACCGTAAGGCGAAAACTGGCATGTTTGGTATCGTTGGACTTGGCAACAATTCAGGACTCCAAGGAAAAAAGTCCCATGAAAATACGTCAAACTCAGCTTAAGTTATACGCATTTTAATGATTCGTCTGACCACTAGGTGGCGCTGTAACGAAACGAGGCACGCAACCTTAGGCCATGACTCTCATCACAAATATCAAGTTTTGTGTTGATACTTCATTTCTATCCCCAGTTATAGCCAATAAAGTCCAAGTGACTGCGCACACTTCAGACGTTTGGGCGTAGCATTTCGACCGTTAGGAATATTACAGCACTGGAACGGTTCCGATCGGACGAAAATCCTAGGATGAGTTCGTTTTTATTTTTTTCGACAAAATCGAAAATAGCGAAAAAAAATTAATGGCGGAAATGAAATCGGAGATATACGTTTTGTTCGTCCTGACGCAAGGATTCCAGAGATATAAGACACTTGAGATTTGGACAAGATTTGTGGGAGTTATGAGCATCAACGCGTTTGTTATCGCTATAGCGCCACCTATTGACCAATCGGGTGGATACATTGGGTCCTACCATTTGGCCAAGTTTCAAGTCTCTAGGCCTTACGGTTTGGTCTGCACGTTCCGTTTTACGGCAGAGGAAAAAAAATAAAAATCCATACAAATACAATAGGGTTTCAGCCCTTCGGGCTTGAACCCCTAATCATGAAACTCAATTTCAGACCTAATAACAGATGTTAGAAAACAACAGATTCTCATACAGTACCTTCATCTTCTTTCATGAGCGATTCACACGATGGCATTCATTAATCTTTAATATAAACATAAAAGCGTGAATGATATTTTACTCTCGTGTTAAAGATGAAATGATAAACATTTAAAACAGAGTCACACTGATTATTATTATTAACCCTTACTGGTTTATATTCAACAACAAACTACAGATTCTTCTGTGAAAGTCTCAGTAACTTTACTAACACACTTAACCAGAGACATTATGAGAGAGATGTAACCTCCAGTAGATAAATGAGTAAGAGAAATCAAACTTTACTCAGTATTTCTGCTTTACAGTTAAAGATTAATGGATAGTAAAAAACTTAAAATTATGTTTATAATCGTTTTATATGAAGTACAGCGCGTCACATCACAGGACTTTCATACGCTGCATTATAAATCAAAGATTAACAACACATAACATCAGTATATAATGTGTACTCACTGTTATTGGGTCTGTAGAAGAGCATATAAGCACTTGAAGACCTGTAAAGACATTCATTTAATAATCTTCATAACAATAATATCACAGTTAATGAAAGATAGCAGATACTGTACCTGTACACGAAGTTCTCGTTTCTTTGTGAAAGATTGTTCAAAAAACTCTAAAGAAAAATTATCCAAAAATATGATGAAATATTGTCAGCAAAAATGTTAAATTCTTGTTCACGAACACACTTTAATATAAATATAAATATTTGTAAATACCTCACACACTTGGATTTCATCAAAGCGATACCATTGTTCATTTTCACATTTGATGTCTACATTATAGTGTCCACTTTGTTTTGAGCCATAGTAGTTTATTATGGCATAGAGCTCAAACTCATGAGAGGAAATCTGAAATTAAAGACAAACTTTATGATAGTTGATTATTCTCTGTTTTATGACATAAACTGGAAAACACACAAATACACACAAACAATATTTTATTACCTTCAAATGAGGACGAATTATCACTTCCAGTTCATTTTTCTCCACTGTTCCTTCTTTGAATCTCCTCAAACGTACAATCAGTATTTTTTGTGAGTGGATCTTATGTTTCTGATGAGATAATAACTCAGTTTTAGGACACATAATGAAGACTAAATCATATTCATTAAATTGTGGTGCTCCGCTGTATCTCAGATGAAAACATTACAGCTTACTAGTGCTGTTGTCAGGTATTGCACAGAAAACAGCAAACAAGAAAAATTCCTTGATAAACTGAAATAAATTTCAAAGCTCAGACACCAAAAACGTGATCGCTTTATGAGCAAAGATAAACAGTTACAGTAAGTGCCACAGCGGTATGTAAGACCCCCAATAATAGATGTGGACCTGGTAACACTGCAAAACTCAAGCAGTCTCACAAATGCCCAACACAATGCCAAGAGTTTATCACAAAACATTAACGCTTTATTTTTGGTCAAAGCAGTGAATGATAACCACGCAACACGTCAGAACGTTACTATGGTTACATACAGTATGTGTCAATCATCGCATTTCAGGAGTGAGTCTTGATCCGTAAAATCAAGGATGAGATCATTTAGGGATTTACTCTTGCATTTAAATGTGGTTGTCATTCCTTAAACTTTGCATTGTGAATGAGGCCACAGTTTGACATAAACCTCTCTGCAGATATCTAAGGCTTATGTTTCATAATTTAACATTTCAGAACTTCAAACCATCAGAACAGGTGTAAATATTTACTACATGATTGAAAAGTTACTTGCCGTTCTCAGAGGTTTATTACAGTCAGAACAGAACTGCTGGATGAATCCTTTTCTTATCTGTAGAGCATCTTCCTACATAACAAACACATTAAATAATATCAAATATAACATCTGAGAAATAAAGTTTCATACAGGGAGTGCAGAATTATTAGGCAAGTTGTATTTTTGAGGATTAATTTTATTATTGAACAACAACCATGTTCTCAATGAACCCAAAAAACTCATTAATATCAAAGCTGAATATTTTTGGAAGTAGTTTTTAGTTTTAGCTATTTTAGGGGGATATCTGTGTGTGCAGGTGACTATTACTGTGTGTAATTATTAGGCAACTTAAAAAACAAATATACCCATTTAAATTATTTATTTTTAGCAGTGAAACCAATATAACATCTCAACATTCACAAATATACATTTCTGACATTCAAAAACCAAACAAAAACAAATCAGTGACCAATATAGCCACCTTTCTTTGCAAGGACACTCAAAAGCCTGCCATCCATGGATTCTGTCAGTGTTTTGATCTGTTCACCATCAACATTGCGTGCAGCAGCAACCACAGCCTCCCAGACACTGTTCAGAGAGGTGTACCGTTTTCCCTCCTTGTAAATCTCACATTTGATGATGGACCACAGGTTCTTAATGGGGTTCAGATCAGGTGAACAAGGAGGCCATATCATTAGATTATCTTCTTTTATACCCTTTCTTGCCAGCCACGCTGTGGAGTACTTGGACGCGTGTGATGGAGCATTGTCCTGCATGAAAAGCATGTTCTTCTTGAAGGATGCAGACTTCTTCCTGTACCACTGCTTGAAGAAGGTGTCTTCCAGAAACTGGCAGTAGGACTGGGAGTTGAGCTTGACTCCATCCTCAACCCGAAAAGGCCCCACAAGCTCATCTTTGATGATACCAGCCCAAACCAGTACTCCACCTCCACCTTGCTGGCGTCTGAGTCGGACTGGAGCTCTCTGCCCTTTACCAATCCAGCCACGGGCCCATCCATCTGGCCCACTCTCATTTCATCAGTCCATAAAACCTTAGAAAAATCAGTCTTGAGATATTTCTTGGCCCAGTCTTGACGTTTTAGCTTGTGTGTCTTGTTCAGTGGTGGTCCACTTTCTGCTTTTCTTACCTTGGCCATGTCTTTGTGTATTGCACACCTTGTGCTTTTGGGCACTCCAGTGATGTTGCAGCTCTGAAATATGGTCAAACTGGTGGCAGTGGCATCTTGGCAGCTGCATGCTTGACTTTCTCAGTTCACAGGCAGTTATTTTGCGCCTTGGTTTCTCCACGCGCTTCTTGCGACCCTGTTGACTACTTTGAATGAAACGCTTGATTGTTCGATGATCACACTTGAGAAGCTTTGCAATTTTAAGACTGCTGCATCCCTCTGCAAGATATCTCACTATTTTTGACTTTTCTGAGCCTATCAAGTACTTCTTTTGACCCATTTTGCCAAATGAAAGGAAGTTGCCTAATAATTATGCACACCTGATATAGGGTGTTTATGTCATTAGACCACATTACAGAGATGCACATCACCTAATATGCTTAATTGGTAGTAGGCTTTCCAGCCTATACAGCTTGGAGTAAGACAACATGCATAAAGAGGATGATGTGGTCAAAATACTCATTTGCCTAATAATTCTGCACTCCCTTGTAATGATGATGAGGTGTATTTAATTATGGCACAGCTCTTTCTATCAGATTTACGGCTGCAGTTGTAAAGGAATAAATTTAGTCTCAACATTTTATAAAGTTTATCAACATCAAGTTAGACTGAATGAGTATTTAATCATTTTAATAGATAAATTCAGAACGGCATACCACATCTTGAAATTCTTCAAAAGTGACTGAGATGATTCCAGTTATTGAAAGAGTTCTGCATGAATAACATGATGTATCAAGGTTCCCATCGCACATAAAAATCTAAAGTCGGAAAGCAAATTCATGAATAATCTATGAATATTGATGCTTTATTTACAAAGTCATATAACCACAACTAAAAAGATGTTTTTTCTTTATATGTTACTGTTACTCACAATAGCTGTTCATTTGTATTTAACTATTTTGCATGCTAACGAATAACAACAATGAAATAATAGTCAGTATTATATCTGAAATAATAGTGTACAATAAAAAGAAAGAGGTTTGTCAAAGTCAAAACTCAGTTTGAACATCCTACCAACTACCAATCAAAATTGATTTTAGACACAGACAGTAAGTTAAATGACAGTGAAAACTAACAGAAAGAATCTTGAGTCACCTCAGATGAGCGAGTCACCTGAAGTATCTTCCAGAGGCATTCTGCTGGGTAATCATCTTCATCTCTAAGTATCTGAAACCAGACTTTTAACAAATACACAGAAATGAAACATGAAGAATGTTACGTTCATGTATATTATTTATATGGATTAATTTTTTTTACCATATGCAAAGGTCTTGTGAACTGTGTCTTGAGTTGATTGTGTTGAGACCGGCCCCTGCCCTTTGCCCAACGTTTCGAACAACACCTTTAACTCTTTAATGAACTTATCCTCAGTAGACCCACCACCTGTGTTCAGTCTAAACAACACATGATATATTTACTGTAATAAACTCTGATGAATCACAACAAAATGAAAGGAATGAAGTTATTAATTTACCTCATAACATGATCTCTGTATTCTTTAGTCATATAGAGGGTTTGCAGAAGTGCATTCAAAAAGCTGCTCTCTTCATCACGGTTCAAAACGCAATATCCTTAAATAAGAAATAGATGTTTGATGTTGATAACAATGTATCAAAGCTATAAAACCCCTTTTAAGTCAATTAATTTAATTATTAATTTATTAAAGTCAGTAGATGTGTATTCTGCTACTGTAACTAATGAAATAAGTAAAAAAAATAAGAGAAACAACTCATAGCAAAAGTATTAAAAATGATACTAAAATATTAATAAAACAAAAACTAAAAATATTCTGATCCTGTGTTTGCTCCGATCATTTAAATCCATCAATTTAAAGCGACCCAGTGTAAGGATTTTAGACAAAGAACGAACCCAAATGCAGACGTAACTAAAATGAATAATTTATTGACAAACAGGGGAAAACAAAAACCCACGAGGGGGTAAAACAAGACAGGATAAAGCAACACTAAACATAAACCAACAATAAACTACAAATAACAAACTAGACTAAATATACTTACTCACAAAAGCAAGACTCAGGAACACAACAGGGAATGTAACAAGACGAACGCGCACTGGACAACAAACACAAGGACTCTTAAATAGGGAGAAAGTAAATTACATACACCTGGAAATCATTACAAGTAAGGGATCGGGGGAAAAGTGACGAGACCCGGGAAATGCGTGGTCAGAATAAACCAATACTAAAACCACACATTTCCCACATAAAACATGGTACTGCCAGGACCCCGAAGACTAGATGTAATAAAACACATGATTTCAGACGGATCCTGACAGTAGCCCCCCCTTAAAGAGCGGCTACCAGACGCTCCTCAAGGGGAACACTAAACACGGGACAAAACAGACTGCATACAAGACATGATCCAAGAAAACATAACAAAGAGTAACAGTGGCAAACAAGAAATAACTATAACAGGATTAGGGTGGGACAATAAAAATAACAAACAAGGGAGGGGGGTGAGGGAACACAAGAGTTCAAAGGGGGTAGTCCATAAGGAGTCTGGGTAAATTTGGGGAGAGTTCCAGAAGGTTCATGGCAAGACAATGTAAAACCAGGCCAGGGTTGCGCTGGCTGCGCACACGGCTGGGGTTGCGCTGGCGGCTGCGCACACGGCTGGGGTTGCGCTGGCGGCTGCGCACACGGCTGGGGTTGCGCTGGCGGCTGCGCACACGGCTGGGGTTGCGCTGGCGGCTGCGCACACGGCTGGGGTTGCGCTGGCGGCTGCGCACACGGCTGGGGTTGCGCTGGCGGCTGCGCACACGGCTGGGGTTGCGCTGGCGGCTGCGCACACGGCTGGGGTTGCGCTGGCGGCTGCGCACACGGCTGGGGTTGCGCTGGCGGCTGCGCACACGGCTGGGGTTGCGCTGGCGGCTGCGCACACGGCTGGGGTTGCGCTGGCGGCTGCGCACACGGTACAGCTGCGCGCTCTGGTGGCTGAGCAAGAGCTCCCTTCCTTCTGTTCTTCCTTCGTGGCCGTGGTGCAGATAAAGGATCAGGAGGTGCTCTTAAGTCGGAGGAGGACCCCCCCAGACGAAGACTCCCAGGAGATCCTCCTCTCACGCTTCCCTCGAAGGGACACCAGCGGGGAGTGGCTCTCTGGAACCGGAGAAGAGAGTTCTGGGTCGCCTGGAGTTAGTCCCGGATCCAAACACGATTGGATCGGTCCAGAAAGGACCTGGTTCACGCTCCAGGGGAAAGCACCGACCTCTCCGTGCAAGACGGCTGTACATGTCTGCTGGGTTCTTAGATTGGCGTGTTCGTAATGTAAGGATTTTAGACAAAGAACGAACCCAAATGCAGACATAACTAAAATGAATAATTTATTGACAAACAGGGGAAAACAAAAACCCACGAGGGGGTAAAACAAGACAGGATAAAGCAACACTAAACTAAGACTAAACTAAACTAAACATAAACCAACAATAAACTACAAATAACAAACTAGACTAAATACACTTAATACTCACAAAAGCAAGACTCAGGAACACAACAGGGAATGTAACAAGACGAACGCGCACTGGACAACAAACACAAGGACTCTTAAATAGGGAGAAAGTTAATTACATACACATGGAAATCATTACAAGTAAGGGATCGGGGAAAAAGTGACGAGACCCGGGAAATGCGTGGTCAGAATAAACCAATACTAAAACCACACATTTCCCACATAAAACATGGTACTGCCAGGACCCCGAACACAAAGACTAGATGTAATAAAACACATGATTTCAGACGGATCCTGACACCCAGAGTCCCATATGTGCCATAAAATAACATACATGTAATAAAGAGTACTCTGACTGACTTTACTGTGGTAAATAAATGATAAACACCAGACTCACCCATAGAGGGACGGATCCTCCCCTAAAAAACATGTAATATTCATTAACAACTAAAATAAATATCTGTTGACATGTACTGATATTAAATGTGTGATCATACCTCGGTTTTAACTCTGATCACATCAGATTCAGTGGTGTAGTTTAGTTTCCCCACCGCTGCACATTTAATTTCATATTCAGTACCTGGTCTCAGATCAGTCAGAGTTACAGTATTTTGGTCCTTCAGAACAAGTTGAGATGTCCAGATCTTCTCTTGCTTTATTTTGTAGAGTAACTTGAGTTCCTCTGTAGCAGGACATGTTGAGGGCTTCACATTTATAACCACACTGTCACCTTTAACCTCTGCTGTGATTGGACGAGCTGGCCGTGATGGAGGACTAAAGCAAACAGCTTCAACACATCCACCTTCATACAGGAGAATGCAGGAACCTGGATGATCCTTCATTTGTAATGATGACACAATAAACTTGGCTGGTTTGCGGTCTTTTGAATCAATCAAGCTCTTAAACATCTCCAAGTTGCTCCTCATAGTCTTGTGGATGGCAGGGGTGAGCCATGATGTTTCCTTCTTGGAGTCAGTGTCATTTTTATTTCTCATTGTTGAAGATCTTAGATACGTCAATTGTTTAGGAAGGAGCACATCTGACCAGTCCAATGATGTGAATGTGTAGCTGACAACATTTTTAACATCTAGATCCATCAAGATTGCACGTAGGTTGTTTTCTACTTTTGCACCAGAATCAATTAGTTGTCTGAGCAGTGTTTTGATGATCTCAGACTCTTCCTCTCTCGCCTTCAGCCATTCTGCAAGCTCACTTTCTCTGAATGGAGATTCATGATGATCTTTCAGTAGATCTATCAGTGCTGAGTCTTCAATCTTATCTCCACGGATCTGAGGCAACAGAGAGCCGAGTTTCTTCATGAGACTCAACTTGTATTTGTTACAGTTCTGCTTCATCTGCAGTATTTTATCATGAAATGAAGTTAAAGCTGAAGCAGGAGAGTCTTTCAGAAGATCACAGCATTTCATCTCAGTTGTATTTAAACTCTCTAATGCTGATTCTATGTCATTGATTAAATCAATGCTGATTTCCTTCAGAAGTTTTGAAGCTCTCGAGTTAAGTTTGCTCAGAGGATACAGCCACACTCTCTGTGGAACCACAAGATCTCTGTTTCCTCCCAGCAGTTTGGGAAGTTCAGCGTAAACCTTCAAAGCATCTTCAAATGAAGTCGGATTAGACGGCAACTGAAAATCACCATAGAAAGTGACACTGAATTTTTGCACCGCATTCTTCTGAACGTCATTCATGTTTAGGTTTGCGTCTACATCTACTGTAATGATTTTGAGTTTTTCATACGCTGCCTTTACTTCTCCTTCCACTGTAGTTTTGTCCTCATCTGAAGAAACCTCTCTGTCGAACACAAAGCAGGCGTCAGCTCCGTACAGCACTGCCGTCACCACATGTGTTGCTGTATCGTGATCAAACACCTCATGGTGAGCTATATTTTCAGATGCTAAATGGTTCATGCTCAGTGCATCAAACCTGGTAGTTGAATGATAATGTAGAGTCAGTCTCTGCTGAATGAAAGACTTCTTGGTGTCATTGAGATATTTTGCTGCACCGGTTACGCTGATCAATCCACCCAACAGACTCAATTTCATAGAGGCTTCAATGTTCAATAAGTTAGATTTTTCTTCAATAGAGTCTGAAGCTGTAACTTTGAAATCTGTATTAATTTGATCATGAGATCGAATACTCAGCTTGAGCTTTTCTTCATTCCACAATGTGATTCCTGTAAGAGCAATACATGTTTTTTTGCACAACATGCCGGCCGAGACTCAAACCAGCAATTCTTGGGTTACAAGCCTGACTCTTTAACCACTAGGCTACTGCCCCACATTATATAATTTAATGAATCTGAGTTACACTACAAAACACTTAAAAAAATCACACTTATTTTTTTTTAAATTGGAGAGAAATTAAAATAATACTAAGTTCCCTTTCAGTCGGTCACTACGACGTCACGTCGTGACCGACGAATTGGGAGCTCGCTTAGAGAGACCAATCTGCTTCGAATACTACTAAAACGCCAATGAACTTGGCATTGAGATATTTGCATAATGCTGGCGCCGCCCCGCCAGGTGCGTATATAAGGCGCACGTGCAAATAGGGAAATCAGCTTTTTATCGCTTCGAAAGCCGGCAGTATCTGCTACTGAGAAGCTACTTCACTCTGTTGGGATCGATTGCGGAAGTTGGTTGGACTGGCAGTACCACAGCGGACGCCTCGCAGTATTCCACAGGCTCTGCATCTTTTTTGTTTGTTTGAGTTTAGTGTGTGCGTTGCCTTCCCTGTGCGCATCATCAACTGAGCATCTGAGTGAATTTCCCTAAAAGAGTGATACGAGAGAGCTTTGTGCCTTGTTAAAGGCAGCCACTCTCTCGTATATCCGGACATTAGCGTCCTTTTCAGGATGGCTTTTCGTCCGTGCGATCTTGGATGCGGGAAGTATATGGGTCCGAAGGACGGTCACGAGTGTTGTCTTTCGTGCTTGGGCATCGAGCACGCTGAGGCAGCGTTCGCTGGGGGTAAGTGTTCTCACTGCGAGAACATGTCCCTTGTGGATTTGCGGAGACGGTTGTCTTTCCTCCGGGAAAAACGCAACCCACGTCCGACGAGCTCTGATCGCCGCCACGGTGCGGCTGTGAAGCTCTCGAAGGATGATCTCCGCATCACTGTGCTGAACCGGGCAGGGGATTCGTCCTCTGCCTCTCAGCCTCCTCATCCACAGCCGGTTGATGCGCCGATGGAAACTTCAGAGTCGTGTTCTACGATGTCTGTTGGATCTGTCGTGCCTCCCTCCGGGTCCACGGAGACCGCAGCATCCGAGGGTGGGCCCTCTACCTCTGAGGATCTGGATGTCCTCCCCCCTTCCGGACGGGTCGTGACGCCGGATTTCGATCCAGAGATGGTGGCCGTGCTCTCTCGAGCGGCGGAGACCGTCGGGTTGGAGTGGGTTCACCCCCCACAGCCCGAACCGTCCCGCCTGGATGATTGGTTCTTTGGAGCTGCCCGGGTTTCACAACCCTCTCCGCCGGTACCTTTCTTCCCCGAGGTGCACGAGGAGCTGACCAGGACCTGGAGGTCGCCGTATTCTACCCGTTTACGGCCGTTTCAGCCCTCCCCCCTCACCTCCCTCACCGATGGAGCCGCTAAGGGCTATACGGGAATCCCCCCCGTGGAGCGTGCGGTTGTGATGCAATTGTGTCCGGCCACCGCTTCCACCTGGAAGGATCGCCCAGCCCTCCCCTCCCGTGCTTGCAGACAGTCTTCCGGTTTAACGGGGGCTGCCTATCATGCATGTGGAGAGGCGGCTTCAGCCCTGCACGCTATGGCGTTGCTGCAGGTCCACCAGGCCAAGGCCTTGAGAGATCTGCACGAGGGAGGACACGACTCGCCTGTGCTTTCGGAGCTCCGGGCCGCTACGGATCTGGCCCTCCGTGCTACGAAGGTCACGGCACAGGCGATCGGTCGTGCGATGTCCACGATGGTGGTCCAGGAACGCCATCTGTGGCTCTGTCTGGCCGACATGACGGATGCAGAGAAGAACAAGTTCTTGGATGCGCCCGTGTCCCAGGCAGGCCTGTTCGGCGAGTCGGTGGAGTCGTTTGCCCAGCAGTTCTCCGCCGCCCAGAAGCAGACGGAAGCGATCGCTCAGATCATGCCCCGGCGCAAGCGACCTGCATCTCGCCCCCCAGCGCCGGCGGCCCCGTCTGCTCCTCGCCGAGGGCGCCCTCCGGCGGCTGCCTCCGCCCCCCCCCGCTAGAACGTCTTCTAGACCACGGAGAGGGAACAGCCGTCGGCAGCCCGCCCCGCCCGCACCACCCGCTTCCCGTGGCAAACGGAAATCGAAGCGGCCCTGAGACGGGCGACCTGGAGTTGGATGGGATCACTCTACGGGAGACGGTGACGGCACCGCTCCTTCCACCGGTAGAGGGCCGGGTGGAAAATCTTTTGTTTCGTTTTGTTTCTGTTCCGCCGGCTTCTCAGCCGGCACCCACAAAACCACAAAAAGAGTGCATTCCTATTCCTTCTCCAGGTCTCCAGAGGATCGAGAGAGATGTGAGCGGGCAGTCAGATGCTCTTCCTCCCTCTCCTCTGTCGCCAGTGGGTGTTCTGAGGAGTTCGAGCTCTCCCCTTCGGAGACCGGACCACCAGCAACCCCTTCGGAGTCTGCGTCCTCAGCTGAGGAGACCGGACGACCGTTTACCTCAGCGGGCTCAGGTCAGTGTCACACACACATACTGTAGATGCTTATGCTGTCACGGCAGACGCACCGGCAGTCCCGCCTGTCCCGCCTCGCTGCCCCGCTGCGGGTACACCGGTAGTGCCGCTAATTCCTCTCGTACGGTCCCTGGGGGCTTGGCTTCAGCTTCCCAGTCCGTCTCGTTGGGTTTTACGCACGATCCGCCTCGGTTACGAAATTCAATTCAATCGGCACACTCCCAAATTTGCGGGCATACGTTTCACCACGGTGAAAGCGTCCGTTGCACATGTACTGCGTGCAGAGGTCGAAGTCCTGCTGGCGAAGGACGCGATCGAGCCGATCCCTCTTACCGAGATGAGATCGGGTTTTTACAGCCCGTATTTCATAGTACCCAAGAAAGGCGGCGGGTTACGACCGATTTGGATTTGCGTGTCCTGAACAAATCTCTTCAGAAGAGGTCTTTCAGGATGATTACACCGAAACAAATTTTCAGTGCAATACGCCCCCAAGATTGGTTTGCAGCGATAGACCTGAAAGACGCGTACTTTCATGTGTCCATTCTCCCTCGTCACCGACCGTTTCTCCGGTTTGCGTTCGAGGGGCGGGCATATCAATACAAAGTACTACCGTTCGGGCTGTCTCTCTCTCCCCGTGTGTTCACGAAAGTGGTAGAGGCGGCGTTAAAGCCCCTCAGAGAGAGCGGTGTTCGCATTCTGGCTTACCTCGACGATTGGCTTATAATAGCGCATTCTCGGCGGACGCTGTGCGAACACAGAGATCTAACACTTCAACATCTCGCCCGTTTGGGTCTTCGGGTCAACTGGGAAAAGAGCAAACTCTGCCCCACGCAGAGGATCTCTTTTCTCGGTATGGAACTGGACTCGATCGATTTATCGGCGCGTTTAACAGAAGAGCGCGTCCAATCAATTCTGACTTGCCTCGGTTCATTCCGAGGGAAGAATGCGGTCCCTCTGAAACAATTTCAGAGACTCCTGGGGCGTATGGCAGCAGCAGCGGCCGTGACACCGCTCGGGCTGCTCCATATGAGACCGCTTCAGCGTTGGCTTCACGATCGAGTCCCGAGGAGAGCGTGGCGCGCTGGCATCCATCGTGTAACCATTACACCTGCGTGTCGCCTAACATTCCCCCCGTGGTCAGACCCCGCGTTTCTCAGGGCCGGCGTGTCCATGAGACAGGTCTCCCGGCATGCTGTTGTGCATACAGATGCCTCCGACACGGGCTGGGGAGCCACGTACGACGAGCTCACGGCTTCGGGGGTGTGGACAGCACCCCAGTTGCATTGGCATATCAATTGCCGCGAGTTATGGGCAGTATATCTGGGACTCGTACGCTTCGCTCAGGAGCTGCGAGGGAAGGATGTACTAGTACGCTCAGACAACACTGCGACCGTAGCGTATATCAACCGTCAAGGTGGTTTGCGCTCTCGTCACCTGTCGCATCTCGCTCGTCATCTCCTCCTTTGGAGTCAGAAGCATCTGAGGTCCCTTCGTGCCATTTACATACCGGGCTCGCTCAATACAGCGGCAGACGCGCTTTCCCGAGCGGCGCGCCCCGGCGAATGGCGACTCCACCCCCAGACGGTCCAGCTGATTTGGAGGAAATTCGGTCGAGCGCAAATAGACCTATTTGCGTCACCGAACAATACCCATTGTCGCCTGTTTTATTCACTAACCGAGGGCAGCCTCGGCGTGGATGCGTTGGCACACAGCTGGCCGCGGGGCCTGCGCAAATATGCGTTCCCCCCAGTGAGTTTAATAGCACAGATACTGTGCAAAGTCAGGCAGGACGAGGAGAGCCTTTTAATGATCGCCCCATATTGGACGACCAGGAATTGGTTTCCGGAACTAATGCTCCTCGCGACAGCCCCTCCCTGGCGGATTCCCCTGAGGAAGGACCTTCTTTCTCAGGGAGGGGGCACATTATGGCACCCGCGCCCCGACCTGTGGAATCTCCACGTTTGGTCGTTGAGCGCGCGCAAGGTTTAAGTGATTTACCCCAAGCGGTATCTAACACTATTGACGCGGCACGAGCTCCGTCTACGAGACGGGCTTACGCGTTAAAATGGAACCTTTTCGTCACCTGGTGCTCTTCGCAACGCGAGGACCCCAGAGAATGCCCTATTAACATTGTGCTTTTATATCTTCAACATAGGTTAGATGGTAGGCTGTCACCGTCCACTATTAAAGTTGATATCGCCGCTATATCTGCGCATCACTCACTTATTAACGGCAGATCAGTGGGCCAGCATGATTTGGTTGTTAGATTCCTGAGAGGCGCTCGCAGGCTAAACCCCTCGCGCCCTCCTTCTATTCCTCCCTGGGACCTGTCCATGGTGCTGAAAGCGCTACAGAGTCCTCCGTTCGAGCCTTTGCAGTCTGCGAGTCTGAAGCTTCTATCCATGAAGGCTCTGACCCTACTAGCATTGGCCTCAGTGAAGAGAATAGGGGATTTACATGCATTCTCTGTTGACGATTCGTGCCTTCAGTTTGGTCCTTCTGTCTCGAGCGTGACCTTGAGACCCAGACCAGGCTACGTGCCCAAAGTTCCCACTACTCCCTTCAGAGATCAAGTGGTGAGCTTGCAAGCATTGCCTTTGGAGCAGGCAAACCCAACCGAGGCTTTTTTGTGCCCCGTACGCGCACTGCGATTCTACGTGGACCGCACGCAAAGCTTCAGGACCTCAGACCAGCTCTTTGTTTGTTATGGTGGCCAGCAGAAAGGGAAAGCTGTCACTAAGCAGAGGATGTCTCATTGGATAGTTGATACTATCGCCCTGGCTTACAATTTGCAGGGCATTCCTTGCCCCTTTAATTTGAGAGCGCACTCCACTCGGAGTGTTGCCTCATCTTGGGCATTAGCTCGTGGTTCCTCGCTAACAGACATCTGTAGAGCTGCTGGTTGGGCGACACCTAATACGTTCATTAGATTCTACAATGTTCGTATCGAGCCTGTATCCTCTCGTGTTCTGTCCTCACCAGGGAGGACACGGAGAGCAGACTCGCAAGTCGGCTTGCAGCCTCCGACTGAGGCTCCAAATTGAGTTTTCAGTATGGAAGGCTAACAGAGCAAAAATGCGTAATGGTTTGATTTGCTCTCTCCACTGCCTTGACAGCCTTTGTTGCGGAGCATTGGCTGTCAGCCTTTCACTAGTTGTATTCTTACGAACCTACGTGTTTGGCCAGGGCCCCACATTGTGTCCCAACGGGTTCCTTTGTGAGTATTATTCCGTGGGGTTAATCCTACCAGCCCACGTTTCCCTTAGCAGAGCACTGCTTTGCTTACACAGCCACGGCTGTCATTTATACCTCAACTACGGTTGACTTTCGTCCACCATTAGCCCTTAACGGGGCGGTAGCTTCCGCAGCGTCCCTATACCGCTCAGTTAGGGCGCTTCCCAGTCGCTGGCACTACTGTGGGGTTAAAGGAACATCTAGTGCCCGGCCTTCTGCCTTGAAACCTAATTCTCCTATCCTTAAGTGGAACCGGAGGGCTTTAAGCAGACACTGGAAGAGGTCAGCCCCTAGTGGCGTTTTAGTAGGGTTTCCCAATTCGTCGGTCACGACGTGACGTCGTAGTGACCGACTGAAAGGGAACGTCTCGGTTACGGATGTAACCCTCGTTCCCTGAAGGAGGGAACGGAGACGTCACGTCCCGTCGCCACAGGTGCTGCCACCTGCTGTTTAGGCCGGTCACCTTCCGGCTTTCTCAGCGAACAGAAGCTGATTTCCCTATTTGCACGTGCGCCTTATATACGCACCTGGCGGGGCGGCGCCAGCATTATGCAAATATCTCAATGCCAAGTTCATTGGCGTTTTAGTAGTATTCGAAGCAGATTGGTCTCTCTAAGCGAGCTCCCAATTCGTCGGTCACGACGTGACGTCTCCGTTCCCTCCTTCAGGGAACGAGGGTTACATCCGTAACCGAGACGTTTCCCATTGTGTGTCTAAAGCACAATACTCAAGAATGTGACCTGGATATTGTAGATATTATCATTGCAGGCACAGTAAGACATGTAATCAATGCATTATGATTGTGCTGCTATCAGACACAAAAATTATAATTTTATATCTATAGAGTATCACACCTTAGTGTTTTTCTCTGAAGAAGATTGTTTGATTTTGTACTTTAAAAAAAGTTATACAACGGATGCACATGATTGTCCTACAAATCATTCTCTGAATCATCTGTTACCTTGTTTACTCATCTGGGTAAAGTCAAAGATAATTTTAGTGTGGTACCTGGCACAAGAGCATCTTTCCTGCAGTCGTAGAGCATCCCCAGCTGAAAGGGTCTCCCTAAAGCGGCAACTTCTATCACTCCTTCGGACTCCATATTGAACACTGAGAATATAAGACACATCAGTGAGGATAAAATCATGGAAAATCATGAACCTCTGATATTATTTTAAAAAAGTCTATAACTCATAAAGTGCAATGTGAGATTAGACCCACTGAAGGAATGCGGGGCACAATTACGTGTAAGGACCCATATACACAGAACAATAACTTTCTACCGGACCATTAGTGTAGCACTGATTTGCATCATTTACAGAACATACGCAAATTTATGATGAAGAAAAAGTAGCGGATTCACCTATAACAGCAAATTTATGACCAAACTAACCAAGCGCAATCTGCATCTCCATAAAGTTGGTCCTTGTGTCAAGCCACACTTGAACAACAGACAGCGTCAGAAGACCAAAAGGACTGGACTGCTGCTGAGTGGTCCAAAGTTATGTTCTCAGATGAAAATAAATTTTGCATTTCCATTGGAAATCAGGATCACAGAGTCTGGAGGAAGAGAGGAGAGGCACACAATCCACGTTGCTTGATGTCCAGTGTAATGTTTCCACATTCAGTGACGGTTTGGGGTGCCATGTCATCTGCTGGTGTTGGTCCACTGTGTTTTCTGAGGTCCAAGGTCAACGCAGCCGTATACCAGTAAGTTTTAGAGCATTTCATGCTTCCTGCTGCTCACCAACTTTATGGAGATGCAGATTTCATTTTTCAACAAGACTTGGCACCTGCACACAGTGCCAAAGCTACCAATACCTGGTTTAAGGACCATGGTATCCCTTGGCCAGCAAACTCGCCTGACCTTAACCTTAATGGTATTGTGAAAAGGAAGATGCGATATGCCAGACCCAACAATGCAGAAGAGCTGAAGGCCACTATCAGAGCAACCTGGGCTTTCATAACACCTGAGCAGTGCCACAGACTGATCGACTCCATTTCTGCAGTAATTCAGACTAAGGGAGCCCAAATAAGTACACTTTTCAGTTGGCTCAGATTTCTAAAAATCCTTTCTTTGTATATATCTTAAGTAATATTCAAATTTTCTGAGATACTGAATTTAGGATTTTCCTTAGTTGTCAGTTATAATCTTTATGAAAAGAAATAAACATTTGAAATATATCAGTCTGTGTGTAATGAATCATTCATGAATACAAAAGTTTCACTTTTTGAATGGAATTATTAAAATAAATCAATTTTTTGATGATATTCTAATAATATGACCTGCAGCTGTATATTTATTGTCCAACATTCCCAATTTTTCTGATGCATGTGTAACAAGCGTGACATGAAGTGGATTCCAAATGCAAAAGTTTAGTAAAGTTAGCTCCCTCTTCTTAGATTTGTGACGACCCGGCGATTCTTCCTTCAGTTGCATCAAGCCGAGCCCATTATGTCAGTGTCAGCTTTATTTATATAGCAAATTTAAAATAGCCAGTGTCCTACCAAAGTGCTTTATAATAAAAAAGGCACACAATAAAAGCAATAATTGTTTTTACCATTTACTATTAAAAATATTATTACATTAGAAACTTGTTATAAGCAATTAAACACACTGGTATTAAGCCATGGCAGCGCAAATTTTAGTTGTGTTTAAGTACATTTTGTGCGTGCACTTTAAATAAAGCACAACAAGTAGAAGCATAATTGTTTTATACTTTATGGACTTCAATCATATTTCTAATACAGTACTATTTTTCCTGAGCTTTGCCAACCACAAGCGCCTCCTCTGATAATTTCTTGCATTCCTTTCCCTGGTTTGTAATAACTTTTGAAATACGATAATATTCCAAATGTTTTTCTCAATCTGTCCTATTGGTACAACCAGGGCCGGTGTGAAGAGGGGGGCATTCGCGGGCCGTGCCCCCCAAACAGGTTTTTGTGCCCCCCTACAATTTTTTTTTATTAATTTAATATATATCAAGAATAATTAAAATAAATTAAACATTGAATGTTTTATGACTTTTAATGTAATCAAATGAGGAAAATATAGTGGATACATGTTTTCTTTAATTAAAATAGACCAGTTTCTCTGATTGGTTGTATTGCGGGGTCTCATGCGTCTTTACGTCTTTAGCATATTTGTGACTTGATACTAGCAACGTGTTTTTTCGCGTCATTTTACACGCCGCCTTCAGCTATTTTAAAGGTAAGTTAGCGTTGTTTAATTTACGTAAGCTTAAATGTGAAGTGTGGCTATAGACCGTTAACACCATTGCGACGTGATTATGGTAAAGCGGCTTTTAGGACGCGGTGTGCGCTGCGCTATGAAACCCATTCATTTAAATGGCTTGCGCCACGCAAGGGCGGTTTGCTGTTTTGTCGAGCAAAGCGCGGTCGAGTTCAAAATAGTTTTGCGCATAGTTTGTGATCTTTTGCACTTTATACGAGAAATGAGCTGACAGTCAGTACCAGTTGTATGAGTGTGTGCTTGCACTGTATTTGTTGTTTTAATGCCTTGTTTTTGCAAGTTATTGTTGCTATTGCGTGCCCCAGGGCCGGCCCTGGGCATAGGCGGAATAGGCAAATGCTAAGGGCGCCGCCGACCCCTTGGTTAGTTATGGTCTGGCGCCGGCTCTGGGTACAACCTCAAACACGGCAATAATTAACCATTTTCCTTGACGACTTTCAGGATATACATGTGCTCTGTTGTGATAATAGGTTGTAATACGATGCCGAGTGCCTCCAATATGGCGACCTCCGCTCTGATGACGCGTCGTGAAAACCCTCTATCAGTCACACAAGATTAATTTTATGATATGTGTACGTAAATTATTTTTTAATTCTGGTGTTATTTGCAATGTTTATGTTTTAATCGGGCAGGGTAATGGATTTATAAAAAAACGTTAAGGTGAGTGTGTCTGCTGCATTCTGTTAATGACATGGGTATAAATAAAGTTTTTTTTTGACATTCAGCTACACGGTCAGCGTTATTTCTCTGAACAAGTTTAGGTAACTTGTAAGTTTAGATAACATAATTACAAAACCAACAAATTACTGCATGCACATACGGTACAAAACATTATTATTTATTTGGATTTCAGAATGAGCACGTTTGTCATTAATACTAAATATGCTGCGGTCTGTCTGCTGATCTGATACTGTAATGAAGATGAATGTATAATAACTGATTAAAAAGTAATTTAGTAAATAACTATGTATATGCTTAGGACGTTTGTGTTGTAATAATGTACAGGGTAACTTCAGATATAAAAACGAAGACTAGAAAAGTGATGTTTTGGGTATACCAACATGGCGGCGCGGTGGCTTCACAAGTGTGACGTCATGCGCAATCCAGTCATTTATATAGATCAGTAGGTTTAAGCTGTTTTGGGTCAGTATGTCTACCTTGAATTGTTAATGTTTTGCCAAGTGTTTAGAGTTGCTTTCAAAAGATAATGTAAGTAGGTCTTCAAAAAAATGGATACAGACCACAAATCGGACTTGGTCATCAAGATTTGCAGTGTAAATCCAGCCTAAGGTAATAGTCCTATTGCAGGAGGCAGGTCAGCCACATCTCTTGCAACATTTAAAAAAAAACTTTTTTAAAAATACTTTACAGAGAGATCTCTATCTCTATCTTTTTTAAATCATAACTCTACCTCTCTCTATTCTCTCTTTCAGGTATTGTTTCGGAATAGTGAAAACTTGTAACTTGGTAGAAGAACTTCTTGTATTATTGCCTCACTATGAAAAATCGTTTTATTGTTTCCTAATCACTGTGGATAAAAGCATCTGCTATAGATGTGTTCAGTCCATGTAATGTCTGGGGCAGACTGG
Source organism: Misgurnus anguillicaudatus (assembly GCF_027580225.2). Taxonomy (NCBI): domain Eukaryota; kingdom Metazoa; phylum Chordata; class Actinopteri; order Cypriniformes; family Cobitidae; genus Misgurnus; species Misgurnus anguillicaudatus. The sequence goes on along the minus strand of NW_027395277.1, from coordinate 523,711 downwards.
ACATTGCATGTTTGAGATACAACATCTTCTGTGGCATTCTGTGGGCTCTCACTGCACTGCATTTTTTTTCTGAACATCTGGGGTTCTGTGAAATCTTCCTTTAGTTAACCACATATCCTGTGTTGACTGCAGAGAGAGTTCTTCAGTAGATGGCAGCTAATTCATTTTCTGTTTTGCTGTAAGTCACAAAGCACCTGCACCCATGTTTTTCACACTCTCCTACTGTAGCTACATTACAGTTTTTCTAATATTTCTCAAATCATTCTAAATTTTGCAAAATAATGCGTGCATTTATCAGAACAATTTGTACAAAATGCACAACATCAGATTTCCTGCAAAAGCATTTATCTTGTTCAAAATCCTTTTGTTCATCTCTCAAAATATGTTTATTTCAGTCCCATCACAATGGAAAGTCCTTGTCTTAATGGTTATGAAGTCGAAATGTTTAGCAATGTTGTAACAAGAGCACACAATTATAGGTGTAATTATTTTCTGATGATGTCAACTTTATAGCTACAGTTTTAATGATGATTGTAAATAAACATGGCTGCACCTTTTCAATTTCAACAAGTTACTCATTCTTGTATGTGAAATATTGATTGCAAAGGATTGGACAGAACTCACATTTACACCTTTACTTTTTTTCTGTACAAAATGTTACACACATTGTGGTATTGAATAAATCGTATTTTACGGTACGAATACAAAATAATAAAACTAGAATGGTTTAATGTAAAAAAAATCTAATCTCATCTCAAAATTTCCTCCTGATGACCTCCTGATGTCCCAGGCAGATTCTCATCCACATCACAACAGATATCTTTCCTCCCAGTCGCAATGTAGCAAATAATCACTCATCTAACACTTCACACATTTACATTTAGTCATTTTAGTCAATTCACTCACCTTCATCAACTGTCGCAGAAGAACTGAACAAGTGAGAACATCCTGTCAGTGTTGTGCAGCATGAAGTTGTCACTTTCATTTTCAAATTTAGAGGGGACATATCTCGTAAATGTGACTTTTTCCATGTTTAAGTGCTACAATTGGGTCTCCAGTGCTTCTATCAACCTAGAAAATGTGTAAAAGATCAACCCAGTAACTTAGTTTTGGTAAACCATTCTCTGCAAGCATGTAAAAAATAACTTATTGAAATTTGGCTCCCCTTGTGATGTCACTTTATGTAGTTTCTGTCATGACACGGAAGGAGAGACAGGACGCAAACGCAAAGTTCAAAAATAAATAACATTTAATAATAAAACACGAGGGATAAAATGGTGAATACGGTGAACACAGGAACATCCAAGACAGGGAACAGACGGGGTAGCAATGACAATGATCCAGCAGTGAGCAAACAGAAGACAGAGGTATATATACACACAGACTAAATGACAAACAGGTGTGATGAGGCAGGTAATTAATCAATGAATGTCCAGGTGATAACAATCGGAACAGAGACAAGACATGACACGGATTAACCGTGACAGTTTCATGAGGTGTGCAGATTCAACATGATATCTGATAATAAATATGTTGAACTGTTATTTTGTAAAGTATATATACATGATATTGTTATTTTGTAAAGTATATATACATGATATTTGCAGTCTTGTTGTAAAACACTCTTAAATGTTGGTGGGACTATAATACAGTTCTTCAAACACAATATACATAATTAAAAAATTACTGTACATGGCAAAAGGTACTCTAAAGAGAACCAGGCCTGTTGTGTTGTTATATATGCAGAGGCAATGAAACTTGTGCCAGGACAACAGCTGACAATGCCTGCCAAAATGCTGAAAATGCCATGTTTTTATTCTTGTGTTTTTTTTACTGTGATGATGAGATTAACTGTGCTTGGACTGGACTGCTGCCTTGAACTTGAAAACACATTTGCTGCGTCCGAAACCGTCTACTTCATACTATATAGTACACGAAAAGCAGTAGGCGAGGCGAGTAGTATGTCCGAATACATAGTATTCAAAAAACAGTATGCGAAAAGTACCCGGATGACCTACTACTTCCGGTTAGATTTTGCAGTGTGCATACGATGGACACTTCACTATCCCATGATGCCCCGGGAGAGGAGTTATCCAACGAAGAAGAAGAGGCATGCGGCTGTTTTCGCACTGAAATGACATGACGTGATGACGACGTATGTCACGTGATGTAGCAACATGGCGGATGTAGTACGTCCGAATCTCATTCATACTATCAGAATTCATACTATACAGTACCTACTGTTTTAACGGCAAGTAAGTAGGTACTTCATCTTATTCAGTAACTACTATACAGTATGCGGTTTCGGACGCAGCCTTTGTGTGCAGCATGGTGCTTTCTACCCAACAATAGTGCGCGTGCACAGAGCAAAATGAGTTAATGTTCACGTCTTTTAGGTTAACGAACAAGTACACATAAACATGTCTCAAAGTAGATGTCTTAGTGAGTATCATAGTAAACAACTGATTATCTTAAACATTTTAATGCATTCGATCTTATACAGTACGCCTGTTGAAGTCTCTGTCATTAAAGTTAACTAAATGAGAAAACAAGAAGAGAAAAACTGTCTAACTATAACTTTGTAACAAAGATGAATCCAAATTTATCTTAAATAGGCTCAAAAGTGTAGTAAGATTTGACAAAAGTTACTGCAGTTAAATATAAAGAGATATTTTGTTTCATTAACAGACAGTAAATCAGATGGGAGAAATAGAAAAGTTTAAAATTTAGCCTTACATTATGTTTACATGCCAGTAACCCATGCAGTCAGTGCACTAGCCTATAGGAATATTTATCTAATGTAGGGTAATATGAAGTAATCAGCAGTCTCATTCATGCTTTTTGCACATTGTTCTATTATACTCTCAGCCCCCCTAAAATGAAAACCCTAGAATTGCCCCTGCTTACATGTGACCTGGATAAAACCTGCCCTTTGAATTTTTCAAAACTTTGAACTCACTTGGGATCCAAAAAAAACAGGATTGTTCTGATCCCATCAGAAGGGTGGATTCAGTTGTGATTTTTTGAACCAAATAAAACCAGAGTTTTTTAAGTTAATGATCACAAATTAAATGTTTACTGATGATATATACATTTCTTCATATTTGAAGTACATATGAAGCATGTCACATTTAATGAGATATGGTAAACAAATTCTCAAAGCTGTCAAATACATGTCACTGTTGCTCACAGCTCTATAATTCCACAGTATATTAACAGCAATGACAACACCACATATACTCAGTCATTCAGTTAGCCTAGTTAATTTCTCAGAATTGGATCTCTAATTGCATGTCCAATGTGTCCTTCATTAGGTAAGAACATTGGTGGCTGTTCTGGTTCTATATCAGGCTCAAGTCCATCAAAATTGTCATCAAGAGAAAACTCAACATTTAAGATTTTATTTTTGATCTATAATATTGATCATAATGTTTCTGTTATGAAAAGTGTTTGCACTTCTATAAGCTACATCTGTTATCAATAGCAAAAATGTATATTTATACACTCAAGAATGTTTTAATGTAACACACAGATATTATATTTATAAGTTTATTTATTTGTAAAAACGATGTAAAGCTAAATAATATTTGAAGGCATGCAATGTAAAGCTTGATTATATGTTTCATAAATCTGTATAAGGTTTAAAAATGTCAAAGAAACTTGTGATCTACATTCACAAAGATGATTTGTGTTCATGTTAGCCTACTTCATCAAATTTACTGTTAGTCTTTCAATTAAAAATAAAATTATTTAATCATGAAACCCAGTTTTCACGCACACGCACACACACACACACACACACACACACACACACACACACACACACACACACACACACACACACACACACACACACACACACACACACACACACACACACACACACACACACACACACACGTTTCCATGTTTTGTGGGGATAACATGATCACAACATGATAAGGTACACACAAAATGTATTACTTTCAAAAAAGGATGAATTATCATTTCCAGATGATTTTTCTTGTAAGAATCCACACATTCCTTCTTAAATCTCCTCAAACGTAGATTCGTACATACATGGAATGATCATTTAGGGAATTTTTTCTTGCATTTAACCCTTTAACTGCCACACCAAGAAAAAGGCATTTGAAAAACTTTGACCGACCTTCAATGTTGAAATTTGATTGAAATCAGGTCAGTTGTTTGTTCAACGCTGAAACAACGGTGAATGGTTAATGGTTGCAAAAGGTTAATAAAATGTTTAAAAATCAACGTTGAAATTTGATTGAAATAATGTCAGTTGTTTTTCAATGTTGAATAAATTTGCAAAATCAAAAGGTAATTCAACGTTGATTCAACCTTGTCCTTGGCGTTGATTCAACGGTGAATCAACGTTAAAATGCCTGCTGGGTTATATCGCTGTAGTGAAATCATTTGTATTAAGGTAAGTAGTCTGCCTAAACATGGTTACTATAACTTTACTTAAAAGATTGTTTGCATTGCATTTGCTTTCTGTATGTGACTCCACTAATTAGGTTGTACAAGTCATTCAGTTTGTTTACGAACGTGATCTCGCTCTCATTCAGACTCAAAACAGCGACTCGGTCAGTGAAGCTTGTTTCAGTTAACGAGAACCTAAAAGATTTGTTCGAAAAGAACAATTCATCACCTAAAAGATTCATTCAAAAAGAATGATTCGTACACGAACATAACATCACTAAGCCTGAGTTAAACGGAGACTGAGGAGGATACATCAGTTATACTAGTTAAAAAGCAAGTGCAACTTGTTTGCTGTGTTCATTTATCGTGTAAATTCGAAAGTTTGTACTAAATGCATTTCATTTGTTTGTGTTTATTGGTGGGTTGTGTTTTTTCCTTTCATTTTAAACGGGTCCTCCTAAAATAATAATGACTTAATAAACAAAATCAGACTACTCCCGTTCAATAGACATTCAACTAGTTTTGAACAAACTGATGAGTTATGACCTTGCCAGTGATTTCTGTGATTTTGTAATTGCTCATTGTGTTTAAAATTGTACTTGATATGTTTGACCTTGAATTTGTGTATGGGATATTATCAATTTCTATTGCATTTCATGAATATGTGAAATATATTTGGTTTTACTTGCTTTAGATTGTGAAATGTAATTTTTGACTGAGAATTATTAAACAAATTTAAAGAAACAGGATCATATAGTGGAATGAGAATATTGAATAGGCTTTATGCCCAGCTGCACTACTTCCTGAACTTCAGCCAGCTCTTTGTTTCCTGTCTGCTATTATTGGACAAACTGATTAACTGATTAAGACTTCTTGGTGTCATTGAGATATTTGGCTGCACCGGTTACGTTGATCAATCCACCCAACAGACTAAATTTCATAGAGGCTTCAATGTTCAATAAGTTTGAATACTCAGCTTGAGCTTTTCTTCATTCCACAACGTGATTCCTGTAGAGAGAAACGTTTTTTTCAGCCAAAACAAAATAACAGAAATGTGTTAAAAGTAACAAAAATAAATTTGAATAATACAAAAAATAAATAACAGTATATGTATATTTTACTCATCTGTGCAAAGTTAAAGATCATTTTAGTGTGGTACCTGGCACGAGAGCATCTTTCCTGCAGTCGTAGAGCATCCCCAGCTGAAAGGGTCTCCCTAAAGCGGCAACTTCTATTACATTCACTCCTACTGACTCCATACTGAACACTGACAATATAAGAGCACATCAGTGAGGATAAAATCATTTATCATGAACATCTTAACATATCTAATTCTCCCACTTAGAAATCATGGAGGTGTCTGAAATTGTCATTGTAGGTGCATATCCACTGTGAGAGACATAATCTAAAAAAAATCCAGAAATTACATTATATGATTTTTTTTAAACTATTTATTTGTATGATACAACTGCAAATAAGTATTTAAACATCTGTCTATCAGCTAAAATTCTGACCCTCACAGACCTGTTAGTCTGCCTTTAAAATGTCTCCATTTATTATCCTAAATTAGATGCACCTGTTTGATGTCTATGTTGCATAAAGACACCTGTCCACCCCATACAATCAGTAAAAATCCAACTACTAACATGGCCAAGACTAAAGAGCTGTCCAAAGACACTAGAGACAAAATTGTACACCTGCACAAGGCTGGAAAGGGCTACGGGGAAATTGCCAAGCAGCTTGGTGAAAAAAGGTCCACTGTTGGAGCAATCATTAGAAAAAGGAAGAAGCTAAACATGACTGTCAATCTCCCTCGGACTGGGGCTCCATGCAAAATCTCACCTCGTGGGGTCTCAATGATCCTAAGAAAGGTGAGAAATCAGCCCAGAACTACACGAGAGGAGCTGGTCAATGACCTGAAAAGAGCTGGGACCACCGTTTCCAGGGTTACTAAGACGTCATGGTTTGAAATTATGCATGGCACGGAAGGTTCCCCTGCTTAAACCAGCACATGTCCAGGCCCGTCTTAAGTTTGCCAGTGACCATCTAGAGGAGTCATGGGAGAAAGTCATGTGGTCAGATGAGACCAAAATAGAACTTTTTGGTCATAATTCCACTAAACGTGTTTGGAAGAAGAATGATGAGTACCATCCCAAGAACACCATCCCTACTGTGAAGCATGGGGGTGGTAGCATTATGCTTTGGGGGTATTTTACTGCACATGGGACAGGGCGACTGCACTGTATTAAGGAGAGGATGACCGGGGCCATGTATTGCAAGATTTTGGGGAACAACCTCCTTCCCTCAGTTAGAGCATTGAAGATGGGTTGAGGCTGGGTCTTCCAACACGACAATGACCCGAAGCACACAGCCAGGATAACCAATTAGTGGCTCTGTAAGAAGCATATCAAGGTTCTGGCGTGGCCTAGCAAGTCTCCAGACCTAAACCCAATAGAGAATCTTTGGAGGGAGCTCAAACTCCGTTATTTTCTACGCCATCAGGAAAAGCTTGGCTCATGGTCACCTAGCAACGGACGACAGAACAGGAGCGCAACCTCCTATGCTTTGGAAAGTAAGAAGCAGCTTGACACACGTTTTCAGATGCAACTTGTGAATGGCCTCTTAAAAGTTCTAGTTTTACTATTTACTCATGAAACTAAGTAAATAAAAATATTTTTGCGACCGTTAGATGCGATGACTGTAGATGCGAGCCGCAGAGCATTCGTAACATATTCATTCAAGTCATTAAACAATATTATCATTACCAATATTATTATTTGCAAAGCAGGTAAAGATTATTAAACTAAATATAAAAAACAAGGATGTGCGTGCTACAATTACGAGTCGTTTTATAAGATCACATTTCCGCACTTAAAAAGCAGATAGGGACTCGTAAGAAGGCTAGCCCATAAAGCACTGCTGCGTGAGATTTTGTTGTTGTAAAACGCACATGAAAATATTGAATGTTTGTAAAGTCGTTCTAACCGTGGGTTCACACCAGCCGCGTTTGAGGACTCAAAATCGCGTCTACCGCGCCTAGTTTGCCACTTGAACAGTTTGAGTTAAGACACTTCATTCGCTCATGAAATTCTAACCATCGAGACATTCACGCGGAAATTTGCCTCATGGGAGGGGCTTCTGCGACTTCGCTTTCTTTCTGTAATCACGTCACTACTAGAGCAAGCTCCTGATTGGTTAACGTGGCGCATTTTTTCTGCCAAAGTCAACATTTTTCAACTCGCGTGTTTGCCACGGCAACGCTCAATTTGCGCCATTCACGCAAACTAGACGTGCAAATGAGGCGCAATCACGTCTAGCGTGCCGCACTAAATGCCTCATTTGTGCCGCGAGACTTAACATGGAAATCACTCGCGCTTGATGCCTTTACCGTGGCTGGTGTGAACACAGCATTAGAACATGCCCTGTGAACCGAAATTCACGATCGACTTTACTTTCAAGCTGTGATGTATTTCCAAGTAAAAAGAAATATAAAAAAGTGGGCGTGGCTTGTGTTTTTCACCATGCTTTGATTGAAAATATAGAAAAGTAGGCGTTTTATTCAGAAATGGACCAGGCAACAGACTCACAGTACGATTGGGTGGGGTTAAAGAATGATTGGCACAACATTTTTTAAATTTGATTAAAGTTTATTAGAGCACATGAATAAAAAAAGACTCAGATGGATGAATTGTTTATAATAAACATATAATATGCAATATTACATAAAAAAAAGAATAGTCATTTTTTGTTTCATTGGGACTTTAGGTGCTAAGATCAATCGACTAGTCTACTAACCATACCGTATGATTTTAGAAATAAAACTGTTATTTTCTTAAGTTCTTTATCTACATGATCGCTGTGGTCTTGTTGTAAAACAATGTAAATGTTTGGACTACAATACGGTTCTTTAAACATCACATTATCATTTAAAATATTTCTGCACATCAGGGGCAAAGGAAGCAGGCTAGTTGTTTTGTTATGTGTTTGTTTATTCTTCATATGACCTTTGTATTTTCATAATGTGAATATTATAGAAATGATTATCCTGTTATCTGCTGTCAATAAAAATGCATAAATAAAAGCACATTTAAGACACTCTTGGATGTTTTGAAGTGACACAGTCTTTTCTTCAGATGAAGACCAGATGTCACTGCTCGTCTGTTGTGGTTTATCTGCTCGTAAAGACAGCAGCTTAGCGTTTCAAGTTTTATTTGTCAAGTGTACAAATGTCAGTGTACACGATATCAAACTCTGCTGGCATTAAATTAAAGGGTCAACTTGGATCACATGAGTAACCTCTACCAATCAATAAAAACAATAACAATAACGTCAGGGTGTGTAGACTTTAGGTGCCTATGACATCAAAGTACCGTGAGAGAGCTTCGAGAGCAGACTGCACCGTATGGTTTCTCGACTAGATCTCGCGATACTTGATGTCATAGACATGTAGGCCTGCGCAGCGCTACATAATGTCAAACACATATTTCTTTACGTTGAACTGCCACAATCTAAAATTAGATTTGAACATAGCATTGATATTATTAACACAAAAATGTATTGTAACCTAACTGTTTTTTTTATCTGGAAGCTACAGAAAAATAATTTTTATTTTAGCAGTTTATACATCAGACTTGCCTTAAAGTGGCTTTCATTCACTTATTAATCAAAATGTATATTGCATTGTTTAATAAAAGTATAATTAAAAGCAGGTGTGGACAGTACTTAGTATTTAATCTAAGTATTTAACTTAAATTAAAAAAATTCCCAAGACAAACACTCTGATAAAGTACACATGCTTGGAAAATGTAACTTAGACTTAGTGTCTACTATCCACCTCTGATAAAAAGGTTGTTAATTTTTGTTTATTTCAATGACAATACATTACTCATTCATACATTAAAATAATTTATGCTTTAACCATTATTTCAATTTTCATGAGCAATTCTGTCCCCTCAGCAGCTCGACATTTCCGGGTTGTGACATCGGCGTGTTTTGAAACCTAAGTGGACAGCCGACAGGTGTTTTCGGTTTCAAAACACACCGGTGTCACAACCCGGAAATCTTGAGCTGCTCCGACTCCGGGGGGAGTCTTGTGCAACTCCTTGCTGCGTAGAATATGCGCAAATATTAGACGTATTCGACTTCATGCGGGGCCGGAAAGCAGACAGGTGGATGATATGACGTCAAGATACCGCGAGAGCAATTCGAGAAATCATACAGAGAAGTCTAAATCGAGTCGCTCTCGCGGTATTTGACGTCACCCGCCTGTCAGTTCTTGTGGCGCCGCATGAAGTGGCATGACGTCACTTCTGCCGTTGTTTCACACTACTGCTGACATAAACACCTCATATGAGGATTGATTTGGAAGAGCAGCACACGGATCAACAGCGTTGGCTTGTAGCACTAGAAAAACATGGTTGGTGGTTATTGACGGCATGCGAGCTAATGGTTAGCAGTACTAAAGTGGTTATGCTTGGGTCAGTGTAGAAATCACTGTTTCGTTTCCCTATCTCTGTGCTGTACGAGGATGGCCGAGATGTTTTCTCGTTTGAGCGTGTTTAAGCTTGCATGGAGCGGCATGAAAGCGAGCAGGAAAATGACGAATCGTGCTGCTAATTCTGCGCAGATGATACGCCGCTACAGCACAGTGAGTTCACACGTTTTATTAATATTTACTAAGAAACCGTCATAAAGGAAACATAAGCCAGTAATAAACGATCTAGCAGAAAGAGCAGACACAACAGGGCTTATGTTTCCATGAGTTTGGGGGTCATGTGTTTGTCTGATTTTCCGTGTAAACATTTAGTAACGTTAAGCTGCCTAGATAGCATTTTTTGGTTGCACGCGCATGAAATGACAAACATGCGAGCATTTGTGATCTAGCTAGGCAGCTTATCAGTTAGTGAAACAGGCAAACAATATAGAAAGAGCTTGGGATCATTAAATCATTGAATACACGTGAACTTTAACCTATAATTATTTGCCATGTCATGTTCCCCTAAATAACACAAGGGGTTGTAGTCAAAGTTTCACCTTTCTTTTGCACGAAATGAAAGGGCAAAGGGTAAAAGGGTGTGTTGTTTCAAAACAATCATACATCACTTTGGGCTGGTGTTGTTAAAGGGGTCATATCAACCTAGTCACTTAGTTTTGGTAAACCATTCTCTTCAAGCGTGTGAAAAAATATGCTTGTATGAGATGAGCAAATTCTTCACAGAATCGATCACTGGTGATCGTGCGAGATGATGAAAGCCGGTTAAAAAAAGTGTCCGAATTACGTCTGACTTGTTCTGATGTCATGCGACTTTGAAACATTTATGAATCTTTTATTTCGAATCATTGGTTCGGAGCATGTTTGGTTTGGTTTACTGAAACTTTAAAAGGACACACCCCAAAACGGCACATTTTTGCTTACACCTAACATTCTATAATAAATGATCTGTGGGGTATTTTTTTTAGCTCAAACTACACATGTACTCTATGTATTGATAGCAAATATTTGTTTTACATCTTAAAGGTGACATAGAATGATTGAACTAAGTATTTATCCTTGTTCTGTGATGTGACATGTAGACAAAAAAAATTGTTTGGGTCTATAATGCCTTAGAAGCTTCCTAAAAACCTATCTCAAAAAGCTCTATTAGAAGGAGGAATTTAAACAAGTGGTTTTGCACCTATTTGGCTCCCCCTACTGGCTTAATTTGCAATCTCATTACTGATTGGCTGACTTTGCTGCCACTCAAAAAATGTAGCCATTTATTTTAAAGTGGAGGTGCAGTTAGATGCCTGTGATGTCATAAGCATCAGTTTTTCAGATATGGCTGTTTTCTGGCTGACATTTCTAAAAGAGGAATATCTACGAGACTGAGATGTTTAGCATGTTTAGCACTTTTTGTGAATGTGGGTTGACTACCATTATTCAACAAAGACAAGGTAAAATGTTTTTTCATTCTCTGTCCCCTTTAAAAAAGTCTTGTTGTGAAATGTCCCTTCTAAAGTTCTGGGTTGGTAACGTTGTAGGTTCAGTCCATCATCATCATCCTCATTGTGTCTTTGATTAAGGTTGACATCAAGTTTCTCCAAAAAGACTTGTATTCAAGTGTTTTTAATGATCACTACCTACTAAAACTTGCCGTTATTTTTGCTTTGAGGACAATGAAATTATTCGTATCATGTGTGTTAACAGGAGCACGGTTTATTTGGGTTTCTCTTTGACATCGATGGAGTATTGGTACGCGGGCGGACGCCCATCCCTGCTGCTAAACAGTGTTTTAGAAACCTGGTGGATGGGAACGGAGACTACAAGGTTCCTGTGGTGTTTGTGACAAATGCGGGGAACAGTATGCGACAAACCAAAGCAAAACATCTTTCTCATCTTCTGGAGGTGGATGTGAGTCTCATCTGATGGCGCGTATTTACACCTATCAGATTGCCTTTGCTTATTTTAACATTTTATGCATACTATTTTATGCATAACAATATTTAGGATGTGTGTTTTTGATCTCTTTAAACAGGTGTCACCAGACCAGGTCATGTTGTCTCACAGTCCTCTGCGGATTTTCACTCAGTTTCACGACATGTGCGTCCTGGTGTCTGGACAGGGACCCATTGTAGATGTCGCACACAAGTATCCTTATCTCCTCAGTTTCCATTCAAGTTGATCGAGTAACGTAACGCATTACTTTATAAATGTACACATTAATATTTGAGTAATTTTTTTTCAAAAAATTAATGCAAGTTACTTTTTTTAGTTTAATTAATTTGATAAAAAAATGATGTACTGAATTAAACTAAACATAGTCACATTATGCACTCTATGCGTACGCGCTTGTGTGGGGACTTAAAAGTAACTTAATCATTACTTTCCATGAAAAGTAACAAAAAAGTAACGTAAGCATTACTTTCCATGAAAGTAACTAAAGCGTAACGTAAGCATTACTTTCCATGAATAGTAACTAAAAAGTAACGTAAGCATTACTTTCCATGAATAGTAACTAAAAAGTAACGTAAGCATTACTTTCCATGAAAAGTAACTAAAAAGTAACGTAAGCATTACTTTCCATGAAAGTAACTAAAGCGTAACGTAAGCATTACTTTCCATGAATAGTAACTAAAAAGTAACGTAAGCATTACTTTCCATGAAAAGTAACTAAAACGTAACGTAAGCATTACTTTCCATGAAAAGTAACTAAAACGTAACGTAAGAATTACTTTCCATGAAAGTAACTAAAAAGTAACGTAAGCATTACTTTCCATGAAAAGTAACTAAAAAGTAACGTAAGCATTACTTTCCATGAAAAGTAACTAAAAAGTAACGTAAGCATTACTTTCCATGAAAAGTAACGTAAGCATTACTTTCCATGAAAAGTAACTAAAAAGTAACGTAAGCATTACTTTCCATGAAAAGTAACTAAAAAGGTAACGTAAGCATTACTTTCCATGAAAAGTAACTAAAAAGTAACGTAAGCATTACTTTCCATGAAAAGTAACTAAAAAGTAACGTAAGCATTACTTTCCATGAAAAGTAACTAAAACGTAACGTAAGCATTACTTTCCATGAAAAGTAACTAAAACGTAACGTAAGCATTACTTTCCATGAAAAGTAACTAAAACGTAACGTAAGCATTACTTTCCATGAAAAGTAACTAAAACGTAACGTAAGCATTACTTTCCATGAAAAGTAACTAAAACGTAACGTAAGCATTACTTTCCATGAAAAGTAACTAAAACGTAACGTAAGCATTACTTTCCATGAAAAGTAACTAAAACGTAACGTAAGCATTACTTTCCATGAAAAGTAACTAAAAAGTAACGTAAGCATTACTTTCCATGAAAAGTAACTAAAAAGTAACGTAAGCATTACTTTCCATGAAAAGTAACTAAAACGTAACGTAAGCATTACTTTCCATGAAAAGTAACTAAAACGTAACGTAAGAATTACTTTCCATGAAAAGTAACTAAAAAGTAACGTAAGCATTACCAAACCTTTTTTGGGAGTAACTTAATATTGTAATGCATTACTTTTAAAAGTAACTTTTCCCAACACTGACTATATCATATACAAACTTAAATAAACATTTTAATGTATGTAATTTAATAAGTACAAAGATGGACATTTTGACATTATTTTGTGTGCAGGATTCAAGAAATGATCTGTGCATTTTATGGGAGAATGCAAGTACACATGGGGTGTGGCCTTAATGGGCGTTCAGTAAAAGCAGTGTGCATGTGACTGAGGAATGTGTAGGGTAGAAATTTAACTAAATCTGCATTAAATCCAGTTTTTCTAAACTATATTTAAATTTCCTGTTATAGGTAACTCTGCATTTTCTTTTCAAATTCCCAGTTTATTCACATTAATTCTCGTTTATTCCCATATATTCCTGATAATTCCCATGGAACATTTCCAGCCTTGAAAATTTTTGAGAATTTTGCAACCATAAAAACACATCATGCATGCTGTTGCATGGATGGGCCTAAACAGTTAAAAAACCTGGATATTCCTCCTAGTTATTATAGGAGGGATCTGCACAACATATAGGGGCGGTTTCCCGGACAGGGATTAGACTTGTCCTAGACTAAAACCTTTTTAAGAGCTGTCCAAACTGACAACAACTTTCACTGACATATTTTTAAATACATCAGGGCCCTTTGTTTTACCTCAAAATGCACACAGGTAATGTTTTTAGGAAGGCATGTTTGTTAAAGCTAGTTATATTTCCTAATTAAACTAAGGCCTAGTCCTGGATTAAGCTAATCCCTGTCCGGGAAACCGCCCCATAGAGACAAAAATATCCGGCTAGGTCAGGTGGCTTTTCTGTGTGGAGTTTGCATGTTCTCCCTGTGTCAGCGTGGGTTTTCTCCGGATAATCCGGTTTCCTCCCACAAGCCAAAAACATGCAGGTTAGGCAAATTGGAGATACCAAATTGTCCCTCCCCAACCTGTGTCTGGATTAACTTGTCTGGATAAAACTGGATTGACTTGATTGTATCGATTGACCGGTTCTCGCCATGAATATAGCCATGGATGCTGGAAAGGCGTATAAAAAAAGTACCCAAATAAGGAACTACCCAAAAAACACCCTAGCAACAGCTTGGTAACCACCTGCATCATATTAGCATCATGCATTCCTTCTGAAAACGTAAAAATCTTGTAGTGGCATGTTGTTGAAGATGTTGATAACCATCACACATCATTAGGGTTGTTAAGATGAGGAAATATTCCAAGTTGGAAACATAAGGGATTAAAGGAAATTATTTGAAAAAATGTGGGTAAGTTATACAAACAGACAGTATCACTTCCTTGACATCTGACTCATTTTGCAACCTTACACATCATATGATCTAAACATGTCATATCATAGAATATGTGTTTTTACGTTCTCTTTTATATCTAGTTAATCCTTGACAAAATGAACTCCAGTTTAGGTTTTAAGAACGTTGTGACCATTGATATGCTACGGGAGGCTCATCCTCTCTTGGACACGGTGGATCACAATCGCAGACCCAAAGAATTGGTGAGGAGAAATATTTCTAATAATATACATCACTGGTAGTTTTTATCTTTACTTTGAAGTTTCTGCCCAAATCTCTGACCCTCACTGACTTTATGATGTACACATTTTGTCACAGAATCCCCCATCTAAGTATTTACCACCAATTGAAGGTAAGTCAACCAACTGCTTCACTTTCTTTACTAACGCTTTGTTTTGTCTGTCTGATCTGTAATTTGCCTGTAATTTCAGCCGTAATCCTGTTTGGTGAGCCTGTCAGGTGGGAGACCAACTTACAACTGATTACTGATGTGCTCTTGACCAATGGGAGGCCAGGAAACCCTGTGACATCACTGAATTACCCTCACATCCCCGTACTGGCCTGTAATATGGATCTGCTGTGGATGGCCGAGGCAAAGAACCCACGGTTAGTAGTGGTAACGCTCGGTTATTTCAATCCTATATATATATGCATTTAGAAGATGAGGACTGATGACCACTGATGTTTCTGTCATTA
Organism: Misgurnus anguillicaudatus; assembly: GCF_027580225.2. NCBI lineage: Eukaryota > Metazoa > Chordata > Actinopteri > Cypriniformes > Cobitidae > Misgurnus > Misgurnus anguillicaudatus. The sequence continues at coordinate 508,279 of NW_027395277.1, read as the reverse complement.
GATTTGGTCACGGCATGTTTCTCGTCTGTCTGGAGAATATCTATAAGAAAATAACCGGCTGTGAGCTAAAATATGAAGCTCTTATTGGAAAACCCAGTTTGGTGACTTACAACTACGCAGAGGTGCTCATCAGAGAACAGGCAAAAAAGTTGGGCTGGACCGGACCTATTGAAAGACTTTATGCCATTGGGTGAGTTTTTATACTGTATGTCGACTTATTGACCGTTGACTGTATTTCATTGCTTTGGGTCATTTGACGGGTGTGTAATGTAGGGTTCACACCAGACGTGGTAGAGGTGGTTGACATGTTAAGTCAATGCAAAGACGCGATTAGGCATTGCGCTGAAGACGTGTGGCGCGCAAATTGAGCATTGCCGCGGGAAAAGCGCAAGTTGAAAAATTGAACTTCGGCAGATTAGGTCCTTCAGGACCTCGCTATAATAGTGACGTGATTACAGGAAGTCTCAGCGGAGTCGGAGAAGCCCCTTCCATGACTCGAGTTTCCACGTGAATGTCTCAAATGACTAGAATTTCACGCGCTAATGAAGCAAGTAAACTCAAATGTTTCAATCGTCCAACTACGCGCGAACAGTGCATTTTTTGCCGCCTCTACCGCATGTGGTGTGAACGCAGCAAAAGTGTTTAAAATCTGATTGTAATGTTTGTTTACATGTACATTCTATATAATCCCAACCAAACGTCTGTGCAAGTGCACAGCTAGGGTTGCCAGATTTGCATATCAAAAAAAAAAATTTAATTGTTACGTGCAAAAATCCTTGATCTTGCGGCAAGTTTTCTAAAAAAAAATTCAATGGAATATGCACGATATTTATGCAATTTTATGTGATAAAATTTTCTGAATTTGCAAAAATTGTTTGCAGTTTTTTCAGATTTTCAAAGATGTTCACGTTGCGTAATTACGTCACTTCCTAACATTCCCATGGCAACAGGGGACATGGCAGCGCTTGTGTGAAGTAAATGCAACAATTTTCAACTTTTTCCCCCGCTTAGATATATGCGAGGATTGAAATCATGCAAGCCCTGCATATTTTGCAGGGGGAAATCTGCAATTTATGCGGTGAAAGTGCGGCGTATTTGAAAAAATGCGCCCCCCGCTTAAATATGTGGACTTTGGCTGATTATGCATTGAATCATACGATCGCATAATCACGTTTTCTGGAGGTACTGAATAACTTGTAAATGAAATCCTGTCATCTTTAACCTGCAGGAAAAAATCAACTTGCCCAAATCCGAACAAAAAGCAGAGGACTTGGCAACGCAGCGCATAGCATCTCTCTTTAAGTTCACGCTTTGTCTTTTGCTGCGTTCAGACCAGCCGCGATAGAGGTATCAAGCACGAGTGATAAGTAAATGTAAAGACGCGTTGATGCCCGTCTGGAGATCTGGTGGCGCGGTAGACGGGATTCTGCCACATTCACACGTCTAGAGCATTGCCGCTGGAAACGCGCGGGCTAAATTTTTTTTACTTTGGCGGAAAAAGGCGCCGCGTTAACCAATCAGGAGCTTGCTCTAGTAGTGACATGATAACAGGAAGCGAGCGGAGTTGCAGAAGCCCCTCCCATGACGCGAATTTCCGCGTGAATGTGTTGATGACTAGAATTTCATGTGTGAAATTAAGCGAGTAAACTCAAAATGTTCAAGCAGCAAACTAGACGCAGTAAACGCGAATTTGACGCCTCAAACGCGTCTGGTGTGAACCCACGGTCAGGATAAATGTTCAGAGTTGAGTTGGAGAAAGTTGTTCTTAAGTAATTTTCAGTTATAGGCAAAGAAAACAGTTTATGAAAGTCGCAATGCAATTTTTTTTGCTTTATACAATGTTATGAAACACGTGAAAACGGCATATTGTACAGCGTGTGACCCAATTAATGTGTGTTTCCATTGCCTTGCTATTGCATGTTTATGTGATGAGAGTGATGTAATGTGTAAATAAGAGGTAAATATAAGACATAAGCACAATTTTCCTGCGCATGTTAACAAGTTAATTTTGCATCCGAGTGAGAAAATTCATACACCACCCCTTTTCACTGCAATCAAAATTTGCATCCGATCGACCTCAATCGTATTATTTATTTAAAGTGTTAACGTGAAAGCTTTTCAATCCGATTGAGCCATCAATACCATTACAAACAGATTATTTTAAGTCAAGTCAGCGTTAAAAAGAACAAACCGAGCACCATAAAGTATAATAAAAGTATTTTATAAAACTGTTAATTGTATGAAACTTTTCCTTTCTTTTATTTTAACGTTTAAACTTTTTTGTCTTTTCACATTGTTCGGCACTTTGTTCAACCTCAGGTTGTTAAAAAATATGCTTATAAATTGCTTCTCCCATAGTGACAACCCCATGACAGACATATACGGTGCAAACCTCTACAACCGTTACCTCAAAGCCATGAGTCGCACCCGTGCCCAGGCGCAAGCCCACAGCAGCCCATCCGGCCTCCAGTATGAAGTGATTGACGATGTCAAACAGTCTGGAGAGGTGTCCGTCGGAGGTTCGTTCGAGCAACGTCTGCCAGAGGGCTGCACCTCTATCCTGGTCTGCACGGGCGTCTACAGCCACGAACAGCAGGATGTGCCGTCTGACCCTGACGCAACTGTTACGGAGCAGCATATTTTTCACGGTCACCGGGACTTCCGATTTGATCCCAGCCTGACCCAGCCGGCCTTCATCGTCCAAGACGTTCAGGAAGCAGTGGAGCAGGTTTTTCAGTTAGAAGGTTGGCCGCTAGAATAAATCCACTTCTGTTGGTCTACACCAGATGCGATCGCTGCGAGGTGACGTGTCGAAATTATATTATAATCAGTGTGCCTGCCTGTGCTGGAAGCATCGAGTTGTTACCACATTTTAAGTTTTAATTGTTGCATTTCTAATTTAAAAAAATATATATTTTAGCTGTCTATCTTAAAGTCTTAATTTTTTACATTTAATTTGTAAAATTTTTGAACTTTTGACGATGACATCACATCCATTGATGATTTGGTCTTTTAGTTTTTAATTGCCTGTATTGTTTTTATGCGAGTTATTTTTCCTTCAAAACGAATAAAATTTTACAATTTACATTTTTTGACATATCTTTGTTTAGCTGTTATGTGCAGCTTCTGTGGCCAGTAAACATTGAGAGATTACGTGGGGCTTTGACGCTTCCAGTATCGACAATCTCAAGTCGACACGTGCCGTTCGCATCTGTCGTAGATCCGGTGGGCTGATTCACATGTGACGTTACTCAGTTGTTTAAACTGTTTGTGAAAAAATGTTGTCACGTTAAATGCATTGCACGTATTTTTTACACCAACCCTAACCTTGTTAGCTTCACATGAATCTCACATGATCTTAAAGTTAGGATGCATCCTCAAGCACTCTCATAGTACTGAAAGTGACGTGACTGTCAGGTACGGCAGCTTATACCCGACAAGTGACCTCTGCATTAAACGCATACCAGTGAGTAGTTCACACACGCACCCAGAGATATCACTGCACCTGGGGAACATTTAGGGAAAGATGCCTTGCTCAGGCGCACCTTTGTTGCAACCTGCCAGCTGTGAGACTTGGGTAACTAACCATTAGGCAACAACTGGGAGTTACAAGTTTTTGCCAATGCCATCAGGTCAAACAAAGCATTGCAGGAACTTCAGCGTGTGTTTAAATCCATAAGCCTGAGATTCATCTGTTAAGCTATACAAGTTAATGAACACAATGTCAATGCAAGTTTTTCACTGACACAAAATTTGTGTGACTTCTTTTGAGAAATGTGTTTACCACTTATTTGTGTGCCGCATCTTTCTTTTTAAGATGGTGCATCAAGTTAACACAACACTACCTTATTGTACCAAGGACAGATTTTCTGCCAATCTTAACTCTCACCGTCATGTCGATGCTGTATCTCTTCTTCTGGTCTGTGCTCTCCATGAACACTCCAAAACCTGTGATGTGTTTTTGTTTTTACTTTGTTAGATATATAGATTTTAACACTTTCCCCTATAATACACAGTCTGTTTTTAATAGATCATTTGTTTATATTTTGTGTGACCTATTTCAGAATAAATGTCCCAAATGACTTACTGTAGCTTGTATACATGTTTACAGAGTTACTTTAATAAATGCATTTGTTAAATTGTGAGATTGTGTTTGTGAGTTTTTCAGTTCAACTGAAATCAGGTTTAATGATATTGGACCGGACTTGAGGTTTTAATGATTTAATTTGTGGGAAAAGAAAGGGGTTTATTGTGAAACAATCTTGTATGTATGTATGCTTTCCAAAAGCATTGGATTAATCTCATAGATATGTCCTGCTTAAAACACTTCACACTATGAAACTAATCACGTAAAAGATGCAGGATACAATACAAGATTCAGTCAATTTCAACTATTTTGTCTCTTTATTAGATTTTATAGTCATAGCATCAAAAAATATTGGGGAAGTCACAATTGCATGCTTTATTATACCATTTAGATTTGTTTAGATATGAATTCATGATTCACTTTGTCATAGATCTCTAGTTTAATAATAGCTTTGCCCACCTTTTACAAAGTTAATTCAACCTTCAGTGCCTATATTCCAGACGCCTCTGCTTCAACTATTTTGCCTCTTTATTAGGTTTTACAGTCATAAATTAACATCATAAATGTTAGTGAAGTCACAATGTCATGCTATTTTATACCATTTACACATGAATTAAGGTGGGCTATAAATGAAAAGTTTTAGGCTAAACAACTATGTCATGGATCTCTAGTTTAATAATAGCTTCGCCCGCATTTGCCATAGTTGCTCTTAATTCAACCATCTGTGCCCTGTAGATGATTCCAAACACCTCTGCATTCCCACGGGTGTCTCTTTCCCACGAGGAGTCTCTCTCTTTAGACATGCAGTGGTACAGGAATTCATCACACTTACGGGTTATCTCCAACACCCCCACTCCCATTATGAGGTTGTAGTGGTCGGGAACAGAGAACAGAATAGCCATGCGTTCAGTGCACACCTGGTTCTGCATGTGATAGAGGTCATAGGTAAAGACGATGCCTCGAGTTGGAGTGAATTTGCAGACCTCGGTCCTGTTGGAGCCGATTGTGGGCTGAGGAGGATCACAGCAGTTCCCACCGGATATGAAGGCCCTGAGAAAAGTTAAGAGTTAGTCTGTAAACACTTACAAAGTAACAGGATTTTTCTGGAATAACACATTTTCTCATTTTAAGTGTTTCAGAATAGCTTGGTTTATTCTCAGTGGAACAAGTAATCTGAAAGACAAAACAAATGACAATGTATTCCTAAATGCACGGTAATCATTTTCTCCTTACTGTGGCTTGATGAGGTTGTAGACGTTGCTCATGTTGGTGATCTGTATCGTGCAGGTTTTGCTCGCTACACCCCCCCCCATGTTGTCACTTTTTCAGAACTGAAGGATCATGAAAGATTAGGAAAAACAAAGATTGTTTACCGAAGACTGGACAAATGCCTTTAAGAATATACATTTTGCATGTGCTATATGTAATTTTTGCCAAGCTATAAATTCTTAATTACAGCTGAGCTTCAATTTTTACTCCAAACACACCAATACAACATGCAAACAAATATTTTCATGTATATTTATTAAAATATTTGAGTAAATATTATACAAAGTCGGACATCACTTTTGGCCACTACTGCACAAACCCATCCAGGAAAACCCTCTGTATGTCTGTAACTATGGCAGCGGGCAGCATGCTAATGTGAAGTAGGCCCTTATAGTTACCGGTTGCATATGTCAGATTTTTACATGACTCAGAGTCAATGTAATGGTGAAGCAATGATTAAATAGTACAACTGATGGAAGGTTTGCAAAGCAATTTCATGCTCCCTTGTAAAAGTTTTTTTTTTTCAAAATACAAAAATACAGTAGTTTATTTTAAAGTTTTTTTCGATTGCTAAACGACAGTGGGCACAACTGGAGCTACATGTGCAAAACTCTAACTACAGTCTGCAATACCAAAAGTCACCTGAGCTAAACTGTACATATCACCTGCAAAACTCACTTCAAGAAACACAACTCTTAACACATGACTCAAAACAGCTCAGTGCAGACAAACACTAAACACAACCCTCACTGAGATAACACACACTGTCACTCACAACACACTGAGAGGAAAAACACTAACATCAAACACCAATACACAAAAATACTAACTTTTCATCTTTACAGTTTAAACAATTTCAGTGACTTCATACAAAGTAATGTTTTCTTCAAATAATTATTGATTGATTGATCACATGATTTATTGAAATTTTTAGGACAGAACAATTCTTTAAGGTAAATGAAAATTAGCAGTTTGCTTCAATAGTCTGTAGTCATTTATGGAATTACAGTAATGAAAAAAAAAGGTAGAATCTAAAAGTACATACTGTAATTCATATATGATTTTTTTTTTATAATTGAGTAGCTAATCCTTCCTCTCTCTAGCATCAGGCCACTACATGCCACCCTTCTCCCTCCACAAACCCGTCTTCCTTGTTCCATTTCCAAAATTAGTTTTTCTGAGCTCTACACACACACACACACACACACACACACACACACATATATATATATATATATGAAATTGGAATTTATATTTATATGAAATTGCAGTCAGCAGTGTTTGAAAGGCACAAGACTGAAATCAATTCTGTTTTGAATGTGTGGTTCACAGTTTTGACAGCAGTGTGTTAGCATTTGAACAAAGTGCTGTAAATCCACAGTGTTGTGCAGGTTGTGTTTAAAGTCATGGGATAAGTGTGTAGAGTTTTGAAAACTGTGTTCAAGCAATGAAAAACGAACTAGAGTTTGGTCCACATGAACTTCTGTTGTGCAGACTGTAGTTAGAGTTTTGCACATGTGACTCCAGTTGTGCCCACTGTCGTTTAGCAATTGAAAAAAACTGTAATACATCACGTGGCTGCTGTATTTTGTAGTTTATTTTGATACACTTAAAACTAAGGTATAGTATTTTATTTTAAAATATATTTTGATGCATCTTTGCCCAACCCATGGCAGCAGGTAGACAGATGAGTGCTATCTACAGTTTTAGCTCAGGTGCTGAAAGATCTCTAATAAAAACCTTGACTGCATGGCAGAATATTGCAGACACTTTTAGCAGGGCAGCACTATCCCGCCCCCTCAGATCACCATTAATGTTGAATGGGATTTTAATGATAACATGTGCCATTTAAAAATCATATCTGTAGTCTTTCTAGACGTGAATAATAAGCTAAATAGCAATATTTTTTGTTACCCAGCAAAACCTTGTCGAAAAGACGTTGAAACAATGACTTTCCCCCCTCAACCCCCTCACAGAAGGACAAAATTAGACATATAGACCAAGAACACTTTTTGTATCAGGCTGTAAACATATTTTTTTAATGTAAAGTTGGGCATTTTAACATGGAGGTCTATGGGAATTAACTCCTATTTGGAGCCAGCCTCTAGTTTTGTACTTAATATACCAAAACTTCTTCTTTATTACTTAAGATAATCTTATATTTGCTATTTTGAGATGCTATGAATATGAAATGTGCTTTTAAAATACTATCTCTGTAGTATTACATAAATGTATACCACTTGTAGTAAACTTGTAAAGTTTCCCATCTTTCATACAAAGATGGGTTCAGAATCAGATTACTACAAATGGTACCTAAATACATTTTTAAATACATTTTAGCATATTTTAGTTCATATTTAAGTACTAAAGAAGAATTTTAGTAGAATTAGCGTTAGAGCATAAAAGTAGATCACTTTAAATAAAGTATAAAAGTGTAGTTTTTCACTTGGGCATACTGTACACATAAAGTATTGCAGAACTTGCTCTGAAGCATCCAACATATCCTCCAACCCATTTCAGCCTGCAATGTTTTAAACATTCGTTTCTTAAATGCAACTCACACGAGCTATTAATGTTGCTGTCACAATCATCCTCAAAGCAAACTTCAAAGATAAATCAGACTTTATTACAGTTTTTTTTCAGTCGCTTTGGTACATTTCTCATTTCTCATACAAATAGCAAAACACCATGGATAATCTACAAAAGCCACTCTCTTACCCAAATTCTTAGTTCATCTCTCAAAAGTAAATATCTTTGTCAAGTACTTGTATCATTGTGTACGGATAAGACAGTCAAATTGTTTAGTCGTGTTGTCAATATAACAGTTTACTCTAAAGTGATGTTCTGATGTAAACTATGACAGTTACAGTAAATTGTAGGTTACACCTTAGTGTAAGTTGTGTGGGAGTTTGATTGCAAGAGACAGGACAAAATGTACATTTACGGTGTAACTGTTTGTCCTGTAATTCGTTGACAGACCATGTCATTGGCATATGGAAAGGAAAAGACAGCACTGCATAGCACAAAGAAAACAAACAAAAGTAGAAATGTGAACATGCCAGTGAAAGTCTAAAAGACGTCTAACATAGCCCAAAAATAGACAATGCATATACTTTTAGAACATGTAAAAGAAATGTTCTTACATGTTGGATTATCATACATTTTCTAGTTATTTTGGCAAAAATGGCAGGTAATCAAATTCAAGGTTATTTAGGGTAGAAGTGGTTTACTCATAGCCAGCTTAAAGGAATGGAAAAGAATGGAGCTTTCTGTAATGACTGTAAACAGGATCTCAGTTTCAAAATTGGATGATCTTTGGAAACAATTTAAGATTGATTTCCCTGAAGATGCCCTTGATAAAATGGTAGGTATGTCTAAAGAGGATAAACAGTTCATGGATCTTGTGTCTCAGTCTATAAAATTATTAGATGGTCATTACAGCATTGGTTTGCCGCTCAAGAATAAAGATCTGGTCTTTCCAAATAGCTGAATTGTTAGAACAACGGGCTTTGAACCTGCAATGGAAATGCAGGAAGGATCCCATATTTCAGGCAGATTATACTGCCTTCATGGATGATGTAATTTCCAAAGGATACGCAGAGAAGGTACCTGTGGAAAACTTGAAAGGCATGACAGCTGTGTTTGGAATATACCTCATTATGGGGTCTACCATTTGAAACTAGTGGCTCCTTTGAGAGAGTATCATTGAATGGACAACTACTTCAGGGACCAGACCTAACAAGCACTTTAATAAGTGTCCTTACAGCATTCAGAATGGAGCTTGTCACCTTAATGGCTGATGTTGAATCCATGTTCTATCAGGTGAGGGTTCCTTCAGAAGATTCTGACCTTTTAAGGTTTCTGTGGTGGTCAAAAGGTGACTTGAGTAAGAACTTGGAGGAATTCAGAATGGTTATACACCTGTTCGGAGCTTCCTCTTCCCCAAGTTGTTCTAACTATGCACTCAAGAGATGTACAGAGGACCATGGAAATGTATTTAATTTCAGAACAGCAGAAGTCATCAGTAATCACATGGATAATTGCCTTACTTTTAGTTCCTACAGAATCTGACGCAATCCAATTATATAAGGAACTTCATGCAATTTGTGCTAAAGGTGGATTTCATCTGACCAAATGGATGGGCAACAGTCGTGGAGTGTTGAATGCCATACCAGAAGAAGAACGGGTGAATGAAGTGAAGTATCTTGATTTGAACCATGATGTGCTTCCGATGGAAAGAGTACTGGGTGCACAGTGGTGTGCAGAATCTGATACCTTCAAATTTAAAGTAGTAATTAAAGAAAGTCCTTTTACTAGAAGAGGAATACTTTCTGTGATCAGTGCAGTATATGATCCCCTTGGATTTTTGTCTCCAGTAGTTCTTTTTGCAAAGAAAATTTTTCAGGATCTTTGCAGGGAAAAGATTAGATGGAATAGTGTTAGTCCCCTTAAATATGTACAGAGATGGAGAGACTGGCTTGAGGATCTTCATGGCTTGGAGAAATTTGAGACCAAAAGATGTTTGAAACCCTGTAGAGTTTGGAGAAGTCACGTTAGGTCAGTTACACCACTTCTCTGATGCCTGTGAAGAAGGCTATGGGGTTGTGTCACCGGGTGACTATGATAGGGCGGAACCAAAAGTGGCGGAGAAAGGTTCCGCCTGAAGACGGTTTCCGCCCGGGCCTGATTTTGAACTACACCACTTTGCTTCCTGATCTCCCTAGCAACGCAGAGCAGGAGAAAATGAGCAACAGGTGGGGTGAATTAGGCTGGCCGTCCACGATTGGAGGAGGGAGTGAAGACAAGCACATAAAAAGGTCCAAGAAGCACAAAGGAGGGGAAGTTGTTTTCGGGTGTGAGTCCCTTTATGCCTTGGGCAAAAGTAACCACACGCTCCGTCCCTGGAGGAGCCGAAAGGGCGCCGTTGATCCACGAATCACTTATGGTGTAAGGAAAGAGTGCGGCTGCCAGAAGAGGCGAAAGGGACGGGGCTGTGAAGATTAAAGGGACACCACACTGGGTGCTTGTTGTGTGCTTTGTGTACGCTGTGTTGCTGCTTTGCAGACGGACTACGCTGGTCTGATCGTTCCCCTGGGGAAGAGAGAAAAGGAAAGTCAGCTGGGCAAAGGAATACTGGGTGATTTCACTCGTGAGAGAGCGGATACAGAGCCATTGAGTTTGCAAATACAGGAGACTATTGACAACGAAGAGTGAGTAACAGCTGTAGTACTTTCTTGTGAAATACTTGGAAGAGGAGTTGCTTGGTGTGTGTCTTTTGTGTTTGAGGTCCCTGGCCCCACTGGAGAGGGAAGCGTGGGCGAGCCGCGGGTTGACCGGAAACACGGACGAGACAGTTGGTAAGAAGCGCCGTTTACCAATAAAGCAGTGGCCCTGCGGGAAAAGGAAGCGCGGGTGAGCCAGAGGAGTCATAAACATCACGCCGGGGCTGTGAATAACATACATCTTGCTCTCATCGTTAGCCTAACTATCGCCCAACTACCTTCTCGAGGAAGTCGAAGCCAGGTGGCTAGGTCGATTAAAAATCACGTGAAGTGTGTACAAGAATGCTGTGGGTGAGTTTCACTTATTGATGGTGTTTACGCTATGCTTGCTGTGTGTATGCTGTGCTTGTAGCGACCAAACTGCCTAGCCTCGAACGAGTCGCGAGGTGACGACATCTGTTGTGGCCTGAGTCATACGGAGAGGGAGAAAACCAAGCCTTGTCCCCCGGGTGTGTCAACGAGAGCTTCACTCCTCCAAAAAGCAGACAGTGGTGAAACCCAGTGAGTATTGTAGAAAGTGCACCGTGCGGGTTGAGGGTCATAGCTGTGTGTGTATTGACCTTTCTAACAGAAGCTCGTGGTGTGCGGAGCCCCGACGAGAGTTCGCCCCAACTCGAGACCCCGGTCGTGGAAGTAGGAGGGGGAGTTTGGAAAGCGTTCGGCTCCGCGCCACTGGACCCACCAGTCCCTACGACGCCCGGACAGCTTGAGTGGATGGGTGAAGGAATACGGTGCACCAACGCTGTAGCGAAAGTCCACTGTCTGTGAGTGAGCGCAAAGATCCCCAGTGCAGTGAGTAATTTATTCTGTGAAGTGAAATTAACCTGTGCTTATAGCAATTAACTACCTGTGTCCCAGCGAAGGCTTTGTGTGGATGAAGATCCCCAGTGCTGTGAGTAACGTATCCTGTGAAGTGAAATTAATCTGTGCATATAGCAATTAACTACCTGTGTCCCAGCGAAGGCTTTGTGCGAATGAAGATCCCCAGTGCTGTGAGTAACGTATCCTGTGAAGTGAAATTAATCTCTGCTTATAGCAATTAACTACCTGTGTCCCAGCGAAGGCTTTGTGTGAATGAAGATCCCCAGTGTCGGGAGTAACGTATCCTGTGAAGTGAAATCAATCTGTGCTTATAGCAATTACTTACCTGTGTCCCAGCGAAGGCTCTGTGTGTGAACGAAGATCTCCAGTGCTGTGAGTAACGTATCCTGTGAAGTGAAATTAATCTGTGCTTATAGCAATTACTTACCTGTGTCCCAGCGAAGGCTCTGTGTGTGAACGAAGATCCCCAGTGCTGTGAGTAACGTATCCTGTGAAGTGAAATTAATCTGTGCTTATAGCAATTACTTACCTGTGTCCCAGCGAAGGCTTGGTGTGAACGAAGATCCCCAGTGCTGTGAGTAACGTATCCTGTGAAGTGAAATTGACCTGTGTCTGAAGATATCACTTACCTGTGTTCCAGTAGATGCTCCGTGTAAACCAAGATCCCTGGTACTGGAAAGCCCTGTGAGAACCAAGACCCCCAGCGCCGTGAGTAACTGACCTTTGTGTAGTGACACTTACCTGGGTTCGCAGCAACCCCTGTCTGTATTCCAGTGCACGCTTGGTGGGAACGAAGACCCCCAGTGCCGCGAGTAACTTACCTTGGTGTGATGACATCTACCCGTGGTTGTGGTAATCACCTACCTGGTGCCAGCGAGTGCTCTGTGGTGTACGAAGCCCCCAGTACTGTTCCCCCATTCTTGTTTGATTCTGCCTCCAGGAAGAAGCGGAGCGCGCCACGGGTTTTAGGATCGGAGCCCCAAAGAAGCCCCTGTCCCCCGTCCTGGTCATAAGTGGCCCTGGAGGCGAGAAGAAGTCCCATCAGTTTTAAATTGCCTTTTCCCCTTTCCCCTTTTTCCCTTTTTTTAAATATTTAAATAAAGTTTATTTTAAACAAAGTTTACTCGTCTGTCTGGTCATTGGGGGTGGTCTTGGGGAAACTCCTCGAGGTGGAAGAGTTGAGAGGGGCGTGACCTTTAGTTTATTCGGGTCCGCCCCCGGCCGTGACAGTTGTGTCCTACCTGCTTCTACATAATAGTTGGAGCACTGTACATTCTGCTTTCTGATGGGTAAGGCTCGAGTAGCACCAGTGAAATCTACCACCATTGCCCGCATGGAACTTACAGCTGCCACTCTAGCCAGCTGAATGGATAGACTATGGAAAAGGGATCTAAAGATGAAGCTACAGGATTCAGTGTTTTGTTCTGACAGCACTGCTGTGTTAAAGTATATTCAAAATGAATCTTCCAGATATAAGTGTTTTGTTGACAACAGAGTGCCAGAGATTTTGAGAGCATCCAGTGCAGCTCAGTGGAGATACATAGATTCTATCAACAATCCAGCTGACCTTGCCTCAAGGGGGCTAAAGGTTAATATAAGGAGCAGACATGGACATTCGTTCCTCCGTTTCTTATTAGATCATAGGAAGAGTGGCCAAACAACCCAATTGATTTGGAAAGGAGTTTGGTACAAGATCCAGAAATCAAATAAGAAGGCATGGTTAACACACTACTGTTTCAAACTGAGGAGAAAGATGATGCTCTTACACGGCTAATCAATCACTATTCATCATGGTCATGTTTGAAGGAAGGTGTGGCCTGGATTCTTAGGTTGAGGAGAATACTTCTAGCTCATAGTAAAAAGAGAAAACAACTGAGGGAAACTCTTGATTGTACTGAATCTAATCAACTAAAGGGTAACATCGATGAAAACATGTGTAAACTACGATCCAGTATGTGTGAAGGCTATTTATAAGTAGAAGAGCTAGACAAAAGTGAGATGGAGATTGTCCGTTTTTCGCAAGGGATGAGGATTTTTGCAAAGGATGAGGCACCCCTGGGGTGCGTTTCCCGAACAATGATGCAACTCGCTGCTGAACCAACATAGAATGATGCATAGTTGGAGAAATGAACTACCTTGTCACGACTAATTGGCTTACGATGCTTACGGGAAACGCACCCCTGGAGAGGCTGCACGGGCTGAGCCAGGCTGCGTTCCACTCCAGTTTTAGCCACGCACTTGCGAGCTTCCCTAAACACTTCCCCTCGGGGGAATCCCTGTCGCCATTTTGAAGTGCGTTCCACTTTGTCAAGTGGACGAGGGAAGTTTATATGGACAGACCCTCGCTTCCTCGATTTTGACAGAGGGAGCGAGTCTACTTCATATGTACACTTCAGGCAGCTCCATATACCACAATGCAACACGATTGTGATGTCACTTCAGCAGCTCGCACTTTGCACAGTTCAAATGATGGAGGGGGCGGTCTCCACTTTCCATGTGATCAAGAGCTTAGGGCGATTCATTTGAACCCACTTCAAGTGTTCCAGCAGTAGTGAGCACTCTTACAATGTAAGCAATGATGTACATCTGAGTGAACGAGACTGAGGGAAGATAGCGAGGGAAGACGTTTCGACAGTAGCCGACTGGCCCTGCGTTCCAGTTCATTTCTTATGACCCTTGCGGTACTTTAAAACCATATGACACAGTCACATGCCTGCAGCGCCAGCTCAAGTCAGACAAAATTACTAACCGGCATGCACTGCTTCAAGTCAGCTGACGATCAGTCTGACAGGGTAGCTATTTAACGTCAATATCATCACTTATTTAAAGTAAAGGCCATTGTTAACAATTACCTTCGGCATCATTATCATCCACACAAGTATGTGAATTTTTTTTAAACATGGTTAAATGCTCAAACTAGTTGTTCAGATAGAAAACTTTAAACTTTACAATGATATCAAGACCATGTCTATGGGTTCAAGAATAACAAAATGCTAGCCATTTGAAAATCATCACCTTATTTTGTCCCATTGTTTTCCATTTTGCGCTGATAAAACAACCCTTGCACATCATTTAAATTCATTGAAATTTCATTGACTTGTATGTTAGCAATTAAACTATATCAAAGTTACAATTTCAAGAATGTTTTTACTCCGCACATCGCTTGAGGTAATCCGAAGTTTTGTCAGCCATGACAGCCGAGATTGTCACGTACCTACACACTGTCTGTCATCACGTCTTCCTCTGAAAAACTGTCGAGAACTTTGGGGGGTCGGCAGCTAGGTTATCGCTACCAAAATTTGCTTTATTTGCTCATAAAATGGCATCCAATAAGCCACATAATACGGTCAACAGAAAGTTGGTTCCCGCTACTTTACCTCTCAACTCGACAAAAGAGATAATAAAGAAAAACGGAAGAGATTACCTGTGCCTATGTAACCAATAAGAAGACCACGTGCCTAACCAATAAGACCACGTGCATAACCAATAAGAAAAAACAAAGAATTAAAGCACTTACTTTCCAGCCCTGTATTGCTTCTTTGACACAACTTAGGAATTATGCTATCAAAAAAAGTCCAAAATCATCATCTATACTCTGCCCTCTTAGGATAGAATTCATAATCTTGCTCACTGATCAAATCATTCTCTCCCAGATGCCTCCATGATGAGATCCTGCAGGAGGATTAAATATCCATTTGATACTCTTCTGGTTTAGAACATCATTGATTTTATCATGATTCCAGTTTTTAATGGCTTCCCCAGGGGTGCGTTTCCCGAACAACGATGTAACTCGCTGCTGAACCAATATAGTATGATGCATAGTTGGAGAAACAAACTACCTTGTCACGACTGTTGCAAGCACTGGTGTGTCCACGTGGGGGGTGGAGTACTAATTAATCTGTGCAAATCGATTTAATGTCAGATTATTGCTGTAAATAACATATATTGCATCGGAAGACTGATTTTGTTATCGTGATTTAGTTATATGTTGTTTATTTTCAAGATATTTAATTAATGTGCAAGTTTTCTTTTTACGTCACTCCTCCCAGGGATTCCCCAGGGTCTTAATGCTCATATGATTGTGCCCATCCGCAGTTTTCAAATGCAGCGGTTTCATTCTGTTTACAAACTTAAAGATGTAATATAAAATTGTAATATATTTAGAATGATGGATATAGAATACCAGACCCGGCGCCAGACACAAATTCACGGACGGGCATTTCATTTTTCAGGGGGGGCACAAATGAGAGCAACGTCACTGCAATGCATAATATCATTAATTATGCATTAAGTGGACAAAAAAGCGAGGAACAACTAACATACCTCTCCATTAATGCAATACAACGGAGAAGTCGTAAAGATTGGACCTAGCTTACTGAAGCAATCTAAACGCAAATAAAACGCGTCGCAGGGCTCGACATCAACGCTTGTCCGGTTAATATCAGAGACAAGTGGATTTTTTAAAAGGCCAAGTGAAAGAGAATTTTACTTACTCGACCGAAGTAGCCTAGTCTGATTAAAAACGCCAATAACAATCACCAAAACAGGATAATGATTCTGCATCCTTTAATCAATGGCGACCGAAAGTGTAAAATGTAAAAACGCAAAGTTAAACAAATAAGCACAGTAAACACAAAGTGTGTTAACAAAGTGGGTTAAACATACTGCGGAAAAAATGTGGATTTTTTAATAACATGATACAGTTAAGCAGCATCACATCACGGTTGAAAATGTGACAGATTTAATGACAGTTCACTACAAATAATTAATATTAAGCCACTTACATTTTAGACGCAATGTTGACTGTTTTTGTTGTTTCAGCAGCGAAAATAGTGAAAGATAACAGCAGAACCATAACGTGTCAGTCTCACTGCAGGCAGCACTCAATCATGTCTTAACATTAGCGGTGGCGCGCTTAGCAAACAACCAAACATTTCCGCGCTCACTACTGACAAACCAATCAAATTCGTTTAATATATATATATTTTTAAATCAGACCAAACACATTTTTATTTTTATTCATGAGTTATATATGTACAAAACAATAACTTTTAATTAATAACAGTGGCCTATTGATAAAAACATGGAGCTGGTGAACAGGTGAAGGGAGACCGCAGGTTCGTCCAGGGCGGGCACTAGTGACTCACAGGGCGGGCCCGGCCCCCTAAAGCCCGCCCATGGCGCCGGGACTGTAGAATACACTGCATGTTTTTTGCTTATTTTAATCAAAAGCATGATCAACGTAAGTCTACATATTATAATAACAAGGAACAGCACTTCTAACGACAGGTGAAGAGCTGTCGTTCAAACCACACAAGTTTGCGATGCAGCTTGCGAATGCTTGTTTGAACTATGGTTTCGGGAAACACCAAATCGTTGAACTTTGTCAGTAACGTCGAAACTTACGACAGTAGTTCGCTAATGATGCTTTCGGGAAACGCACCCCAGAGCAGCTGCACGGAGTTGTGATGAGGACACAAGTCTTCGTGATTGGTCGCCTCACTGATGACAACGATTACGTGCGTTTCAAGTTTAATCCAACCTTCAGTTCCACTAATAAACATTATAAATTCATGTTTTTCTTACAGGTAAAACACGTTAATATGCATACATATATTATATTGTGTCGTGTAATAAAATAAAAATTAAAATAACAAATTCTATTGGTATTTTAATAATATAGGCTTGTTTCCCGTTATTTTCGGGCATAGCCTGCAGTATAAGCAGCAATTAAAATATTCGATAGGCTTTCAAATGTTTCTGATTGCAACTTTTTATTAAAAGGTTTGTTTTTATTTGTTTGTTCTAATTCACTTCATTCGCGATTAAAAACAAGGAAACATGACGGCGCACATGTCATTACGGCAAGTAGCAAGCGGCAAATCTTGCCGGATCGGTCTTCGCAGCGCCAGATGATCTCGAACACACCTATTGTTTTACGTCTTTTCTGACTTCTGCAGCGAATTTAGTGTACAGTGCTATTTTTAGCCTTTCATTGATAAAACGAAAGCGGCTGATCTCCGCAGTTAAATTTTGCAAGCATTTGTTTCATTGTTCTTAAAAGTATTGCTCATTACTGTGAGACTGCGGCGTATGGAGCGAGATATGCGTCTTTATTACATGCGATAAATTAAATGATCTGAGAGAAATAAAACTATTTGAAAGAAAAAGTTATCACACTGATAGCAAAGAAGCATTTCATGAGAAAAAAAAGAATATTTGAGAGAAAAAGTTTTCATACCAATAGCAAAAAATAATAATATTTGAGACTAAAAAAAAGTTTTGAGAGAAAGTATTTTCTCATGATAGAACATAAAAAGTATAAATTTGAAATTTTTAAAATCATTTTTGAGAAAAAAAATCTCTCAAGTATATATTTTTTGCCATTAGTGTGAAAACATTTTCTCTAAAAAAAAAGTGTTTCTATCAAAACGCTTTTCTTTGCTCTCGATGCAATTTCTTGCTCTCGTGTCAGGATTTTGCTTTCTCTGTGAAAATTGTGTCATGGGCGGGGCCACGTTCCTATTGGCCAGTCGGGAAAGCATCGTCTTGTCTTGGGAATCGAACTGAATCATTACACCGTTGTTCGGTTCACCTAGATAGATGGCGTCTCTGCTTTTAGTTGAGCACGGACACTATAATGTTTGAGTAAGATGATGACACACAACTCGATGGATAGCTGGCTGAGCACGTTCACAGCACTGAAGATTAAACATTAAAAAATGAAATGGTACTCTTATTCATGAATGAATGTGTATTATATTATTAGCTTGCTAATCGCTAATTAGGCATCATGCTAGGTAAACTTGCAAATGCCAAATGGATGTTTTGAGTCACTCCTTATTTAGTGAGTAGTGATCTAGTTTCTACATTTGCACTTGCTAGCCTCAAAGCACCTGAAGAGTAGCTGCTTGTTCATCATATAGAACCTCCTGTATAACTTTTAACCAACGTTAGTGTGCATGGAGGAAGTACAGAAAAATAAGGGACGCCTAGCTGCCGCAGCGCGGGGGGCCACACGCGTCGGGGCTACGCCGGTGACCACAGTCCCGATGTACGTGCCATTGGTGGTATATCATAACTTAAATGTGTTTTTTGTTTTCATAAAAATATTAACATTGATACCATTATAATAAGATAGCTGCTATTGAAATCAGTGTGAACAGATGCACTCAGTCTCTCAATATCAATACACAGCTATGACAATAATAAATAGGGCAACAAAGTAATAATAATAATAATAATAATTTGTTACACTTATTTAGCGCTTTTCTGCAACACTCAAAGCGCTTTACATATAAAAGGGGGAATCTCCTCAACCACCACCACAAAAAAGCTTTGGAGGAACTTGTGAGATTTGAACCATATTTTTATTAACTTATTAAATTAACAGATCCATATGTAGTGGTACAAGGTGATTGACATGTAGTGGCACAAGGTATTTGACAGCTGTGTTCACCTATCGGATCATCAAATATCAATATCAATAATGTGTTATGTTTGTAACAACACTGGGTGTGTTAATTGTAACACATTGTTTTATGTTAAACTATTCAACAACACATTATGTGTTATTTCGTATTGATTTTGAGTTCATGTAAATAAAACACTAGATGTGTTGTCCGATGTCTCAATTTAACACATTCGTTTTAAGAGTGTATGTAAAACAAATCGCGTCCCGTATTGATTTGATACGCGTCATTTTGCCTGTAAATACGGGACGATTTCGTGTTTCACGGGACGGGTGGCATTGCCACCTTCCATGCACACTAACGTTGGTTAAAAGTTATACAGGAGGTTGTATATGATGAACAAGCAGTTACTCTTCAGGTGCTTTGAGGCTAGCAAGTGCAAATGTAGAAACTAGATCACTACTCACTAAATAAGGAGTGACTCAAAACATCCATTTGGCATTTGCAAGTTTACCTAGCATGATGGCTAATTAGCGATTAGCAAGCTAATAATATAATACTCATTCATTCATGAATAAGAGTACCATTTCATTTTTTTAATGTTTAATCTTCAGTGCTGTGAACTTGCTCAGCCAGCTATCCATCGAGTTGTGTGTCATCATCTTACTCAAACATTAGAGTCCGTGCTCAACTAAAAGCAGAGACAGCATCTATCTAGGTGAACCGAACAACGGTGTAATGATAGAGTTCGATTCCCAAGACTGGAGAGACGATGCTTTCCCGACTGGCCAATAGGAACGTGGCCACGCCCATGACACAATTTTCACAGAGAAAGCAAAATCCTGACACGAGAGCAAGAAATTGCATCGAGAGCAAAGAAAAGCGTTTTGATAGAAACACTTTTTTTTTTTAGAGAAAATGTTTTCACACTAATAGCAAAAAACATATACTTGAGAGATTTTTTTTCTCAAAAATAATTTTAAAAATTTCAAATGTATACTTTTTATGTTCTATCATGAGAAAATACTTTCTCTCAAAACTTTTTTTTAGTCTCAAATATTATTATTTTTTGCAATTGGTATGAAAACTTTTTCTCTCAAATATTCTTTTTTTTCTCATGAAATGCTTCTTTGCTATCAGTGTGATAACTTTTTCTTTCAAATAGTTTTATTTCTCTCAGATCATTTAATTTATCGCATGTAATAAAGACGCATATCTCGCTCCATAGCGGCGTAGCATTATAATAATCTGAATTATAGTTTATCATACTCCCATAATAAAAAAGCAGGGCCACAAACATTTAATATCATTAAAATAGTTGAGACGCTGTGCTTTTGTTTATTTAATTTATTTATAGTTTTGTAGCAATTTAGTTATGTTTTTGTCATTTTATTACTTTTTACTGGGCCTAAAATACTTGCGTTTATTTAATATTATTTATATTAATTATGTTTCAGTTTTTAATTAAGTTTAAGCTTTGATTTTTTTCCAGTTAATTCAGTGCTTCAACTTAACTCTTTCCCCGCCATTGACGAGATATCTCATCAATCAAGAGAAAACGCTTCCCCACCAATGACGAGTATTTCCGTCTTTCCGCAATACCGCTATTATCCACTAGGTGGATCCGCAACTTTTTAAACCCGGAAGTATTGCCCTATGGCAAGCTGCTGCATGTCTGTGTCTGTTTTAAAGATCGCTCTTAATGGGATCTCTATGAAAAGTCCGTCGCAAAAATGGAATTATCTCTGCTTTTTGCTCAAAATGTGGTGTTTTTGCAGAAACCTACCCATATTCAAAAGCTGATTACAAAAGAACTACTCAAATTAGGATGAAACGTTTTTTTTTGTTTGAAAGCAGAGGGTCTGTTCTTTCATTTGGTATATTGTATGTTTATATATTTGAAGAAAAACATTTTCTGGAAGGCATTAAACTTTTGTGAAAATCATGAAAAACGCTGGCGCTGGCTGGCAACTTTTTTAAAAAACGCTGGCGGTGAAAGAGTTAAACATCGTTTTCACAGAAGACTGGGGTTTTTAGCCAGACGGATGTCAGTCATGGTGTTCAGCTTTATTAATAAAGTCGGATCTATCTTTGAAGTTCGCTTTTGTGTCGTCTTTTCCTATGATGATGATGATGATGATGATGATATGACAGCGAAATTATTAGCTCGTGAGATTTGAATTTAAAGGGGACAGAGAATGAAAAACCATTTTTACCTTGTCTTTGTTGAATAATGGTAGTCTACCCACATTCACAAACATACAAAAAGTGCTAGACATGCTAAACGTCTCATAGAAATTCCTCTTTTAGAAATCTCAGCCAAAAAACAGCCCAATCTGAAAAACTGATGCATATGACATCACAGGCATCTAACTGCCCCTTCACTTTAAAATAATTGGCTACATTTTTTGAGTGGCAGCAAAGTCAGCCAATCAGTAATGAGATTGCAAGTTAAGCCAGTAGAGGGAGCCAAATAGGTGCAAAACCCCCCACCCTAATAGAGCTATCTGAGAGATGTTTTTAGGAAGCTTCTAAGGCATTACAGACCCAAACAAAAAAATTTTTGTGTACATGCACATCACAAAACAAGGATAAATACTCCGTTCAATCATTCTATGTCACCTTTAGGGAATGAATGTTTAAAACCTCGCAGGCTGAAACATTAATCAAAGATACGCCACCTATGTCGCTGAATTCCCCTGCGCCGTATTTCATTTGCGCACTAAAATAATTCGCCTGAGATTAGGTAAGAGAGTTATTTCATGATTATCAGGCTTATGAATATTGTTATGCGATTTAATAGTGAAAGTTGAATGTGTATAGGCCTAATACAGGCAATAGAATATATGTAAATAAAAAAATGTAAAGGACCAGGAAATCAGTCACAATAGGGTATAGTGTGCCCCCCCCCAGTTATGCTATTCTGGCGCCGACTCTGCGGTGAATGCTTGAGACTTGAGAGCCCTGGGAATCGGAAACCTCTTAAGTGCCTTTGCGCAGTGCGCTTTAGACCATGCGCTTAGATCGTTAAAACAGGGCTCTTAAACTGTTAGCAGAGACAAAGTGAATCATAGACATACACCTGCAGACAAGAAGCAATGAGACTTTTCACTATCACTACAACTCACAAGTTTTATGCTCAGTGAAAGCCTCGATCTTAATTTGTACATTTGAGATTAAAGCTAACATGCAAACAAAAGGCATAACACAACACATAATTGGTTAAGTATGGCAGTCAGTGTGTAGTAAAATCGATTTTACTGCTCTTCTGTTGTACCTCAAGTTTGCAAGCACTGGTGTGTCCTCTTCTCACCAGTCCTCAACACTGGGAAAAAAAGAGTTTGAGGAAAGTTGACACTATTAGAAATACTTACTGCTTACTAAAAAATATAAAAATATACTAATACAGAATATACAGTATGAAGGGCTTTTCACAAAACAAGCTTCAATTAGGAAGTTTTCTTCTGATGAGTGTCAAAGTAATGGCCATATGGCAAAAATATACAACTATAAGATAATACACTGTTTTAGTTAACACTTTGTTGATGGCTACGTTTAAGCAGAAACAATTAATGGGTTTTTATAAACATGTTGACAGGTCCCCCTCACAAAGTTACAATTGGGCCCAAGAAGTCGCTTGTAGAAAATATTCTTAAATCGACCGGGTGTAGTTAGCCTAGCTAGTGCCCAACCCTATTGGTTGCGCACTTGATTTCTGGAAAATCGAATTAAGCGCAAAATAAATCTGCAGGCTAAAAAAACAAGTTTAACAATTGTGTAAATTTAGAATCAAATGTAAACAAAAAGATTTACAGCTTTTTTTCCATTCAAAAACAGTACATATTTTAGGTGGATTTTAATTGCTAAAAAGTTCAAACAATGCAGCCTAACCATTTTGCTAAATAGCAGGCAGTGGGTTTTGTCCATTACAATGAAATGGTTGAAAATTCATGGTTTACATAAGAATATACAACTACCAAATCACATTTATTTTTTTACATTTAACATTAATTTAAACATTATTCATTTATAAATGTATTATACATATTTTATCTCTTTTAATTTACTAATTGAAATAAAAACATATTTCTTAACATTTATATAAATGTGTCTCTGTATACTATTATTATAAAGGTTTTTAATATAAAGGTTCACTTACCTTACTTAACACTTCGGTCCCAGCTTACCGAAGGAGCGAATAAGCAGCTCAAACGAATAGAAGGCTATGTCCGAATCCTCAGTATTCATAAGCAAGAAATCCCCGGATGCCATACTGAATACACAGCAAAACCACCAGTGTTAATTTAACTCTATGAGAGTTGATTTCAACACTATACCAGTGTTTATATAATTCTCACTGCCCAGAGTTAAAATAACACTCCAACTAGTGTTAAAGATTTTACTCCACCTTGGTGTTGATCATTTTACTCTGATAGTGTTAAAGAATTAACTCCAAACACTGCCTTTAAAACACCCATTAGAGTTAATTACACTTAAGTAGAGTCAATATTAAAACACTGATAGAGAGTTACTTGAACACTGAAAATAGTACTTCATCATACATCTTTGATTATTAATGACAACAAGAATTAAATTAAGCAAAGTTATTGACCACAAATTTATTTAACAAATTTATTTGACATTATTAAATATTTATAAAAAAATAAAGTTTCACTTGTGAACTTTTTCAAAATTTTCAGAGAGTGGTTATGTATACAGTCCTTTCAATTTTGCCAAGGAGTTTAAACAAAACTGGAAAAGTGTTTTAAAATCCATGTCTGACACACATCTAGGGCAAATCACAGCAAATCTTTCACTAAACATTCTGTAAAACAATACATCACAAAAGTAATCACAATTTTCTTCAGCACATTAATTAGAAATTTGGGCAAGGATAAAATGCATGCTGAAACCGTAAATGAGATACTAGTTACAGCTAGTTAAAAAAAGTTTGCTCTCAGCTCTCAATCTCTAGTTTTCCCAACATGTAAACTGTTGTTTGATTAAATTAGTTAAAGTAAAGGAGTCCATCATCATACATTACATTAAAAACAAAGTCAAATGCTAATAAAAGGGAGCCTTCCGACTGATGGGGTGAGATTCTTATCAAAAGCCACGTCAAAGTTCTCAAATCTGGCCGCAGATCCTGCTAACCGCAGTAAGGTACGGTTGTCATCCTACTCGTTGCTGAAGATGTTCTTCAAGGCTGGTACAAGACTATAAAAGATAAAGAACAACAGTTATTATATTAGACCTATACATCTGCATAACATTGAGAAAATCATTAGAGGTACAGAGCCACAGAGACAGATTTAGAAAGCAGGCTCTCCTACTTACCTTATGATACACCACAAGCCTGCTCACTGCAAATCTGATGCACTGATTCCGTTGAGGTGATGGTGGAAGGAGATGGAGCAGTAAAGGCAGTGTTGCCATGTCACTATCACAGTCTATGCTCTCACTGGTTCCTTGTAGGAGTCTTCCTTAAACAACATAAACAGACATGTCACAATACTGTACAATTAGGGCTGTGCAAAAATATCGATACAGCTAACTATCGTGATAGTTGGCTGTATCGAAAGTGTATCGATATTTCGATCGCTACTATTGATATTTTAAAACCAATCAAATTCTTCTGTGTGCGTCAAACGACCTCCTCTGCCTCTGCTGTAGTTGTCACTGTCCAGTTGTCTGCCATATACGGCCAATGTCACAGAAGTTAGAGGGAGTGAGAAAATGGCAGAAAATTTAAAAACACCTGCAGCTTTCAAAGAGCTGCAGGTGTTCAGTTCTATTTTTTTACATTTTTGATAAAAAAAAGAAAAAGTATTGCAATGTATCACAACATGCAACGCATTGTATCGTGATACGTATCGTATCGGGAGGCCCTTGCCAATACCCAGCTCTATGTACAATACATAATAGAGGTTGACCGATTTTTGGCATATTTTTAAAAATCGGCTTTGGCCGATTTTGCTGCAAAATTAGGCCGAATAATAGACAGGCGCATCTGCGGGCACCTAAGCGTTGTTGTAGAACTCGTGACGCTGCCTCTTGCCGCAAGCAGATAGCTCCCGTGTGTGTGCAGCCGTGCCTTGTTCACAAACAACTTTAGTAAACGATGGCGGAACAAGACATCACTGTCAGCACAATCAGTCACTTATAGCGCCTCAGAAATGATAATGTAAATGTGTTTAGAAAGATTTGCCCTAAATAACAGTCTCAACTAAAAAACATAGACATTTACTATGTTAACTTTATGATGAATAAATAATTTATCAGGTCTACCATATAAGGATTTTATCCTACAAAGCAATAAAAGCCATGGAAAAAAACTGATCAAAGATGACAGCAGAGTGTCAGGTAATATCTGTGTCTGATAAATGCATGGTGCAGAGGAGGTTGTAAAACTCTTCAGAAAGACCAGTCATAATTTTTTTAAATACTTTGACTTAAATAGTGACATTTTTACATTTAAAATATCTGCTAATGATGAGAACATTTTGATTATTATGTACATGTAGAAAATCAGCCAAACATATCGGCTGCCCTGATTTCTAAACATCGGCATCGGCCAGAGAAAAAGCCATATCGGTCGACCTCTAATACATAAGATGACAGACACATTTCAATTTGACAAATGAATAAAGATTTTGAAAGTCATCATTTATGAAAGCATGTATTTTGACAAATTAAATTAAAATAATGAAGTGCATTTACCAATATGTGCAACAAAAATGTTGACTAGGACTTCCACTATTCTGCTTAATGGCACAAATGACCATCTTCCAAAACACAACAAATGTTTGCTTGTTACTTCTTCACACACATTTAATTATGCATAGTGAAAATACTATGTGTATTCTTTTACCTCGGTCATGGAGTCATCTGTTGTCTTAGATTTCTTGGAACGACTTTGGTCAAGTTCAGATGGTAAATGACAGTGGCAGAAGCTGCTTGTTGCATCTGGTGACAAAAATTCATGACAAACACACAAAAACTGAAAAATAAACCTAAATTAGTTTTATAAAACAAAGATAATCATCACACTGTACCTTCATTTTGTCCTCTAACTGTAAGCAGCACATCTTGTAGAATGTCTTCCTCGATTTCAGTGTCATCAACAATGCATACATTAGTCCACAGTCAGTTTAGCTTACCACCTATGACAAAACACAAATTGCATTTTATATATATGTAGGAAGCAACAAATAAATGAACAGTGAAAAAAAATCACCTTCACTAATGAGCAAAAATAAATCAATCCTGCAGTTTGATACATTTCCTGGAGCCCTGATAACCAACTTCAGCAGCATGTTCCAAACCTGAAATAGTGATTGAATAAAAAACTTTGTATTATCAAACAAAATGTACTATAACATTAAATATGAAAATGTTTTTCATAAAGTTATTGCATCTTATTATAAAGTAATTTAACAAAAATATATGCAATAAAAAAACTGTGGCTTAGGTGAGTGACTTGGTTAACAAAAACTATTCAGGACAGGTTTTAGTACATTGATGATGAGTGTTCTTTTAATGTATTCCCATAAATGCACCTTTAAAGACCTTAACGCGCTTACGTGCGATTTCTTAATTTTCTACCTTCTGTAAAGTTGTGCATTCAAATCGCGCGTGGTCATGCGTCGTCATACGTAGATCAGACGCGCGTGAACAGCTTTGAACGCGGTTCAACCAATCAAATCTAATTCCAGCTATCCGTCACTATTAGGGCGAATTCCAATCGTTAGTCACCGTCCCTATGCCCTACTCCCTTCAAAGTGCAGACATACTCGTGTGTGAACTCTGAAAGAAGCAGCACACATTTAAAATGCTACATTTTAAGACAAGTTACATTAGGCGAAAAAACGTGCAAATCATTTTCTCTCACGAAGTGAATGACGCAGCCATTTACCACACCGCGTGTAACAAGCAGAAATAACTGACATTCACAATTTAATTACATTTAAACAGCGAAAATAACCCCCAAAGTCTAATTTATTAACAGTCTAAAATGAAGATATTGTGACAAATGTTACTAAATGTAACTAAGGAGTTAGTGATAAAGGTTGAATATCACAAACACCTGCATTGCATCATGTTTCTTTGCCCACATTGCTTGACTCACACCATAATCTGAAACCACCACCCTGAACGTAAGAGAACTGCACTAACTTAACTGTTTAAATGTACCCGCAAATACAAAATTAGCTATTTTTGCGTTGTTTTGCAAATACTTCGAGCACATACAGAATTATAGATTTTATTAATTATGTAATGTTAGACTAATTGTAGTGTAAGTTACCTCAATACAAAATTAAGAAAGCACATTTAATAACGTTAGTCTCTTAATAATAATAATTGGTTAACGTTACATATTTGTCCAAAATCACTCAAAAATTGAACTCATTGCATTATTTAAACAAAACTGCACCGTCATGAGGTAACGTTAAACCGATTAAACAACGTCAGCCAATTACAAATTGAAATTCAGTTCAGTTCAATTTTAAAGATTTCCTTGTGGTCACCCACCAAAATATTCACGATTTAACAAACCTACACGGATTATTTGCAGTTTATTATACATTTATCACCATCATATTTAACTTATTTGGCTTACCTCAGTAACGTGAGTCCAGGTCGGTCGATGCTGAGTAACTGACTTTCCCGCTTCAGAAAGAAGGGGCGTGGCGTGAATCTTAACTCCCCGCAAACGTTATTATTGGAACACTGGAAAGCAACACCCCCTTGTGGAAGTTTCTGACACTGTGAGTGATGATAAATTATAAACGAACACTACAACTAACACCTGACCACTCTAGAGTAGCGAACTCTGTAAAATCAACACTGGTGGTTTTGCTGTGTAGGCTACGCCCAGATTCTGAAGCATGGATCGATGTATACATTTCTTTCTGTCATCATAACGACCGGAGACCAGCAACTCATATGTTTTTCAAAAGCACGGCCGTCTAGCCACGAACATTAGGATTTGCCATCTGACCTTGAGCAGACGGTCACGTAGCAGCAGATTTGCAGGGACTATCGATTTGATACCAGTCTGACCAAGCCGTCTTTCATGGTCCAAGACGTTTGCAGAAAGGAGTGGAGCAGGTTTTTTATTTTATTATTTTGTCACGTTGAATGCATCAACCCTAACCTTGTTAGCATCAAATGTGAATCTCACATGATCTTGGGATTAGGATGCATCTGTAATGACTTGTAAGAGACGGAAGCAAGCGCAGGTGTAAAATAGAACAATGTTTATTTAAATATAAACAAAGAGAGAGTATTCAATGTCAATGCGGAAGTAATCCAGTCCGGTGTTGTTGGTGGCAATGGTGACGATGACTACGGTGGAAGTTGGTGCTTTGAGTGCGACGTTGGTGGAGTGGTGAGCAGTGGTGAAATCCAGACTGACACGGAACATCCACACGAAGACGACGACGACAATACACATCCAAACTGAAACACGTAATCCAAAGCACAGGGAACAACCAAGCAACACGGAGACTGAGCAAACAATAGAATCTGGCAGGGAACAGAAAGTCAGGTGAGTATATATGGAGATGATGTAATGATGGACAGTTGGAGCGAGACAATCAACACACAGGTGAAAGGGATTGCTCTAACGAGCACATGGCAGGGTAAGTGAGCAACACACACACACAAACATGACACGGAGGAAAACAATGGATTTTCCTACCGTGACAGTACCCCCTCCCCTAGGAACGCCCCTCGGCGTTCCCAGCCTGCTTTACCTGCTGATTGAATTCATCAATAAGGCGGTGATCCAGTATGTCCCGAGCAGGAACCCACCTTCTCTCCTCCGGACCGTAACCTTCCCAATCCACCAAGTACTGAAATCCGCGTCCCCTCCGTCTGGAGTCCAGAATACGGTTAACCGAATATGTGGTTTCCCCATTAACGATACGAGGCGGAGGGGGAACCGGGGCAGGCGGATTAAGACGGGAAAAAATCACCGGTTTAATTTTGGAAACGTGAAAGACGGGGTGAACCCTCCTGTACGCAGGAGGAAGGCTAAGACGCACTGTTACCGGATTAATGATTTTGGTAACAGAAAACGGGCCAATAAATTTGGGAGCAAGCTTATTCGAGACGGAACGCATCGGAATATTCTGGGTTGAAAGCCACACTCTTTGACCGACGACGTATCGGGGAGGCTTCGACCGGTGGCGATCGGCCTTGGCCTTGGTGCGTGACCTTGCCTGGAGCAGAGCTCTGCAAGCTCTGGTCCAGGTGCGGTGGCACCTCTGGACTAGTGCGTTTGCGGAGGGAACCGACACCTCGGATTCAGTACTGACAAAATTAGGTGGTTGGTACCCTAAACTACACTTAAATGGAGACATGCCCGTAGATGACACCGGCAGAGAATTGTGTGCGTACTCCACAATTGAGAGTTGCTGACACCAGGACGAAGGATTCTTGGAAACCAGACATCGCAACACCCTTTCGACGTCCTGATTGGCTCGCTCGGTTTGACCGTTGCTCTGGGGATGAAACCCGGATGAAAGACTAACAGTCGCCCCTAGCAATTTGCAGAACTCTCTCCAAAATTTGGACACAAACTGGGGACCCCTGTCAGAGACCACGTCTGTCGGGAGGCCATGTATTCGGAAGACGTGGTCAATGACAGCTACCGCTGTTTCCTTGGCTGATGGTAATTTGGGCAAGGGAATGAAATGGGTCGCCTTCGAGAACCGGTCCACTACGGTCAAAATCACCGTATTACCCTTAGAGGGTGGGAGGGCGGTAATAAAATCTAGCGAAATGTGGGACCAGGGTCTCGAAGGGACAGACAGCGGTAAAAGTAACCCATCTGGAGGACGATTGGAAGTCTTACCAACGGCACAAACCGAACAAGCCAAGACGAAGTCGTGGACGTCACGAGCCATACCAGGCCACCAAAATCGTTGCTTGACTAGAAACCTAGTTCTACTAACCCCTGGGTGACAAGCAACACTGGAACCATGACCCCACTGGAGGACGTCTGACCGTAACCCTTCCGGCACAAATAAACGGTTCGGTGGGCAGCGAGCCGGAGGCGTTACCCCTTCTAAGGCTGTCAAAACCTTCGATTCGACCTCCCATCTGAGCGCGGAGATAATGATTTTCTCCGGTAAAATGGGCTCGGGAGTAGCAGTACGATCGGAACGCTCAAAAAGACGGGATAAAGCATCGGGTTTGATGTTTTTGGAACCCGGCCGGTAAGAAAGTGTAAAATCGAAACGTCCGAAAAACAATGCCCACCGAGCCTGCCTGGAGTTAAGTCTTTTGGCAGTTCTAATGTATTCGAGATTCTTATGGTCCGTCCATACAATGAAAGGTACACCCGACCCCTCAAGCCAGTGACGCCATTCTTCCAGTGCTAGCTTGACCGCCAACAACTCTCGATTGCCAATGTCATAGTTAACTTCCGCAGGAGATAAACGATGGGAATAATACGCGCAAGGATGAACCTTTCCGTCTGAGGATGCGCGCTGGGACAACACTGCTCCTACCCCCACCTCTGACGCGTCGACCTCCACTATGAATTGACGTGAACGATCAGGGGTAACGAGAATGGGAGCTGAAACAAAGCAGCTTTTCAGTTTGGCAAACGCAGCCTCAGCTGCGTCTGACCACCTGAACGTCAAACCAGGGGAGGTCAAAGCGGTCAGAGGTGCGGCTAGTTGGCTGAAATTGCGAATGAAACGCCGGTAAAAATTGGCGAACCCCAGAAATCTCTGCAGGGCCTTGCGAGACTCTGGGGATGGCCAATCTACCACAGCCTTAACTTTCTCAGGATCCATGCGAACACCCTCAGTCGAAATGATGTGTCCTAAAAAAGAAACAGACTGTGCATGAAAAACGCATTTCTCCGCCTTGACAAAAAGCCCATTCTCTAACAACCGCAGAAGCACTCGTCGTACGTGTTGCAAATGTTCCTGGAGAGACGAAGAAAAAATCAATATGTCATCCAGGTAAACATATATGAACTGGTCTACCATGTCTCGCAACACGTCATTAACGAGTGCTTGGAAGACTGCCGGCGAGTTCGTGAGACCGAAAGGCATCACGCAGTACTCAAAATGGCCACGAGGGGTGTTAAACGCAGTCTTCCATTCATCCCCCTTCCTGATGCGAACCAAATGATATGCATTACGTAAGTCCAATTTAGTGAAAACGGACGCTCCCTGCAACCTCTCGAAGGCTGAAGACATCAACGGCAAAGGATAAGTATTCTTTACCGTGATGTTGTTCAACCCTCGGTAGTCAATACAAGGTCGCAAAGATCCGTCCTTCTTCCCCACAAAAAAGAACCCCGCCCCCGCTGGAGATGAGGAAGGGCGAATGAACCCCGTTGCCAGAGAATCAGAAATATATTTCTCCATGGCCTCCATCTCCGGAACGGACAGAGAGTATAACTTGCCCTTAGGCGGAAACGTACCTGGCAATAAGTCTATCGCACAGTCATAGGGACGATGAGGAGGAAGAGAATCAGCCCGCGACTTACTGAACACCTCCTTCAGGTCGTGGTACTCCGCGGGCACGGTAGACAAATCCACTGCTTTCCCCTGAAACACAGACTCAGACACAGAAACACAAGCAGAGACAAGACAGGACTTATGACACTCCTCGCTCCAGCTGATAACGGAACCCAATTTCCAGTCGATCCTGGGATTATGGAGATGAAGCCAAGGATGTCCAAGAACTATGGGGGAGAGAGCAGTGTCAGTAATAAAAAATGAAATAGTCTCTGTGTGGTTTCCGGAAGTGATGAGTGTGATAGGTGCCGTGGTGTACTTGATAGTGGGTAACCGAGCTCGACCCACCTGCATGGGTTCCGGATCTGAGAGACCACCGGCGGAAACTTCGTTGGACGGATCCGTGGACTCCGCTTGACGTAGGGACGGACCTTGAGTCTTCCTTTTGGCAGCGGTGGAAAGGCGTGCGTCAACCCGGATCGCCAAGTCCACCAACCCGTTGAGCGACTTCGGTAATTCCGCCGTGATGATCTCTCGATGGATCCGATCCGCCAACCCATGCAGGAAATGATCCCACTGCGCTTCCTCGTTCCACCTGCACTCCGCCGCCAGGGTACGGAACTCGATGGCATAGTCCGAGACCGACCGCTCCCCCTGCTGGAGATCCGTGAGGAGACGGGCGGCCTCCCTCCCGGCGACGGAGCGGTCGAAAACCCTCTTCATCTCCTCTGCGAGCGAGGCGAACGAGGAACAACAGCTGTCCTTGTTTTCCCATACCGCCGTCCCCCAGAGGGCAGCCTTGCCTTTGAGGAGCGAGAGCGTAAACGCCACCTTCGTCTCCTCGAGGAAGAAGGACCGGGGCTGTTGGGCGAAGTGTAAAGAGCAATGAGAGAGAAAAGTACGGCAATAGTTTGGCTCACCGGCGTATTTCTCCGGGATAGGCAGTCTCGGTTCCTGGATGAAACTACCCCCTGGAGGTGAAGATGGTGCGGGCGGCATGGGTGGCGCAGTGGGAGGCGTGATGTCCGGAGATCGCTGGGAGAGCTCGGAAACCTTCGCCACCATTACCTGGACGGCCTTCCGCATATCTTCGATGGTTTGATCCTGATGATCCATACGAGCCAGAGATCGCTGGAGAAACTCCTCCAACGCGGAGATCGGCTGACCACCTGCTGCTTCCATGTTGGCCAGATTCTTCTGTAATGACTTGTAAGAGACGGAAGCAAGCGCAGGTGTAAAATAGAACAATGTTTATTTAAATATAAACAAAGAGAGAGTATTCAATGTCAATGCGGAAGTAATCCAGTCCGGTGTTGTTGGTGGCAATGGTGACGATGACTACGGTGGAAGTTGGTGCTTTGAGTGCGACGTTGGTGGAGTGGTGAGCAGTGGTGAAATCCAGACTGACACGGAACATCCACACGAAGACGACGACGACAATACACATCCAAACTGAAACACGTAATCCAAAGCACAGGGAACAACCAAGCAACACGGAGACTGAGCAAACAATAGAATCTGGCAGGGAACAGAAAGTCAGGTGAGTATATATGGAGATGATGTAATGATGGACAGCTGGAGCGAGACAATCAACACACAGGTGAAAGGGATTGCTCTAACGAGCACATGGCAGGGTAAGTGAGCAACACACACACACAAACATGACACGGAGGAAAACAATGGATTTTCCTACCGTGACAGCATCTTCAAGCACTCTCATAGTACTGATATTAACACATCCCGTTTAAGTAGTGAATACACACAGAGCTATCACTGCACCTAGGGACATTTGGGGGAAAATGCCTTGGCACACCTTTGTTGCAACCTGCCAGCCGTGAGACTCCAACCAGCGACCTTTGGGTTATAAACTAACTCTAACCAGTAGTTTTTGCCAATGCCATCAGGTCAAACAAAGCATTTAAGGAACTTTAGCATGCGTTTTAATCCATGAGCCTGACATCCATCCATGAAGCCATACAAGTTAGTGAAGGAACAACACAATGTCAATGCAAGAAGAAAGTTTTTCTTTGGCACAAAATATGTGTGACTTCTTTTGAGAAATGTGTTCACCACTTAATTTTGTACCAAGTCTTTTTTAACATGGTGCATCAAGTTATAACTACACTATACCTTATTGTACCAACAGACTTTATGCCATTATAACCCTCATGTCGATGTATCACTTCTTCAGGTCTGTGCTCTCCATGAACACTTCAAACCCTGTGTTGTGTTTTTATTTTGTAAGATATAGATTTTAACACTTTCCCCTATAATACACAGTCTGTTTTTAACAGATCATTCATTTATACCATGTGTAGAATAATATACCTTGCAGAATAAATGTTGCAAATGAGTTTACTATAGCTGTAATGTTGTACTTGTGTACTTGTTTACAGAGTTAATTTAATAAATCTATGTTTGTTATAGTATTTCTGTGCTGGGCTGTGCAATAAATGAAACACTCTTGGTTATTTTAGAAAAGAGGGAGTGTCTAGTTCCGGTGTTTCATTAAACTGACATCACCACATCAAGTGCTGCACATTTTAAGGAACTTCAGTGGGCCTTTAAAATATAAAAGATACAGTATACAAGGCAGGATTCAGTAAATTTAAACAATTTTGCATTTTTATTAGATTTAACAGTCATAACATCATAAATGTTGGTGAAATTACAATTACAATTTAGATTTGTTTACATATGAATGTAGGTGGGATAAAAAAGAAAAGAAATTATTTTGCTAATTAAGCTAAACATTTTTTTTACATTTAGCCCATGCAAAATTATTTAGTGAGGCCCTAACTTTTTTTCTTAATATATCTTCGTTACCCAGAAATATTATTAAACAACATACAATTAATTGTCAAAACACATCTAACAGAACATATAGGGGCGGTTTTCCGGACAGGGCTTATCCTAGTCCCAGACTAAAATGCATGTTTGAGGTGACTTAATTTTAAAACACCTACTGAAATATCTTAACATATCAGGGCCATTGTTTTGTCTTCAGATGCACACCATTATTGCTTATTGTAAACTAAAAAAAATAAAAAAATGCAGCATAAAGTTAAAACAATTGATTTGAAAATCAATTCAATATTATTTTACACACTGTAAAAATTTTTGAGTTTACTCAACTCTTGGATGATGTAGTTCACGTAACTCAATTTACTGAGTAATGTCAACTTAAACCAACAAGTTGAACCAACTTAAACTGATTAGGTAATAAGCAAATTTCTATATTTTCTCAACTAGTGACTAAGTTGGGTAAAGAGTAATTAAATATCCAAATTCAACTAATCTACATGTTTTGGACTGTGGGAGTGTACACAGAAAGGTCTCATAAACAAAAGCCGTTTCTCAATGTCAAGGAAGGATCCTCGGAAGCTAGAATTTCGAGGATGCTACGTCATCGACGTCCGTCGAAGGACTGTTCCAATGTCAAGGATCCTCGAAATTTCAGCCAAGGACTGAGTCCTTCGTTCGAGAAATATCCCATATACAGGAAAGGATGCAAATTTGTATCCTTCGTGCTCTTCACGCGCTGAAATCACCCACAATCCTATGCGCGCAGCACCGAAAGCACACCTTTCAATCACGCAATGACGTAATGACGTGCACTTGTTAGCCTGTTCCATTTAACGTGTTCTCCGAATGCTTAAAAGGAGCCTCGCCTCGCCTCTGAAGGAAGTGACTTGTAAGGACTAGTCCTGCCAAGGAAGTATCCTTGACATTGAGAAACGGCTAAAGTCTTTGTCTGACTTAGCCCTTGCTTAAACCAGAGACCTTTTTGCTGTGGGGCAACAATGATGCGCGTTAACTCACTGTGCTGCCCTCTACACTGAACACACTTCTCAATCATGGTAACAATGAACAAACATCATTCTTTCAAAATTACTCTAAATACAACATATAACTAACATTAACAACATAGCAACATAAATAAAGCCAGCAAACATTAAAATCTTTTTTAGTAAATATTAACCAAAGAAGTGAACATGTCGCAATGCATGCACTGTAAAAATACTTTGCTGCCTTAAAATTTTTTGTTAAATCAACTTAGATTTACAAGTCATGTCAACAGAGATGAGTTGTCACAACTTATAAAATATAGTTGAGAAAAGTCAACTAAATTTATAAGAACTCACATGTAGTTATAACAACTCATCTCTAGTCAAAATAAATGAAATGACTTGTAAATCCGAGTTGATTCAACGAAAAATTTTAAAGCAGCAAAGTATTTTTTACAACATGCTGGGAACCATTCCGCCCATTGTTTTTTTAAATTGCTTGTTCAGATTACTCAGTTTGGCAAGTTGGGTGAATGAATTGGACAAAAAACTTATATATCTAAGTCCAGTCAACAAAATAATATTTGTTAGCTGAATGATTATGCTTTTTTTCATTCAGTGAACACAAAAATAATAAATTGACGCCCTTCAACAAAGAAATCTTTGTTCAAGTTACTTAATTTTCTTTGTTGAATGAACATTTAAAGTTGGATTTTTTTACAGTGCTGTTGTGACATGTGAATAGTTGACATAACTTATAAAAACTAGCTGGAGTTGTTTAACTTAAAATTTTCAGTTAAAGTAGCAAAAAATATATGTTGATTGACAAAAATGCTGTATTTCTTTTTACAGTGTAAGGTTTGTTTATTAAAACGTTTTACATGTCCCAATATAACTAAGGCCTAGTACTGGATTAATCTAAACCCTATCAAGGAAACTGCCCCAAAGTGTTTATTTTTATCAAAATAATGTCAGTATTCATCTTAAAAGAAGACAGAAAATAACATATCCTTTGAGGTTTACAATCTTCATATTTATAATATGTCCTATACCATTTCAACCTGCATTAATACATGCTAACAAAATGAAATTGATTTCTAAAGTATGTGCCATTAATTATCCTTTTAAAGTAAGTCAATCATTATCATCTTGCCATTACTTCTCGCGATTAACGAGAGGGTGTCCCAAGGGGATGCATACCCTTTCGTATCATTAATATTAAATTTCAGATTGTTTGAATTATCAGCCGTCGGGGGCTTCTCAAATGTGGGACCCTAGACAATTGCCTGCCTGCCTGTCATATACGCCTCAAGTTTAATAATAGCTTTGCATATATTTGACATAGTTGCTCTTAATTTAACAGTCTCTGCATTGTAGGTCTTTTCAGACCCATCTGCCTTCTCGCAGGTAAGACTGAGGTCTTGCCCCCGTAATACATGCAGTGGTGCAGGGCTGCATCACATGTACGGGTGCTCTCGAACACCTCGAATCCAAAGAGGTTCACGAATTGACAGTCGTCGAAGGGAACGGAGAACAAAATAGCCATGCGTTCAGTGCACACCTGGTTCTCCATGTGGAAAAGGTCATAGGTCAAGACACCTATGGCTCCGCAGGCAGTGCCTGGAGTTTTAGTAATTGCACAGACCCCGGTCATGGTGGAGCTGATTGTGGGCTTAGGAGGACGGCAGCAGTACCCACTGTACGTATAGACTCTGAGAGAAATTTATAGTTAGTTTTTCTTGGATAACACATTTGCTCATTTTATGTAGCCTACTTGGATTCATCAGAATGGCATGGTTGATTATTAGGGAAAGTATAAAAGACAGTGTATCCCTATGCACATTTTCTCCTTACTGTGGGTGGATGATTTTCTAGTGGTCGCTTATGTTGGTTATCTCTATCGTGCAGTTCCTGATGGGGTCAAAAGTTGCTGACATGCTCTCTGCAGTCTGCATGTTGTCACTTTTTCAGACCTGAAGGATCATAAAAATTAGGAAAAAACAAAGATTGTTTGACAAATGCCTTTGCAAATATGAATTTTACACGTTTTTTTTTTTTTGCCAAGCCTGCATAAATTCTTCTCATAGCTGAGCTGCAGTGTATACCCCAAACACACTAATGCAACATTCATTTTTAATGTATTTTTTTATTAAATATTTGAAGGAACAGTATGTAAGAAATGTATATAAATTAATCATAAAATGGCCCTGATATGTCACTAGACATTAAGAAATCATTTTCATTTCAAATACTTATATCACTCACACCAGTGGTCTGGCCAGGATATTGTCTGGGGCAGGCGCATTGTTGGCACGTTGCTATTTTAATGCAACTAAGCCATTGACCAACTAAAACCTGGCCTAAAGTCAATGGCGCAATATTGCGCCTATAAACGGTACGACTACGGGCGTTTGTTTGTTTATTAGACACATAGATGCGCAGCAGCACACAAACATTTTTAAATATAAAAAATTTAAGGATTAAAATGTAAAAGATTATTATTGAGTCTCTTGGACAAACATGCTTCAGCTGTAGCCTGTTAAGTAAGCTGATTTTGCTTTTAAAAAGTGCTTATATTGCATTTATTTAGATTTTTAAAAAATGTTCACCCACGTATTTATTGTATATGATTTTTTTACATATTTGTAAATTATTATTATAAAAAAGTTTTGAGATTAGAGTGATCATGCATCATAACCGAGCTAGTGCCCAACATATCGTGTACCTACCTTACCAAAATAAACAGTGCAACGACCCTTTCAGACCCTTTGCCTCTTGCAGCCGTTTGCATCTCGTGGTAAAGCAGTAAAGTTACCGATGTTCATTTGGGTTTTTGCTGTTTGCTGATCCAGGCAGTTTTTGCTGTTGTTGCTTTAAAAGATGTCTTTCATTTTGTGGCTCCTGTGCAGGTTGTCAATTCAGCAGAAATGTTTGCCATTGAATGCACTGATGACGTATGGTGTCTGCGTGGACTCGCAGCGCGGTGGGCATTCAAATTACGCTTACATATGAGGGACAAAAAAGGCAACGTCCGTTCGGACCGAAATCTATGATTGGTTGAACATGTTTTGGTCCTACGCCTTTCACAGATGACATACATTTCTACAAATACATTTAAACAACTTAACATAGGGATTGCTATCAGGATGTGAGGAGACTTTTAACCAGCATAACAAAAATGTTTCTGAATCCAATTAGATACCCTGCCTTTAAATAAAAACATATTTCTATAAACATTTATATAAATGTGTCTCTGTAGCCTATTCTATAAACTGTGCTGTTATTATAAAGGTTTTGTATAAAGATTAATTTACTTTTTACCTTCATCAAAACCCTTCTGTCCCAGCTGTAACCGAAGCAGGGGCGGATAAGCAGACGCAAACGAATCCTCAGTATTTATAAAAAAGTATAAGCAAGAAACCCCTGCATGCCCTATACTGCATCCGCCCAGATTGAAGCACTGATCGATAGATACATTTCTATCCCTGCTTGCACAGGATGCCACGGGAAAGCGAAGCATTAGTCATATCGACCGGAGACAGCAACTGTGGTGTTTTCAAATGTAAGGATCATGGTCTTCCTCATCCTCTGGGTCAACCATGTTCCCATTAAGAAGAGCAAGGTGGGGTGATGCGTGTATGGGGAGATGAGGCAGAAGGATGCACTTGCCTGCAGGTGGATGGCTGCCAGCATTAAAGTGCACAGGTGTTGGGTGTCGTTGACACTGCAGCACACCCTTGAACTGCAGAATGATGCTACAGTTAGTGCCGCAGGGATGATGTATTTTGTCGGGCAAGCTTGGAGGTTAGAGGGACACGTTTTACTGGTTGAAAAGCCTATTAATTTTCCCCATATTTTATTTATCACAAAAAAAGCTCAGTGATATGACACAGGTTTTGTCCAAAAAGTTCATCTTCACAGATTAACACAACTTTTATAAATGCTTTTACTAGAAATAAAAAACAGCAATTTAGACTTCAAAATTAATAAAAAGGTGTTCAAAAGGGTATGGTGTCTGGAAAATGCATTTTCCACACTGTAAAAAAATCTTTGCTGCCTTATTTAAAAAAAAAGAATTATTTAATTATGTTGGCTTGACAAAGCCAACATACTGTTATTGCTTTTAAACTTATTAGTGGTGCTTGCATTTATGCAAAGCATCACTATTACTATTCCTCAGGGATATTTTTCTTCTTCTTCTTCTTCTTCTTACATCCGGACACTTTTTTCGGCGCGTAACTCGTCCTGCACGCTTTGTCGTAGACTCATGAAAGAGGGCTCAAATCGACCGGATTATTGAGGAGAGGTGTGCTATGACTTTTATAAGCGATCGGGTGCAGGATTTCCGAAAGGGGGGTGAAAAACCACCCGAAAAATCCCATTGACTTAACATTGCGCCCAACTTTGACAAGTCATAGCTCCCCTCTAGGATTTTGTAGAAACATGTGGGTTACAACATTTGAAGAGGGTGGTAGGCTCTGTAAGAACATCCATCACATTGGGGTGTAAGTTGTACCCCTGGGGTGTAAGAGGCGCCCAAAAGTGCCCCAATGAAAAGTCAATGGGGGAAAATCCCATAGACTTAACATTGCAAAAATTTTGATGGGTCATAGGTACGAGTGAGGATTTCATAGAAACATGTGGGTTACCAAATTTGAAGAGGGTGGTAGGCTATGTAAGAACATACATGACATTGGGGTGTAAGTTGTACCCCTGGGGTGTAAGAGGCACCCGAAATTTCCCATTGACTTGGGGCAGGAAACATGCCCATATAAGGGAATAAAAAAGTTCCAGATGGGATATCTTTGCTTTACAATGTCGTAAAGACAAGGAGGTGGGCTCATTTTACTCGGGCATCCAATCAGTCTCTCAGGATCATCCCAGAGCTATTAAGCCACGCCCCTAGCAACAATTTTGGGCACCCTAGCAACATCTCCCATAGACTGCCATTATAAAATGCCCAGATGGATATCTTTGCAGCACATTGTCATAGAGACATGGGGGTGGGCTCATTTTACTCAGACATCCAATCAGTCTCTCAGGATCCTTACATAGGTTTTAAGCCACGCCCCTAGCAACCACTTTTGAGCACCCTAGCAACATAAAATTCAAACGGTTATATCTCGGCATCAGAACATCATAAAGACACGGGGGTTGGACCGTTTGACTCGTGACTCGGGGTGGAATCATTATGGGATGCCAATTTTTTCCCTAGCAACCAAATACAGTACCCTAGCAACAGAGTAAACAAAGCCTTATATCTCCGCATCAGAACATCGTAGAGACACGGGGGTTGGACCGTTTGACTCGTGACTCGGCGTGTAATCATTATGGGATGCCAATTTTTTCCCTAGCAACCAAATACAGTACCCTAGCAACAGAGTAAACAAAGCCTTATATCTCCGCATCAGAACATCGTAGAGACACGGGGGTTGGACCGTTTTACTTGTGGCTTGGAGTATGATCATTATGGGATGCCAATTTATTCCCTAGCAACCAAATACAACACCCTAGCAACAGAGTAAACAGAGCCTTATATCTCCGCATCAGAACATCGTAGAGACACGGGGGTTGGACCATTTGACTCGTGACTCGGAGTGTAATCATTATGGGATGCCAATTTTTTCCCTAGCAACCAAATACAGTACCCTAGCAACAGAGTAAACAAAGCCTTATATCTCCGCATCAGAACATCGTAGAGACACGGGGGTTGGACCGTTTGACTCGTGACTTGGAGTGTAATCATTATGGGATGCCAATTTTTTCCCTAGCAACCAAATACAGTACCCTAGCAACAGAGTAAACAAAGCCTTATATCTCCGCATCAGAACATCGTAGAGACACGGGGGTTGGACCGTTTGACTCGTGACTCGGAGGGTAATCACTAGTTGATGCCATTTTTTTCCCTAGCAACCAAATACAGTACCCTAGCAACAGACTAAACAAAGCCTTATATGTCCGCATCAGAACATCGTAGAGACACGGGGGTTGGACCGTTTGACTCATGACTTGGAGGGTAATCACTAGTGGATGGCAATTTTTTCCCTAGCAACCAAATACAGTACCCTAGCAACAGAGTAAACAAAGCCTTATATCTCCGCATCAGAACATCGTAGAGACACGGGGGTTGGACTGTTTGACTCGTGACTCGGAGTGTAATCATTATGGGATGCCAATTTTTTCCCTAGCAACCAAATACAGTACCCTAGCAACACAGTAAACAAAGCCTTATAACTCCGCATCAGAACATCGTAGAGACACGGGGGTTGGACCGTTTGACTTGTGACTCGGAGGGTAATCACTTGTGGATGCCATTTTTTTCCCTAGCAACCAAATACAGTACCCTAGCAACAGAGTAAACAAAGCCTTATATCTCCGCATCAGAACATCGTAGAGACACGGGGGTTGGACCGTTTGACTCGTGACTCGGAGGGTAATCACTAGTGGATGCCATTTTTTCCCCTAGCAACCAAATACAGTACCCTAGCAACAGAGTAAACAAAGCCTTATATCTCCGCATCAGAACATCGTAGAGACACGGGGGTTGGACCGTTTTACTTGTGACTAGGGGTGTAACAATTGGGCACATAATTGGCCACTCCCAAGCCACGCCCCTAGCAACCAAATTTGACCACCCTAGCAACCGAATAAACAAAGCCTTATATCTCCGCATCAGAACATCGTAGAGACACGGGGGTTGGACCGTTTGACTCGTGACTCGGAGGGTAATCAGTAGTGGATGCCAATTTTTTCCCTAGCAACCAAATACAGTACCCTAGCAACAGAGTAAACAAAGCCTTATATCTTTGCATCAGAACATCGTAGAGACACGGGGGTTGGACTGTTTGACTCGTGACTCGGAGGGTAATCACTAGTGGATGCCATTTTTTCCCCTAGCAACCAAATACAGTACCCTAGCAACAGAGTAAACAAAGCCTTATATCTCTGCATCAGAACATCGTAGAGACACGGGGGTTGGACCGTTTGACTTGTGACTTGGAGTGTAATCACCAGTGGATGCCATTTTTTCCCTAGCAACCAAATACAGTACCCTAGCAACAGAGTAAACA
The DNA here is from genome assembly GCF_027580225.2 of Misgurnus anguillicaudatus. Classification (NCBI taxonomy): domain Eukaryota; kingdom Metazoa; phylum Chordata; class Actinopteri; order Cypriniformes; family Cobitidae; genus Misgurnus; species Misgurnus anguillicaudatus. The sequence goes on along the minus strand of NW_027395277.1, from coordinate 466,064 downwards.
AAGCCTTATATCTCCGCATCAGAACATCGTAGAGACACGGGGGTTGGACCGTTTTACTTTTGGCTAGGAGTATAATCATATATGGTCCCCAGAATTTTGCCACGGCAAGCACCACTCACATTTTCTTCAGGAAATGTACCTATCTAGTTATGTTGGCTTTGAAAAAGCCAACATATTGTTATTGCTATTAAACTTATATCTTATTATTATTCTACCCCAAATTTCTGACACTAACTCGTCCTAGAGCTTTCAAGCTACATGCACCAAATTTTCCACGGACCTTCAGACTGGTCTGACTTAGTGTGCTATATCTTTTCTAACTGATGGGACCTTCCGAATTCCTAAACGGGGCGCTCAAACACCCCAAAATTTCCATTGACTTAACATTGAGACAAACTTTGACGGGCCATAGCTGCGAGTGAGAAACTTGTAGAAACTTGTGGCTTACCACATTTAAGGAGGCTGACAGGCTGTGTAAGAACATACCTCACAATGGGGTGTAAGCTGTACCCCTGGGGTGTAAGAAGCCCCCAAAATTTTCCATTGACTTATAATGGGGCAGGAAACATGCCCATAAAAGGGAATAAAAGCGCCCCAGATGGAATATCTTCACTTTAGAGTGTCGTAGAGACATGGGGGTGGGCTCATTTTACTCAGGCATCCAATCAGTCTCTTAGGATCGCCTTAGAGCTATTAAGCCACACCCCTAGCAACAATTTTGAGTACCCTAGCAACATCTCCCATAGACTACCATTATAAAAAGCCCAAATGGATATCTTTACACCAGAGTGTCATAGAGACATATGGGTGGGCTCATTTTACTCAGGCATCCAATCAGTCTTAATAGGATTCTTATTGAGGTGTTAAGCCACGCCCCTAGCAACCAAATATGAGCACCCTAGCAACATAACAAACAAAGCCTTATATCTCTGGATCTGAACATCATAGAGACATGGGGGTTGGGTCTTTGGGTCATGTTAGCTTCATGCTAAGTCATACTAGCTTCATGCTAGTTTCATGCTAGCTTTATGCTAATTTCATAATATATCTTGCTAACTTCATGCTAAATCATGTTAGCTTCATGTTAAATCTTGTTAGCTTCACGCTAAATAGTGCTAGCTTCATGCTAATCATGTTAGCATTATGCTAATCATGTTAGCTTCACGTTAAATCATGCTAACTTCATGCTAATTATGTTAACATCATGCTAGCTTCATGCTAATCATGCTAGCCTCCTGCTAGCTTCATGCTAATCATCCTAGCCTCATGCTAGCTTCATGCTAATCATGCTAACATCATGTTAGCTTCATGCTAGCTTCATTCTAATCATGCTAACATCATGTTAGCTTCATGCTAATCATGCTAGTTTCATGCTTATCATGTTAGCATCATGCTAGCTTCATGCGAATCATGCTAACATCATGCTAGCTTCATGCTAATCATGCTAGCTTCATGCTAATCATGCTAGCTTCATGCTAATCATGCTAGCTTCATGCTAATCATGCTAGCATCATGCTAATCATGCTAGCATCATGCTAGCTTCATGCTAATCATGCTAGCATCATGCTAGCTTCATGTTAATCATGCTAACATCATGCTAGCTTCATGCTAATCATGTTAGCTTCATGCTAATCATGCTAGCATCATGCTAATCATGCTAGCATCATGCTAGCTTCATGTTAATCATGCTAGCATCATGCTAGCTTCATGCTAATCATGTTAGCTTCATGCTTATCATGTTAGCATCATGCTAAATCATGTTAAATCATGCTACCTTCATACTTAAACATATTAACAGCCAGATAGCCTACTAAACTAAACTTCTGTCAAACCGTTTTAAACGTTCAGGCTACGCTTTTTCAAGCCAACATAAAGTTTGTCTTCAAACTTTAATATCTAGTTATTATTATTATTCTACCCCAAATTTCTGACACTAACTCGTCCTAGGGCTTTCAAGCTACATGCACCAAATTTTCCACAGACCTTCAGACTGGTCTGACTTAGTGTGCTATATCTTTTCTAACTGATGGGACCTTCCGAATTCCTAAACGGGGGGCTCGAACACCCCAAAATTTCCATTGACTTAACATTGAGACAAACTTTGACGGGTCATAGCTGTGAGTGAGAAACTTGTAGAAACTTGTGGCTTACCACATTTAAGGAGGCTGACAGGCTGTGTAAGAACATACCTCACAATGGGGTGTAAGCTGTACCCCTGGGGTGTAAGAGGCCCCCAAAATTTCCCATTGACTTATAATGGGGCAGGAAACATGCCCATAAAAGGGAATAAAAACGTCCCAGATGGAATTTCTTCACTTTAGAGTGTCGTAGAGACATGGGTGTGGGCTCATTTTACTCAGACAACCAATCAGTCTCTTAGGATCACCACAGAGCTATTAAGCCACGCCCCTAGCAACAATTTTGGGTACCCTAGCAACATCTCCCATAGACTACCATTATAAAAAGCACAGATGCATATCTTTGCACCAGCGTGTCATAGAGACATAGGGGTGGGCTCATATTACTCAGGCATCCAATCAGTCTCAATGGGATTCTTATTGAGGTATTAAGCCACGCCCCTAGCAACCAAATATGAGCACCCTAGCAACATAATAAACAAAGCCTTATATCTCTGGATCTGAACATCATAGAGACATGGGGGTTGGGTCTTTGGGTCATGTTAGCTTCATGCTAAGTCATACTAGCTTCATGCTAGTTTCATGCTAGCCTTATGCTAATTTCATGATATAGCTTGCTAACTTCATGCTAAATCATGTTAGCTTCATGTTAAATCTTGTTAGCTTCATGCTAATCATGCTACCATCATGCTAATCATGCTAACTTCATGTTAAATCATGTTAGCTTTATGCTAATCATGCTAACCTCATGCTTACTTCATGCTAATCATGCTAGCCTCATGCTAGCTTCATGCTAATCATGCTAGCATCATGTTAGCTTCAGGCTAATCATGCTAGCATTATGCCAGCTTCATGCTAATCATGTTAGCATCATGCTAGCTTCATGCTAATAATGTTAGCATCATGTTAGCCTAATGCTTATCATGCTAGCTTCATGCTAATCGTGCTAGCATCATGCTAGCTTCATGCTAATCATGCTAGCATCATGTTAGCTTCATGCTAATCATGCTAGCATCATGCTAGCTTCATGCTAATCATGCTAGCATCATGCTAGCTTCATGCTAATCATGCTAGCTTCATGCTAATCATGCTAGCATCATGCTAGCTTCATGCTAATCATGCTAGCTTCATGCTAATCATGCTAGCTTCATGCTAATCATGCTAACATCATGCTAGCTTCATGCTAATCATGCTAGCTTCATGCTAGCATCATGTTAGCTTCAAGCTAATCATGCTAGCATCATGCTAGCTTCATGCTAATCATGTTAGCATCATGCTAGCTTCATGCTAATCATGCTAGCTTCATGCTAATCATGTTAGCTGCATGCTAATCATGCTAGCTTCATGCTAATCATGTTAGCATCATGCTAGCTTCATGCTAATCATGCTAGCATCATCTTAGCTTCATGCTAATCATGGTAGCATCATGTTAGCTTCATGCTAATCATGCTAGCATCATGCTAGCTTCATGCTAATCATGCTAGCATCATGCTAGCTTCATGCTAATTATGCTAGCATCATGCTAGCTTCATGATAATCATGCTAGGATCATGCTAGCTTCATGCTAGCATCATGCTAGCTTCATGATAATCATGCTAGGATCATGCTAGCTTCATGCTAATCATGTTAACTTCATGCTAACTTCATGATAAATCAAGCTGTATTCATTCTTAATCATGCATACAACCAGCTACACTAAATTGAACGTCTTAACTTTACGTTTATCCTGTGAAACTGTTCAGGCCACGCTTTTTCAAGCCAACATAAAGTTTGTCTTCAAACTTTAATATCTAGTTATTATTATTATTATTTTTCTTCTGAGACTAAATTTCTGCAATTAATGCGGCCTACAGCTTTCAAGCTACATCCACCAAATTTTCCACGGACATTCTGACTGGTCTGAAGAAGTGTGCTATGACTTTTTGAAGGAATCCGACTTACAGAATTCCTAAAACGGGACATTAAAATTCCGAAAGTCCCATTGACTTAACATTGGACAAACTTTGACGGGTCATTGCTGCAAGCGAGAAATTTGTAGAAACTTGTGGGTTACCACATTTGAAGAGGCTGGCAGGCTGTGTAAGAACATACATCACATTGGGGTATAAGTTTCACCCCTGGGGTGTAAGAGGCACCCAAATTTCCCCATTGACTTATAATGGGGCAGGGAACATGCCCATATAAGGGAATAAAAGCGTCCCAGACGGAATATCTTTGCTTTACAGTGTCGTAGAGACATGGGGGTGGGCTCATTTTACTCAGGCATCCAATTAGTCTCTCAGGATCGTCCCATATCTATTAAGCCACGCCCCTAGCAACCATTTTTGGGTACCCTAGCAACATATCCCATAGACTGCCATTATAAAATGCCCAGATGGATATCTTTGCAGCACAGTGTCGCAGAGACATGGGGGTGGGCTCATTTTACTCAGGCATCCAATCAGTCTCTGAGGATTCTTATTGAGGTATTAAGCCACGCCCCTAGCAACCAAATATGAGCACCCTAGCAACATAATAAACAAAGCCTTATATCTCTGGATCCGAACATCATAGAGACATGGGGGTTGGGTCTTTTGGTCATGTTAGCCTTATGCTAGCTTCATGCTAAGTCATAGTAGCATCATGCTAGTTTCATGCTAGCTTTATGCTAATTTCATAATAAATCTTGCTAACTTCATGCTAAATCATGCTAACTTCATGCTAAATCATGTTAGCATCATGCTAGCTTCATGCTAATTCATGTTAGCATTGTCCTAGCTTCATGCTAATACATGTTAGCTTCGTGCTAGCTTCATGCTACTTCATCTTAGCTTCGTGCTAGCTTCATGCTAATTCATTTTAGCATCGTGCTAGCTTCATGCTAATTCATGTTAGCATCGTGCTAGCTTCATGCTAATTCATGTTAGCATCGTGCTAGCTTCATGCTAATTCATGTTAGCATCGTGCCAGCTTCATGCTAATTCATGTTAGCATCGTGCCAGCTTCATGCTAATTCATGTTAGCATCGTGCCAGCTTCATGCTAATTCATGTTAGCATCGTGCTAGCTTCATGTTAATTCATGTTAGCTTCGTGCTAACTTCATGCTAATTCATGTTAGCTTCGTGCTAGCTTCATGCTAATTCATGTTAGCTTCGTGCTAGCTTCATGCTAATTCATGTTAGCATTGTGCTAGTTTCATGCTAATTCATGTTAGCTTCGTGCTAGCTTCATGCTAATTCATGTTAGCATCGTGCTAGCTTCATGCTAATTCATGTTAGCATCATGCTAACTTCATGCTAATTCATGTTAGCATCATGCTAGCTTCATGCTAATTCATGTTAACATCATGCTAGCTTCATGAAAATTCATGTTAACATCATGCTAGCTTCATGCTAATTCATGTTAACATCATGCTAGCTTCATGCTAATTCATGTTAACATCATGCTAGCTTCATGTTAATTCATGTTAACATCATGCTAGCTTCATGCTAATTCATGTTAGCATCATGCTAGCTTCATGCTAATTCATGTTAGCATCATGCTAGCTTCATGCTAATTCATGTTAACATCATGCTAGCTTTATGCTAAATTATGTTAGCATCATGCTAGCTTCATGCTAATTCATGTTAGCATCATGCTAGCTTCATGCTAATCATGCTAACTTGATGCTAGCTTCATGCTAAACATGTTAGCTTCATGCTAGCTTCATGCTAATTCATGTTAACATCATGTTAGCTTCATGCTATTTCATGTTAGCATCATGCTAGCTTCATGCTAATCATGCTAACTTGATGCTAGCTTCATGCTAATCATGTTAGCTTCATGCTAGCTTCAGGCAAATCATGCTAGCTTCATGCTAAATCAGGCTAGCTTCATACTTAAACATACTAACAGCCAGATAGCCTACTAAACTAAACTTCTGTCAAACCGTTTTTAACGTTCAGGCCAGGCTTTGTCAAGCCAACATAAAGTTTGTCAACAAACTTTTCTATCTAGTTATATTTTATTCTTACATCCGGACACTTTTTCGGCGCGTAACTCGTCCCGCACGCTTTGTCGTAGACCCATGAAAGAGGGCTCAAATCGACCGGATTATTGAGGAGAGGTGTGCTATGACTTTTATAAGGGATCGGGTGCAGGATTTCCGAAAGGGGGGCGTAAAACCACCCGAAAAATCCCATTGACTTAACATTGGGCCGAACTTTGACGGGTCATAGCTCCGCTCGTGGATTTTGTAGAAACATGTGGGTTACAGCATTTACAGAGGGTGGTAGGCTCTGTAAGAACATACATCACATTGGGGTGTAAGCTGTACCCCTGGGGTGTAAGAGGCTCCCAAAAGTGCCCTAATGAAAAGTCAATGGGGCAAGGAACACGCCCATATAAGGGAATAAAAATTTTCCTGATGGGATATCTTCGCATTGCAGCTTCGTAGGCACAAGGGGGTGGGCTCATTTTACTCGGGCATCCAATCAGTCTCTCAGGATCATCTCAGATCTATTAAGCCACGCCCCTAGCAACAATTTTGGGCACCCTAGCAACATCTCCCATAGACTGCCATTATAAAATGCCCAGATGGATATCTTTGCACCACAGTGTCATAGAGACATGGAGGTGGGCTCATTTTACTCAGGCATCCAATCAGTCTCTCAGGATCCTTAAAGACTTACTTAGCCACGCCCCTAGCAACCACTTTTGAGCACCCTAGCAACATAAAATTCAAACAGTTATATCTCGGCATCAGAACATCGTACAGACACGGGGGTTGGACCGTTTTACTTGTGACTAGGCGTGTAACAATTGGGCACATCATTGGCCACTCCCAAGCCACGCCCCTAGCAACCAAATTTGAGCACCCTAGCAACCGAATAAACAAAGCCTTATATCTCCGCATCAGAACATCGTAGAGACACGGGGGTTGGACCGTCTGACTCGTGACTCGGAGGGTAATCACTAGTGGATGCCATTTTTTCCCCTAGCAACCAAATACAGTACCCTAGCAACAGAGTAAACAAAGCCTTATATCTCAGCATCAGAACATCGTAGAGACACGGGGGTTGGACCTTTTGACTCTTGACTAAGTGTGTAATCACTATGGGATGCCAATTTTTTCCATAGCAACCAAATACAGTACCTTAGCAACAGAGTAAACAAAGACTTATATCTCCGCATCAGAACATCGTAGAGACACGGGAGTTGGACCGTTTGACTCGTGACTCAGAGTGTAATCACTATGGGATGCCAATTTTTTCCATAGCAACCAAATACAGTACCTTAGCAACAGGGTAAACAAAGACTTATATCTCCGCATCAGAACATCGTAGAGACACGAGGGTTGGACCGTTTGACTCGTGACTCAGAGTGAAATCATTATGGGATGCCAATTTTTTCCCTAGCAACCAAATACAGTACCCTAGCAACAGAGTAAACAAAGCCTTATATCTCCGCATCAGAACATCGTAGAGACATGGGGGTTGGACCGTTTGACTCGTGACCCGAAGTGAAATCACTATTGGATGTTAAATTTTTCCCTAGCAACCAAATACAGTACCTTAGCAACCAAATAAAAAAAGCCTTATATCTCCCCATCAGAACATCGTAGAGACATGGGGGTTTGACTTGTGACTCGGAGTGTAATCACTAGTGGATGGCAATTTTCTCCCTAGCAACCAAATACACTACCCTAGCAACCGAATAAACAAAGCCTTATATCTCCGCATCAGAACATCGTAGAGACACGGGGGTTGGACCGTTTTACTTGTGAGTCGGAGTGTAATCACTAGTGGATACCATTTTTTTCCCTAGCAACCAAATACAGTACCCTAGCAACAGAGTAAACAAAGCCTTATATCTCCCCATCAGAACATCGTAGAGACATGGGGGTTGGACTGTTTGACTCATGACCCGGAGTGTAATCACTATTGGATGTCAAATTTTTCCCTAGCAACCAAATACAGTACCCTAGCAACCGAATAAACAAAGCCTTATATCTCTGCATCAGAACATCGTAGAGACATGGGGGTTGGACCGTTTTACTTCTGGGTTGGAGTATAATCATATATTGTCCCGAGAATTTTGCCACGGCAAGCACCACTTCACATTTTCTTCAGGAAATGTACCTATCTAGTTATTATGTTGGCTTGAAAAAGCCAACATACTGTTCTTCATTCTAAACTTATTAGTGGTGCTTGCATTTATGCAAGGCATCACTATTATTATTGCTCAGGGATATTATTATTATTATTCTTATGTCTGCACACTTTTTCGGCGCGTAACTCGTCCCGCACGGTTTGCCGTAGTCCCATGAAAGAGGGCTCAAATTGACCGCATTATTGAGGAGATGGTGGCTATGACTTTTATAAGCGATCGGGTGCAAGATTTTCGAAAGGGGGGCGAAAAACCACCCGAAAAATCCCATTGACTTAACATTGCGCCAAACTTTGACGGGTCATAGCTCCGCTCTTGGATTTTGTAGAAACATGTGGGTTACATTATTTGAAGAGGCTGGTAGGCTCTGTAAGAACATACATCACATTGGGGTGTAAGTTGTACCCCTGGGGTGTAAGAGGCACCCGAAAGTGCTCCATTGACTTATAATAGGGCAGGAAACATGCCCATATAAGGAAATAAAAAAGTTCCAGATGGGATATCTTCGCTTTACAATGTCGTAGAGACATGGGGGTGGGCTCATTTTATTCAGACATCCAATCAGTCTATCAGGATAGTATCAGAGCTATTAAGCCACGCCCCTAGCAACCACTTTTGAGCACCCTAGCAACATAAAATTCAAACAGTTATATCTCGGCATCAGAATATCGTAGAGACACGGGGGTTGGACCGTTTTACTTGTGACTCAGAGTGTAATCAGTGGCCACATCATTGGTCACTCCCAAGCCACGCCCCTAGCAACCAAAATGGGCACCCTAGCAACATAATAAACAAACCCTTATATCTCCGCATCAGAATATCGTAGAGACACGGGGGTTGGACTGTTTTACTTGTGACTCAGAGTGTAATCAGTGGCCGCATCATTGGTCACTCCCAAGCCACGCCCCTAGCAACCAAAATGGGCACCCTAGCAACATAATAAACAAACCCTTATATCTCCGCATCAGAACATCGTAGAGACACGGGGGTTGGACCGTTTTACTTGTGACTCGGAGTGTAATCAGTGGCCACATCATTGGTCACTTCCAAGCCACGCCCCTAGCAACCAAAATGAGCACCCTAGCAACAGAATAAACAAAGCCTTATATCTCCGCACCAGAACATCGTAGAGACACGGGGGTTGGACCGTTTGACTCGTGACTCGGAGTGTAATCATTATGGGATGCCAATTTTTTCCCTAGCAACCAAATTCAGTACCCTAGCAACAGAGTAAACAAAGCCTTATATCTCCGCATCAGAACATCGTAGAGACACGGGGGTTGGACCGTTTGACTTGTGACTCGGCGTGTAATCACTATGGGATGCCATTTTTTTCCCTAGCAACCAAATACAGTACCCTAGCAACAGAGTAAACAAAGCCTTATATCTCCGCATCAGAACATCGTAGAGACACGGGGGTTGGACCGTTTGACTCGTGACTCGTAGGGTTATCACTAGTGGATGGCAATTTTTTCCCTAGCAACCAAATACACTACCCTAGCAACAGTGTGAACAAAGCCTTATATCTCCGCATCAGAACATCATAGAGACACGGGGGTTGGACCGTTTGACTCGTGACTCGGAGGGTAATCACTAGTGGATGCCAATTTTTTCCCTAGCAACCAAATACAGTACCCTAGCAACCGGATAAACACAGCCTTATATCTCCGCATCAGAACATCGTACAGACACGGGAGTTGGATCGTTTTACTTTTGGCTTGGAGTATAATCATATATGGTCCCCAGAATTTTGCCACGGCAAGCACCACTCACATTTTCTTCAGGAAATGTACCTATCTAGTTATTATTATTATTATTCTTATGCTCCCCCACTTTTACCAATTGTAACTCCTCCTAGAGCTTTCAAGCTACACCCACAAAACTTTACAAAACTTTTAAGACTGGTCCGTAGATTTATGCTATGACTTTTCTAACTGATGGGACCTTCCGAATTCCTAAACGGGGCGCTCAAACACCCCAAAATTTCCATTGACTTAACATTACGACCAACTTTGACGGGTCATAGCTGTGAACGAGAAATTTGTAGAAACTTGTGGGTTATCACAGTTGAGAAGGCTGACAGGCTCTGTAAGAACATACATCACAATGGGGTGTAAGCTGTACCCCTGGGGTGTAAGAGGCCCCCAAAATTTCCCATTGACTTATAATGGGGGAGGAAGCACGCCCATATAAGGGAATAAAAGCGTCCCGGATGGAATATCTTCACTTAAGAGTGTCGCAGAGACATGGGGGTGGGCTCATTTTACTCAGGCATCCAATCAGACTCTCAGGATTCTTACAGAGTTATTAAGCCACGCCCCTAGCAACCAAATATGAGCACCCTAGCAACAGAACAAACAAAGCCTTATATCTCCGCTTCAGAACATCATAGAGACACGGGGGTTGGACCATTTTACTTGTGGCTTGAAGGGTGATCATTATGGGATGCCAATTTTCTCCCTAGCAACCAAACTTAGTACCCTAGCAACGGAATAAACAAAGCCTTATATCTCCGCTTCAGAACATCATAAAGACACGGGGGTTGGACCGTTTTACTTGTGGCTTGAAGGGTGATCATTATGGGATGCCAATTTTCTCCCTAGCAACCAAACTTAGTACCCTAGCAACGGAATAAACAAAGCCTTATATCTCCGCTTCAGAACATCATAGAGATACGGGGGTTGGACCGCTTTACTTGTGGCTTGAAGGGTAATCATTATGGGATGCCAATTTTCTCCCTAGCAACCAAACTTTGTACCCTAGCAACGGAATAAACAAAGCCTTATATCTCCGCTTCAGAACATCATAGAGACACGGGGGTTGGACCGTTTTACTTGTGGCTTGAAGGGTGATCATTATGGGATGCCAATTTTCTCCCTAGCAACCAAACTTAGTACCCTAGCAACGGAATAAACAAAGCCTTATATCTCCGCTTCAGAACATCATAGAGACACGGGGGTTGGACCGTTTTACTTGTGGCTTGAAGGGTGATCATTATGGGATGCCAATTTTCTCCCTAGCAACCAAACTTAGTACCCTAGCAACGGAATAAACAAAGCCTTATATCTCCGCTTCAGAACATCATAGAGACACGGGGGTTGGACCGTTTTACTTGTGGCTTGAAGGGTGATCATTATGGGATGCCAATTTTCTCCCTAGCAACCAAACTTAGTACCCTAGCAACGGAATAAACAAAGCCTTATATCTCCGCTTCAGAACATCATAGAGATACGGGGGTTGGACCGCTTTACTTGTGGCTTGAAGGGTAATCATTATGGGATGCCAATTTTCTCCCTAGCAACCAAACTTAGTACCCTAGCAACGGAATAAACAAAGCCTTATATCTCCGCTTCAGAACATCATAGAGACACGGGGGTTGGACCGTTTTACTTGTGGCTTGAAGGGTGATCATTATGGGATGCCAATTTTCTCCCTAGCAACCAAACTTAGTACCCTAGCAACGGAATAAACAAAGCCTTATATCTCCGCTTCAGAACATCATAGAGACACGGGGGTTGGACCGTTTTACTTGTGGCTTAAAGGGTAATCATTATGGGATGCCAATTTTCTCCCTAGCAACCAAACTTAGTACCCTAGCAACGGAATAAACAAAGCCTTATATCTCTGCTTCAGAACATCAGAGAGACACGGGGGTGGGACCGTTTTTCTTGTGGCTTGAAGGGTGATCATTATGGGATACCAATTTTCTCCTTAGCAACCAAACTTAGTACCCTAGCAACGGAATAAACAAAGCCTTATATCTCCGCTTTAGAACATCTTAGAGACACGGGGGTTGGACCGTTTTACTTGTGGCTTGAAGGTTAATCATTATGGGATGCCAATTTTCTCCCTAGCAACCAAACTTAGTACCCTAGCAACGGAATAAACAAAGCCTTATATCTCTGCTTCAGAACATCATAGAGACACGAGGGTTGGACCGTTTTACTTGTGGCTTGAAGGGTGATCATTATGGGATGCCAATTTTTTCCTTAGCAACCAAACTTAGTACCCTAGCAACGGAATAAACAAAGCCTAATATCTCTGCTTTAGAACATCATAGAGACACGGGGTGGGACCGTTTTACTTGTGGATTGAAGGGTGATCATTATGGGATACCAATTTTCTCCTTAGCAACCAAACTTAGTACCCTAGCAACAGAATAAATGTTAGCTTCATGCTAATCATGTTAGCTTCATGCTAGCTTTGTGCTAATCATGCTAACATCATGCTAATCATGCTAGCATCATGCTAGCTTCATGCTAATCATGCTAGCATCATGCTAGCTTCATGCTAATCATGCTTACATCATGCTAGCTTCATGCTAATCATGCTAACATCATACTTAAACATACTAACAGCCGGATAGCCTACTAAACTAAACTTCTGTCAAACCGTTTTAAACTTTCCGGCTACACTTTTTCAAGCCAACATAAAGTTTGTCCTCAAACTTTAATATCTAGTTATTATTATTCTTCTTCTTTTCATACTTTTTACCAATTGTAACTCCTCCTAGAGCTTTCAAGCTACACCCACAAAACTTTACAAAACTTTTAAGACTGGTCCGTAGATAGGTGCTATGCCTTTTCTAACTGATGGGACCTACCGAATTCCTAAACGGGGCGCTCAAACACCCCAAATTTTCCATTGACTTAACATTGCGACAAACTTTGACGGGTCATAGCTGCAAGCGAGAAATTTGTACAAACTTGTGGGTTACCACATTTGCAGAGGCTGGCAGGCTCTGTAAGAACATACATCACATTGGGGTGTAAGTCTCACCCCTGGGGTGTAGGAGGCCCCCAAAATTCCCCATTGACTTATAACGGGGCAGGAAACACGCCCATATAAGGGAATAAAAACGTTCCAGATGGAATATCTTCGCTTTACAGTGCCATAGAGACATGGGGGTGGGCTCATTTTACTCAGGCATCCAATCAGTCTCTCTGGATCATCCCATAGCAATTAAGCCACGCCCCTAGCAACCATTTTTGGGCACCCTAGCAACATCTCCCATAGACTTCCATTATAAAATGCCCAGATGGATATCTTTGCAGCACAGTGTCACAGAGACATGGGGGTGGGCTCATTTTACTCAGGCATCCAATCAGTCTCTAAGGATTCTTATTGAGCTATTAAGCCACGCCCCTAGCAACCAAATATGAGCACCCTAGCAACATAATAAACAAAGCCTTATATCTCTGGATCCGAACATCATAGAGACATAGGGGTTGGGTCTTTTGGTCATGTTAGCTTCATGATAGCTTCAAGCTAAGTCATACTAGCTTCATGCTAGTTTCATGCTAGCTTTATGCTAATTTCATAATAAATCTTGCTAACTTCATGCTTATTCATGTTAGCATCATGCTAGCTTCATGTTAATTCATGTTAACTTCATGCTAGCTTCAAGCTAATTCATGTTAACATCATGCTAGCTTAATGCTAATTCATGTTAGCATCATGCTAGCTTCATGCTAATTCATGTTAGCATCATGCTAGCTTCATGCTAATTCATGTTAGCTTCATGCTAGCTTCATGCTAATTCATGTTAGCATCATGCTAGCTTCATGCTAATTCATGTTAGCTTCATGCTAGCTTCATGCTAATTCATGTTAGCTTCATGCTAGCTTCATGCTAATTCATGTTAGCATCATGCTAACTTCATGCTAATTCATGTTAGCATCATGCTAGCTTCATGCTAATTCATGTTAGCATCATGCTAGCTTCATGCTAATTCATGTTAGCATCATGCTAGCTTCATGCTAATTCATGATAGCATCATGCTAATTCATGTTAGCATCATGCTAGCTTCATGCTAACTTCATGCTAATTCATGTTAGCATCATGCTAGCTTCATGCTAATTCATGTTAGCATCATGATAACTTCATGCTAATTCATGTTAGCATCATGCTAGCTTCATGCTAATTCATGTTAGCATCATGCTAGCTTCATGCTAATTCATGTTAGCATCATGTTAGCTTCATGCTAATTCATGTTAGCATCATGCTAGCTTCATGCTAATTCATGTTAGCATCATGCTAGCTTCATGCTAATTCATGTTAGCATCATGCTAACTTCATGCTAATTCATGTTAGCATCATGCTAACTTCATGCTAATTCATGTTAGCATCATGCTAGCTTCATGCTAATCATGCTAACTTGATGCTAGCTTCATGCTAATCATGTTAGCTTCATGCTAATTCATGTTAGCATCATGCTAGCTTCATGCTATTTCATGTTAGCATCATGCTAGCTTCATGCTAATCATGTTAGCTTCATGCTAGCTTCAGGCTAATCATGCTAGCTTCATGCTAAATCAGGCTAGCTTCATACTTAAACATACTAACAGCCAGATAGCCTACTAAACTAAACTTCTGTCAAACAGTTTTTAACGTTCAGGCCAGGCTTTGTCAAGCCAACATAAAGTTTGTCAACAAACTTTTCTATCTAGTTAACTTATTATTATTTATCTTGACAAGAGATGAGGGGCTACAACTTATAAAATGAAGTTGTCTTTACAGATAACAACTCATCTGTGGTTGTAACAACTAATCTCTTGTCAAAATAAATAACAGTTAGTTGAAATAACTTGTAAATCTGAGTTGATTCAACAAAAAAATTTAAGGCAACAAAAAATCTTTTACATAGTAATTAGGCGGTCTGGGAACGCCAAAATGAGCAATTACCCATCTTGCTTGAACAGCATGCAGTGGATTTGATTACAATGAAATATAAAATCAGGGTTTACAAAAGAATATATAATTACCAAATCACATTTATTTTCACATTTAATATTAATTTAAAGGAACAGGATGTAATAAATGTATATCAATTAATCATAAAATGGCCCTGATATGTCACTAGACATTAAGAAATCATTTTCATTTCAAATACTTATATCACTGACAACAGCAGTCCGGCCAGGATATTGTCATTTAAAAAGTGGAGTTGCAGCCCTCAACTGATGTTTATGTTGTCGTTTGGTATATTGGCAACCAGTTGTGTGATTGCAGTACCAGTTTTAGCCACACGTTTTGTGATTGCAATACCAGTTTTGGCCACAATCCTACATACTGTTTCTTTAAATGTATTTTTTTTACAATAATGTATTTTGCACCAAGAATTAGGCTTAAATTTAAATCAAAGCTTACTTAATAATTATGTTGCACCAAACTTTAAGTCTTGTTTATAAAATAATCAGGTTTACATTTAAATTGTCATTTTGATCCAGGTTTAAATTTTACAGCAATCCTGTTGCTCCATACTTTAAACTCTGTTCTTAATCTCACTTGTTGATTCACTTGCATATGGAAGCTTAAAAATATTTTAACAATTATGTGTGGCTAAATAATGCGTTCATTATAACGTCTTAACAGAGTGGGTTTTGTTGGCTTTGAAGCATCAAGTCCGGGATACCCGAGTCCCTATACTACAGTGGGCTACATACAAAGACATATTTCTAAATACACGGGATAGAGGATGATCGCTCAAAAAGAATATTACAGTTTTTCTCAGTTGCCAAAACACTAAAACCCATTGGCTGAACAAAGTTCTCAGTTGCCTGAACTCATTTATCTAATTGTGCAGTATGTTGTCAATACCTTAAACCATTGTGCTTTCCTTTTGTTAACAGTACTGACTGCTTTACATGCTTTACATTATCACAGAAACAAAGGACAGGTTTGTGAGATGCAGGGTACAGTACTGTAAAAATAGGAGTAAAAATCCTTAGGTCATCTCTCAAAAGTACATTTTTACATTATGAACATGTCAGTCCCATCAAAATGGCAAGTCCATGTTTTTGTTCATGAACAAGACAGTCAAAATATTGTCAATATATCAAGTGTACACAATTATATGTAAAATATAATTGTAAAGTCAGTACTATTAAACCTTTTTATTTATAAATCTGTTGTTTAGTTTTGATTTAATGTCAATATTTAACCTTTTCACCGCCATTGACAAGTTATCTCTTTAATTAAGGCAAGGCAAGGCAAGTTTATTTGTATAGCACATTTCATACACAGAGGTCATTCAAAGTGCTTTACATAGAAATGAGAAAACAATATATATTAAGAAAAAAAATCCCTGCTAAGTTTTTAGTATTATCCACTAGGTGGCGCTCTTACCCAACTTAAAAAAATCTGAAGCATCAACTAATAAAAAACAGTAAAAATTCCATGTATGTTTTGATGATTATTTGAAACTTTAAACTTATCCATAACTGAGAGGTGATTTTACGAGTTCGCCTCACTGACAATAAAGAGGGACTGCTAATATGCGTGAGTGGCGTGCTGTCCCGGGGCGAAGGTTCCGAGCTCGGGAAATACCCCCCGAGTTCGGAACGTTCGTCCCTTGACCGGGGAAGGAGCCCCGGGCCTGGGGCGTGCCCTGACCTGGGTTATCCCCGGTGCTGAGCTAAATGTACGTAGTGAGGCGAAGGGGTGGAGGTGGGTTTGCAATAATGTCCCAGAGAATTGAGGGTAAGGACTCTATGATTATTTATAGAGCTGGTACTAAGTTGTTGTGTTGATTAGTGATTGATAACCAGCCGTGTTCATTGCTTAATCATCGAGAGCCAGCCGTGTTCATTGAGAGCCAGCCAAGTTCATTGATTAGTGATTGAAAGCCAGCCGAGTTCATTGACTGATCAGCTCCTCCCAAACCTTGTTTATATAAAACATCATTTTACGAGTTCGCCTCACTGACAATAAAGAGGGACTGCTAATATGCGTGAGTGGCGTGCTGTCCCGGGGCGAAGGTTCCGAGCTCGGGAAATACCCCCCGAGTTCGGAACGTTCGTCCCTTGACCGGGGAAGGAGCCCCGGGCCTGGGGCGTGTCCTGACCCGGGTTATCCCCAAAAAGAGCAGGTGGTGCAGGACAGCCGCCTGAACAACAATTCCCCAAAGAAGGCTGGCTTGAGAAGGCGAGGTGCTGGCCCTCATTGGGGAAAATGCTGAAGTGGAGAGTAGAATTGAAAAAGGCAGCTCTGGAGAGCGGGCACTGTTGAGAAGTGCTGTGAAGAGGTTAAGAAGGATATATGAGGTGGGGCAGAGGCCTGGACGCAAAGGCTGTAGTTTGAAGAATATAGGGGGCTCCGGGGGAGCAAAATCTGCTGCTGCCAATATGTAGGGAAGGGAGAAAATTGTACTCTGAAGAAGAGCGGGGAGTTTTTAAAGGTAATAGGTGAGGTAGTGCTGTAAGGAGCAAGATAGGACTCCAAGGGAGCGAAGGAAGCAGTTTGTGCCCTGAGATGGGGCTGTGCTCTAGAGGAGCCAGACAAGAGGTAGTTGGGGAAGAAGAAAACTCCAGAGGGAGCAGTACTGCTTAGGCAGCGATAGATGCATAGATTCTGCTGGGCAGAAAATGTGAAGGAAGCACTGGCCCCTGCGGGGCGGTCGCGCTGCGATACGGGCTTCGAGGTTGAAATGATCTGCTGCGGCAGATCGAGGAAAAGGCACGGGCCCCTGCGGGGGCGGTCGCTGCTGCGATACTGGCCTGAGTTGGAAAGGGAAGGTTTTATTAGCAGAGCATGTGAAAGAAGCACGGGCCCCTGCGGGGGCGGTCGCAGCGGCGATACTGGCTTCAGAAGTCGACTGCTGCGGCAGATCGAGGAAAAGGCACGGGCCCCTGCGGGGGCGGTCGCTGCTGCGATACTGGCCTGAGTTGGAAAGGGAAGGTTTTATTGGCAGAGCATGTGAAAGAAGCACGGGCCCCTGCGGGGGCGGTCGCAGCGGCGATACTGGCTTCAGAAGTCGACTGCTGCGGCAGATCGAGGAAAAGGCACGGGCCCCTGCGGGGGCGGTCGCTGCTGCGATACTGGCCTGAGTTGGAAAGGGAAGGTTTTATTGGCAGAGGAAGTGAAAGAAGCACGGGCCCCTGCGGGGGCGGTCGCAGCTGCGATACTGGCTTCAGAAGTCGACTGCTGCGGCAGATCGAGGAAAAGGCACGGGCCCCTGCGGGGGCGGTCGCTGCTGCGATACTGGCCTGAGTTGGAAAGGGAAGGTTTTATTGACAGAGGAAGTGAAAGAAGCACGGGCCCCTGTGGGGGCGGTCGCTGCTGCGATACTGGCTTAAAAAAGGCATCTGCTGTGGCAGAGAGTGAAATAAAAGCTTGGGCTTCTGCAAGAGCGGTCGCGCTGCGACAGTTGTTGTTATCTGAGAAGGAATCTGTTGCGGTAGGGCTGTGTAAGATTTTGATGAGGGTGTCAGCTTGAGTTGCCGGTACTAGCTTCTGCGGAGGCAGGGAAGTAGATCGAGGGTGATGATGGGTTTATGTGTGACGGTGTGATCTTATGTCCGTTTGCTGGGCCGTGAGTGTTTGGTGGGCTTCTTTGTTGGAAGCACGATCTGCCCTGATGTAATTTTTGAAAGCTTCCGAAGACCAGCGGCCTAGGGTTTGTATCTGGGAGTCTGGGAGTCCGTTTTGAGCAGCTGTTGTGGCTGCTCCAATGTGGAAGGAATGACTTGAAAATTCATGGGGGGGAAGCCAGATGTTAGCAAAACTTGTTTTAGGTGCTTCTGAAACCAAAAGCGGGTTACTGGGAGGTTGAATTCATCCCCAAAAAGTGGGTCGGAAGAGGATTTAATCTGGTGGCAACGGTAGGAAGTGTAAGCTTTGAGAACTTGGTATGGTTGGATGGGAGTTTGAATTTTGAAAATGTATATGTGGTGTCCTTTTCTCATTTGGTCCGTCTTGCTGTGTTTGATAAAAAATGAGATGGTTTCGTCATCTATTATGGCTAGATCAGAGATGGTTGGGTGTAGGTTTGGGTCAAAGGTGGCTGAAACAGTGAATTCTGAACAGCGGAGGAAACCAAAAAAGGCTAACACGAACATGGCATCTAGGGTTCGGGCAGTATGTACTGAGGAGTAGCCTTTGCGAAGAGTGGCTAGACATTTTGAAAGGATTTCTATGGTTATGGGTAACCTGGGATCTGGACTCTTGGGTTGGGTTTTTTCAATACCTTTTAAAAGCATGGCGGTCTGGGGATTAGTGATAGCAGTTGAGGGTGAACCTAACATTAGTTTGTGAAAAAATTGGATTCCGCTCATATACCCTTTAATTGTGCTGATTCGAAGGTGTTTGACTTTATGCAGGTACGATATGAATGATGTTATGGTAAGTAGAGAGAAGTTGGCTAAAGGGATCTGGTGTAAATGATGGAAAGTTCTGAAGCTTCTCCAAGCTGTTTGAAGAGTTCCCATTGAGACTGCTTGAAGTATAGTATCTAGAGAGGCGGTAAGAAGGTCTTTGAGTGGATGATTTAAGGGAATATTATAGTTGAATAGGGAGGCACTAGTGTTGGGTGAAGATCCGCTTCTGATGCCGGCTGCCTCAATTTCTGCGAGGATCTGTTGCCTGATGGAATTGATGACAGGGGGAGGTTCCAAGGCCAATGCGTTCGGTGGGATGGGCATTGGTGCTGCGGCAGCCAGCGTGAAAGGCTGACGGGTCTGGGGAACAGAATCAACAGAAAAAGAAGCCGCTGGAGCCGCTTGCGGAGGCAGCCTCACGCTTTGGGTCGATCCATGGGCGAAAAAATCAGGTTGAAAAGTCATAGAGGGAGCCGGGGCCTGACTCGTTAGCGGAGGCATCCTCACGCTCGTGTCGGCTCCTGCGGCAAAAACCGGGGCCTGACTCGTTAGCTGAGGCATCCTCACGCTCGTGTCGGCTCCTGCAGCAAAAAACCGGGGCCTGACTCGTTAGCGGAGGCATCCTCACGCTCGAGTCGGCTCCTGCTGCAAAAGTGGGAGAAATGTGAGAAGGAAAAATAGATGTGGCCGGCGCTGCTGCTGAACGCAACCCCGTGTGATAGAGAGACGGAGGGGCAGCAGGCCATTGGCCGGGAGAAGGAAGCGGCAGTGGGATGAGCAAAGCAGTTACCAAGCTCGTGTTGGCTCCTGCGGAAAAAATGGGAGAAATGTGAGAAGGAAAAATAGATGTGGCCGGCGCTGCTGCTGAACGCAACCCCGTGTGATAGAGAGACGGAGGGGCAGCAGGCCATTGGCCGGGAGAAGGAAGCGGCAGTGGGATGAGTGAAGCCTTTGTCGAGCTCGTGTCGGCTCCTGCGGAAAAAGTGGGAGAAATGTGAGAAAGAAAAATAGATGTGGCCGGCGCTGCTGCTGAACGCAACCCCGTGTGATAGAGAGACGGAGGGGCAGCAGGCCATTGGCCGGGAGAAGGAAGCAGCAGTGGGAGGAGCGAAGCCGTTGCCGCGCTCGTGTCAGCTCCTGCGGAAAAAATGGGAGAAATGTGAGAAGGAAAAATAGATGCGGCCGGCGCTGCTGCTGAACGCAACCCCGTGTGATAGAGAGACGGAGGGGCAGCAGGCCATTGGCCGGGAGAAAGAAGCGGCAGTGGGAGGAGCGAAGCCGTTGCCGTGAGCGGAAGCATGTTCGCGCTGTCTGGCTGGCTTGCTAGCTGACTCGCTTGTGAGCTGGCTGCTGGAGACATCAGCGGGCGACCCAGGCTAGCTGATGGCTTCATGCTGTGTCTTTGAGACCTCCGTGTTTTCCCTGGTGTCTTTCGGGTGTACGGTGTACTCCGTGCTTGCAGAGACGAGGAGTCAGAGCTTGCTGTCACGGCTGTTTGCGGGGGTTGAGTAGCCCTCCGGCTATCGCGGAGTAGGCTGAACAGTTGCGCCTTTGTTTGTTAACGTGAGAATGGAATATCTGCATTTTCAAGAGCTAGTTCGAGGCCTAGGATGGACCATTTCTTGATGTCGGGGATTCCTGGAGAAGCAGAAGCGTATGAAGATGCCGGTGATGGTGGGGAGCGCCTCTGCGAGGTGCGAGGAGACGGTCCTTTTCTCCTCCGGATTCGTGTAGCAATGCGGGAAGATCGCCCGGCCTGTGGGGAGGCCTCGGGCTTGATTGAAACATCCCGACCGCTGTCGGAAGGCCCGAGATAATCCTGTGTGGTATGGTGAATTTCCTGTGCTGGGTTTGTTTGACTGGACATCTTGCAATAATGTCCCAGAGAATTGAGGGTAAGGACTCTATGATTATTTATAGAGCTGGTACTAAGTTGTTGTGTTGATTAGTGATTGATAACCAGCCGTGTTCATTGCTTAATCATCGAGAGCCAGCCGTGTTCATTGAGAGCCAGCCAAGTTCATTGATTAGTGATTGAAAGCCAGCCGAGTTCATTGACTGATCAGCTCCTCCCAAACCTTGTTTATATAAAACATCACAAAAAGAGAACAAATAAAGATAGGATGAAACTTTTTCTGTTTTTGTTTAGTTGTTTGTTTGTTTGTTTGTTTGAAAGCAGAGGGTCTGTTCTTTCATTTGATATATTTGTATGTTTATTTATTTATAAAAGAAAATTTTCCTGGAAGACATTTTGCCGTAGGCTACAGGTTAATAAAGAAACAACACAGTGTCAATGCAGAGTTTTTAAAAATGAAGTTCATATGAATTATCTAAATGTTTTCACCATTTATTCTTGCATCACATCTTGCTTTTTAATGGTTTATCAAGTTAAAACAATACAGACAAACAATACAAACTTGTTGTACCAAGAACAGATTTTCGGTCATTATTACTCTCACCCTCATGTCAATGCTATTTCACTTCTTCAGGCCTGTGCTCTCCACGAACACTCCAAAACGTGTTGTGTTTGCTTATTTTGTTAGATATAGTTTTTTTTTTACATTTTCCCCTAGTATAATACACAGTTTTGTGTTATAAATGTAGCCTATTATTGTATTGACTGTTTTTAATAGTTTATTCATTTATAGCTGTGCGAGCTATTGCAGAATAAATGTCCCAAATAAGTTTACTGTACCTGTAATGTTTTGCAAAATGCATTGAAATAATCTCATAGTCATGTCATGTATTTTCATAGGTTATATATTTATCTCGAAAAAAGATATATGCTTTATACAATACAGGAGTCAATTTGAACTGTTTTACCTCTTTATTAGATTTTACATAAGCTATAAATTACTCGCGTGGCATCACCATTTGAATGCGGGAACGCAAAGACGCGCACAGACATGGATACATGCGTGCACGCGTCAATGTGACTGCTTCGTTGCTTTTACAAACGTAAATTGGGTAACTACATTGCAAATAGATCCGTTTTTGCCGCGATTGTCTTTGTAAAGGATTGCACTAGTTAACTGCTAAAATTTTAACTTGAGATTTACACCGGGGCACAAAAGATTTACACTGGGGCACGTGCCCCAGTAAAAGGGGTCTAGCGATGCCACTGCTGTATAACTTCTCTTACTCCTTCTAGTTGTGAAACCCTGAAAGAAAATATACATAAAATGTGATTTTTCTTGAGTTTGGTGTTTAAAGGCTCTCTAAGCGAATCTGCGAGACGTTAGTTATTGTTGACGTTTGAAACTGTTTTCAAACAGACGGAGCGTAGCTACCTCCTCCCCCTCCCTTCCGTGCTTTCGTGAATGCGCCCAACCCCCACCCCCAAATCCTTTTTGTTGTTTATTGGCTGGAATACTTTGTTTTGTTTTGTGATGCTAGGTTTGGCCACTATGTTGATATTGCCGTTTGTGAAGCCTGGGCTGTCTACAGAGATCGCGTTTTTTTACAGTTTGATCAGCAGACAGGCAGCAAGCAGATAGTGAGGAGATGTTTCCGGTATGTAACAAAAAATGTTTTACGGTCTAAAACACTTCAATTCGCTTAGAGTGACTTTAAGAAAAATGTTCAAGATTTTTTTGCTTAACCCATTGGCAGATTTTTTTTGCTTGTTTTATGCACAAAATCATTTAAATTTTACATTTAAAAACTAGATTTATTTTCTTGGGTCATTTTGTTCATCAAGAAAAAGTATCTTAATTTAACAATTTGAAGATATTTTTACTGAAAACAAGACAAAAATACTAAGACATTTTTTCTTGAAAATATTTTTTTGCAGTGTACAAGTTTTTGCCAATGCCATCAAGAACGTCAGTGTGTTTTAATCCATTAGCTTAAATGCTCAAAACAAGACGTTCATCCGTGAAGCCATACTAGAAGAAAGAAAGTTTTTCTCTGACACAAAATGTGAGTTATTTTAAACAAAGTTCACATGAATTGTCTAAATATGTTCACCACTTATTTTTGTATCACATCTTTTTTATTTAAGGTGCATCAAGTTAAAACAACACTGTTCCCTATTGTTAATTGTCTGATTGTATTTGTGACTGATTTTCCACCAGTTCCACCAAAATTCAGGTTAATGATTTTGGAGCAGACTTAAGGTTTTAACTTTAAAATGTAATTAAGTTGGTTTTATTAAGTTCGGAGGAGCATGGTCATGTAATCAACCAATCAGCTTGAAAAGGTCTCTATATATAGCCATCCATCACCTTTATCTTGCCAGTCTTATGTAAAATACCTCCTCCATCTCCTTCACAGTTGATACATCTATCCCAGTTAAAGAGGGGTGAGTACTCCGAGTTTGTGCCAATATTCTGAGCTCGGAGCCCTCCCATTGGACAGCACGCCAAATATGCTTTATCTCGTATCCATTACATGTTACAGTTTTTCTCAATTGCTAAAACACAATTTCTGAAACATTGCTCCATTTTCTGAAAACATTAAACACAAAACCTCATCTTCAAGCACTATTTGCAAAACCTCTGACTTCTCTTGCAAAATGAAACTTTCGCCCCAAAACAGTTTTACCTGTGTGCAAAATTAAACACTCTCAAAACAGTTTTACCTGTGTGTAAAATCAAACACTGCTCTCAACCCATAAACAAAGTGATTAAAATGATATACACTATCAAACAGTGAGTAAACACTACACCAAAAAATAGAAAACACATGATTCAGAACATATAGTTCTCAGGGAGTAAATTTTTACATTTTACAGTGTAACTCTCATTGTTTTGGACAAATTGCAAATGCTTTGATACAATCAAGCAGATGATTATGTAAAAATGTCTGATGTTTGCAATTTCAATTTAATTTTTATAAAAATACATTATACTGGTTTCTGTTGAATAGTGTTACACCTCAAAACATTTAGGAATTAGTTCATTGTACAAGGCATGTCATGCAAAATTGTTGACCAAATGTGTCATAATCTGTCACTATAAGCATGAAGCATGTATTCTATGGGATTTTTTTGTAAATGTGACCTGAATCGATAAATTCCTTTCAAGTGAATCCTGATACAGATTATTTGTACTGTAATTTTTTTTCAAAATCACAATTTGTGTAATTTGTTTACAGAAAAAAAAGGTGAAAATGTAAAGTCATCCACAGTTTACATCAAAAATACTGACACATATAATTGTGTACATTTGGTATATTGACAACAGGACAACATTTTGACTGTCTTGTTCATGAACAATGACACACAGACTTGCCATTTTGATGGGATTGACATTGAAAAATGTACTTTTGAAAGGATTTTTACCCCTATTTTTACAGTACTGTACCCTGCCTCTCACAAACTTGTCATTTGTTCCCTTTCAGTCGGTCACTACGACGTCACGTCGTGACCGACGAATTGGGAACCGCTTCGCGGTGACCTATCTACTTCGAGAACTATCAAAAACGCCAATGAACTTGGCATGCAGGTATTTGCATAATGCCGGCGCCGCCCCGCCAGGTGCGTATATAAGGCGCAGGTGCATAATACCAAATCAGCTTTTTTATTGCTTCGAAGCCGGCAGACATCTGCTCTCGAGAAGCTGTTAAACTGATCTTCGTAGATCCTGTTCTGTGTGGGAAGAAAATATCTCAGCTTGCTGAAGTTGGTTGGGCAAAGACACCTCAGCGGAGGCTCGCAGTGTTTTTTTCCACCCTTTCTCTCTCTCTCTCTCTCTCTGTCTCTTTAATTTAGGACTTGAGTTCGAGTGAGTGCGTTTGCCTCTCCCTGTGTGTTTCACCAGCTCGCACAAAAGAGTGATTTCCCTGAAAGAGCAGCACGTTTGAGCTTTGTGTCTTTTTAAAGACAGCCACTCATTCGTGTCACGGTCGGGGTCGTCTTTTTAAAGATGGATTTCCGTCCGTGCTCCGTTTCTGGATGCGGTGTGTTCATCGCCCCCCAGGATGGCCACAAGCGTTGTCTTTCGTGTCTGGGGCTCCAGCACGCAGAGGCAGCGTTGCGTGATAGCTCATGCCCCATCTGTGAGGGTATGACTATGGCGGATTTGCGGAGACGGGTGTCGTTCCTCCGGCAACGGCCCCCGCCTTCCCAGTCTGGTGCTGCTAAGGGCGCAGCTACCAAACTTGCGAAGGATGACCTCCGTATAACGGTGCTGGGTCGGTCTGCTGGTTCGTCCAGTAGCTCCCAGCGCCCTGATCCGTTGCCAGCGGAGGTCCCGATGGAGACGAGCGGCCCGTGTTCTACGGTGTCCTCGCGCTCTGTCGAGCCTCCACCTGACGCGATATCCACCGTAACGTCGGAGGGGGGGTTGTCAGCCTCGGACGTCGATCCGGATCCGCTCCCGCCTTCGGGCCAGGTTGCGGGTTCCGCGTTCGACCCCGAGATGGCAGCCATGCTCGCTCGGGCGGCGGAGGCGGTCGGCTTGGAGTGGACTAAACCTCCCCCACCTGAACCGTCACGCCTCGATGATTGGTTCTTCGGGGGTGCCAGGGCTTCTCAGTCCTCGCCCCCGGTGCCTTTCTTCCCCGAGGTGCATGAAGAGCTGACGCGGTCGTGGAAAACCCCGTTTTCCGCCCGGAACCGGCCGTATCAGCCTTCACCTCTCACCTCTCTCGAGGGTGGAGATGCCAAGGGGTACACTGGTATCCCGTCAGTGGAGCGCCCGGTCGCGATGCAGTTGTGTCCGGCCGGTGTCGCTTCCTCCTGGCGGGACCAGCCTACTCTCCCCTCACGGGCCTGTAAGCAGTCTTCGGAGCTGTCCGGTGCTGCTTACAAGGCTTGTGGGGAGGCAGCCTCTGCCCTGCATGCCATGGCATTGCTGCAGGTTCACCAGGCCAAGGCTCTGAGGGATCTGCACGCGGGAGGTCACGACTCGGCGGAGTTCTCGGAACTACGTGCGGCTACAGATCTGGCGCTTCGTGCGACCAAGGTCACCGCACGCGCCGTCGGGCGTGCGATGTCTACCCTGGTAGTCCAGGAACGCCATCTCTGGCTGTGTCTGGCGGACATGAAGGACGCCGATAAAACCCGGCTCCTGAATGCTCCGGTTTCCCAGACCGGCCTGTTCGGAGAGACGGTCGAGGAGTTTGCGCAGCAATTCTCCGCGGCCAAGAAGCAGACTGAGGCCATCGCTCAGATCATGCCACGTCGGAAGCGTCCTGCGCCTGCCCCATCCACGTCGGCGCCTCAGCCTGCTCCTCGCCGAGGGCGTCCTGCGGCAGCCGCCTCCGTTCCTCCCCGGGGCTCTTCTAAGAAGCGAGGAACCGGTCGTCAGCAGCCCGCCCCGCCCGCTCAGCCCGCTTCAAAGGGTGGTAAAAGAAGATCTAAGCGGCCCTGAGACGGGCGACCTAGAGATGGAAGGGATCGCTCTTCGGGAGATGGTGAAGGCACCACTCCCCCCACCGGAGGAGGGCCGGTTGGGGAATCTTTTGTTTCATTTTTCTGTTCCGCCGACTTTTCAGTCGGCACCCACAAATCCACAAAAAGAGCGAATTCCACTTCCATCTCTAGGTCTTCAGATGAGCGCCGGAGACACGAGCGGGCTCATAACCCCCCCTTGTTCTCCGACTCATCAGAGGAGAACGAGAGCGACGCACGGGCTCATAACCCCACCGCGCTCTCAGCCGGTAGGAGACAGCTACGGGCTCATAACCCATCGTCTCCCTCCTCCTTCGCCAGAGGGTGCATCGAGTGGTGTGAGGTGTCTTCAGCAGAGCCTCCCTTACTCAACCACCCAGCAACGGACTCAGGTGAGTGTTATCACACACAACACTGCTGTCGGTGCGGCCGTTACGCACACACCGGCGATCACCTCCGTTGCGCCCGCCGCGGGTACACCGATCGTGCCTTTAGTCCCTCTCGCACGGTATCTGGGGGCGTGGGAACAGCTTCCCAGCCCGTCGCGTTGGCTTTTCGCACGATTCGTCTCGGCTATGCGATCCAATTTGCCCGGCGTCCCCCCAAATTCTCCGGCGTTCGTTTCACTACGGTGAGAGCTGCCGATGCGCACGTCCTCCGTGCGGAGATCGCTGTCTTATTGGCGAAAGACGCGATCCAGCCGGTCCCTCCAGCCGAGATGAGGTCGGGGTTTTACAGCCCTTACTTTATTGTACCCAAGAAAAGCAGCGGCTTGCGACCGATCCTGGACCTGCGTTCGCTGAACCGTGCACTTCACAGAATGCCGTTCAAAATGCTGACGCCCAAACGCATATTTCCATGCATTCGTCCAAACGATTGGTTCGCATCTATCGACCTGAAGGACGCGTACTTTCACGTATCGATTCTCCCCCGACACAGGCCGTTTCTCCGCTTTGCGTTCGAGGGGCGAGCATACCAGTACAAAGTCCTCCCATTCGGGCTCTCTCTGTCGCCCCGTGTATTCACCAAAGTAGTGGAGGGGGCTTTAAAACCCCTGAGAGAGAGAGGTGTGCGCATTCTCGCGTATCTGGACGATTGGCTAATAATAGCTCAAACACGTCAGACGCTGTGCGATCACAGAGATTTAACTTTAAAACACCTTGCTCGTTTGGGTCTTCGGGTCAACTGGGAAAAGAGCAAGCTTTGCCCCGTGCAGAGAATCTCTTTTCTCGGTATGGAACTGGACTCGATCGATTTGACAGCTCGTCTAACAGAAGCGCGTGTACAGTCGATTCTGACTTGCCTGAATACGTTCAAGAGCAAGAGCGCGGTCCCGCTGAAACAATTTCAGAAGCTTTTGGGGCATATGGCAGCAGCCGCAGCTGTAACTCCGCTCGGACTGCTTCATATGCGACCGCTTCAGCATTGGCTTCACGATCGAGTCCCGAGGAGAGCGTGGCTGCGCGGAATTCACCGTGTTATCATTACACCTGCGTGTCGTCGCACTTTCACTCCGTGGTTAGACCGTGCGTTTCTCCGAGCCGGTGTGCCTCTGAGACAGGTCTCCAGGCATGCGATAGTATGCACAGATGCGTCAGACACGGGGTGGGGGGCCACGTACGATGGGCTTGCGGCTTCGGGGGTGTGGTCGACACCCCAGCTGCGTTGGCACATAAACTGCCGGGAAATGTGGGCTGTATATCTTGCGCTCGTCCGTTTCAGCAACGAGTTACGGGGCAAAGATGTATTAGTTCGAACAGACAACACTGCGACCGTGGCGTACATCAATCGTCAAGGCGGTTTACGCTCGCGTCACCTGTCGCATCTCGCCCGTCACCTCCTCACTTGGAGTCAGAAGAATTTGAGGTCTCTTCGTGCCATTTACATCCCGGGCACGCTCAATGTAGAGGCGGATGCGCTCTCTCGGGCTGCGCGTCCCGGCGAATGGCGACTCCACCCCATTGCGGTTCAGCAAATTTGGAGACGTTTCGGCAAAGCGCAGATAGATCTGTTTGCTTCCCCAGAGACGACCCATTGTCGCCTGTTCTATTCACTAGCCGACGACTCGCTCGGCATGGATGCATTGGCACACAGCTGGCCGCGAAACATGCGCAAATACGCGTTCCCTCCGGTGAGCCTCATTGCGCAAACCTTATGCAAAATCCGGGAGGACGAGGAGAGCGTGCTGTTGGTGGCACCGTATTGGACAACCAGGAGTTGGTTTCCAGAACTCTCTCTCCTCGCGACAGCCCCTCCGTGGAAGATTCCCCTGAGGAAGGACCTTCTTTCTCAACAAGAGGGCACATTATGGCACCCGCGCCCCGACCTGTGGAACCTCCATGTGTGGTCTCTGGACGGGGCACGGAGGATATGAGTGATTTACCGCAAGAGGTATCTAACACTATTGCTGCTGCGCGAGCGCCGTCTACGAGACAGGCTTACGCGCTTAAATGGAACCTGTTTGTCGACTGGTGTTCTTCCCGAAGTGAAAACCCCCGAGAATGCCCGATTAGTGTTGTGCTTTTATATCTCCAGCGTCGTTTGGAGAATAGGCTGTCACCATCCACTATTAAAGTCGATATCGCTGCGATATCAGCTCACCATTCACCCGTAAACGGTAGAACAGTGGGTCAGCACGACCTAGTCATTAGATTTCTCAGAGGCGCTCGAAGACTGAATCCTTCGCGTCCCCCCTCTATTCCTCCTTGGGACCTGTCCTTGGTGCTGAAATCACTCCAGGAAGCCCCATTTGAGCCTCTGCATAGTGTGAGTGTTAAATTTCTTACAATGAAAACTTTAACTCTCCTTGCTTTGGCTTCTGTTAAGAGGATAGGGGATATTCATGCATTTTCGGTCGATGAATCGTGCCTTCAGTTCGGGCCGGCTGCATCCAGCGTAACTCTGAGACCCCGGCCCGGCTTTGTGCCCAAAGTTCCCACCACTCCTTTTAGAGATCAAGTGGTGAATCTCCGAGCACTGCCTTTGGAGGAGGCAGAACCAGCCATGGCTTTGTTATGCCCTGTTCGTGCACTACGTGTGTATATAGACAGGACGCAAAGTTTTAGGACCTCAGATCAGCTCTTTGTTTGTTACGGTGGTCAGCAGAAAGGAAAAGCTGTCACCAAGCAGAGGATGTCCCATTGGATTGTGGATACTATAGCCCTTGCATATCAATAGCAGAATGTGCCTTGTCCATTTAATTTACGTGCCCACTCTACACGCAGTGTGGCATCATCTTGGGCACTGGCTCGCGGTTCCTCGCTAACAGATATTTGTAGAGCTGCAGGCTGGGCGACACCTAATACGTTCACAAGATTCTATAGTGTTCGTGTCGAACCGGTTTCCACTCGGGTTCTTTCTACTAACTAGTTAAGAATGCCGAGGGTCGGCTCGTGTGTCGGCTTGGAGCCTCTATTTTGGTGCTGCACATTTGCACCATTATGGAAGGCCATCGGGGCAAAAACGTCTAAAAAACTGTTTTTGCCTCTCCTCCACCGCCCTGATAGCTGGTGTTGCGGAGCATCCGCTGTCAACCTATCACTGATGTATTCTCCGTAAACCTGTGTAGGCTAGGCGTCCACATTTGTCCCCTACGTGGGGTTCATTTGTGTGTACAGTCCGTGGGGTTCTAATCCTCCACGTTTTTCCTTAGCAGAGCCTGCTCTGCACCTCTCAACATACCATGTATTGTTCAGAGACTTTATTTTGAGCAACCTGTCGGTTGTTTCATATATTTTTATGTCATCCATTTAACCTTCTTAGGGGATGGCTTCCGCAGTGTTCTAGCTCCGCTCAGTTTAGACGCTTCCCCCAGTTCGCTGCTTCACTATCGTGGGTTAAGGAACAGGTAGTGACCGGCCTTCTGCATTTTGCCTTAGGTTCCGCCCCTTTATGTGGAGGGCGGAGGGCTTTTGCAGGCACTGGAAGGGTTCAGCTGCAGTGGCGTTTTGGTAGGGATTCCCAATTCGTCGGTCACGACGAGACGTCGTAGTGACCGACTGAAAGGGAACGTCTCGGTTACGTATGTAACCCTCGTTCCCTGAAGGAAGGGAACGGAGACGTCACGTCCCGTCGCCACAGTTTGCTGTTCCATTGCTGTTCAGGCCGGGCACTGTTGCTCGGCTTCTCAGCAATAATATAGCTGATTTGGTATTATGCACCTGCGCCTTATATACGCACCTGGCGGGGCGGCGCCGGCATTATGCAAATACCTGCATGCCAAGTTCATTGGCGTTTTTGATAGTTCCTTCAGGGAACGAGGGTTACATACGTAACCGAGACGTTTCTGTGATACTGTAAAACTGTAAAGCAGTCAGTACAGTAACAAAAGGAAAGCACAATGTTCAGGGCCATACAATTTGTTCATTTTACAGTATACAGCCTAAAATGCGCTGTACTACTGTATACAACAGTGAACTGGCTTATATTGGTTATGTCACATCATTTGAAACAGGTTAAATCCATTTTGAGTGGTTGTGTTTAATCAATGACATGTGTGATGACATTTGTATTTGATTGTTGCTGCTTGTGTTTAGCAGTATGCATGACATGTGCATTTGAGTGCAGATTGTGTTTTGAGAATGAGTATGTGTTTGGAGTTTTGCTAAAAAGTCTAAGTGAAATCTGCAAATTGTGTTTTATGATGTGAAATGGTTTAAGGTATTGACAACAGACTGCACAATTAGATATATGAGTTCAGGCAACTGAGAACTTTGTTCAGCCAATGGGTTTTAGTGTTTTAGCAATTGAGAAAAACTGTAATGTAAACTCATGAAATTTGTAGGAAAAGAAAGTGTGTACTTTTAAAACAGTCTGGTATGAATGTTTTGCAAAAAGCATTAAAACAATCTCATGTCCTGCTTAACCACTTTCCATCATGTAAAAGATCCAGTAGCTTTACAGGATTCAGTCAATTTTCAATTATTTACCTCTTTATTAGATTTTACAGTCATAACATCATAAATGTTGTTAAAATCACAATTGCATGCTTTATTATAACATTTAAAATTTTTTACATATGGTGGGATTAAAAAGAGATGATTTTGTTAGGCTAAAAAATACTTTGGTTTTTCATTTTTAGCCTTGTCATGGATCTCTACTTTAATAATAGCATTGGATTCATTTGACATAGTTGCTCGTAATTCAACTCTCAGTGCCTTGTAGGTGATTCCAGACTCCTTTGCCTTCCCACGGGTAAAACGTCCAAAGTCTTTCCCGTCATACATGTAGTCGTACAGGTCTTCATCGCACTTACGGCTTATCTCGAACACCCCGACTCCAAAGATGTTATTGAAGAAAATGTAGGAGTCGGGAACAGAGAACAGAATAGCCAAGCGACCAGTGCACACCTGCTTCTGCGTATCATAGAGGTCATAGGTCAAGACGCCTGCGGTCCCCCATTGAGAGAGTAGCTTCTTAGCGAATGCACAGACCCCACTGGATATGATTTCAGTCTGAGGAGGATGGCAGCAGAACCCACTGTAAGTGTAAAATCTGAGAGAAGTTTAGAGTTAGTCGATATTAAAACATTAAAGTAAAGCTGTGAAATTACAACTTGTTAAGTCTTATTTTGTTATTTTTTACAAAGTAACAGGATTTTTCTCAGATAACACATTCACTTATTTTAAATGTACTTAAAAGCATCAGAATAACTTTCTCCTTCCTGTGGGTTGGCAAGACTGTATTCTTCACTCTTGTTGGTGATCTCTATCGTGCAGCTCCTGTCACGGTTTATATTTGCTGACATTCTCTCTGCAGTCGCCATGTTGTCACTTTTTTAGAACTGAAGAATCATAAAAGATTAGAAAAAACAAAGATTGTTTATACAAGACTGCACAAATGCCTTTACAAATATGAATTTTGCAAGTGCTGCGTGTCATTTTTGCCAGGCTTCCATAAATTCTTCTCAAAGCTGAGCTTCATATTATACTCCAAACACACCAATGCAACATGCTTTTTAATGTATATTGAAAGGGACACTTCACCGATTTGCATTAAGCTTTTTCAATTCAATTCAATTTTATTTATATAGCGCTTTTCACAATACTTAATTGTTTCAAAGCAGCTTTACATTAATAGAAGCAGTAAAAGCACAGAAAAACGACAGATAGCACAACATTATACACAATAGCATAAGCAGTCAAATTTGCTGCGGCTATGACTCGACATTATGAGCGAGCGTATTACTAATGTAACGTCTAGAAGAAGAAGCTAAGTTAAGCCCAAGAAGGCTGCCTCCCCGGGGTAAAAAAACCCCTAGGAGAAAAAAAACTAAAACCCCGGGTTGTTTAGCCGAGGAAATAAAAAAAGTCCTAGGAGGGAAAAACCCTTGGGAGATATACATGTATATACACACATATAAACGGATAAGGAGATTAAGCGGAGATTAAGCGGGTCCTGCCGGTGATCGTTGGTCAGGCATCAGCTGGGCATCACGTTGAAGGACGACCAGCTTTGTATCGTTAGAACCCCAGTCATGTTTTTGAATGGTCGTGCATAGGGGTCTGACACTTAATCTACGAGACGAGACACGAGATTGGGTTCACGAGAACGAGTATCGTGCAGTTTTTGCTCGCTACACCCCCCATGTTGTCACTTTTTCAGAACTGAAGGATCATGAAAGATTAGAAAAAACAAAGTATGTTTACCGAAGACTGGACAAATGCCTTTAAGAATATACATTTTGCATGTGCTGTATGTAATTTTTGCCAAGCTATAAATTCTTAATTACAGCTGAGCTTCAATTTCTACTCCAAACACACCAATACAACATGCAAAGAAATATTTTCATGTATATTTAATAAAATATTTGAGTAAAGATTAACTACTGCGTACACCAGACAAACCCTCTGTAGCCTACATCTATAAGTCTGGCAGCAGGTAGACAGATGAGTGCTGTCTACAGTTTTGGTGCTCTAAGATCTCGAATAAAAACCTTGACAGCAGACACATACAGGCTCCATACAGCTCAAAAGATTTAAACTGTTAGACAAACAGTGAATCAGGAGCTGTAAATCAAGACATGCACCTGCAGACAGAAGCAACGAGACTTTTCACTGTCACTACAACTTACAATTAAAGGTTTATGCTCAGCAAAAGCCTTGATTTTAATTTGTGCATTTTAGCTTAAAGCTGACATCCAAACAAGCGTAATAAAAGTTGTACCTCAAGTTTTTAAGCACAGGTGTGTCCTCTTCTGTGCACTCCTTAACACTGAAACAAAAAATTGAAATATTTGTTGGAGAGTTTGAAAGAAGTTAAGATTGTTAGAAATACTAACTGCTTTCAAAAATATTTGTTCCCAAAGCTCCTTTTTGAGAATCCCTGGAATCCAGCGAATAGACCATGATTTCTAAATACCAACGTAAAAGATTAAGGGCTTTTCAGAAGAAAACACTTTCAATGTTAAAATTAGGAAGTATTCTGATGAGTGTCTATGGCAAAAATATACAGCTGTAATATGGTTGTAATACACTGTGTTTTAGTTAACATTTTAGTTTCTACGAGAAGTCGCTAGTAAATAACGTTCTTAAATTAACCTAGATAAGTCGACCGGGTATAGTTAGCCAAGCTAGTACCCAAACCATCAACCCCAGACAGGATGATGATATATTGCTTCTCTCCGACATTTATACGTAAAAGTATATATCTCGATATAAAGACTCAAAGACCTTATGATTTTTTCATACTGTGAGGTTTTTCTCGTTTCTTTCGTGCGCGCTTTTCCCCGAAACTGCAGCAGAGCTGTTTGTGTCGCTGTCCGTTCATGAAGTGCTGAAATGTCATTAACCACGCCCCCATTTGTCAGATGATTTCAGAAAATAGAACCCAAATGAAAAATGAGAACTGAAATGCAGTAAATCAAATTGTAAATCTTGATTTAAAATCACATCATAAAAAAGATGTCCATGCGGACGTCACGTGCCCATTGTGTTATTTCTGGGAAATGTAGTTATGCGCAAAATAAATCTGCAGTCTAAAATAGGTTTAACAAATAGCTATAAATCAAGTATCAAACGTAAACAAAAAGATTTGGCAGCATGTTCCATCAAAAAACAGTACATATTTTAAGTGTAGATATTTCATATTGATGATCTGAGAACGCACAAATGACTCAGCAAACTTCCTAAATAAACAGCACGCAGTGGGTTTTTGTCCAATAGCCTACAATGAATTACCTAATCACACTTATTTTCACATTTAACATTAATTGAAATATATTTAAACATCTTTAATTTAATTTACTAATTTAAATAAAAACATATTTCTATAAACATTTCTATAAATGTGTCTCTATATTCTATAAACTGTGCTGATTATTATAAAGGTTTAAGTATAAAGCTTTGTTCACCTACCTTCATCAAAACCCTTCTGTCCCAGGCTCAGCTGTATCTGAAGTTGTCGTTTTCAGTCCATATTTATGCCCTGTGGAAGAATTCCCCTCTCGTCCAGAATCCCCAGGAAAATCCCTGGCACCACGTGATTAATAATAAAAGCACTGATGTTTTCATCCCTGCTGCTGTTTAGTGTCAAACATCTGAATGATGGTTTGTGTTTCTCTGAGACTTTATGAGGTTTTATGATGTCTGATAAATGTGTTGAACTGTTATTTTGTTAAGTATTTTATCTATACATGATCTCTGTGGTCTTTTTGTAAAACACTGTAAGTGTTGATGGGACTGTAAGGTTATCAATCATCACAATATACATCATTTAAAAAATGACTGCACATGACATACGCTAACAAAGAAACCAGGCCTGTTGTGTTGTTATGTGTGTTTGTTTATTATTAATATGACAGTGTAGTATATTAAGGACATGTTTATCTTTGTATGCAATGATCTGCTTGCAATTAAAAATGCATAAAAACACATTTTATAAACTCTTGAATGTTTTGAAGTGACACAATAGAGATGTTAGTTTTGTCAGTGTCTTTTCCTCAGATGAACAGCATGATGTCGTTGTGTGTCTGTTGTGGTTTATCTGCAGCAGCTCGTCATCCTCTGGGTGAAGTCAGCAAAATTGGGAAACTTTTTGATAATCTCTGTATTATATAAAACAATATATTAATGTTTTAACCCTAAAACAGGCAAGAATTGTATTTGTATATAATTTATTTATTATAAATCTGGACTTAAGTAAAACATATTTAAATTATTTTTTTAAATATTGGACATATTCAGGATTTTCTGATTTGTATCTTACAGGATATGTTACCATATTGAGTAATAGAAAAGGACAAAGTGATTAGTTCTTTATTTATCTGCAGCAAAAAAAATGTGATTCTGACCTCCCCTCTTGTTCTAAAACATGCCATACCTATATTTTCTAATTCATTGTAAACAATAAACAACAGACTTAATCTAAACCAAAACCAACCAATTTGACTAAGAATCAGCAGTTCTGAATGTCTGGTGCTGAAACCTTTTCCTCCAGCTGCAAAAAAGATAACACATAACAATTTGATAAATTGTTTAGTAATTTATTTATTTTGTATACTGCCTCAGCTACCCGTCAATAGAAACTATATCTGTTTCATGCAGAGTCCTCACATGAGGAAAAGTACCTACATTTCTGCACTGTCATTTCTTCAACCTCCTTGAACCTGGGACTACATTAACCTTTAAATTGCCACTTTAATCCAAAGCAACTTACAGTGCATTACAAGATATACATTTATGAGTATGTTTGTTCCCTGAGTTCAAACCCATGACTTCTGCACTGGTAACTCAATGCTAGAGGAGCACTTATACAGGACTAGGTTTAAGCCCTGTCCAGTAAACCACTCCTCACCTCTCCTGGCAGGTTGACAAAACTTCATCTTCATTACTTGTCTTTGAATCTTAAGAATTTATTGATATCTGCTTTATAATTCACATCCTCTCTCATTCCTTCTAGTTGTCAAGCCCTGAAAGAAAATATACAGTTAAAATGCTTAGATGCAGACACCTAAATATATATTATCAGTATAATTTGTGACATTTATATTGATTTAGGTATTTAATCCTTTTTTATAACCTAATTGGGCAACGTTATTTCTACATGTATTATTTACTATTTTATGCATTTATAGTGTAACCATTTCAATTGTAACTTTAAGTCAGTACTATTAAACCTTTTTATTTATAAATCTGTTGTTGATTTAATGTCAATATTTAACCTTTTCACCGCCATTGACAAGTTATCTCTTTAATTAAGAAAAAAAAAATCCCTGCTAAGTTTTTGCGATGATCTATATTTCCGCTATTATCCACTAGGTGGCGCTCTTACCCAACTTTAAAAAATCTGAAGCATCAACTAATGAAAAACAGTAAAAACTCCATGTATTTTTTGATGATTATTTGAAACTTTAAACCTATCCATAACTGAGAGGTGATAAAAAGAGAACAAATAAAGATAGGATGAAACTTTTTCTGTTTTTGTTTAGTTGTTTGTTTGTTTGTTTGAAAGCAGAGGGTCTGTTCTTTCATTTGATATATTTGTATGTTTATTTATTTATAAAAGAAATTTTTCCTAAAAAGACATTTAGCCATAGGCTACAGGTTAATAAAGAAACAACACAGTGTCAATGCAGAGTTTTTAAAAATGAAGT
This sequence comes from Misgurnus anguillicaudatus, assembly GCF_027580225.2. Classification (NCBI taxonomy): domain Eukaryota; kingdom Metazoa; phylum Chordata; class Actinopteri; order Cypriniformes; family Cobitidae; genus Misgurnus; species Misgurnus anguillicaudatus. Next base: position 428,776 of record NW_027395277.1, on the reverse strand, counting down.
TCATATGAATTATCTAAATGTTTTCAGCACTTATTCTTGCATCACATCTTGCTTTTTAATGGTTTATCAAGTCAAAACAATACAAACAAACAAACACAAACTTATTGTACCGAGAACAGATTTTCGGTCATTATTACTCTCACCCTCATGTCAATGCTATTTCAGTTCTTCAGGCCTGTGCTCTCCATGAACACTGCAAAACATGTGTTGTGTTTGTTTATTTTGTTAGATATAGTTTTTTTTTACCTTTTCCCCTAGTATAATACACAGTTTTGTGTTATAAATGTAGCCTATTATTGTATTGACTGTTTTTAATAGTTTATTCATTTATAGCTATATAGCTACAGTGAGCTATTGCAGAATAAATGTCCCAAATGAGTTTACTGTAGCTGTAATGTTGTACTTACAGTGTTCATTATGCAGTTGTTAAATTGTCAGATTCTGTTTGTGACTGATTTTTCACCAGTTCCATTGAAATCCAATTTATACATAAATTTGTATGACTGCATTGGTACCGTTGGATTGCATTGGAGATCCACTAGACCCACAAACATTGTCTAAGTAACAAAAATATGAACAACACATGAGGGTTAAGCTTGTTCAAGCTGAGGTTGAAAGCGTGGTTGGAGATGTACTGCGAGCTGACATTTGTTCTGCATTTGCCTTCGAAAATATCGAGCTTGTCTCCAGACACATTGCCGGCGGCTTTTGTGTCCAACATAGGATTGATGGCATGGTTTTTTGTGCAGGCGACGTCCAACCTAACGGAGTGCGTGGCTTTGCCCATGTCATTGGCAGCCGAGCAGGTGTAATTTCCCTCTTCCTTTTTGCTCATGTGAGGAATAATCAGGGTGCCGTTTTGAAACACGAGGAATCGTGTGTTTGTGAGTGCTCCATTTATAGGAACCTCCCTTTTTTCAACTATGTGGGGCAGAGGGAATGTAATCAGTTGGTTTCCTAAGTATATCTCCCAGGCGACATCAGGTTTAGGGTTTCCTTTTGATTCGCAGTTCAAGATGACCATATATCCTTCATAGAGTTCTGTGTTGTCAATGATTGGTTGATATGCGATGGACACAGAGGGGGCTTTGCAATCCAACTTGGGCATGCTAGTAACAGTGGCACCTTTGAGGAAGGCAGGGGCCTCACAAACAATGTTGTCTTTATCAGGGATGGAGATTGAGGATTTGACAATCCAATCTCTTAGCCACTCAAGTTTGCATGAGCAAACAAAGGGGTTGTGGAAGATTTGGAGGTGAGACATGGATGTGAGAGCGTCAAACGTTCCTTGCACAATGGTGGTAAACTTGTTATTGTTAATGCGGATCGAACGCAGATCTTTTAGGTTGGAGAAAACATTCTTGGGTATATTGGTCATTTCATTGTTGTTAATCTTGAACAACTGTAGAGCAGTGAGATTGCTCAAGTCGTCCCATGGAAAATAGATGATTTTGTTGTAGCTCATATCCAAATTCTTCAGCTGAATCATTGAGGCCAGCGTGCCCCTCTCCACGGTTACAATTTCATTGTGTGCCATCCAAAAAGAGGTCACCTTTGTCAAATTTATGAAGTCTTTTGATTTCAGCACTTTTATCTTGTTAGCTGTAAGACTCAGGGTGCTAACGTTGGATGGCAAACCCACAGGTATTTCCAGAAGGTCTTTGTAGGCACAGTCTACAAAATGATGGCTAATTTTATCAGTGCAGGTACACTGTTGAGGGCAACAGTGAACACTGCTGATCACAGCTGTCCCCAAGGCAATAAGCATCAGGTATTTGGTTTCCATTTTCAGCACCTGTCAATGAATGAATATGCAGATTAGTAGAAATATTGTTTTGGATATCTCTCTCATTTAGAGAGCAAATGTGCACAGAAGAGAAGCAGTTACGCAAATAACGCAAATTCAGACTTGCACACAGCTCATTATGAGCGTATTTCCCTTTAGTGTATTTTAAAATACGAAATGTTATTTGAGTTGCGTTTATCATGACACATTTAGAAAATATATTTGAATGTGATTCGTGCTAAGAACTTAAAAATAAAGTAATTCAGCCAGTTAATAGACGTAAGTTCCTTACACTAGATTTATTCATTTTTCAGTATTGAACCTTAATCATTAAGACGTTTAAGTTATATATAGTGATTTCCTTTTTGTTATACATTTGAAATTTTGATGAAAGGCTTACATTAAGGATTATTTTTAGTTTTGCTAAGCTATCTTCCATTTTCTTAAATAAAATGTTTAACTCCTATAGATAAACACTGAAGTTTTACATCACTTAGTATCTTGTTTAATGTTTGATTTTCTTGCAGTAAATCAGTTAGGGGTAAATGCTTTGATAGTGTAAAAAAATATAGAAAAAGGAGTTCCCATAATTAGTCTAGACTCTAGAGAGACACAAACAAAAGAACTTGTGTTGCAATGTATTTTCACTTACCTGGTTCTGACTCAGTTTTTGGTCACTAGATGGCAGCATATTATTTATATACATGATGCAGTAAAAACATTTACAAGTTTTCTGTATTCTGTATATAAACTGGTGTTAATTTGCTTCAATACATTTTTTTCTTAGATTAAAATCTGTCTGATGCATTTGACAATTAATAACATTATTAGATTTTCAGCAACTTTATAATTTGACTCAGATTATAGCCTTTAATACTGCACACTACTTTTAATGAGTAGACTACTATGCATAATGCATACACAGTACATATAAATAAACTTCAGAATACACATTTTCTTGGATCCTAATGGTATCTTAAAGGGACACTTCACCCATTTGCATAAAGCTTTGTATGGTTAGAACCCCAGTCATGTTTTTGAATGGTCATGCATCATTTCCTCAGTTGGGCTGAGACAGGAGAAATACAGATTTCAGTGTTGCACTTCCTTCTTTCAATGATGTAAAAATCATCATTTTGCATCATTGAAAGAAGGAAGTCCAATATCTTTGTTGAGGGGGTGAGACTACAAACACCACTTTTCTCGGTCAAATAGGCACCAAATTCTAAATGTATGTTACATTTTGACCACAAATATGACGCACTTTCAATAAAGATGAATGCTTCTACGGGTGAAATGCTCCTCTAAGATCGCACCCTGGTGCACACAAATATCAAACAAATTTCATTTGTACATCCCCAATGTCACCTTCGGTTTGCTCACCAGGGGCGCTATCATTTCCGATTTGGGAACGCTGTGCGCATCTGGCTGCCGCTCCATGCTGGATTATTGTACTGTTTTGTTTGTGCTGCTCTTTCCTGAACCATTTCCAGGGAAATCTAGATACTCTGTATGCGAAATTTGGTGAGGAACCAACTACCAATGAGCATATGAAATCTCAATCTAATAATTCTATGACAACCCTATTCTAACCAATTCCTCATTCATCACTGTGTTAATATAAAAATCGAACTCCTCAACATGCACTCTTGATCTTGCACCTACTTTCCTGCTAAAGGACTGTACATCGACAATTTCTGCCTCTATCTCCCACCTCATTAATATGTTATTTATCTCCTCTACTGTAACTGCATCACTTAAGACTGCTGATGTTACTCACATACTCAACAAGACTAATCTGGACCCGGCAGACTTTTCCAACTACCGCCATATTCTCAATCTGCCATTTGTATCAAAGTTCATAGAAAAGGCTGTGGCCTCTCAGCTGCAGTCATTTCTAGCTGGTAACAACCTCTTCGATATTTTCAATTTGGCTTCGGCCAACAGCATAGCACAGAGACTGCGCTAATAAAGGTTGTTAATGATCTTTTACTCACTGGAGACACATGACATCTCTCTATACTTCTGTTATTAGACCTCAGCTCTGTCTTTGATACTGTGTGTCATAAGAGATTACTTTCCCACTTAGCGGAATTTGGCATATCAGGCCTCTCTGCACTATCTTGGTTTTCCTCTTATCTCACGGACAGGCAATATCACATCTTCATACACAATTTCAAATCTCCTACTGTCTTACTTAAACAGGGTGTCCCACAGGGCTCTGTTCTTGGCCCATTACTATTAATTCTGTATATTCAGCTTCTTGGCAACATCATCTGTCAATGGTTTTAGCTATCACTGTTATGCTAATGATATTCAGTTATATTGGTGGTGGTTGAGGAAATTCCCCCGTTCATATAAAGCGCTTTGAGTACTGAGAAAAACGCTATATAAATCTAAGGAAATTATTATATACTGCTTGTCAACCAGATTCTGTTAATGTAAAATCCTCACTCTCCTCTTGTGTTAGCGAGTTAAAACTATGTCTACAATTTCTAAGGCGGAATCTGGGTAAAACCGACATTCTGATAACTGGTCCCCCATCTCTAATAAAAAACATCTCTGTGGACTTTAGTTTTTATCTGGATGCTCCTACGATTTCCCCTCAGCTACTGTTAGAAATTTAGATATCATACTCAACCCCTTACTATCCTTTGACGCACATATTCACAGCCTCTCCAAAACATCTTTTTTCATTTACAACGCATTGTCAAACTGCGAACTTTTATCTGTAGAAATGATGCTGAAACATTAGTACATGCTCTGATTACGTCCAGTCTCGATTACTGCAATTCACTCTTCTATGGTTTATCAGCTCATTCAATCTCACGTTTACAGTACAAACAAAACTCGGCTGCCAGAATGTTAACCTCCAATAAAAAATCTACCCACATTACTACTATATTATTTGATCTTCACTGGCTGCCAGTCTCATCTCACATAAAATGTAAAATCATACTGCTCACTTATAAGGCACTAAATGCTCTTTCCCCACCCAATCTTTCCGATCTTGTCTCTTCCTATGTACCTTGTAGAGATCAGCGAATAAGGCACTCACGATTATGACATTAGGCCGACGGTTAATTGCCTAGTAACTTATGGCAATTATTACGATTAATTGCCTGTTTTAGGGCTTTGCCAATTTGACATTTAATTTTCATACATTTTTTTGGTTGTTCATGAGATAATTTTTAAACATTGTTGTGATTATTTAAATTCAATCTTTAGCAAGGTTTACCTGGCAGTAAATATTAATTCACACATAACAGATATTTAAAAGTAATCTGATACTGTCTGGTTTATACAGGCACTGCAGCTCCCCCTTGTGTTTTTAGAGAGATGTGCAATCATTGTGGTGATCTGAAATCTGCGGTCAAACAATCGCGATGAGACGATTATTTAATCATTGTGACAGCCCTATCAGCAAGCTCTTCAGTCGCGCTGAAGCTGAGATCATTCAGCCAGTAGCAGTTTTAACATAAACTGGCATGGTATCTTACGCACAGAAGCCACTGGCGCGTGCCACTATGTTTAGTGGATGGCACTTCCAGCGTCCAGTGGCTCATGCCACTGTGTTTAGTGGCTCGTCCACTGTCACAGGTCAGCATAAGGTCTGTTGGATTGAGGCATGTGGCACTGACAGTCACCGATCAGTGACCTATGCGTGCTGCTGCTATGTTCAATCAACTGTGACACAAAATTCATTTTGTATATGTCTTTTTTGTCTGCCTGGTGTTTCAGGTAACTGAATGCGTGAAATGAATCGAGAGTATAGGTGTTATTTACACTGGGGACATGTCCCCACCACTTTTTAAAAGCATTTGGTTAAAATGTTCTGAAAAATCAAGCGATGCTAAAGACTGGTTATGTGGTCCAGGGTCACATATGTTGCCTTGTATGCTTATGGTGTGTTTTCTTTCACATATGTAATGAATTTCATTGTAATCATTGACTAAACGCGCTGCTGTTTTCTACAGTATGGTGCTTTAGCACTGTTCGGTTGAGCTGGTGTTTCAGGGACTGTTACATCTGCAGTCGACATTGTTAAGGGTTTTATGCTGAGTATTTTCATGTTGTTGACTGGCCTACGCTATGCCCATTTTTGATGCACCATTATTCAATATTTTTCCCGTCCTGCTGTAATGTTTTTTTATCTGATCTTTTGTCCCCACCACTTTTAAACACAAACTGACACCCCTGATCGAGAGCTATAGGCCATCTTGACGCTCGTTCAACAAGACAAACTAAAACTGACATAGATCCTAGATTTGCAGAGTAAACTTTGTTTTGTTTAACCAACTAAAGGTTTCTTTGTTCTCTGAAATGTTATCAATATATGTTATAGATATAATGTTTTAGTTATATAATCGAATAAAAGAATAAAGGAGAGTAGAACATCCAATTTCCGTGACCTCTGTTCCCATTCAGCAAAAATACATTTCTCTGGCCACAAATATCTTTTAAATGTATATGCTAAATAGTAAATACATTCTGTAAAAACTAAAGTCAAACTTTACAAAGAATAAATGAGTTGAAGTGAAAACTTTATAATACTAAGTTAAATCTATATCTGTACTTAATTTAGACTAGTAAATATACATCTTAGTTATTCATATAAATGTGTCTGTGTATTCTACTGTGCTAATTATTATTTTGGTTTTAGTAAAGCTTAAATTGACTCACCGTAATCAAAACTGTTCTCTGCGACCTCTGCGATATTTTCCAAAATAATTGTACTGAAAGCGTTGCTGATTCGAGAAAGCTTCACTTTGCCACTATTAACAGTGAGAGACAGAGAGAGAGACAGAGACAGAGAGAGAGAGAGAGAGAGAGAGAGAGAGAGAGAGAGAGAGAGAGACTCTCACAGAGGAACTGAATAATTGAGAACATCCTGTCAGATTTGTACAAGGAAAGCATTTAGCATGAAGTTGTCACTTTTGTGGCACTTAATGGTCAGGGTGGCAAACGGTTTCCTTATCGCGTTTACGATCGGCAAAGCAAACTGTAACACATTTGATTCATTTTATGAAACGGGTGCCATTTGGGTCCACAACATTTGATGATGCATAAGGCACAAAAAATGTCCTAAAATGTGCTAACAAACCCTTAAGTTATTTATTGAAGTGTTCTTGTTAACACTATTACTATTCTTAAAGAATAACATACTATTTTTTAAAAATTTGCATCCAACATGCTAAAGTTTTGACCAACATAACATTTGCATCCAAAATATTACCAAATAAGTTATGCATTTAAAAAATTATTTTCAGAATTATATTTGTGTCCCTTTTCACATAAGATATATTTTATATTTAAAATAAAGCTTATTTTTTGTAAATATTGTATGATTTGTGTGCCTCCTTCAATTTGATTTACCACCCCTTCACACTAACTTGTTTTATCTATAAAACATGTACTGTTGCTTTAAATGAATGGAGCCTTGTTGCCACCAAGAAAAAAAAGTACTGACATTCCTCTACATTCTTTATGTTGAATTTTCATGTTAGGCAGCTTCCGTCAAACTCAAACCAACCACCCTCTCACGCAAAATAGAGAGGGAAAACTAATTTTGATATTTTTTTACACTATTAATGCAAATAAAAATATATTTCAGATAGAATGCATGTATGCTAGGTGAGGAACTTGACCACATAGGAGACATGCGGCCATTTTGGGATGATATTTACAACCCCGTCACATGTTTTATTGTGACGTGATGGTAAGGGATGTGCCGGGGTGGTTCTGCTTCCCAATTGAATGTGAAGAATTAAGGAATTAAGGTTAATATTTTTTATCTGTTAACTTAACCCTGTATTGTTTATTCATTCACTCATATGTCACACAATCACTCTCTCTTTCACTAGCTTTCTCTTTTACTCACTCACTATGTCACTCAATCACTCACTCACTATGTCACTCGCTCATTATGTCACTCAATCATTATGTCACTCACTCACCCACCCACTCACTCACTCACTCACTCACCCACCCACCCACCCACTCACTGAGAGGAAGCAAAAATATCTAGAGAGTGAGCGTCAGAGATTGAGACGGGATGTAGAGCAAGAAAAAAAAGATTAGTGATCTAAGTGAAAGAGGCAAACGTCAGCTGCGTAAAAAGTGGAGGAAGCAGAACAAGAAGAGAAAAGAGAAAGCAAAGGCTAGGAAGCACAGTCTGGACACCTTTCCTCTGACTCTGTTTTGTACATAGGTGGTGAAAAAGAGCCCATCTGTTTTAGCAAAGTGCATACCTGTCAAGTATCCCGTTTTGGCCGGGAAAGTCCCGTATTTTACCCTTCTTTCCCGCCGTCCTCCCATATTAGTATTTTCCCGTAAATCTCCCGTATTTTAACCTGCGTTATTACAAAAATAATAATTCCCGGGCGGAGTAATAAAAAAACATTCCCAATCCCAGATCGCTAAAGATCCACTGATCCCGCTAATCCATTTCGTGTTTTCCCACCCGCTCCGCAGCATCTCTGTGTGCACTCTCTGCCTGGAGAACGAAGACGACAGTTTCTGTCTGAAGTTTGTTGCATTAACAGGTAGATTTATTACATTATATCAGTTGTTAAACCACAGAATTACTAATTTGGAAGTTTGTTTACGTATTTCTTCGGTAAATGATTTACTGTCGGTGTTCTAAAAGTGCTAACAAGTTAGCAAGCAAACAGCAACAAAATATCCACATTATTATCGTTTCAATGCTTGTCTAATGAATTAAATGTTCCCGGTCAGATCTAAGTTAACATAAACACTAAATTTGCTGTTGTTGGCACACTTTGTAGACAAAAAATACCAAAAACACCAATGCCTTTACAAAATAAAGACAGAGAACAGAAAGGGAGGCTGGTAAAGGCAGTTCAACATTGCAAACATTGATTCAAAGCTCCATCAAGCCAGCAGATAAATCATATTGAATATCTACTGTACACTTTAATTCTTGTTATTATATTTTCCCATTATAATCACTTGTAATCTCTTGTCTAAGTGCCCTTTTTGGTTTGGGCCACTGCCCCATCTAGCATTTTTCATTTTCTAAATGACTGTTCTCATTACAAAGAAAAGTGAATGGTTTATAAATAATTTTGGCATTAAGGTATAATGCAAAAGAAGTTAAAATAAGGCTTTTCAGCCTAAGGCCATTGGGTTTTGTACACATGCAAATTTGTGTGTATAGTATGTACACAGTGTGAGTGTGACTTATGAAATGTAGTTTTTACAGAGCTGTGTGTTTCACTAGTTTTCTTGCTAATGAATTAGTTTGTTTAGTTAATTTTAACACAATTATCAGCACTTAGGTTTAAAAAATATTATCCGGCCCTCACCAGTCTTAAAATGTAAGGAATACTGGAGCTTGTTTGGGTTGGTGGTGGGACTGTTCGCGGTGGGCGCCGGAAAATTTCCCTTATTTCAAATCCAAAACTTGACACGTATGAAAGTGTCACCCTCCAAACACAAAAGCCCCCCAGCTATGTGGGAACACATGAAACCGGAGCTGAATTATCTGCAAGCCACATACCCAGATGTATCTTCCTGAATAATGGACCTTGTACCCAATACAAACAGAAATAAAATTTCTTTTCAGCACAGAGCTTGCAAGACGAGGTTTAAAAGAGTGGAACGTGGTACTTTTTTTGAGGCAAGCCATGGCAAGGGGGCCCCTGACGGTGTTGGGGGAACCTTGAAAAGAATAGTGGACAAGCTGGTGCCCAACGGCTGCGACATACCCGATGCCCATGAGCTAAATAAGGCCCTAACTGAAACATCTACAACTGTTAAGTTGTTTTATGTATCATCTCAAGTTGTTGAGCAGGCAATGGAAAATATGCCAGACAAGTGCCATCCACAATGAAAACCCATCAAGTGGTCACATCAACTCCAGGAAAAATCCTTTACCTGGAAATCAGTTGCATGTGCTTCACACAAAAGCATCCGAGATGTCAATGCTTTACAACGCAGCATTTTACTTTTAACATGACAGCCCAAAAGGTGCCAACAGAAGCAATTACTTGGAAAAGTTGAGATCTCATTGGGAAGTGGTGCATGCTTAAATATGACAATGACCTTTATCCTGGGATCATCATGTAGACAGATGAAACACATGCCTTGGTATGCACCATGTAGGTGTCAACAGGTTCTTCTGGCCTCCAAAAGATGACTTGCTGTGGTATCTCTTCGATGATGTGCTCAAAATCATTCAATCACCACAGCCTGTGACATCCCGCCACATGGAAAACCAAAGGGATGTGTGGATGCAACTCTCCCAGTCACTGTAATGATGCTCTTTTTTTGTTTTTCAGAGCATTTCCAAAGTTTTTCATTAAATTTCCAATGTTAATGTTTTCCCTCCCCAGTTTTATAAAGTTTAAAATAAGCATACCATAGAGATACACACTTTGTCCATACCACCCTGTCACAGTGAACCACTCCGTGACATCAGTTACCACGCCGTCACGGGGTCATTTTGTTAAAAATGTATGTAAAATAAATACATTTTACATACATTAATGTTGAATGATGTTCTTGTTGTTTGGACTAATCAAATAAATGTAACTTTATTTGTATTTTTAAGTGTATTGAAATGTCAAATTCATATTTCAAGATTAAAAAACTAAGAAAAATTATTTAAAATAAATTACAGACTTTCTATTGATGGTTTCCAAAAAAGGGACATTTTACTATTAGGAAAACATTAGATTTTAAAATATATTTCTTGTTTTACTACTCTTATGGCATACATATTGTCTGTGACGGGGTGGTAAAAAAAGACTCCCTTGCCAGAATAAACTTGATAATATTATTAAGGATTTTGTGCCTGCAGGTGGGAAAATATGTTTTTTTTTGGAGGATTAACATAATATTTAAAGTTGTAAGTAAAAAAAAGTTTGTTCTTAATGAAAATGTGCACAATTGCAAAGTGGAAATGGCACACGTTTCGTAGAATGACTCATTTACCAACACGCGATGGGTAACTCGGGTAACTCGCAAAGCGCGGATCACTTGTTTTCCCATCACGATACCGAAATGAATTTAAATTTCATAAGTAAGAGTTGGGAAAACAGTTAAAATATTTCATAATGAAAGTTCATGGAAACAAATATTAAAGCGCAGGGCCGGCTCTAGCCCTTTGGTTGCCCTATGCTATGCGAGAATGAGTTTTGCCCGCCCCCCCTTCAATAGAGGGTATGCTTTGATGTAATTTTTCCACATGACGTGACCACCCTGGAACTCGCCTTGTTGAGTGGAAACTTTTAACAAAATGGTTGGTTTTCATAGGGGCTGCTGCGAAAAATGCCAGTGAAACTGACTATTATCAGCCTTAAATTTAATTTAGTTGGACTTGATAGCAGAGGTGAACAATACTTAGTTACATTAGTTAAATTTTCCAAGCATCTGTGCTTTATTAGGTTGTTTGTATTGGGAAAAATGTACTTCATTACATTCTAAAGCATATAATCATACTGTGTATTCTTTAATATTGCATATTATAATGTATTTAATACTTACATTAAAATTTCTACTTTTACTTGAGTAAAAGTACGTTAATGTACTTAAATATTAAATGTAAGACAAAAACTTGTATTTATGAAATGTAATAGAGTAAAAATTATGATAATATGCTTTGGAATGTATGTTTTATTTGCGTTGTGGTTGTTGCACATTTGCAACAAGTGTTATTGTTGGAGAAAATTATTTTATTACCATTTATGGATATGTTTCTTTATTACCAAATACTTTGCTTCTTCCTTATAGCAACATACTGTTCTTTTAATCTTAACACCTTTTTTTCTTTGCTATGTTTTATAAGAAACATTTCAGTATCGAGAGACCCAAATGTATTGTACTCTAAATTCTTGTATAGTAATGTTAGTCATAATTTTAACACCAGGCATGCATTAAAGGAATATTTCCTGCTTCCTGTTTCAAAAACTAATGCCAAGCAACGGACTGTAATGTATAGAGGAATGAAAATATGGAACGAATTGCCATCGGATATTACATGTTTTTTATCAAGTAAAATGAGGTTTAAAAAAGTTTTAAAGAATTATTTAATGGTACAGTATTCAATAAATTGCTGATTGTGATGTTTTGGATGAATATAGGGTTTGTATATTTAATTGTATTGTTTTTATTTAGTTTTTCTTTTTTTGGTCATGTATTAATGTAATGTAATGTAATGTAACTTTGTTTTTTACTTGTTGGACCCCAGGAAGAATAGCCACTACCTTGGTAATGGCTAATGGGGATCCAAATAAAACACCCCCCACCCTTTAAAGTTTTGGGGTGGTGGAAAGTTTTGCTTATCCAGTTAATGCACAGCCTTCACCCATAGTCTAGTTTAAGATGTTTATAGATTTGTGTGTACGTGTTACATTCATGACGCATGTTGTTTTTGACTTTGTGGGTGTCAACTCATCTAAATAAAATGAGCTTGCAGACAAAGAATCGGAGAGAGACAGCTTGAGCATTTCTTGAGAAGAAATCTCTCTGGTTCTTTCCCACGCGAGAATTAAACCTTTATTCTTGGTCTGACGTGTCCTAATTATTGTTAAGGTATAAGTTGAATAAACGTTTTGGTCCTTCGAGCCGGCTTCCAACATACCCGGAGATCAGCAGTGGAGGAGACAAGTCGAAGCCCGACGTCGGCCGAATTCAACTAGGAATTCAAAGAAAGTCCTGGGAGGTGAGAATTCCTCGCCAGGCCGGCACTTAGGTTTTCTCTGCTGATGATCCCGGATTGACAGAATTCGAAGCAAGACACAAATCAGGCGCAGTGAATTGGGTGAGTTGATTTTGTATTGTAACAAGACTAGGGGATCCTGAAGTATCACCCAAAAAGTAAACCCTGAAGTGTTTACTAATAGAATAGACCCTGAAGTGTTTGTTCTGTTGTCTTAGTTAAAGGGGATCCTGAAGTATCGCCCAGAAAGTAGACCCTGAAGTCTTTATTCTGTTTTTTTTTTTAAGGGAATCCTGAAGTATTGCCCTGTTGATAGTAAATCCTGAAATATTTACTGAGTGTTGTAAACCCAGAAGTGTTTACTGAGAAATTGCTGAGAATAAACCCTGAAGTGTTTATTCTGCTGTATTTTTGCTGTGTTTTTGCTGCGTTATTTGTTGTGTATATGTTTGTGATGTGCTCAGTGTGCTGGAAATCTAGCGGTGTTAACAAAATAGTTGTACGCTGAAGTAGGCTCATTGAGTGTTTTTTTTTATCTGTGAATAGAAAGTTGTATTGTTGCATTGTTGTATTGCATTTTGAATCCCCGGGGATCGCTAATTGTGTAATTTGTGATCGAATAATAAGTTATGATTCTGAATAATTTAGGATCGCTAATGATTTTAGATTGAGTAATAATTTATGATTGCTAATAATTTGTGACTGCGTGGATCGAGTAATAATTTGTGAAAATGAGAAATTGTTGTTGATGTTTTAAGAATGTAAACGGAGAGGCAGTACCTTATAATGATGCCAACTTACAAAACTTTTGAGCCCCTATATTGGAACACATGAGAACCATGTTTAAGAGAAAGGCTAACTATTGAGCTTTAGCAGAAGTTAAACAAAAAAGAAAGTGAACTGGTAGATGATTTTGCAGTGCGTTTTGAAAAATAATTAAAAGCGCATAGTGGCATTGTGTTTGCTGATATTCCAGAGGGTTCATATCAGTAGCAATGAAAAAAAAAATGCTCTGATGCAGGGTTACCGTTCACAAACATCTGGATTTATCAGAAAACACTTTGTAGCTTTTGACACTGCCAGCTTAACAGATTTAAAAAGCTGGGCGAGACATGTGGAAAAAATTTCACATGACAAAAAGAAGAAAAATCATTTCAAACTATTTGCATTTCAGGAATAGCAAAAATCAAAGATATTTATGACCCTGTAGTCATATCGCCAAAAATACCCTGTTAATTTGTTAGGAAGAAATTTGATGTATTAGTTTAATTTCTGGGAAAGGAGGCATGCAAGCTGCTTATTCTTCAAATAAAAACCCAGACAGCTATAACAGCTCTCAGTCAGAATATTATTACACTCTAGACGTGAGAAATTTAGAGGAAGCACAAGATCTTTTGCAAAAAGTTGCATTAAAAGAGGAAGTTCAGTGGACAATGAAAGCGAATGGTGCTTTCGATAAGATCAAACAAGAATTAGTTTCTTCCACTGTGTTTAGCTTTAATCGCACTAAACAATTTGTGCAAACCGTAGTTTGAAAAATGAAATTAAAGGCTTCCATGTTGTTACAAAAACATGGCACAACCTGTAGATTTTTTTTTTTTAAGAAGATAGATATGTTATGGTATATCAGCACTACCACCCTGTGTACAAGCAGTTTTTGCAGCAGCAATGGCTGTAGAAGTATCAGCTGAAATTATTTCACCATTTGACACTTTTAATTACACATGCTGTAGATATTTTACTTTTAAAAACTAAACTGAAGTTATTATCACCTGCTCGACATATGTCTTGTATGATCGTGCTAATCTCACAACCACACATTTCCATTTCAGAGGTGTAATATATTAAACCCAGCAATTTTAGGAGAACCTCATTGTTGTACTGAACTAACAGATCAATTGGTTTTGGCCAGACTGGATCTAAAAGACAAGCCATTAAAAAAAAGGAGAAGTGTGGTTTGTAGATGGTTCGTGTTATAAAGATAGCGCAGGCAAAACAAGATATGCTGTGGTTAGCTCAGATTGCTAAATACACATTCAGCACAAGCTGCAGAGAAAAATAGCTTTGAAAAAATCATGTCTTTTGGAAAAAGGCCAATCATTAACTGTACAAACAGTTGTTAGTCAGCCTTTTCAATTTTTGTTTAAAGCTTTTTTTTTTTTTTTTGGTTGGTTGTTTATTTGTTGTTTTTTAATTAGAAAAACAATGGGAACAGAGAGGTATGAAGACCTCTACGGGAAAGTCAATAACTCATAATTAATTGTTTGAGCCATGGGCTTTGCCCATGTCTCAACAGGGGGGAGTATAAAGTAATAGAGGAACATTTTATACGAGGAACATTTTATAATCTATGGATTTAATTCTTACTAAAACAATTTTTTTGTAAAGCATGTACTATATACATAAAGCATAATGCACAAGGAAATGTGAGACTACTGAGAGGTAAATTCCCGGAACCAGAATTCCCTTTTCAGAATGTTTGTATGGACTTCATTGAATTGAATCAGAGTGGTCCATACAAATACTGATGGCATTCCTGAGAAAATATATAGTGATACTGGTCCCCATTTTGTGAATGTGGTAATAAAACGTCTAGCCATAGCCCTAGACATCACTTTAAAGGATCATTGTGCATATCATCCACAAATTGCAGGACTGGTGGAATAAATAAATGTCACGGTAAAGAATAGGGAAAAAAATAAATGTATGGATGAAACGCTTAGGTTACTCACGTAACCCCGGTTCCCTGAAATAACGGGAACGAAGCATTGCGTCAGTTAGCTGACGCTATGGGGGAAACTCCTGTTTACTCCGTGACTGAAGCCTATTGGTTAACGTCTGTACAAAGTACAGACCAATGACGTTTGAACCCGCGCGCGGGAAGTACACGTCCTTATATAAGCGCGGTTTAAGCGTCAGGAGCTCATTATTATTCGACTGAAGCGCGCAGCCGAATACACTCGCTGCGTAGACGTTTGTAGCACGGCAAGTGACGCAATGCTTCGTTCCCGTTATTTCAGGGAACCGGGGTTACGTGAGTAACCTAAGCGTTCCCTTTCAATACGGTTCACTTCGCATTGCGTCAGTTAGCTGACGCTATGGGGGAACGTAATCCCATCACGCCGTGCATACACAACGTACAGAAGTGCCTTACCGGAGAGACACTGCGTGTGGCCCTATACCCGGCATATTCACAGCTTTAAGCAATGTGTAAGCACCATATAAAATGTTGACGCGCACACGGTGGGGTTTTAAACGCACCGGGGGCACATAACATAGCACAAGACGCCGAGATACCGAGCGCGCCGCGGGTGTGCGAGATAAGTAAATTCAGAGTCACGTTGGTGAGCTCGCTGAGCGCACCGTGGTGTACACATAAAACGCATGAGCGTGCATGATTGAGCCGAGAGAACCTGCGCTCGTAGGGCAGGGACGTCTAAGCTGTACAATCTGACAACGTAGACGGCGAAGACCAGCCGGCCGTGTAGCAGATATCAAATAGATACCCCTGTAGACCAAGTCCATGAAAAAGCCAAACTCTCACAGAGTGGGCTCTATATAGGACATAGCTCATAGAGGGGCGTGAGCCAGTGCGATGGTTTCAACGATCCATCTAAATAACCACTGTAAGCAACAGACATACATAGTGAGTGATCTGCGAAGCTCACGAACGGCCGATCTGACTATAATATGCGGCAGAACGGTTCGTAGCGTGGGATTATACAGATACCACAATAGTGTGAACCCAGGTGCGCCCTCGAGCGCATCGGGATGCATATAGGTAGTATTATAGTGCACAGATCGGTGAGCTGTCCAAGCGCGCCGTAAATGTGTATTGACTATAAATTGCACGGGCACAGGTGAACACTTGAATACATCGTGAATGCATATAGATGAATCAGAGTGTTATAATGCACAGGCCGGCAAGATTCTCAAGCGCGCCGTCATGTGTTCTGATAATAAGTTGTGCGCACACGGGTGAACCCTTCAGTGCACCGTGAATGCGTATAGATAAATCAATGCACAGAACGCGCCGTGAATGTGTACAGATATGATTGATGAACGTACGGTGGGCACTCAACGCACCGTGAACGTACACAGATGAACAACAATGTATGTATATGTCACAGCCGTGTATACAGATGAGCTTTTCCGAGCGCATCTTTAGTGTATACCGAAATGTTGTAGCGTGCATATGTGAGCTTCTCTAAGCGCACGGTGGACGCATATAATCAAAACCCATATCGTGCATACAGGTGAGCTTACGCGGCGCACCTTTAATGCAACAAACCTCACTAGTGCGCGAAGCAGGGATGTCGAAGCTGTAAACTGACAACGTGGACGGCGGGGACCAGCCGGCCGTGTCACAAATGTCAAATGAGAAACTTCTAAGACCATGCCCGAGGATCTAATCCATACATGGAGTAGACTTCATTGTCACGGGAGGTGATAACGTCAACGATCCATAAATAACCTGTATTGACAGGTGCGCTAGTGAGTGATCTGTGACGCCGATGAACAGCTGATCGTCTGATGTACGTCAGACGTATCTGTCATACAGGACCTTGGACAGTTCCAGAGCGCTGCGCCTCGGGCACCGTCCGCATCTGAGAAATGACAGACTTATGAATAAAGTGGATGGTCGGTCATAAAAGCGTGGTTCGCTGTTATCACCGCCACATATATATATATACGCAGGGGGAGAAAGCCGCCGTGGACGAGCCTCTGTAGTGAGAAGAAAGCTGTTCCACCTACAATTCGCGGGGGGAAGACTCTCGCTGTCACTAGACAGAATAGATCAGACTTTGCATAAGGACGCCTCGCGAAAGGGGTCCTAGCAGCTCGTGTCAACGTGTTATAAGGCACGTAATGTAGGTCGTGTCCCACGGATGCAATCTCTGCACGCCCATCGTAACGGGTTAATATGTCTGCATCTTGGTAGTTAAGCACGAGATGCGTATCACTCTGATTGAACATAGCTTATAAAGCGATGCAATGAGTTTATAAAGGAGATGACTCGCCAGCTTGTACAGGGGGCGAGATCTCAGTCTGGTTCGGTAAATAATGAAACCACCGTAGTTTGCCCGACCGCATTATCACAATAACATGGTCGAGAGTGCTGCAGTGCTAAAATCATCCCCTTAATGGACCGTATGTACAGTACAAGGTGATTGATATGAGACAAACGGGCGTTCCACGCGCCGAAGGCTGATTGCCGTCGTAAAGCGTGTTCAACCCACAGCAGATGCTGGCGATCTCGTAATGGTAGCACTTCATGCAGCTGTGTGTAACTTAAGCATGAGCTTCCCGGCCGTCAGCTCGGGGCGGGACCTTTGCTTAGTCAAACTGAAGTGGACTTATTAACAGAATGCCACGATATTCAGTTTTCTGAGGCTCGTTAGAGGGGTACGTGAGCCCGTCTTAAACGAGATGCCGCGCGTCTGTCTGTGCGCGCGCTTTGAGTTTTGAAACTTATTGTGGCGGGTAGCAAGCTCACTTCAGGTTGATATTACCCTTAATATCTCCGAGTATTGGAGCAGAGCGGAGGTGTGAGCGTCTTCGGATCCGCTGATATAAATCAGCTGTATGGCCGAAAAACGTCATAAACCGCTTGGCTGTAAGCCTTTGAGTAGCCGTCCGGAGAGGGCGCGATTCAAATGCTTGGAGCCATGGAGAGGTCTGAGGCTGCGTCTCTCTAGGAAGAGAGAATGACAGCCGTAAGACCGTGCTCGTTTGCGCCGTCAGCATCGTAGCGGAGAAACTGAGGTGGGCTGCGAGCGAATTTAGCAGAAAAGTGTTAGAGACACCGTACAGCCGTGGGGTGTCAATACACAGTATATGGCCAAACCGGGGTTTTTTCGGCAAGCGTCGATAGAATTATGGACAGCGGGCCGTGTGTGCGTATTACTGATTGCTTGTCAGTAAGGCGAGAAAGTGTTTAGAGACACCGTACAACCGTGGGGTGTCAATACACAGTATAGTAAGCACGGAAATTACTCTTTTTAGAGGAATTCAATACCGTTCGCCACTATAGTGAGGTCGCATAACCAACAGTATTACTCAGTATGTTTTGGATAAACAGCACACAGAAAACATTTCAGGGCAGTCCAGCCGAGGCGCGACTTAACCCCTCTTCAGACAGTTCTATGTCGACGCAGCTGTGCTGCGAAGACCAGAGCTCGGCCGTTCAGCTGCACGAGCCTCAGTAGTGACGGTGACCCAAACGGCTCACGGAGCAGAGCAGTATGTCTAGGTGGTTTAATGTCAGACTGAACCCATCGCAGAGAGGAAGTCTGCCGTGAGGCCCGCGGTTTTGCCGTTTATTAAAAAGGGCAGAAAAACCGGGTATATAAGAATGTACCAATATTCAGCGCACTGATATAGGACGGGACTGAATAAAGGGAGGTATTCGGGCCTCAGTATGTTAAACAAATTCGTTCTGCCTCTGATTCCGTCTAAACCAGAGAGAAATGACCGGGCAGACTAGTAGTGAGCTTTCCGAAGTGAGATAGACTCAGGCCGGTTAAGCTCTATAATAAGTGTTTTAGCGCTCAGATAGAGGCGTGTCCGCCTTATCGAGCAGACGAATGAGATCGCGCCGCCCCAGGGGGGAGGGGCATGAAGCTCTGTATTGACGAATAGTGAGCCGGTTAGCTCTATAATGAGTGTTCTTGATGCTCCAATAGCGGCGAATCCGCCCTATCGAGCAGACGAATGAGATCGCGCAGCTCCAGGAGGGGAGGGGCATGAAGCTCTGTAATCGTTGAACACTAGACAGCTGCATTTAGAGGCAGCGAGCCGTAAGACTGCGTGCTAACTACGCCGTTAAGAGATCTCACCACTGCGGGGAAAGGAGCGAGGGACTCCGCGAGCGTGGAGCACGAGTGGCTGTGCTATGACAGGAAACAGGGGCAGATCCGCCCGTGTTTGCTTGTCGTATGCATCTTTCTAGTTTTACGGTTCCCCCGCTTGTTCATCTCAACAAGAGAGGAACGGCAGAGGGGAGCAGCAACACAGACAGAACAGCCATGCGTCATATAAACGGTATCACCCGATGCACTCGGGGGATTCATATGTGTCAGAGATCTCGCCACTGAATGTGAGAGGAGCGAAGGGACTCTGTAAGCATGAACGGTTGCGATGTGACAGAACACAGGGGGGGTTAGTCCGTGTGTGCAGGTCTATGCATCCATCTAGTCTCATGGCTCGCCGTGTGTTCATCCCGGGGAGAGAGGAACAGCAGGGGGAGCACGAAACATGGATAAGACAACCGAAGCATATAAGCGCGGTCCCGGCGTGGGAGGTGCCAGACCGGTGACGCGCTCGGGGAAATTCATAGCAGGGAGGCTCACTCAAGCCGCTGTGCTGGACGCTATTACAACAGCGCCTGCTCTTTTAGCTTACAGCTTTATATTAAAAATATTGATCTTACCGGGCGGCCGCAGGGGAGACCTCGTCAGGCATGTGTCCACTGCACAGGGCTCGTACCACGGCAAGCGAAGGCTATCTTCGGTTCTCGGCCGGAAAGCGGCAGGGGAAGACGCTAGACCTGGATTCTGCTGTCTTCGGTTCTCAGCCGGAAAGGGCAGGGAAGACGCTAGGCCTGGACTCCGCTGCAGGGCTTTTGTCGACGGCGAGGTAAGGCTTCTTCTTCTTCGGAGCAGCGAGAGGTTCGCGCTGAAGGAGAAATTAATGAGCTCCTGACGCTTAAACCGCGCTTATATAAGGACGTGTACTTCCCGCGCGCGGGTTCAAACGTCATTGGTCTGTACTTTGTACAGACGTTAACCAATAGGCTTCAGTCACGGAGTAAACAGGAGTTTCCCCCATAGCGTCAGCTAACTGACGCAATGCGAAGTGAACCGTATTGAAAGGGAACTGTATTGATTTAGTGAAGTTATATATCAGAATAACTCTACCCTGAAATGACCTACTCCATAAGAGATCATTTTTGGAAGACAGTTTGGAATGTCCCTGTTAACCTCCCCTTTGCAGAAGAATGAAGAAGAATAAAACTTTAGTGATTATTTAAAAGCAATTTTCTCAAAATGAGAAGTGTTACAAGCAAACATACTGCCAGATTTTTTCCTCTCTCTGTCATACAGGAAGCAGCTGTCAAGCCAGGTGACTAAATCTTTATCAAAGTCATCAAACAAAAAAATTGGTAGCCAGAAGTGGGAAGGCCCTTATCAAGTTCTTATAACCACACCAACAGCAGTAAAGATTGCAGAACGACTTTCGTGGATACATCTCAGCCACATCAAGAAACAGTTGTTTGTTTCTATTCAGGACAGTGAAGTGAATCTGTTTATTTAATCTAGGTCAGAGAAAGTGTGGGTAAGTGAGTGGACCCGGAAGACTTTTTACTGTGTTTGTTATTTTCTTCCTCTGGAGTTAGGAAAGTTTTAATTCAGAAGATATTGTATGTAAGATTAGCTAGCACTGTCCTGACTTTATATAAAAATACCTAGAAAAGTAAAATGGCTGAATTTCAGAAAATATTCATCGTGATCCTTCAATCGTGCAGGTGTGTGAGACTCCAC
The DNA here is from genome assembly GCF_027580225.2 of Misgurnus anguillicaudatus. Classification (NCBI taxonomy): domain Eukaryota; kingdom Metazoa; phylum Chordata; class Actinopteri; order Cypriniformes; family Cobitidae; genus Misgurnus; species Misgurnus anguillicaudatus. The sequence goes on along the minus strand of NW_027395277.1, from coordinate 407,763 downwards.
CTGGCTGGACGAAGCAAGAAGATTCTAAGAAGAAAGAGAAAGGCAAGTGACAGCAGATCAAAGAAGGAAAATTTCAGAACACCAACGAGATCAACATGTGGTATCGGTACGCAAAATATACTGCTTTGAGTAGAAATCACACAAACTGTTATGTCTGTTCGAAGATTACTAAGTCGGGAATGAATCCGCATGAAGTTCCTGAACCTGTGATAAATGTTTCTGGCTTGTTTCCTGAATGTCTGGTATCAGCTTATTCACCACAGTTTCTGAACATGACTTTGCAAAACCGCCTGCCACCTCCTGTGGATATTAAGAAGCTGACTTTTAAGAACTTTATGAGCCTACCGTTCAATGTTAGTGATAAAATGTACGGTCCAGTTCATGTTCCTCCGAGTGCACAGTTTATTTGTAAGAGAACACTGTGACTATGGGAGATGAGATTTATCTTGGAAAAGTGGCCAAACAGAACTGTCAGCGCATATTCACTCCTTGTACTAAAAAACAGACATGACATTTCAGACAATCCGAAGCGAACAGAGGAGTTGTGTGTACAAATTATTTCAACGCACCCGATGTCATGGGAACCACCCCGCAGATGAACTTTGTGTGGCTTTGGGGATTAGACATTTATTACCATCTTTCTACTGGGTGTAAAGGCCGATGTGCCCCACCCTACCAACAGATCACTCCTTCATCATCACCGCAAAGGAAGCTCAACATCGCACCAAAAGAGACGTCTTTCAGAGAACATGACCCCCTGTGGGGAACAGATGTACCCAACGATCACAAGCTGTGGACCAATGGTCAGAAAGTTGGCCTTGCTTTTTCCTTGGCTATGAACTGGAAAACTTATGTTGAGAATGGAAACCATTGACTATCGATTTGAGGTATTTCTTAGTAGCACCACAGCAGATATCAAAGAAGAACTAACAGCCCTACGCATGATGGACAGGTAATCAAACCGGCCATTAACAACCTCACCATGCTACGTGAAGCCGTTGAGAAAGACTATGTTACAGCTGATGGTGTCTCCAAATGGTTATTTGGAGGGTTGTCGGGTAAACGCCTTTTGAAAGTGTGTGTTGTTCCTGATTTGCATGTATCTGAGCTGTGTGTTACCCTGTGTTGTGAAATTAATGAGAAAAAATATTCATTCTACTCGGGCAACTCGGGTAACTCACAAAGCGCATATCACTTGTTTTCCCATCACGATACCAAAATAAATTTAAATTTCAGAAGTAAGAGGTGGGACAACAGTTAAAATATTTCATAATGAAAGTTCACGCAAACAAATATTAAAGCACAGGGCTGCCTCTAGCCCTTTGGTTGCCCTATGCGAGAATGAGCCCCCCCCCCCCTCTCAATAGAGGGTATGCATTGATGTAATTTTTCCACATGACGTGACCACCCTGGAACTCGCCTTGTTGAGTGAAAACTTTTAACAAAATGGCTGGTTTTCATAGCGGCTGCTGCGAAAATGCCAGTGAAACTGACTATTTTCAGCCTTAAATTGAATTTAGTCGGACTTGATAGCAGAGGTGGACAATACTTAGTTACATTACTTACATTTTCCAAGCATCTGTGCTTTATAAGGTTGTTTGTATTGGAAAAAATGTACTTAATTACATTCTAAAGCATATTTACTGTGTATTCTTTAATATTGCATATTAAATGTATTTAATACCTAATTACATTAAAATTGTGTACTTTTACTTGACTAAAAGTATGTTAATGTACTTAAATATTAAATGTAAGACAAAAACTTGTATTTATGAAATGTAATAGAGTAAAAATTATGATAATATGCTTTGGAATGTATGTTTTATTTGCGTTATGGTTGTTGCACATTTGCAACAAGTGTTACCTTAATCAAAGGAGCATGAAACTCTAAACATCTTAACATGCACAAAAAACTGGGCTTGATTTGGTTGTTCTAAAGGTGTGTAAAAAATACAGTTTAAAGAGCAATAAGGAAATCTTTTTTATATGAAAAAATAAATATCATTTTTTATTTACTTCTCAACTATACATTTATGCTGTGTTTTTGTGGGAATTTGCAAGTTTTTTAACCTATTACTGCACAATTACTTAACTAGGCCATACATTGTCTCATGAAAAAATATTTTTTTAAAGAAAAAAAATCACTTAAATATCGATCTTAATCAAATCTAAATAGTTTTTGGATATTGCTCTATGTGTTAGGGATAGAATACTGACATCTGCTGGTTTGTGGCAAACTTTAGAAATTATAATTTAAAAAATAAAGTGCAATGACCACACATATTCACCCTCCCAGTCCTTGTCATTCGCCTGTCATTCTTGCAACACAGCTTGAAGTCGAACACAACTTATGATAGTGGTGTTCCCCCTGTAGGAGGTCTCATGATGACCGCTGCTGTTATAATCATGTTATTATCATTTTGAAAGCCAGCATGGGATCTGTCCAATATTTACTCATTACTGGCAAAAAATAACCCAGACATTTTTAGAGTGTAGTAAAACAGTAAACATGTTTACAGTGTTAATTTAATAAATGCGGTTTTTAAATTGTTAGATTGTGTTTGTCCAGCAGTTCCACCAAAATCTGGTTCAGTGATCTTGGACCAGACTTGAGGTTACATTTTAAAATTTAATTTGTAGAAAAATAAAGGTTGTGCTTGTGAAACAGTCTGGGCCGGGTTTCCCAAAAGCATCGTAAGGCTAAGTAGATCGTAAAAACGATCGTACGAATCACCTTAGAATTACGGGCCGTTTCCCAAAAGCTTCGTAGCTTAAGTAGCACTTGAAAATCATTGTAGATCTACGAGTGCTCTGGAGTAATCGTTAATTCATAAGTGCATCGTAAGACAACAGTGTTACAACGTCACCTGCAGGACAACCAGCAAATTGCACTCCTGGAATAACAATAATGTAATGTTTTAAATGTAGGCTATATTTATTTTTTGGGGTTTTTCTTTGTTTATTTGTTTAAATTAATTTAATATAATATATTTAAAATTCAAACGAGAAATAAAATTTAATTGACTAAACATAAATTAATAAAGAAGGGTTACATATTTGGTAAAAGTTGGTACTAGCAAACTGATAAATGGTTCCTACCAATTGCTGCTATAATTAATCTGGCTACAGTAAAAAAAATGTTTTGAAGGGTATGGCATCTGATTAAAGAAACCAAATAAATATTTACGGTACAATGTAATCCCTAATAATAAATACAACATATTACAAATAATAATAATAATCTAAACTATAAGATAAAATGCCGAAGGCATTTTGCAGTGGGTCGAGTCCTAACTAAATACGAATATTTCATTATGAACCATTTTAAAACATTTAAAGGTCATTGAGCAATAATAAATAATAAAAAATATTATAAAAAATATTAGTGCACATCGGCTGAAGATCATTAGCCTAAACAAGCTTCTGCTAAAAATTTCTAGTCATTCTATTGGTGACATTTCAGCACTTGACAAACGGATAGCGACTCGTAAGTAGCACTTAAAACCCAGCTGCAAGCGATCGTTTCACGTGCATCTTTGGGAAACGCACGTAAATGAACAACGAATGTTCGTTAAGTAGCTCGTAGAAAGCGCTCTTAAGTGCTAAGTTCAATCGTTATCGGGAAACCCAGCCCTGGTATAAATGTTTTGCAAAATACATTAAAATAATGACATAGTCATGTCATGTATTTCATACAAGGTTATTTATTTATCTCGAAAAAAATTGAACCTGAGATATGCACTTTAAACCACTTCCCATTATGTAACTAATGATGTAAAAGATCCAGTATACCATATAGTATATTTTACAGTCACAGTTGAATCATTTTTATACCATTTATATTTGTTTACATATGAATTCATGAAAAGAAATTCTTTTAGAATGCTAAACTACATTTTTAGCACAGCTTGTCATGGATCTCAAGTTTAATAATAGCTTTGCCTGCATTTGACATAGTTGCTCTTAATTCAACTCTCTGTGCCTTGTAAGTGATTCTAGACTCCTTTGCCTTCCCACGGGTAAAACTGGGGCTGCTTTCGTAATACATTTCGTTGTACAGGGCTTCATTGCACTCACGATCTGTGGTGAACACCCCAATTCCGAAGAAGTTCTCATAGATGTTGTAGTCATAGGGAACGGAGAAAAGAATAGCAATGCGTTCAGTGCACGTCTGGTTCTCCATGTGGAAGAGGTCATAGGTCAAGATGCCTACGGCACCGCAGGCAGTGAATGCAGTCTTCGTGAATGCGCAGCCCCCGGTGTTTTTGGTGCTGATTGTGGGCTGAGGAGGATGGCAGCAGTAACCACTGTACGTGTAGATCCTGAGAGAAGTTTGGAGTTAGTCAATAATGTTTTAATAAAGTAACAGTAAAATGACAGCTTTCATTAAAGGTCCTGTTTTTCCTGATCCCATTTTTTAAACCCTAGTTAGTGTGCAATGTTGCTATAATAGCATAAATAATACCTGTAAAATAATAAAGCTCAAAGTTCAATGCCAAGTGATATATTTTCTTTAACAGAATTCCCCTTTCAAAGCCTACAGCGAATGGCCGGTTTGGACTACAGCCCTCTACTTCCTGATTAAATGATAATAATAATTTTTGACTAAGCTTCGCCCACAGGAATATGACAGTGGCCAGCTAAACTCAAACGGCTCTGCTAAGCTAAGCTGCTGTCGAATCACAACACACTAAACAAACTACACAATCAGAACTCAATACGTATTTCTGAAGAAGGGACTTCACAAAACAAGGAAGACATCAGCATGTTTTGAGGAGAGTGAAAACAGCGCTATAGAGATAAGTAAATTATGTAAAAAATAATGTGTTTTTTTACACACGAAACATGAACACATGTTATATTGCCCACTATAAACACAATCAAAGCTTCAAAATCACAGAAAGAACGGGACCTTTAAGTTTCATTTTGTAATTTTTTTTACAAGGTAGCAGGATTTTTCTCGAATAACACATTTGCTCATTTTAAAGGTATAGCGGAAGATTTTCCCGAATTTTTGAAAAGAACCGCCCCTCCACTTTAAAAAAAATGCACATGCGCAACACTCTGCTCCAGAGAGGGAACGCCTATTAATGTGTGTGCAAGAGAGAGCATGCAGGAGCCTCGTTCTTCTCTTCACTCTGTTTACAAGTTGCTGTCGGCATGTTTACCATATCTGTGCGGTTCGTGACTTCTGCCAGGGCTAGCATCGCTAATCATAGCTTACATCAACTTTTACTAGCAGTGAGTTAAATGGATTTCTCCAAATAGCATGCCAAACTTTAACTGTCGAGTAGAAACTTCGCGTAGGAAGCCCAACCTGTGCTTTTAGCTCACGCCAGCTTGTGAAATATTCTCCCATAAACATTTTGGTCTTGTTTCTTTCTTCATAGTCCTTTTTCTTCTTGTCATACAATTCGTGGACACTTTTTCTCTTGCGACCCTCAGATATTTTGAAAAAAACACGGTGGGAACGCGAGCTTCAATGAATGGCTGAAACCGTAGACCACCACACATATACACCTGAAAGTGCGCATGTGCAGAAAAGGAACCTAGGGACGAGCACGTACGACCGCCTTACGTCAACATATCACCAGAATGATTGACAAATGGGATGACCAATAGTCTTGATGATCCACCCGGAAAAATAAAATCTTCCGCTATACCTTTACGTGTACTTGAAAGCCTTGGTTTATTCTTAGGGGAAGTTCAAATAATCTGAAAGACAAAACAAATGACAATGTATCCCTAAATGCACAATTTCATAGTTTTTACATTACTTTGGGCTGACAAGGTTGTAGATGTCGCTCATGTTGTTGATCTCTATTGTGCAGTTCCTGATGGTGTCTAAACTTGCTGACACGCTCTCTGCAGTCGCCATGTTTGTCACTTTTTCAGAACTGAAGGATCATAAAAGATTGGAATAAACAAAGATTGTTTATTCAAGACTGGACAAATGCCTTTGTGAATATAAATTTTGGATGTGCTGCATGTAATATTTGCCAAGCCATAAATTCTTAATAAAAGATGAGCTTCAATTTATATTCCAAACACCAGAGGCGGACACTACTTAAGTATTTTTACTTTCTACATAAAAGTACATTTTCAAGTATTTTATCAGTGTTTTTCTTTAGAAAACATACATTCCAAAGCATATTATCTCCATTTCATAATTGTAAGATTTTGGTTTATATTTAATATTTAAGTACATTAAACATCTAGTAAATGTTTTACTTTTACTTAAGTAAAAAGTACTTTTGTACTTTTACTGAAAAAAAAGTAAAAGTACACAATTTTTATGTAATTAGGTATTAACTCAATTTTAATATGCAATACAAAAGGAATACACAGTATGATTCTATGCTTTATAATGTAGTGAAAATGTTTTAGTAAAGGAAAGTTAATTTTTATAAAATTCTTTTTCTGATAAAGCACAGATGCTTGGAAAATGTAACTAAAATACTCAAGTAGTGTCCACCTCTGCCAAACACACCAATGCAACATGCATACAATTTGATTGTGAGCATTAAAATACACTTATCTATCAAGACCTTGGTTTATCTAAGAAGATTCATTTTATACATTTACCAAATTACATTTATTTGCACAGCTGATTTATTATTTAAATCAATTAATCATTAATACTCATTTAAATAGTAACATATTTGTATAAATATTCATGCATCAATGTGTCTATGTATTATATCAGTGTCTACTGTGATGCGAAAGGCATAAAGTCTTAATTTACTCACCTTCAGCAAAAGTCTTCTCATCTGTCAAAGAGTAACTGAACACTGCTTATATATAAACACCCTGAAACATAGTGGTGCAATGATCATCTTTGGCTCTGATTTGTCAACTGTCACTCCTCCTACATTAAAAAAAAAATACTTTAGTTGTTAGAGTTCCATTAGTTTTGTATTAGTTTTCATTGTGTAATCCTCCTCCTCTGTCTCCCATCATCATCATCATCCATATGTTCACCTGTTCCTTGTTATCATAAATTCTTATATACCCCTGCATTTGTTATTGCCTTTGTCATTTCTTGTTTGTGTTTGCTGTATGTTATCCATCGTCTTCGTCATTAAAGTTACAATGTTTTGTAAACTCTCTGTTCATCGTCTTCCTCCACACTACAGAAAACATAACAGAAGAAAGTTTTTATCTGCGCTTTTGTCCTCATGTCAGTGTTTGCTATTTTCCACGTTTCAGTTGTGTTTTAGTTTATCGTTAAACATGGGACTTTCTCGTTCTCGCACGCCAGACACATTATCTGGATAGCTCGGTTTGTGTCTTTTACAGAGCAAACTTGAATGATATGGTTCGGGCATGCCTGTCAGCGAGCGGTCCTCGGACAAACTTTGTCGCTTTTGAGGAGTGGGTGCTGGCTTACTGTTTAGGCCAACCATCATGGAGGAGGCCACCAGCCCCACTCCCAAACCAGAGAGCGGCCTGCTTTACGGAGCCGATCACCACCACAGGCAGACAGCCTGGAGCTCCAGCGACCAGTAACCAGAAGTCGCCCAGCCTGACCAGCTGTGTGAGCCGGACACACCGCAGATCGTCGTGGGAGTTCTGGTGGACTTCGAGGGCTATGGAGAGAGCCCGCCCACATTCCCACCGCTGAGGGTGAGCCAGCATGGGTCCCTGGACATTGCTTGATTGACTGTGCTACTGATTGCTTACCTTCCCAGTCCCTGCTGGTCCCGCCCAGCTCATCGTCGTCGCCACTGGTTCCACCCAGTCTTCCTGTCCCTTAGCTGCTCCTACCCAGCATCCCTCTCCCTCCTCCTCTCACATAATCAGCAAGTCAGTCAGCCTATCAACACCTGGCAACTAGTCACCCCTCTGCTCACCCTCAGCACTTTGGCGTCGCTGGGTCAGTTGAACTGAGGTGTAACTATTTGCCAGCCGTCTCGGGGGAGTTCCCCTGTTCTCCTCCTCCAGCCCCCGAGACCATGAGGTCACCTCGGTCCTCCGACCCAGTGGCATTGCCTCTGGTTATCTCATCCTCTACTGCCCCGCGCATCCACCAGCTCCACCAGGCTCCCTCACCTCTCCGGCTCCACGTTGTCCCGTCCTCCTCTCTGGACTCCACTCATCCAGCATCAAATAGGAGTGTCCGAGGCTGTTGTGATTTTTTCCAAAACAAATGTTTAGGCACTATCTTTTACTAATCGATTGCACATTTAAACATTATACATATTCTTGTCTGAACTAATCTTAAAACTACATTTTGTGACTCAGAAACAGTACTGAGAAACTGCTATTGAGTTCTGAAATTGAAAACAGGGTTACCTGTCATTCTGAGCTTCAAGTGCATGGTAGAATAAAGTAGTTTCTCACAAAAGTGGCTTTTAAAATCACTTATTGTTTTCTAGTTTTCGTTTTTCAGACTTGTGCCTCGAACTGTTGTATAAAAGCAATATCACTCTCTGAGTCGTGTGATATACTGTAGCTCTATATCATCACGGTTGTGATTGCCTCCGGCACTCAGCAGCTGGCCTAATCACAGCCGTGATGATATAGAGCTATATCACACTCCTACTAAAGCGATTTTGCTTAAATATTTTCTATGGCAAGTCTAAAAAATTATACTTTATCTGTAGTGAAAGCTTTGTGGCAAAACAAAATAAATCACTTATATTTTATGTATAACGCTTCATCTGCGTCATAGTTTAATTCCCTGGTTTAGAGCAAAATGACTTATTGCCGTTATAACTACATAGTTATAATTGAGAACCAATCCATTCATCCCTGCATGTTGATTTCTGTCAGTCACATTTATAAATGAAAAGATTTTAGTATTTGTGTTTTAACTTTTGTGTTTCTGTTAGTTGTGGAGAGGTTTTTATCATATGTGATCAATGCAGGTCATTCAAGAATTGCCACATATCTGATCTGCTGGAGTTTAATCTAATATCTATCATAAGTTTAAACAACGGGTCAGACCTGTTTCATAGATTCAGTTAACAGCAGTGAATAGAAAACTAAAGTTGAACAAGTATTGCCACCATTTTAAAGGTCACAAGTTTATTTTAAATGAGAATGAGAGTTACATGCTTAGACCAATCTACTTCAAGAAACTATTAAAATGCCAATTAACTTGGCATGCAGGTATTTGCTTCTGTCGGCGCCACCCGAGTATTTAACGAGAGGCAGGTGCATTTACCAAATCAGCTTTATTTGCTTCGAAAGCCAGCAGCTATCTCTCACCCTTATGCTCACTCGTCCCAGCGCAACATCCTATAAGCACCATCACACTCACAGATGTATATAGTATAAATCTTCATCAGCATTCTGAGGGCTCAGTCACACCAAAAGCGTTTATGGCAGTTGCAGGCGCCTTTTTTGAATGATATTCTATGGGCAGGGCGCGTTTGCGCGCTGTTTATGCGCGCCGAGCGCCTTGCGGTTTTCTGCCGCCTGCCGCGCACGCATTTTTGAAGGAGCGCTGAGAGCGGAGGAGCGCCTGACGTCATTCGCGTCTTCCATTGTCCAATCGAATGAGGGGAGAGGCGGGCCTTACGTTGTGGCGAGGGAAGTTTACAGTTGCTTTGAAGAACCGGACTCCACTCGCTCACTCTCTCCTGCGTGTTTGTGCTCCTCTTATCCTCAAACAAGGTCAGAGCAAGCGCCCTCTTTTTAAAGTTTCTGCTAATATGACAGTTAACAGCAAAAGAGCGCTCACGCTTCAATATTTGATTGACAAGACAGCTGACTCGGTGGTTGCTTAGCAATATGAAAAGCCGCGCTGCACTGCTCTTTTTTAAAAAAGGCAGTGCGTCGCGCCTTGCGTTTGCAAGCGTTTAAAGCGCTTTTGGTGTGACTGAGCCCTGAAAGTGTACTCATAAACACATAAACTGAATGTGTTATCAACATGTCAGTTTATTATAGGAAAAGAAGAGACTTTAACAGCCAATGGCATTTACAGCTGGGGAGACTGGACTGATATTTAGACTGATTTAGTGTTAACCAACATCTAACTCAGGGGCAAAAGTTACTCAACTGTTAATTAAAATTAAAATTTAATAAACTATTTACAATCTTCAGTCCGTGGCACAGGCATTCAAGGAGAAAAAAACATCCACTCTTTCAATAGCTATTATCTGACAACTATTGATAACATTACCATGTGTAATTTAATGGTGTAAATGTTTTTAATTAATACACATTTAAGATGATGTAAGGACCCACCCATTGGCCCAACGACGGAATCCAATGGCGTGGGAGAAGGGATCTTGTTTTCTTTCGTGTCTTTGCGCTTCTAAAAGAATAATTCCATATCAGGATTAATTTAAATTCTTTGATCTCTGTGTTTAAATTATAATCTGACAGCCAAGAAACTTGAAATGCGTATAAATAGCACGCAGTGTGAATATTGTGCAATGTATACGCCAAATTCCAATTTTGCATGCATATGATACGCCAGTCCTTCCTGTTCACTTATATGGTGCATCTTTTCGTGTGGTTTTATTTATTGGTTTCTCTTTTGTTTTCTGTTTTTTACCATTGTTGCTTGGGTTTGGAGTTAGAGCAAGCTTTTGTAACATAAAATGACATCCTAACCCAAACCTTAATTCTAACCTCAACTCTAAGGGGTGGTTTCCCGGACAGGGATTAGACTAGTTCTAGACTAAAAAAAATAAGAGCTGTCCAAACTGAGAACAACTTGCAGTGACATATCTTAAAATACACCAGTGCCCTTTGTTTTGCCTCAAAATGCGCACAAGAAAAGTTTTTAGTAAGGAAGGTTTGTTAAAACTAGTTATATTTACTAATTAAACTAAGCTAATCCCTGTCTGGAAAACCGCCCCTAGGCAACCATGGTTTAAAAATAAACAAAACGTGGAGAAACTAATATATTAAATGACATCCTAAAGCAAAACCCAAATCTAACCCCAAACCAAGCGACAATGGTTTAAAAAACAGAAAACAAATGAAAAACCAATAAATAAGACGACATGAAAATATGCACCATATAAGTTGAAGGGAAGGACTGGAGTATCATATGCACGCAAATTTGGAATTTGGTGTATGTATTGCACGATATTCACACTGCGTGCTATTTATATGCATTGCATGAGAATGGGTTGGCATTTCAAGATCAAGAATTCATGCTTTACGAATCAGAACAACAAAAACAACACGTCAAATTCAAGTCTGGAATTTACAAAACACATTCTGTGTTAATAGCTCCTTAGCCTATACCTGGAGATACACCCTCCACCTCCACATATGATTTATCTGATTTACTTTTACCTAACAAAAACAATGTTGTATTTAACCCTGTACAGTCAAACCTCAGTCTGGTTAAAACTGACTTCTCTTTCCTTTTCTTTGTCTAATCACAACCTGTGCATTTCTTTTTACTTATTACTATAGTTTCTCTTTTACCAAATGAAATATTTATAATATAATTTATCCTGGTTGATTTTTTTTGCTATTTGGTCTGCTTTCTGATTTCATTTTGTATTTACATTTGAATCTCACATCTATCTGAATCTTCCGTAAAATAAACTTCTGTATTTAAATAAACTTTAATAGATTTTTACCATTAGATCTTCTCTATAAGATCTAATTTTTTTTAATACTGAGAAGGTCTGCTACAAATTCAACACACCATACCACTATAGACCGTTTCATCGGGCACACGTGCACCATAAGGAATCCTGTTTTCCAGCCCAATATCTAATCATACTAAAACTTACGAGTATGGTCATATAAATGAATGTGAATTAGCCACCTCAAATGGCCATGAGATTATGTAGAGTTTTCACGTCTGTACATTACAGAATATTTTTTTGATAGTTTGGTGTAACGGAGACACCAGGGCTGCGTCCAAACATACTGTACAGTAGGTACTGAATGAGATGAAGTACCTACTTACTTGCCGTTAAAAAAGTAGGTACTGTATAGTATGAATCCTGGGGCATGTTCAAGCTCACACCGGTGTGCCACGTTTTGCTACAGTTTCCGGGTTGAACGACATGTTTCCTGGAAACGGTGTGCAACAGGTTTTAGATGCTTTTTCTCTTGTTTGGTGGGTTTGTCAGAAATGTCGGCCCAATCAACAGCAACATGTAAATAAAACATGCGGTAGTAAAGAGACAGCTCGCTCAATAGAGACAGAGCGCAGTTATGCAAATTTGAAAACCACGCCCACCGGGGGGGAATTCAATCCAACCGTCTCCATTGACTTTGTATTGCGAGAAGCCGCCTCCTTGTCATTTCTGGCTTATAACAAAAAACTAAATAATGCCTAAAAGCAGCTGTGTGACAATATGTACAGCTAACAAGCCAAAGAACCCAGAAATAAGTTTTTATAAGCTGTCGAGCCGTAAAACCCAGCCTTTAAGGAGAATAAAGTGGATCGCCGACTACATTTCCCTCTAGTGGACGCAGTTCTACTAATAGAAGTACTATGAAAAGTTGCCTGTATCCATTTTTGTGTCTTTAAACGCTCGTTTTTTGGGGTCGACAGCTTATAAAAACTTATTTACAGATTAAACTTAAAAACAGAATAATACCTAAAAGCTGATGTGTGACAAGGTGTACATCTAACACGCCAAAAAAATAAATAAATACGTTTTTATAAGCTGTCGACTTCAAAAAACGAGCGTTTAGACCAGAAATGGAAACAGGCAACTTTTCATAGTACTCCTATTAGTAAAACTGCGTCCAATAGGGGGAAACGTAATCGGCGATCCACTTTATTCTCCTTAAAGGCTGGGTTTTACGGCTCGACAGCTTATAAAAACTTATTTCTGGGTTCTTTGGCTTGTTAGCTGTACATATTGTCCCAAAGCAGCTTTTAGGCATTATTCAGTTTTTTGTTATAAGCCAGAAATGACAAGGAGGCGGCGTTTTGCAATACAAAGTCAATGGAGACTGTTGGATTGCTTTCCCCCCCGGTGGGCGTGGTTTTCAGGTTGTGACGCGCTGCGCTCTGTCTCTATGGGTTCAAGATGGAATATTAGCTGTGTCCCAATTCAAGGGCTGCGACCTTCTAAGGACGTATTTTAAGACCAATTGCGTCACAGCAGCGCGACTTGAGGCTGGTAAGGACGTCTCAATTCAAAGGATGCCTAGAATGAAGCCTCAAAATGCGTCCTCATTTCTCCGCGCTTTTAAGGATAGAACGAATGGATCCTTAACAGCCGAGGATATCCCAAGATTCATTGCGCACCTGCAACGGCTGCATATAACGGCTGGATATTCTAAAATAAACAATTAAAACCTTTATTAAAAAAAGTGTATTTTTCAGAAAACATTTTTTCTTGTCACTGTTTTAGTATTATAAGTTATGTTTTGTGTTAATATTATTATTTTTATGATGCATATATTTCTAATGTTGATTAATTTAATATACTGTTGAATAGTTTAATCTACATCAACGTGTCATATTTTCTAAACTAAATTAATATTTTTCTGATTTCATATTTATTTTAATAAGTCAGAAACGTTTCCGCTATGTCCTGCTGACAGGCGCGTGCAGCAGGTGACGCCAATTATGGGTCGTCCGAAGGTTAGACAGTCTCATTTCAGTTCTCTTCGCGAACTTCTGAGGCTGCCACCTTGAAAGACCGAGTGCTCATCTTTAAGGTCCCATGCTTATAAGGTCACAGCCCTTGAATTGGGACACAGCTATTGTCTTTCATTTTGGACGGAAAGGTCAGTGACTGTAACATTGAGGGTATTTTACAGTATTAAACAAACATTTATAACGATTTCATCAAGCTTCAGAAACATTTAAAAAAGAAAACAAAGAAAGGCCTCTTAGCTACAGTAGTTGCGACTCTTGCGTCATCACAACACATCACTGTTTGTGTTTTGTAATAAACGTTGTGCAACGTTTTGTTGGAGCTGAACGCAGCCCTGGTAGTACTACATCCGCCATGTTGCTACATCACGTGACATACGTCGTCATCACGTCATGTCATTCCAGCGCGAATACATCCGCGGTGCGTCGTCTTCCTAGTTGGATAACTCCTCTCCCGGGGAATCATGGGATAGTAACGTGTCCATCGTATGCACACTGCAAATCTAACCTGAAGTAATAAGTCATCCGGGTACTTTTCGCATACTGCTTTTCAAATACTATGTATTCGAACACTCCTCGCCTCGCCTACTGCTTTTCACATACTATATAGTAGGGCTGTTTTCGACTAAGGATTTTCATAGTGGAATCTGATTTGTTAGATTTTGCCATAGTCGACTGATAGTCAAACCTTTTTTTTAGATAGCAGCTAGGGCTGTGCGGTGAAGGAATTTAAATACAGAACAAAGCAGTGTCTAAAAGAAATTGAAATTAAGACAGTATTTATGCACCTGTACAGAAGGCAATGAATATTTATTTATGGCATTTTCAATAGTATATTAGTAGATCTATAAAATATCTATAAAGTATGAAAACAACTAAATCATTATTTTGGCTAAATTATGCTGGATAGATCCTTTTTAGTCAGAAAGATTTGTCATCATTTCAAAACAAGTTAAAATTAACTTACATTACAAAACAACTTACATAATTTCCGAGTGTTACTTGGTCAAAAATATGTAGAAATATAGCCTATACGATTAAAAAATGACAGAACAAAAATGTTTAGCTCACGCGAACTGAATGATAAGCCGTTAATTAAACGGACTCCCTGCAACATACCTGCTTAAACAGTCGAGTCGCATGTAATTTTCAATGTTTATAATGTTTCACGCAGATACTGTTGATGAAAAATTTTCATATCTAAATGTCCAGGTAAGAGTCAAGTGTTCAGTCAGTTAAAAATAAAGCCACCGACGTTGTTGGCTGCAGCTTCCTCATCCACGGAGCGGACGCTGTATACAAAGAAAAAACCTATAAAGGTTTTTATTTTAAGTGGTTTTAAAGGAACAGTATGTAAGAAATTTATATCAATTAATCATAAAATGGCCCTGATATGTCACTAGACATTAAGAAATCATGTTCATTTCAAATACTTATATCACTGACAACAGTGGTCTGGTCAGGATATTGTCATTTAAAAAGTGGAGTTGCAGCCCTCAACTGATGTTTATGTTGTCATTTTGTGTATTGGCCACCAGTTGTGTGATTGCAGTATCAGTTTTAGCCGCAAGTTTTGTTATTGCAATACCAGTTTTGGCCACAATCCTACATACTGTTCCTAGAACCGTTTGCCACTGTACGTTAGTATTAACGACGGCAGTGGGGCCTCTGGCAAACGAGTTCTGTTTCCGTTTCTAAAATCATCAACTATATGTAATACACTTAACCAGCAATAGTTAGCCTGTCCGGAACCGAGCTGACTAAAACCACATTACTGTGTGACACTTGTTTTCTATGTGAACGGCCCCTACGCTAATAAGATTTTGTTTCTCTCTCCCTGTCTCGTCCTTGATCCCGAGGACGAGACAAACAGATCCAGTTCCGGTACATGTGAAAGTCGGCACACAACTGATCTACTAGCTGTTCTTCAACGTGATGTCCAGCTGATGCCTGACCAAAGACCACCGGCAGAACCCGCTTAATCTCCGCTTAATCTCCTTCCGTTTCAATGTGTATATATATATATATAACTCCCAAGGGTTTTTTCCTCCTATGACTTTTTTTACTTCCCCGGCTAAAATTCCGGGTTTTTTTTCTCCTAGGGGGTTTTTCAACCCGGGGAGGCAGCCTTTTTGGGCTTAACTTCTATACGTTACATTAGTAATACGTTTGCTTATAATGTTGATTTATAGCCGTAGCAAATTTAACTGCTTGTGCTATCGTTTATTATGTTGTGCTATCTGTCGATTTTCTGTGCTTTTCACTGCATCTATTATGTAAAGCTGCTTTGATACAATTACCAAATTGTGAAAAGCGCTATATAAATAAAATTGAATTGAATTGAATTGAATTAATGCTGGTAAGCAATCAGTTACACTGAAAAAAAAATGATTCATTGAATTTACCAATTTTTTTTAAGGTAAGTGGTTGCAATCAATTTATTTAAGCTACATTTAAACAAACAAGATTAGTAAAGTAAAATAAAATATAAAACTTTTGTTTAAATGTAGCTTAAATAAATTGATTGCAACCACTTACCTTAAAAAATTGAATAAATTCAATGAATAATTTTTTTCAGTGTATATTATGGCGCTTTGTATTTGTGTTGATCAGTTAAATTAAAGTAATTTAATTTACGCTACAGTTAGGGCTCAGTCACACCAAAAGCGTTTATGGCAGTTGCAGGCGCCTTTTTTGAATGATATTCTATGGGCAGGGCGCGTTTGCGCGCTGTTTATGCGCGCCGAGCGCCTTGCGGTTTTCTGCCGCCTGCCGCGCACGCGTTTTTGAAGGAGCGCTGAGAGCGGAGGAGCGCCTGACGTCATTCGCGTCTTCCATTGTCCAATCGAATGAGGGGAGAAGCGGGCCTTACGTTGTGGCGAGGGAAGTTTACAGTTGCTTTGAAGAACCGGACTCCACTCGCTCACTCTCTCCTGCGTGTTTGTGCTCCTCTTATCCTCAAACAAGGTCAGAGCAAGTGCCCTCTTTTTAAAGTTTCTGCTAATATGACAGTTAACAGCAAAAGAGCGCTCACGCTTCAATATTTGATTGACAAGACAGCTGACTCGGTGGTTGCTTAGCAATATGAAAAGCCGCGCTGCACTGCTCTTTTTAAAAAAAGGCAGTGCGTCGCGCCTTGCGTTTGCAAGCGTTTAAAGCGCTTTTGGTGTGACTGAGCCCTTATTCTGTCATCTTAGTTTCACTTTTGCATAGTATTACATTTTGAATAGAAATGTACGAAAAACAAGTTACTCTCTTAACTCTTTCTATTTTGCCTTTATTGTACATATGATGTGAAAAATAAGAAGGGCATAGCTATATATGAATTTAACGTGAAAAGTGCGGTTGTTGCAGTTACTTGTCATCCATGCGGTTAAGCTTCTCAGTGCTGCTGCTCATTGTTACATAACACTTCCCTACTATTCGACTATGAGGTTCAGACCTCTCCAAATCGAATCGTCGAATCCTCGACTATAAGAAGTTAGCCCTACTATATAGTATATAAACCATAGGCTTGATGACATATGCAGCCTGCATATGTGAGTTCCACAGGCTGCAGCCTTCTGATTGAGAAACGTCCATTGTCTGGTCTCGAAAACTAACCAGTGGCGGCTGGTCAATAAGGGGTGCTGCGATGCTGCCCCCTTAAAGTTGGCCAAAGAGGAAAGCAACATTAACATGTTACCAAAAAGTTAATATACAGTAATGCAAATTAATACACTACTGACCTACAACATAACAAAAATAATAATAAGTTGGATAGCTGCAGGTCGGCAATTGGCTTGATAACAGTGGTTTATGAATAAATCTTTCACCAACCATTCACATATTTACTGACAAACAGGTAGCTTGAGCAGAATCATATTAAAACTTCTATCAAATCATGTTTTACAGTATGTAAGCAAACTCCAGGCTAATATTAACTTTTTTCTCTATGTCTTATCCTTTCTCCCATGACTGACAGACACAAATCTTGTTCGGCCTGATGCTCAACCTTGTACAGTCCACCAAATAATGACCACTGCAAAGTGATGGGAATCTGTGGTAATCACAGCCTTCGTCTCAAGATCAACATGACAACAGCAGACCATCTCTTATCTGACTAAATGTTCAACAAAACAAAGAATATTGGATGGAGTATGTACTGTACTTAGCAAACTAAATAATATGGACTTTTTTGTTAGCTTCTACAAACATTGACACAATCCTTTTGACTTTTATTTTTACAGTTAGTAATGTATTATTAACATCCCATTCATTTGTATTCTATGCCGTCTATCTGTTTGTGCTAAAGTGCTTACATCTGAATGTAATGTCATAATATGTTAATATTCAGTATTTATTATCATTTGCATGTTTTGATGTGGCATATGTCATGATTTTAATGATTTCATGTAATTGTTGTCTATTTAGAGTTATTGTCGTTGCCAAATTTTATTGTTCATTTATTTAATTTTAAAGCAGTTATTTAACATCCATATCTCATTTGAGTAGTAATTTGTTATATTTGCATAATAATTCATATATTTCTTTTGATTGTGATTTGAATTCCCATATTTATTATTGTATGATCATGTAATGAAAAAGTGAAAATAAAAGTATTTTTCTGAACTGTCTTGAAGTTCTGTTTTTAAACTGTTAAACCTTATAAAGTGCTATAGATAAAAAAAATATAAACAAAAATAATCCTCCTGACTGCTGATAAATGAAAGGGTGCTGCTATTGTTACAAGCTGAAGAACCCTTATTTGGTACTATATAGAACCATTTTTCTTAAGAGTGTGATGACTACTTCCAGCAGGATAATGCACCATGTCACAAAGCTCGAATCATTTTAAATTGATTTCTTGAACATGACAATGAGTTCACTGTACTAATATGGCCCCAACAGTCACCAGATCTCAACCCAATAGAGCATCTTTGGGATGTGTTGGAACAGGAGCTTCGTGCCCTGGATGTGCATCCCACAAATCTCCATCAACTGCAAGATGCTATCCTATCAATATGGACCAACATTTCTAAAGAATGCTTTCAGCACCTTATTGAATGAATGCCACATAGAATTAAAGCAGTTCTTAAGGCAAAAGTGGGTCAAACACAGTATTAGTATGATGTTCCTAATAATCCTTTAGGTGAGTGTATTAAGCTTCATACACTTGTGGTGTTAACGCACCATAAGGCTGCTGTTGATAATAGCCCTTTGGGTGCTAGAGCATCATTTGTCCAAAAAAGGGAATTAAATATTGTGAACGGAGTGTGAAATAGTTTAATTCCCTGGTTTACAGCAAAATCATTAACTACAATACTATAATTGAGAACTAATCCAATAATCTTTGCACATTGATTACTGGCAGTCACATTAGCATTCGTGTTTTAACTTTCATGTTTTACTGAGAGATTTCTATCATAAATGATGAATGCAAGTCATTCAAGAAATGCCACATATCTGATTGTCTGGAGTTTTATCTAATATCTTTAAGAAATGCGTCAGACCTGTAACTGTTTCATAGATTCGGTGAACAGCAGTGAATAGAAAACTAAAGCTGAACAGATAGTGCCACCATTTTAAAGGTCACACGTTTATAGGAGGTGTTATGTACTTATCTAACTGTAAATCAACTTAGACTAGCGTAGCTCTGCAGTGGAAAAAAGTCTCAGCTTAAATCTTCATGAGAAAAAGCAAAGGTTTCAGGTGCCAAATAAAAATGTATTTATTTTGCTCGAGCCAACAAAGTGAGAAAATCAAAAACCACTCAACGAGGCACTTAAAGATCATTTGACCTCTCAACATCTGACTTCCTTTATTATACACTTGACTTTGAAAGTACTCTTATCTGAGATGACGTACACTCTTTGTTTATTATTTCTCTTGTCCTCAATCTGCCACAGTTATTTATTACTTCAGTGTTTCCCATTCTAATCGTACACTGTAAAAATTTTGCTGTAATTTTGCAGCTGGTTGCCAGTAACTTACTGTAGAAGATAACGTCGAAAAATGTTTCATGTTCATTTAACTTTAAACAAAATGTTGCCAGTAAATAACATAAATGTAAAATCTACGGTAAGTTACTGGCAGCTAGTTGCCAGTAATACCCAGTAATACTGTAATTTCTACAGAAATGTTTTACAGTGTAGCGAAAGTGCAGCTGGACTCTTTTTTAAATAAACTGATTAACTTAAAAACTAAAATTAATTAAATGTCACTATGAAGTAAAGTGTTGTTAATAACTAAAGGAATCTTTATAATTCACTGCTCTTTAAAAAGATACCAGTGGAAATAATTTCAGTGTAACATACTGTAAAGTACTAGTGTATAGTTAATAATAAAACTCACCAAAACATACCTCCTATACAATATACACACAGACTGTAAAAAAAATCTTTGCTGCCTTACATTCTTTTGTTGAATCAAGTCAGATTTACAAGTCATGTCAACTTACTATTATTTATCTTGACAAGAGATAAGTTGCTACAACTTGACTTTTTTCAACTATTTATAGGTTATAACAACTCATCTCTAGTCAAGATAAATAATAGTAAGTTTAAATGATTTGTAAAGTTGATTCAACCAAACAAGGCAGCAAATAATTTTTTACAGTGATAGTCACAGTACTTTAAATAAATTACATGTAAGGGATAATGTAGAGGCAGCCAATAGTTATTGGGAAATAAGCCCCGACAGTGTGATCAGGACCCGACGCGAAGCGTCTACCGGCTACCTCTACATTATCCCGCTTATTACACGGCTACTTGCCACATAAGAAAAAAACTGGACATGAATATGAATTTGAAACATTTTATTGGCATATTTGTTTTAAATTAACATTTTTATCCTTCTGCGAAACTGCACAGATGAATAAAATGATCGTAATACCTTATTAAGATCCTCTGCTTCATACTTGTCTGTCTCCATTTTTTTCTCTTTTAGCCAGTCTTTGAGAAGTTTTAATGCCCATTCTGTATTTTTTTGTGTGTTGGCTTCGTAGCTGTCATGCTCTATTTTGTCAAGTTCAGTCTCTGTAAGCTGTCTGTGTCTTGTCGTGGTTGTCGAGTGTTTGTCACAAGATGGCGCCAAACAGACAGTAATCTTTATTGATCTTTATTGGCACGGAGCGATTTTACTCGTACAAGTAGTACCGGCTATGTGTTATTACTTTGGAGCGGTTATTATTTGAAAAGAACAAACCTGCAAATGTCTCAACTGACCAATCAGAATCAAGCATTCCAGAGAGCCGTGTAATAAGATCCAATATCATCCAATATCTATAAATTATTCTCACTCTCATGAGAAAACTGCAGTCCTGTATGACTGACTTTGACCTACAGAGCAGGTTTAGTATGATTAGAGATTAACAAGCCTTTGAATGAAAGTGAAGTAAGTGTAACCCTTGTACACGTAAATACAGACTGGGTAAATAAAAGTTAACAATGGATAAGTTTCTGAGACAGAATAAACTTGAACTGGAGATTCGGCACCAGCAGAGAAAACCAAGACAGACAATGAACCTATCAACCAAAAAGCCATCCGAAAAGATGAGGCATATCTTGGTCTTGGATTTATGGTTGGTGTGGTGGGTGCAGATGAGAGACCTGTGTGTGTTCTCTGTCTCAAAACCATAGCAGGAGGCCAAACAAATTAAGGCGACATCTTGGAATCGACCGCATTTTTACTCGGTCTCGTCAATGAATCATTTTTTTCAGTGTATATTATGGCGCTTTGTATTTGTGTTAATCAGTTAAATTAAAGTAATTTAATTTACGCTACAGTTATTCTGTCATCTTAGTTTCACTTTTGCATAGTATTACATTTTGAATAGAAATGTACAAAAAACAAGTTACTCTCTTAACTCTTTCTATTTTGCCTTTATTGTACATATGATGTGAAAAATAAGAAGGGCATAGCTATATATGAATTTAACGTGAAAAGTGCGGTTGTTGCAGTTACTTGTCATCCATGCGGTTAAGCTTCTCAGTGCTGCTGCTCAGTGTTACATAACACTTCCCTACTATTCGACTATGAGGTTCAGACCTCTCCGAATCGAATCGTCGAATCCTCGACTATAAGTTAGCCCTACTATATAGTATATAAACCATAGGCTTGATGACATATGCAGCCTGCATATGTGAGTTCCACAGGCTGCAGCCTTCTGATTGAGAAACGGCCATTGTCTGGTCTCGAAAACTAACTAACTAACTAATAAGGGGTGCTGCGATGCTGCCCCCTTAAAGTTGGCCAAAGAGGAAAGCTACTTTAACATGTTACCAAAAAATTAATATAATGCAAATTAATACACCCCTAAACCTACAAAATAACAAAAATAATAATAAGTTGGATAGCTGCAGGTCGGCCATTGGCTTGATAACAGTGGTTTATGAATAAATCTTTCACCAACCATTCATATATTTACTGACAAACAGGTAGCTTGAGCATCACAAACAAAAACACAACATTATGCATTTTTTTCAGGCCCACCCAGATTTTTAGAGGCCCACCCATCATACACAATCTGCCTCTGCCACTGAACCGAAGTTTTCACTTTCCATCTTCCTTTCCTATTTTATACTATGTGAGGAAGAATTCCCCTCTCTTCCAGTATTCTCATGAAAATCCCTGGCACCATTACTGTATGTGATTTGAGTAATATAAGCACTGATGTTTCCCTGCTGCTGTTTAGTGTCAAACATCTGAGTGACGGTTTGTGTTTCTCTAACAGTTTACGAGGTGTACAGATTAAATTAAGGAAATGCTTTTTCTAGTATGCAATGATCTGCTGTCAATAAAAATGCATACATAAAAACAGATTTTATAAACTTGTAAATGTTTTGAAGTGACACAATAAGGATGTAGGCTATAGTTTTGTCACAGTCTTTTCCTCATATGAACAGCAGATGTCACTGTGTGTCTGTTGTGGTTTATTTGCAGATTGTCGTCCTCTAAGGTGAAGTCAATTTGGAAAACTTTTTGGTAATCTCTGTATTAAATAAAAGTAATGTATTCTACCTACACTATTAATGTGTTTCTTCAGTTCAAACCCATGACTATTGCACTGCTTACACATTGATCTACACTGAGCTAGGAGCACTTATACAGGACTAGGTTTAAGCCCTGTCCAGTAAACCACCTCTCACCTCTCCTGGCAGGTTGACAAAACTTCATCTTCATTATTTATCTTAGAATCTAAAGAATTTATTGATATCTGCTGTATAACTCATAACCTGTATAACCTCTCTTACTCCTTCTAGTTGTAAAACCCTGAAAGAAACTATACATAAAATTTGAATTTAGTGTTTGAGAAAAATGTTCAAGATTTTTTTGCATACCCCATTGGCAGATTTTTTTAGTTGTTTTATGCACAAAATCACTTAAATTTGATATTTTTGGTCTAAAAACTAGACTTATTTTCTTGGGTCATTTTGCTCATCAAGAAAAAGCATCTTAATTTAACAATTTTAAGATATTTTGACTGAAAACAAGACAAAAATACTATGAATTTTTTTCTTTGAAAATCATTTTTTGCAGTGTACAAGATTTTGCCAATGCCATCAAGAACGTCAGTGTGTTTTAATCCATGTGCTTAAATGCTCAAAACAAGATGTTCCTCCATGAAGCCATACTTGAAGAAAGTTTTTTTCTGACACAAAATGTGAGTGAGTTATTTTAAGTTCACATGAATTGTCTAAATATGTTCACCGCTTATTTTTGTATCACATTTTTGTTATTTAAGGTGCATCACGTTAAAACAACACTGTTCCCTATTGTTAAT
Organism: Misgurnus anguillicaudatus; assembly: GCF_027580225.2. NCBI lineage: Eukaryota > Metazoa > Chordata > Actinopteri > Cypriniformes > Cobitidae > Misgurnus > Misgurnus anguillicaudatus. Next base: position 384,460 of record NW_027395277.1, on the reverse strand, counting down.
TGTCTGATTGTATTTGTGACTGATTTTCCACCAGTTCCACCAAAATCCTGTTTAATAATTTTGGAGCAGACTTGAGGTTTTAACTTTAAAATGTAATTCAGTTCATTTTACTAAGTTTGGAGGAGCATGGTCATGTAATCAACCAATCAGCTTGAAAAGGTCTCTATATTTAGCCATCCATCACCTTTATCTTGCCAGTCTTATGTAAAATACCTCCTCCATCTCCTTCACAGTTGATACATCTATCCCAGTTAAAGAGGGGCGAGTACTCCGAGTTTGTGCAAATATTCTGAGCTCGGAGCCCTCCCATTGGACAGCACGCCAAATATGCTTTATCTCGTATCCATTACATGTTAATGTAAACTCATGAAATTTGTAGGAAAAGAAAGTGTGTACTTTTGAAACAGTCTGGTATGAATGTTTTGCAAAAAGCATTAAAACAATCTCATGTCCTGCTTAACCACTTTCCATCATGTAAAAGATCCAGTAGCTTTACAGGATTCAGTCAATTTTCAATTATTTACCTCTTTATTAGATTTTACAGTCATAACATCATAAATGTTGTTAAAATCACAATTGCATGCTTTATTATAACATTTAAATTTTTTTACATATGGTGGGATTAAAAAGAGATGATTTTGTTAGGCTAAAAAATACTTTGGTTTTTCATTTTTAGCCTTGTCATGGATCTCTACTTTAATAATAGCATTGCATTCATTTGACATAGTTGCTCGTAATTCAACTCTCAGTGCCTTGTAGGTGATTCCAGACTCCTTTGCCTTCCCACGGGTAAAACGTCCAAAGTCTTTCCCGTCATACATGTAGTCGTACAGGTCTTCATCGCACTTACGGCTTATCTCGAACACCCCGACTCCAAAGATGTTATTGAAGAAAATGTAGGAGTCGGGAACAGAGAACAGAATAGCCAAGCGACCAGTGCACACCTGCTTCTGCGTATCATAGAGGTCATAGGTCAAGACGCCTGCGGTCCCCCATTGAGAGAGTAGCTTCTTAGCGAATGCACAGACCCCACTGGATATGATTTCAGTCTGAGGAGGATGGCAGCAGTACCCACTGTATGTGTAAAATCTGAGAGAAGTTTAGAGTTAGTCGATATTAAAACATTAAAGTAAGGCTGTGAAATTACAACTTGTTAAGTCTTATTTTGTTATTTTTTTACAAAGTAACAGGATTTTTCTCAGATAACACATTCACTTATTTTAAATGTACTTAAAAGCATCAGAATAACTTTCTCCTTACTGTGGGTTGGCAAGACTGTATTCGTCACTCTTGTTGGTGATCTCTATCGTGCAGCTCCTGTCACGGTTTATATTTGCTGACATTCTCTCTGCAGTCGCCATGTTGTCACTTTTTTAGAACTGAAGGATCTTAAAAGATTAGGAAAAACAAAGATTGTTTATTCAAGACTGGACAAATGCCTTTGCAAATATGAATTTTGCAAGTGCTGCGTGTCATTTTTGCCAGGCTTCCATAAATTCTTCTCAAAGCTGAGCTTCATATTATACTCCAAACACACCAATGCAACATGCTTTTTAATGTATATTGAAAGGGACACTTCACCGATTTGCATTAAGCTTTTTCAATTCAATTCAATTTTATTTATATAGCGCTTTTCACAATACTTAATTGTTTCAAAGCAGCTTTACATTAATAGAAGCAGTAAAAGCACAGAAAAACGACAGATAGCACAACATAATACACAATAGCATAAGCAGTCAAATTTGCTGCGGCTATGACTCGACATTATGAGCGAGCGTATTACTAATGTAACGTCTAGAAGAAGAAGCTAAGTTAAGCCCAAGGAGGCTACCTCCCCGGGGTAAAAAAAAACCCTAGGAGAAAAAAAACTAAAACCCCGGGTTGTTTAGCCGAGGAAATAAAAAAAAGTCCTAGGAGGGAAAAACCCTTGGGAGATATACATGTATATACACACATATAAACGGATAAGGAGATTAAGCGGAGATTAAGCGGGTCCTGCCGGTGATAGTTGGTCAGGCATCAGCTGGGCATCACGTTGAAGGACGACCAGCTTTGTATCGTTAGAACCCCAGTCATGTTTTTGAATGGTCGTGCATAGGGGTCTGACACTTAATCTACGAGACGAGACACGAGATTGGGTTCACGAGAACGAGTATCGTGCAGTTTTTGCTCGCTACACCCCCCATGTTTTCACTTTTTCAGAACTGAAGGATCATGAAAGATTAGGAAAAACAACGTTTGTTTACCGAAGACTGGACAAATGCCTTTAAGAATATACATTTTGCATGTGCTGTATGTAATTTTGCCACGCTATAAATTCTTAATTACAGCTGAGCTTCAATTTCTACTCCAAACACACCAATACAACATGCAAAGAAATATTTTCATGTATATTTAATAAAATATTTGAGTAAAGATTAACTACTGCGTACACCAGACAAACCCTCTGTAGCCTACATCTGTAAGTATGGCAGCAGGTAGACAGATGAGTGCTGTCTACAGTTTTGGTGCTCTAAGATCTCGAATAAAAACCTTGACAGCATGGCAGACACATACAGGCTCCATACAGCTCAAAAGATTTAAACTGTTAGACAAACAGTGAATCAGGAGCTGTAAATCAAGACATGCACCTGCAGACAGAAGCAATGAGACTTTTCACTGTCACTACAACTTACAATTAAAGGTTTATACTCAGTGAAAGCCTTTATTTTAATTTGTGCATTAAAGCTGACATGCATGCAAACAAGCGTAATAAAAGTTGTACCTCAAGTTTTTAAGCACAGGTGTGTCCTCTTCTGTCCACTCCTTAACACTGAAACAAAAAATTTTAAATATTTGTTGGAGAGTTTGAAAGAAGTTAAGATTGTTAGAAATACTAACTGCTTTCAAAAATATTTATTCCCAAAGCTCCTTTTTGAGAATCACTGAAATTCCAGCGAATAGACCATGATTTCTAAATACCAATGTAAAAGATTAAGGGCTTTTCAGAAAACACTTTCAATGTTATAATTAGGAAGTATTCTGATGAGTGTCACAGAATTGTCTATGGCAAAAATATACAGCTGTAATATGGTTGTAATACACTGTGTTTTAGTTAACATTTTAGTTTCTACGAGAAGTCGCTAGTAGAAAACGTTCTTAAATTAACCTAGATTAGTCGACCGGGTATAGTTAGCCAAGCTAGTACCCAACCCACACCCCACCAAACCATCAACCCCACACAGGATGATGATATATTTTATTTCTCTCCGACATTTGCACGTAAAAGAATATCTCGATATAAAGACCCAAAGACCTTATGATTTTTTCATACTGTGAGGTTTTTCTCGTTTCTTTCGTGCGCGCTTTTCCCCAAAACTGCAAAGCTGTTTGTGTCGCTGTCCGTTCATGAAGTGCTGAAATGTCATTAACCACGACCCATTTATCAGATGATTTCAGAAAATAGAACCCAAATGAAAAATGAGAATTGAAATGCAGTAAATCAAATTTAAAATGTTGATTTAAAATCACATCATAAAAAAGATGTCCATGCGCATTTCCGCAGTGTGTTATTTCTGGGAAATGTAGTTATGCGCAAAATAAATCTGCAGTCTAAAATAGATTTAACAAATGTAGCTATAAATCAAGTATCAAACGTAAACAAAAAGATTGGCAGCATGTTCCATCAAAAAACAGTACATATTTTAAGTGTATATATTTCATATTGATGATCTGAGAACGCACAAATGACTCAGCAAACTTCCTAAATAAACAGCACGCAGTGGGTTTTTGTCCAATAGCCTACAATGAATTACCTAATCACACTTATTTTCACATTTAACATTAATTTAAATATATTTAAACATATTTAATTTAATTTACTAATTTAAATAAAAACATATTTCTATAAACATTTCTATAAATGTGTCTCTATATTCTATAAACTGTGCTGATTATTATAAAGGTTTTAGTATAAAGCTTTGTTCACCTACCTTCATCAAAACCCTTCTGTCCCAGGCTCAGCTGTATCTGAAGTTGTCGTTTTCAGTCCATATTTATGCCCTGTGGAAGAATTCCCCTCTCGTCCAGAATCCCCAGGAAAATCCCTGGCACCACTGTATGTGATTAATAATAAAAGCACCGATGTTTTCATCCCTGCTGCTGTTTAGTGTTAAACATCTGACTGATGGTTTGTGTTTCTCTGAGACTTTATGAGGTTTTATGATGTCTGATAAATGTGTTGAACTGTTATTTTGTTAAGTATTTTATCTATACATGATCTCTGTGGTCTTTTTGTAAAACACTGTAAGTGTTGATGGGACTGTAAGGTTTATCAATCATCACAATATACATCATTTAAAAAATGACTGCAAAGGACATACACTAACAAAGAAACTGGCCTGTTGTGTTGTTATGTGTGTTTGTTTTTTATTAATATGACAGTGTACTATATTAAGGAAATGTTTATCCTTGTATGCAATGATCTGCTGTCAATTAAAAATGCATAAAAACACATTTTATAAACTCTTGGATGTTTTGAAGTGACACAATAGAGATGTTAGTTTTGTCAGTGTCTTTTCCTCAGATGAACAGCATGATGTCGTTGTGTGTCTGTTGTGGTTTATCTGCAGCAGCTCGTCATCCTCTGGGTGAAGTCAGCAAAATTGGGAAACTTTTTGATAATCTCTGTATTATATAAAATAATATATTCTACACTATGAATGTTTTAACCCTAAAACAGGCAAGAATTGTATTTTTATATAATTTATTTATTATATCATCTGGACTTAAGTAAAACATATTTAACATTTTTAAACATTTTTAAATATTGGACATATTCAGGATTTTCTGAGTTGTATCGCACAGTATATGTTACCATATTGAGTTATAAAAAAGGACAAAGTGATTAATTCTTTATTTATTTGCCGCAAAAAAATGTGATTCTGACCTCCCCTCTTGTTCTAAAACATGCCATACCTTTATTTTCTAATTCATTGTAAACAATAAACAACAGATCTAAACTAATCTAATCTAATCTAAACCAAAACCAAACAATTTGACTAAGAATCGGCAGTTCTGAATGTCTGGTGCTGAAACCTTTTCCTCCAGCTACAAAAAAAGATAACACATAACAATTTGATCAATTGTTTAGTAATTTATTTATTTTGTATACTGCCTCAGCTACCCGTCAATAGAAACTATATCTGTTTCATGCAGAGTCCTCACATGAGGAAAAGTACCTACATTTCTGCACTGTCACTTCTTCAACCTTCTTTAACATGGGACTACATTAACCTTTAAATTGCCACTTTTATCCAAAGCAACTTACAGTGCATTACAAGATATACATTTATGAGTATTTGTGTTCCCTGAGTTCAAACCCATGACTTCTGCACTGCTAACTCAATGCTAGAGGAGCACTTATACAGGACTAGGTTTAAGCCTTTGATCCTTTTTTATAACCTACTTGGGCAACGCATCTCAGGGGATACAACTATGTCAAGTGGCTATGTTAAGTTGATTTTGGTCACACGGTCAAGGAAGGGATAAAAGAGAATGTTGGATATGCTCTTCTTCTTCTTCTTCTTCTTCTTGTTCTTCTTCTTCTTCTTCTTCTTCTTCTTCTTCTCTCTGTGCTGGTCTCTATGAGCTTTGCTCTTGTATTCTGCTCATGCTTTTCTTCTTTACGTGAGCTCTGGGGTTCAGGCCATCAAGCTAAGCTTCTCAATAGTTCCTTAATTTCTCTAAACTTTTCTTTCTTTCTCTGTTCTCTATCCTATCAGGCAATATATCATATACATTGGAAACAGTTATTTGTACATGTATTTTTTACTATTTTATGCATTTATTGTGTAACATTTTAGTTGTAACTTTAAGTCAGTACTCTTATTAAACATTTTCACTTATAAATCTGTTGTTTAGTTTTGATTTAATGTCAATACTTAACTCCTTCCCCGCCATTGACGAGATATCTCTTTAATAAAAAAAATCCCTGCTGAATTTTTACGATAATCTATATTTCCGCTATTATCCACTAGGTGGCGCTCTTAACCAACTTAAAGAGCCACACAGATCCAAAATCGAAACTAACCTTTATTGCAGTGTGTCATGTAGCTGTTCATCAATGTAAACAACGTGTAAAGTAGTTGAACCAAAAAGTGCACGATTAATAAAGTTATTGGCTTCTAAAGTAGGGAGTCGACTCTGAATCGCTGAAACGAGTCGTTATAGGGAGTGAGTCTTCTTCCTGATATTTGCCACGTCACACGAACGCATCCACGTCACACGAGATACTAATCTCCGCCTACAGCCTTGCCCGCGGGAGAAACAAAAACTCTGACCCGCCCACAGCTAGTTAGTGTGTGTAAACATCAGCTCACGCTGTGTTTTCAGTTTGTGTTGTTTTCAGTACCAAAGGAGACTTTTTTAAGGAGGGATATACTAAACGTGTCTTGCTGTGAAGAATCAGTGGTTAAAATTAATTTTTAACGGAGGGATTTAGACGTTTGGCAATGAAAGATGGTTCAGTACCCACTTTATTTGGAACAACATGCGTCTCCTAACCACAACCTGTTAGTATGATTATAGCTACATACTTGCTTAAATGAGTTTAAAATGTCTATCATCATTTTTATTGCTTGGATTAATGATGAATGATATCCTAATTTACTGTCAGAGAGTCACATTAGCAAACGGCTAACGCATGCTCATTACGGTTTTGCTATGACCCGGTTAGTTTACATTAATGCTTAAATGAGTGTAAAATGTTACGTTGTTATTGCCTGGATTAATGATGAATGATGTGTATTAATGTTGACAATCATGTTAGCACGAGGTCAATACATGTTGCACTATTGTTGGTCTGTGCCACTGATCTGTGGTCTGTGCGACTGATCTGTGCAAAGACACTCTGTCAGTTGACCAATCAGAGCAGAGTAGGCTACTGAAAGGTGGGGTTTAGGCAGACTGAGTCGTTGAACGGCTTCACACAAATCGTTTGGGGATCTCTGAGAAATGGGGTAATTTTAAATTTATATTTTGAGAAAATTACAGTGTTTTTTTTACCTTGCATGCATTTAAACCTGTTGTCCGGGACTTATAAACAGTGATAGAATGCTTAAAATTGTCATCTTACTGGCTCTTAAAAAAAAACAATTTTGTTGATGTTTTGATGATTATTTAAACTTTTTGAAACTTTAAAGGGGCAATGAATCTGTCGATTTTATTGTTTTATACTGTTGTCTGAGGTCTACTTATGATGTTCGCGTGGTTTTTACATTCAAAAACATCAAAAGCAATAAGTAATATGCTATTTTGTAACATGGATTAGTGGCTCTTCTTCTCTGGAGAAATGGTTTGTTTGAAGGGGCGGGCTGCATCAAAGACCTGGACGTAAACGCCCACTGCTATGATTGGACAGCTTCATTCCCCGTCATTACATGTGGGGAAATGTTTTAAAAACATTAACGTGTAAAAATAGCAGCCGAACACATATATGTTTGAGCCACAAAAGATTCTCGGTGCTAAAGATGATACACATATAACTCGATGTGACGAAATTACCGTATACATCACAGTAAGCGCGCATCAGAAGCTAAACCGCTGCTGATAAATCCTTATCACTAATTTTGTATATTTCTATTGTGCTTGTGACACGTAATGTTACATACCACAGTTATATGATAAAAAAAGCTTTGTTGAGTGTTGAACCTTTCAAACTCAACTTCATCAGAATCTAAATTGCGGCTCGGTAGTCCTTCCTTATCACTAACCCCTCGTTCAGACAGCCAACGACAAGCAGTAGCAGAGCGACGCGATCTCATTCATTTCAATGGAAACCTGGCGACTTCCAGCGACACGAGCGACAGTGACCGTTGGCGACCGTATGGGCGTGTCCAGCGACGCAAGAAAGTTAAGAAAAGTTTAACTTTATGCAAATGTCGAGCGACTTTCGGGAGCGACTACCAATAAGAACGAAGCAGTGGAGTTTACGTCATCCTTCTCTCGTCAGTTACTGGAGTGGATGGTACTCATTTGTTTATCACAAGCAGATTTAGAAACGCCTCATTGAAAGAGACAAGCGACACACAGCGATAATGTCGCTGGCTGTCTGAACGAGGGGTAACTTTGTATATTTCTATTGTTATATTACAGTCGTATTGTTAAGTGTTGCACCTTTATTAATCGTTTAATGTTTTAAGTAAATTAAAACAGTCAAACATACGTGTTTAAACACGGATGTTACAACAGGACACATCAAGCGATCTATTACTAAGCAATAGTAAAACGTACTAACTTAAATAAAGTAAAATGTTTTACTTACTGTGTACTGCTGTGTCTTTTTTGTCAGATCCAATATTAGTGGTGCTTTTAATCACAGTCTCTCTGCAAATCCAGCAGCGACTTATGGATCCGCGGTACACAAAGTAAACAAACACTCCCCACGCGAGCTGGAACTTCTTTAAAAACAAACTTTAACCACACATTCCTAATGTTATGTTCTGAGCCTGTGTCTGTGTTCTTCCCAGACAGTTCTTTCACAACCGAACACTCCATTGGGTACTCATAACAGATCACCATGTCAAAATAAAAGTCTCTCAGGAAAAATGTATTTTGGTTACATTTGGCAATCTTTAAAGACATGTTTACTGATTTTTGAGACACTGCATGGTTTGCTTAGCCCCTGGCCCACACATGTGTCACGCGAAGCTGTGGGCGGGCCTACAAAAGTGGCCGTTGTATTTGGTTTGGGGAGGTGTTTCAATTCTAGTGAGAGTTGAAAGGTGATAAAAAGAGAAGAAATAAAAATAGGATGAAACAAATGGGTTAAAACTATACAAACAAACAATACAAACTTATTGTAGCACGAACAGATTTTCTTTCATTATTAACTCTCACCGTCATGTCAATGCTGTATCTTCTTCAGGTCTGTGCTCTCCATGAACACTCCAAAACCTGTGTTGTGTTTTGTTTGTTTATTTTGTTAGATAGTTTTTAGTTTTCACCCTAGTATAATACACAGTTTTGTGTTATAAAATGTATTATTGTATTGACTGTTTTTTAATAGTTTATTAATTTATAGCTGTGCGAGCTATTGCAGAATAAATGTCCCAAATGAGTTTACTGTACCTGTAATGTTTTGCAAAATGCATTGAAATAATCTCATAGTCATGTCATGTATTTTCATACAAGGTTATATATTTATCTCGAAAAAAGATCCAGTACATACATTTCATTTGTACAGAGAGTCTGGCCACGCTCCATTGCAAAGCGTTACTTCCATTAAGAAGGGTCCTCTGTTGAAATTTAAAACTATTGGATCTGCCCAGATTCATAGGCAACTGGCAACCGTATTCCTAACCAGGGGATTATGGTCTGTATAAACTTTGATTGGAAAACTGGCAACTGGCTGAAACAGTTTAAACTTGCCCAAATCTAAACAAAAGGCAGAGGACTTGGCAACGCAGCGCATAGCATCTCTCTTTAAGTTCACGCTTTGTCTTATGCTGTGTTCAGACCAGCAGTGAGGCGTCAAGCACAAGTGATTTCAATGTTGTTAAGTCAATGTAAAGACACATTGACGCGCGTCTGGAGGTTAACGGGGAGCATTTTTTCTGCCAAAGTACAAATTTTTGTTTCCGCGGCAACGCTCTAGACCCGAGAATGAGGCAGAATTCTAGACACGCCACGCTAAAACTCACTCGTGCCGCAAATGCGCGAGTTGAAAAATGTGTATTTTGGCAGAAAAAATTCTCAGCGTTAACCAATCAGGAGCTTGCTCTAGTAGTGACGTGATTACAGGAAGCAACCGGAGTCGTAGAAGCCCCTCACATGACGCGAATTTCCACTTGAGTGTCTTAATGACTAGAATTTTAGGTGCAAATAAAGCGAGTAAAGTCAAAATGTTCAAGCGGCAAACTAAACGCGGTAGACGCGAATTTGACGCCTCAAACGCGGCTGGTGTGAACCCCCGGTCAGGATAAATGTTCAAAGTTAAGTTGGAGAAAGTTGGTTTTTAAGAAATTTTCAGTTATAAGCAAAGAAAACAGTTTTTTTTAAAGGCACAATGCTATTTTATTGCTTTATGTAATGTTATGAAAGACATGAACGCTGCATAATGTACAGCGCATGACCCCATTACCTTAATATTGCATGTTTCTGTGATGAGAATGATGTGATATGCCTTATATTTACCTCTTACAGTGGGGCAAAAAAGTATTTAGTCAACCACCAATTGTGCAAGTTCTCCCACTTAAAAAGATGAGAGGGGCCTGTAATTTTCATCATAGGTACACTTCAACTATGAGAGACAAAATGAGGAAAAAAATCCAGAAAATCACATTGTCTGATTTTTTTAAGAATTTATTTGTAAATTATGGTGAAAAATAAGTATTTGGTCAATAACAAAAGTTTATGTCAATACTTTGTTATATACCCTTTGTTGGCAATGACAGAGATCAAACGTTTTCTGTAAGTCTCCACAAGGTTTTTACACACTGTTGCTGGTAGTTTGGCCCATTCCTCCATGCAGATCTCCTCTAGAGCAGTGATGTTTTAGGGCTGTCGCTGCAACTCAGATTTTCAACTCCCTCCAAAGATTATTGAGATCTGGAGACTGGCTAGGCCACTCCAGGACCTTGAAATTATTCTTACGAAACCACTCCTTCTTTGCTCGGGCGGTATGTTTGGGATCACTGCCATACTGAAAGACCCAGCCACGTTTCATCTTCAATGCCCTTTCTGAGGAAAGGAGGTTTTGAGTCAAAATCTCACGATACATGGACCCATTCATTCTTTCCTTAACTCGGATCAGTCGTCCTGGTCCCTTTGCAGAAAAACAGCCCCAAAGCATGAGGTTTCCACCCCCATGCTTCACAGTAGGTATGGTGTTCTTTGGATGCAACTCAGCATCTTTCTCCTCCAAACACAAGAAGTTGAGTTTCTACCAAAAAGTTATGTTTTGGTTTCATCTGACCATATGACATTCTCCCACTCTTCTTCTGGATCATCCAAATGCTCTCTAGCAAACTTCAGACGGGTCCGGACATGTACTGGCTTAAGCAGGTGGACACATCTGGCACTGCAGGAATTGAGTCCCTGGCTGCATAGTGTGTTACTGATGGTAGCCTTTGTTACTTTGGTCCCAGCTCTCTGCAGGTTATTCACTAGGTCCCCCCGTGTGGTTCTGGGATTTTTGCTCACCATTCTGGTGATAATTTTACCCTACGGGATGAGATCTTGCGCGGAGCCCCAGATCGAGGGAGATTATCAGTGTTCTTGTATGTCTTACATTTTCTAATAATTGCTCTCACAATTTATTTCTTCACACCAAGCTGCTTACCTATTGCAGATTCAGTCTTCCCAGCCTGGTGCAGGTCTACAATTTTGTTTCTGGTGTCCTTTGACAGCTCTTTGGTCTTGGCCATAGTTGAGTTTGCATTCTGACTGTTTTAGGTTGTGGACAGGTGTCTTTTATACTGCTAACAAGTTCAAACAGGTGCCATTAATACAGGTAAGAAGTGGAGGACAGAGGATCCTCTTAAAGAAAAAGTTACAGGTCTGTGAGAGAAAGAAATCTTGCTTTTTTGTTATTGACCAAATACTTATTTTCCACCATAAATTGCAAATAAATTCTTAAAAAATCAGACAATGTGATTTTCTGGATTTTTTTCCTCATTTTGTCTCTCATAGTTGAAGTGTACCTATGATGAAAATTACAGGCCCCTCTCATCTTTTTAAGTGGGAGAACTTGCACAATTGGTGGTTGACTAAATACTTTTTTGCCCCACTGTATTTACATAAGCACAATTTTCCTGTGCATGTTAACGTTAACAAGGTATTTTTGCATCCGAGTGAGAAAATTCATGCATTTACATGCTTACTTTTCTCCTGATGATCAGATCAGAGATCAGACTACAAAGTCTTGTTGCAACCTGCCAGCCGTGAGACTCCAACCAGCAACCTTTGGGTTAAAAACCCATCTCTAAACATTAGGCAACAACTGGGAGTTGGGCGTTTTTATCAGTGCCATCAGGTCAAACAAAGCATTGCAGGAACTTCAGATGGTGCATGAAGTTAACACAACACTACCTTATTGTACCAAGAACAGATTTTCTGTCGTTAGCCTCTTTCACACAGTAATTCTGGTAAATTACCATGAATTTACCAGAATGAATTTACCAGTAAATACAAAAATGTGCTGTTTACACATGCAGTGACGTTCCGTCTTTTTACCAGTAAGACATCATTCACACATCAGTATCAAAATACCGGTAAACTCGAAGAGAAAGCGGAAGTTACATGTGGCGTCCGGCCGGCGAGCTCCGTCCGTGTCGTATTTGTAAACGGCGGGTTATGACTTAATATCCACGGTCCGTATTTTGTTGTTTTCACATCTGTGGCAAACGGTCGCGAAGTTGCTCGTTTGCACATTAGGCTTCACAGATGGTTTGCTAAGGACGTCGGCAATTTGGCAATTAGATGGTAAGCTGTTTTAAACATCTTTGGTGAAGAAATGTGGATGTGAACTTCAGGTGTGCTCGACTTTTAAGCAACATGTGTGTGGAAACGTCCGTAAACAGTCTGGGGAAAACCGCGTCACCTGTATAAAAAACTTTCTGATTGGCACAGTCATCATTTTCTCCTAACTGTGGGTTGATGAGGTTGTAGACGTTGCTCATGTTGGTAATCTGTATCGTGCAGCTCCTGATGGTGGTTATATTTGCTGACACGCTCTCTGCAGTCGCCATGTTGTCACTTTTTCAGAAATGATGGATCATAAAAGATTAGGAAAAACAAAGACTGTTCATCCAAGACTGGATGAACGCTTTTGCATTTGTGTGCTGCGTGTAATTTTTTTCTAAGCTATAAATTCTTAAAGGGACACTCCACTTTTTTTGGAAATATGCTCATTTTCCAGCTTCCCTAGGGTTAAACATTTGTTTTTTACCGTTTTGGAATCCATTCAGCTGATCTACGGGTCTGGCGCTACCACTTTTAGCATAGCTTAGCATAATCCATTAAATCTGATTAGACCATTAGCATCGCGCAAAAAAACCCCAAATAGTTTTGATATTTTTCCTATTTAAAACTTGACTCTTCTGTAGTTACATCGTGTACTAAGACTGACGGAAAGTTAAAAGTTGTGATTTTCCAGGCAGATATGGCTAGGAACTATACTCTCATTCTGGCGTAATAATCCAGAACTTTGCTGCCGTAACATGGCTGCAGGAGGTGCACTGATTTTACGCAGCAGCCGAAAATAGTCTCCTTGGTTACTTTTAATAGCAGGGGACAATACAAGGAAAAATGTCAAAACACTTTTTGGTTGTTTTTTAGCGTGATGCTAATGGTCTAATCAGATTCAATGGATTATGCTAAGCTATGCTAAAAGTGGTACCGACAGACATCAGCTGAATGGATTCCAAAACAGTAAAAATCAAATATTTATCTCTAGGGGAGCTGAAAAATTAGCATATTTTCAAAAAAGTGGAGTGTCCCTTTAATAAAAGCTGAGCTTCAATTTATACTCCATACACAATGTAACATGCATACACATTTATAATGTATTTTTAATAAAATATTTGAGTAAAGATTATTCAAAGGTGGACATAACTTTTGGCCACTACTGCGCATACTGTAACCACTATGGCAGCAGGAAGACAGATGAGTGCTGTCTACAGTTTTGGCACTCAAAGATCTTTAATAAAAACCTTGACAGTATGGCAAGTATGCTCCATATGGCTCAAAAGATTTAAACTGTTAGCAGAAACAAACAGTGAATCAGGAGCTGTGAATCAAGGTGTGTACCTGCAGATAGAAGCAATGAGACTTTTCACTGTCACTACAACTCACAACTAAAGGTTTATGCTCAGTGAAAGCCTTGATCTTAATTTGTGCATTTAAGATTAAAGATGAACATGCAAATGTCACCACTAGGGGCTGGCTATGTTTGACTAAGCCACGCCCCTTTTTAGCTCCCACCTCGAGGAGGTCCCCAAAGCCGACCCAATGACCAGACAAACACGGAAACAGGTAAGTAAAATTTAAAACAAGCTTTATTGAATTTAAATACTTAAAAGGACTGGGAAAATTTGGGGAAGGGAAATTTAAAACTAATGGGCTTCTTCTCCTCCCTCCAGGGAGACTACAGCCACGGGTAAACAGGGACAGAACAACAGGGGTGCCAACCACCGTCAACGGGGAAAGAGGGAAACGTCAGGCTCCCGCCTGGACCCTGCTAGCCGTGGCGCCCTCCTTCTTCTCTCCTGGAGGCAGACAATTTTTGGTGTGACTGGTAGAGGTCTTTCCCACTGTCCGTGCCCAATGGTTCACTCTCGCCTTCTTCTCTCTCCACAGGCGGCCACTAGGACAACAAAGACACTGTTACTGGACTTTGAATGTTTCTCACCGGCTCCCTGCTTACAGCTTTCTGGGTAAGTATCACGTTCACCGTCGGTTCCTCAATGATTCACTCTCGTTTTCCTCTCTCTCTCCACAGGTGATCGCTAGGACACAGAAACACTGTTACTGAACTTTGTATGTTTCTCACCGGCTCCGCTGCTTACAGCGTTCTGGGTACGTATCACGTCCACAGTCGACTCTTCAATGATTCACTCTCGTTTTCCTCTTTCTCTCCACAGGTGATCGCTAGGCACAGAAACACTGTTACTGAATTTTGAATGTTTCTCACCGGCTCCGCTGCTTACAGCTTTCTGGGTAAGTATCACGTTCACAGTTGGCTCTTTACTGATTCACTCTCGTTTTCCTCTCTCTCTCCACAGGTGATCGCTAGGACACAGAAACACTGTTACTGGACTTTGAATGTTTCTCACCGGCTCCGCTGCTTACAGCTTTCTGGGTAAGTATCACGTTCACAGTCGGTTCTTCTATGATTCACTCTCGTTTTCCTCTTTCTCTCCACAGGTGATCGCTAGGGCACAGAAACACTGTTACTGAATTTTGAATGTTTCTCACCGGCTCCGCTGCTCACAGCTTTCTGGGTAAGTATCACGTTCACAGTTGGCTCTTTACTGATTCACTCTCGTTTTCCTCTCTCTCTCCACAGGTGATCGCTAGGACACAGAAACACTGTCACTGGACTTTGAATGTTTCTCACCGGCTCCGCTGCTTACAGCTTTCCGGGTAGGTATCACGTTCACAGTCGGCTCTTTACTGATTCACTCTCGTTTTCCTCTCTCTCTCCACAGGTGATCGCTAGGACACAGAAACACTGTTACTGGACTTTGAATGTTTCTCACCGGCTCCGCTACTTACAGCTTTCTGGGTAAGTATCGCGTTCACAGTCGGTTCTTTACCGATTCACTCTCGTTTTCCTCTCTCTCTCCACAGGTGATCGCTAGGACACAGAAACACTGTTACTGGACTCTGAATGTTTCTCACCGGCTCCGCTACTTACAGCTTTCTGGGTAAGTATCGCGTTCACAGTCGGTTCTTCTGTAGGTCAGCAGGGGGGCGAAGGTCACACACCACCTCGCCGGGTCGAGCGCTGCCCTATCCCCACTGTCCGTAGGCCGATCGAATCCCGGATAGGGGCGCCCTTTCGTAGAGACCACGGGGGCGGCGGACCCTTTCGCCTCCGACTCTGCGACAAATACAAACACAGGTAAGCTTACACCACAAATGCTTCTAATATTTTACTCACAGTCCTTCACAGCTCTTGGTCTGCGTCTCTTCGTACTCTTAAAACAGCACACAGCGTATGATGGCAATGAGGTCTGAGGTCGTTGGCCCCTCCGTCCTCCGCCCAGGGAAGAGAATAGATGGTGCGGGGCTTCTCTGACAAGACACACAGCAACCCACAGCAAATACACAGCACCACTCTAACGTGAAAAAGCTTATGATTTGTAAAGTCTCACTCACCACACTGTAAGTGCAACACCACAAGGGAAACGCCCGATATCCTCCACTGTGCTTGGGGCTAACGAAGAGGCGATGGCAAACCGACCAGACCAAAGTCGCGTTGCTGTGGCTGTATGGACGTATGCTTCTAGCGGCTCGCCCACCACGCTAATTATAGGGGTAGGGCCGCCTTCCTAATCCTGGAGGACTCCAACGATCACACAATGTAAGTTTCTGCCAGTTCTGCTACACCAACGAACATACTCACAGCAGATAGCCTTTGTTTACGTTGTGCAACGAGGTCAAATCCCTTCTCGTTTTACTCCTTCCAAAATACTAGTGGGACCAGAGTTCCTTTTCTACCCGAAGGGTTATTCAGTAATTTCAGCCGGTCCACCGTAACTGCAACGAGAGAGGGGGGGAAGAGAGAGAAATATAGCCAGTCACCACGTCTAACAATGAGCACAGCTCCGTTCCTCAGCACACACTCAACTGCCAACTGTCATCTAACTGTGCTTTTTATACTTCTCTTTACACTCCAGGTATCCAATTACCCAGCGATCTCTTTAACTAGGCACAGCTGTGCCCAATCGGCTGATTACAACCTTCGCGGAGCCGCCGGATGTCCGGTGTTTCTATTTTTCCGGTCGGGGCGGAAACATCGGGGCGGAACCAAACTCCCTCAACTTTTGGTTCCGCCCTGAAAAGTCGTCACCCCGTGACATCCTCCCCCGCCAATACATTCCAGTCCCTGGAATGCCTTTGAGTAGTCCACTCACCATAGCGGGAAGGGGGCCGGCCGCGGTTCTCCCGTTGGGAGCGCCTTACAGGGGAGTCAGGATCGGCGGGCTCGGGCACAACCTCAGGTTGTCTTTGGGCGGCCAGAGGTCCGGCTGGCTCTGGTGCTGATCCTGGCTGCCTCTGGGCGGCCGGGGGTTCAACTGGCTCAGGTGCTAGTTCTGGCTCTCCTGGGGCGGCCGGGGGTGGTGCCACCACAGGTAAGCCTGGTACCACAGCCCATCCTTCCATCCAGGGGGCCGTCGGTGCCGGCTCCGCAACTACCTCCTCCGTGACCTCGGGATAATTTGGACAAGGGCGAATCATGTTTCGGTGTACCACCCGTTCCGGGCCGGCCTTTCCTTCCGGCCGGATGGTATACACCGGCTGGCCCGGTCTCTGCTGCCTGCAGACTACGTACGGGGTGGCCTCCCAACGGTCGCTCAACTTTCCTTTGCCTTGCCGCCGGTTGTCTCGTACCAGGACTCTCTCTCCTGGTAACAAGGGGGCTTCCCGGGCCGTCCGGTCGTACAACCGCTTGTTCTTTTCTCCTGTGGCCCGTATTTTCTGGGATACCTGCTCGTAGGCAAAGTGCAGCCGTTGGTGGTGGCGCCCCACCCATTCCGTCACGCTTCCTTCCTCCTGGCCCGCGGCCGCTCCCAGGACCAGGTCCGTCGGCATCCGCACATGCCTACCAAACATCAGATAAGTGGGGGCATACCCCGTCGTACTATGAATGCTGTTATTATAAGCTTGTAAGAGGTTCGGTAGAGCACTCACCCAATCACTCTGCTTCCGTTGATCCAAGGTCCCTAAGAGCCCCAACAGGGTTTGGTTAAACCTCTCGCAGCAGCCGTTTCCTTGAGGGTGATATGACGTCGTATGGGTCTTTGTGCACCCATACAGCTGGCATAATTCCCGGATCACCTTTGATTCGAAATTGGCCCCTTGGTCTGAGTGTAAGAACTCTGGACATCCGAACGTTTGGAAGACGTGCCGCCATAAAGCCGTTGCGGTGGTACTTGCCGTCTGATCAAGGGTGGGGACTGCCCATGCATACTTCGTAAACAGGTCGGTGATTACTAAGATGTTCGGATAGCGGTCCTGTGGCCGGCCCAGTGTCAGGAAGTCCATCGCCATGATGTGAAGGGGGGCTTTGGCACATATGGGTATCATCGGCGCTCGGGCCTCTCGTCGAGATTTGAATAACATACACCTGGGGCAAGCTTGGACCAAGCTACGTACTGATGCTTCCAGCCCCGGCCAGTAGAAGAACCTGCGCAGCAGCGATGCGGTCCGTTCTTGTCCCTGGTGCCCCAGCTGGTCATGGTAGGCAGACACCAGGGCTGCTGTTTGGTCGGCGGGCACCACGATCTGGCGCACCTCCTCGCCCAGCTTCGGATCACTAACTTTTCGGCAAAGTACCCCTTCCTGTATCTCCAGCTTGTCCCACTGTCCCAGCAGTCTTTTCCCCATCTCTGTCTGGGTCAGCCTCTCGGACGACGTTGGCCGCCGGCCTTGCTCCACCCACATCTTCACCTGCCGTAAATCCTGATCCTGGGCCTGTCTTTCCTTCCACCGGCAGGGGTCCCAACCCCAGCTCCCGGGTACCGCCTCCTGCTGGCCTCCTGGCGCTTCCACGACCCCTATCAGATAGCCTTCCCCCTGGCTTTCCTCTTCTTGGCCATCACAGCCACCGGGGCCGTCCACCTCTGGCAATCGGGACAAGACATCCGCGTTCGTGTGTTCCCGGCCGGGCCGATACTGCAGTTGGTAATCGAAATTGGCAAGTTGTGCCACCCAGCGCTGCTCCACAGCCCCCAACTTCGCTGTCTGTAAATGTACCAGAGGATTATTGTCTGTAATCACCGTTACCTTAGCACCCCAGAGGTAGTCCTTGAACTTCTCGCTCAGGGCCCACTTCAGGGCCAGCAGTTCCAGTTTGAATGAGCTGTAGTTCGCATCGTTCCTCTCCGCTGGGTGGAGGCTTCGGCTTGCGTAGGCGATCACCCGTTCCGTACCCGCTTGTCGTTGGGCCAAGACTGCTCCCAGCCCCAGGTTGCTAGCGTCTGTATACAAGAGAAATGGTTGGGTAAAGTCTGCATAGGCCAAGATAGGAGCCTGTAACAATTCCTGTTTCAATCTCTGAAATGCCCCCTCACAGAACTCATCCCAATCGATAGGGGGTGACCCCCGTCCCCGATTTCGCCCTGTGCCGACCAGTAGCTGGTTAAGTGGCTTGGCAATCTTTGAAAAATCTTTTATGAACCGTCTGTAGTACCCCACAAACCCTAGAAATGACCGCACTTGCCTCACAGTCTTAGGTGCACTCCAATCTCTTACCGCGGAGACCTTCCCAGGGTCTACGGCCACCCCAGCAGCGCTGACCACGTGGCCCAGGAACTGGACTTCCCGCCTCAACAGATGGCATTTGTCGGGTTGCAACTTCAGCCCATATTTCTCCATCGCCTGGAAAACCTCTTCGAGGTGTCGGAGGTGGGAATCGAAATCTGGGGAATACACAATTACATCATCCAAATATACCAAGACTGACTCCATTAACTGACCTCCAAGACAGCGCTGCATGAGGCGTTGGAACGTGGCCGGAGCGTTACAGAGCCCGAAAGGCATCCGTTCCCACTCGAATAGTCCGAACGGGGTCGTAAAGGCGGTCTTCTCTCTATCGGCCTCGGCTACTGGCACCTGCCAATATCCACTGGCCAGATCCAAAGTGGAGTACCAAGCAGACCGGGTGAGACCGGCAAGGGAGTCTTCAATCCGGGGTAAGGGAAAAGCGTCTTTCTTGGTCACCAGGTTAAGCTTCCGATAGTCCACACAAAACCTCCAAGCTCCTGACTTTTTCTGCACAAGTACGATGGGGGCTGCCCATGGGCTACTGCTTTCCCGGACGACGCCTCGCTCCAGCATACCCTGCAGTAGTGAGCGTACCTCTGTATACAAGGTGGGTGGGATCGGCCGGTACCTCTCTCTACTGGGTCCTGCATCTCCAGTCGGTATATGATGTTCCACCACCTTAGTACATCCATAATCCTCCTCGTGTCTTGCAAACACATGTTGCCATTTCTGAAGGAGGGCTTGGAGTCTTTGTGTCTGTACCGAGGGGCAACCTTCCGATCTCTCTAATGAAGCCAACACGGAAGTGACTTAAACTGCAATTCATCGACTGGCCGCTTGAGGCTGGCTCCAAAAGGGAGTCAATTCCCATAGACTCCCATGTTAAAAATGGCCAACTTTACAGTAGAAAATAATATGTTTACAGCCTGGTACAAAAAGTGTTTTTGGCATATATAGCTAATTTTGCCCTTCATGACAACTGTGAGGGGGGTGAATTTTTTTGTAACTCATCCGTTTAGATTATATTAAGCCTTAAACTTCTGCATAATTAAGGGCGTGGCCGCTTGAGTGTCCGTTGAACAGCCACTGCTGTCACTAGACTCGCGCTAGGCGGGCGTGGTTTCACCTCAGCTTCACCCATGTCCCGCCTCTTTACCCATTTTCGGTTTTCCGCGAGTAATTCGCGGGGACGCGCGGCCAAGATGGCGACGGCAGGCAACGCCTACTTTTAGCTTCAAAAGCGATCTTCACAAACCAATGGGTGACGTCACGGACACTACGTCCATATTTTTTACGGTCTATGGTCTGTACCTGTTCCAACTCTTCCCCTTGCAGGGACTCACCTGCCAAGTGCCTCGGCACGTCCCTCCCCCCGTTGTTCGAAGGGGCTTCCATCTGGGTCAGGGCCACCTCGATGACAGTGGGGCACACCTGACGGAAACTAACATCTCTCTCCTCCCTCACCTGATGGGGCGCAACCCCCGTTAATCGGGCCAGCCGCTGGTGTCGGTGTAAGTATACTGGGTAGGGGTGGTCATTTCAGACCTTCACAGGGACCCTCCCCCGGCGGACCGCCGCTAGGCCTCGTGCTACTTCCACTTGGGGGCAATCGGCGTGAGGTTCAACCAATACCCATTCTTCGGGGCCAACTCTTCGGGGGGCTACTCTCACCCACACCATGGCCTCACTCCTAGGGGGAATAGACAGAGCAAAGCGACACATCACTCTTCCTACCTCTTCCCGGCCTCTGCGGACCTGGGTCATCTGGACCCGACGGCAGTCGGCTACTACTTGCTCCCATAGGGGCCTCTCGACAGGGGAGATCCTAGGGCCGGGCTTAGCCCGAAATAACTCCTCCCAACATTCGGAGAGGACGTTCATACCTAATAGGGCTCGATGGACACCCAAACATCTGTCCTCCACGATAATCACTCCTTTTTGGGGAACCAACACCCCATGAACTTCTAAGTCCGTCAGCCGGTAGCCAATATAAGGGATCTCTAGGCCGTTGGCGCCCCGCAACGTCAGCCAGGGGGCCTCCCCTCCTTGGGTACTCTGCTTCCCAAATACTTCCTGCGAGAGACTTTCCGCAAACAATGTCACTTGAGAGCCCGTATCTACTAGGCACTGTATTGTCTTGCCACATACCTTCACCTCCGCCATTGGGCTGTGCCCAACCATCTGGTCTCTAGAATTATCACGTCTTCCAGGGTCTTCTCTAGGGGTCCCGGCCACACGACCCACTGTGGCCGGTCGTCTTAAAAACCCCCCTCCGATGCCCTGCGAGGCCCACACTGGCGACTGTAATGCCCTGGTTCTCCACACCGATTGCAGATTGGCCGCCCTTGGTCATCCCACTCGAAGCGGGGCCGGTTCAAACGATTCGGGCGTCCCGGTGGCTCTCGGCCCCTCTCAGAGTAAACTCGCTCTCGGGGTGCCGGCCTCGGTTCCTCTCGCGCCCTACTTTGGCGAAGTTCTCCCAAGAGGGTCTTAGATAGTTCCGACATCTGCTCTCGGACATCTTTCAGCAACTCTACCCTCAGGGCTTGCTTCCAGTCTGCGTGTTCAGGTGGCGCTGCTGTGTTTCCACTTACGGCTGCACATACAGGGGTTTCGGTTACTTCGACCTCATCACCCTCCAGGGCCAGCGCCTCCTTCTTTAGATCTTCGAAGGTAAGCCCGGGGTCCCTCCGAAACTGGACCCTCAGACTTTGTCTCACGGGGCCTTCTTTCATCCCCAGGAGGAACTGGTCGCGTAACAAAGCTTCTCCATCTCCTAGCCCATGGTCTCGTCGGGCTTGCAGGCGAGTGAACTGCTCCCGCAGCCTGAGGGCAAAAGCTCGGATAGGTTGTCGGGGGCCTTGCTTACAATTAAAAAATTGTGAACGGAGGACAGCTACGGGGGTATGGTCACCATATTGTTCAGCAAGGAACTGGAACACAGTCTGGGCGGTGGCTCTAATTGCTTCGGGGGCGGCTTGTACCTCTCGCCGTGCTTCTCCTTCTAGGGAGTTCAACACAAATTGGAGCCGCTGGGCGGCGCTAAGGCCCTGCAAGTCGGCCAAGTACTCCAGTTGGGCCTTCCATTCGGTCAGGCGTACCTCCGACTCTGCTCCTCCATATCTCTGGACCCATGGGCTGCCCATGATAACGGGTGTGGCACGGGGTGGGGCTGCTGGCCCCGCGTTGTCAGTCATTGGGTGACCTTGGTTACTCAACTCGAGGTGGGACCCTGCCGACTACGCCAAAATCTGTCACCACTAGGGGCTGGCTATGTTTGACTAAGCCACGCCCCTTTTTAGCTCCCACCTCGAGGAGGTCCCCAAAGCCGACCCAATGACCAGACAAACACGGAAACAGGTAAGTAAAATTTAAAACAAGCTTTATTGAATTTAAATACTTAAAAGGACTGGGAAAATTTGGGGAAGGGAAATTTAAAACTAATGGGCTTCTTCTCCTCCCTCCAGGGAGACTACAGCCACGGGTAAACAGGGACAGAACAACAGGGGTGCCAACCACCGTCAACGGGGAAAGAGGGAAACGTCAGGCTCCCGCCTGGACCCTGCTAGCCGTGGCGCCCTCCTTCTTCTCTCCTGGAGGCAGACAATTTTTGGTGTGACTGGTAGAGGTCTTTCCCACTGTCCGTGCCCAATGGTTCACTCTCGCCTTCTTCTCTCTCCACAGGCGGCCACTAGGACAACAAAGACACTGTTACTGGACTTTGAATGTTTCTCACCGGCTCCCTGCTTACAGCTTTCTGGGTAAGTATCACGTTCACCGTCGGTTCCTCAATGATTCACTCTCGTTTTCCTCTCTCTCTCCACAGGTGATCGCTAGGACACAGAAACACTGTTACTGAACTTTGTATGTTTCTCACCGGCTCCGCTGCTTACAGCGTTCTGGGTACGTATCACGTCCACAGTCGACTCTTCAATGATTCACTCTCGTTTTCCTCTTTCTCTCCACAGGTGATCGCTAGGCACAGAAACACTGTTACTGAATTTTGAATGTTTCTCACCGGCTCCGCTGCTTACAGCTTTCTGGGTAAGTATCACGTTCACAGTTGGCTCTTTACTGATTCACTCTCGTTTTCCTCTCTCTCTCCACAGGTGATCGCTAGGACACAGAAACACTGTTACTGGACTTTGAATGTTTCTCACCGGCTCCGCTGCTTACAGCTTTCTGGGTAAGTATCACGTTCACAGTCGGTTCTTCTATGATTCACTCTCGTTTTCCTCTTTCTCTCCACAGGTGATCGCTAGGGCACAGAAACACTGTTACTGAATTTTGAATGTTTCTCACCGGCTCCGCTGCTCACAGCTTTCTGGGTAAGTATCACGTTCACAGTTGGCTCTTTACTGATTCACTCTCGTTTTCCTCTCTCTCTCCACAGGTGATCGCTAGGACACAGAAACACTGTCACTGGACTTTGAATGTTTCTCACCGGCTCCGCTGCTTACAGCTTTCCGGGTAGGTATCACGTTCACAGTCGGCTCTTTACTGATTCACTCTCGTTTTCCTCTCTCTCTCCACAGGTGATCGCTAGGACACAGAAACACTGTTACTGGACTTTGAATGTTTCTCACCGGCTCCGCTACTTACAGCTTTCTGGGTAAGTATCGCGTTCACAGTCGGTTCTTTACCGATTCACTCTCGTTTTCCTCTCTCTCTCCACAGGTGATCGCTAGGACACAGAAACACTGTTACTGGACTCTGAATGTTTCTCACCGGCTCCGCTACTTACAGCTTTCTGGGTAAGTATCGCGTTCACAGTCGGTTCTTCTGTAGGTCAGCAGGGGGGCGAAGGTCACACACCACCTCGCCGGGTCGAGCGCTGCCCTATCCCCACTGTCCGTAGGCCGATCGAATCCCGGATAGGGGCGCCCTTTCGTAGAGACCACGGGGGCGGCGGACCCTTTCGCCTCCGACTCTGCGACAAATACAAACACAGGTAAGCTTACACCACAAATGCTTCTAATATTTTACTCACAGTCCTTCACAGCTCTTGGTCTGCGTCTCTTCGTACTCTTAAAACAGCACACAGCGTATGATGGCAATGAGGTCTGAGGTCGTTGGCCCCTCCGTCCTCCGCCCAGGGAAGAGAATAGATGGTGCGGGGCTTCTCTGACAAGACACACAGCAACCCACAGCAAATACACAGCACCACTCTAACGTGAAAAAGCTTATGATTTGTAAAGTCTCACTCACCACACTGTAAGTGCAACACCACAAGGGAAACGCCCGATATCCTCCACTGTGCTTGGGGCTAACGAAGAGGCGATGGCAAACCGACCAGACCAAAGTCGCGTTGCTGTGGCTGTATGGACGTATGCTTCTAGCGGCTCGCCCACCACGCTAATTATAGGGGTAGGGCCGCCTTCCTAATCCTGGAGGACTCCAACGATCACACAATGTAAGTTTCTGCCAGTTCTGCTACACCAACGAACATACTCACAGCAGATAGCCTTTGTTTACGTTGTGCAACGAGGTCAAATCCCTTCTCGTTTTACTCCTTCCAAAATACTAGTGGGACCAGAGTTCCTTTTCTACCCGAAGGGTTATTCAGTAATTTCAGCCGGTCCACCGTAACTGCAACGAGAGAGGGGGGGAAGAGAGAGAAATATAGCCAGTCACCACGTCTAACAATGAGCACAGCTCCGTTCCTCAGCACACACTCAACTGCCAACTGTCATCTAACTGTGCTTTTTATACTTCTCTTTACACTCCAGGTATCCAATTACCCAGCGATCTCTTTAACTAGGCACAGCTGTGCCCAATCGGCTGATTACAACCTTCGCGGAGCCGCCGGATGTCCGGTGTTTCTATTTTTCCGGTCGGGGCGGAAACATCCGGGCGGAACCAAACTCCCTCAACTTTTGGTTCCGCCCTGAAAAGTCGTCACCCCGTGACACAAACATAAAGTGTAACACAACACAGATTGATTAAGGAGTACCTGGCAGTCAGTAGATAGTAAAAGAGATTTTACTCCTCCTCTCCACTCCTTAGCACTGAAACAAAAAATAATAGAAATATATGTTGGAGAGTTTGAGGAAATTTAACGTTGTAAGAAATAATAACTGCTTTCAGAAATCTTTATTCCTAATAAATACCTTTTCTAATTTATACCTAATCTCCTTTTTGAGAATTGCTAGAAATTCTTTATTCGTGAGATTTTTTATATAACAAATATAAAGAACATATTTGTCAGTAGACCTTGATTTATAAGTAACAGATTAAAGGCTTTTCAGAAACTTCAATTAATAAGGAAGTATTCTGATAAGTGTCAAAGTAATGTCCACATGACAAAATATATACACTGTGTTTTTAGTTAACATTTTGCTTATAGCCAGTGTTGGTGGTAACGCATAAAAGTAACGTGCATTACGTAATAATAATACTTTACTGAATTAATAAGTAAAGTAATGCATTACTTTTTAAATGTACACATTAATATTTGAGTTAATTTTTTAAAAAGTAATGCAAGTAACTTTTCAATTTAATTCATATGGTTAAAAAATGATGTACAGAATTACACATTATGCACTCTATGTGTGGGAACAGTTTGAGTCAGAAACTGAGATGGCAGACCAGAGCTCGACATTTTCGTGATGAAATATGCAATTTTTGAATGCACAACTTTTTAGTCATAAAAAACACCTGCAAGGCCTGAAAGAGATCAAGCCTCAGCCAAGAAAAAGTAACGCAAAAGTAACTAAAAAGTAATGTAAGCATTACTTTCCATGAAAAGTAATGAAGTAATGCAATTAGTTACTTTTTTGGGAGTAATTTAATATTGTAATGCATTACTTTTAAAAGTAACTTTCCCCAACACTGCTTATAGCTACGTTTAAGCCTACAACATTTACATAAATGACAATAAATTAGGTTTTATAAGTTGACACCCTCACAAAGTTGCTTAGGCTAGAAGAAAGCTTTATTGTTAAGTCGTGTTTGACATAAGAATATACAATTAACAAATCACATTTATTTTCACATTTAACCTGATTTGAAATTGATTTAAACATTTTTTTACATTTATAAATGTATTATAAATATTTTATGAATTTATTTTAATTTAATAATATTAATTTGAAAATTTCTAGAAAAATTTATAAATTTATATGTGTTTCTATATTCTATAAACTGTGCTGATTATTTTAAAGGTTTTAGAATAGAGCTTCACTTACCTTCATCAACACCCTTCTGTTCGGGCTGTACTTTGAAAGTTGTTACTTTCAATTTCCTTTCTCATTTTATACTGTGTGTGGAAGGACTTCCACCCTCTTCCAGAATCCCCATGAAAATCCCTGGCCCCACTACTTTATCCATTTCTGGGTTCTTTTACATTGCTGCACTGTCACTTTTTCAGTCTGAGACTACATTTAACTTTAAATTTATGCATTTGGCAGACACTTTTATCCAAAGTAACTTACAGTGCATTACAAGGTATACATTTATCAATGTGTGCATTTATCAGTATTTGTGCATTTCTTCAATTCACTTATTTAGGAGTCAGGACTAGGTTTAAGCCCTGTCCGGTAAACCACCCCTCACCTCTCCTGGCAGGTTGACAAAAACTTCATCTTCATCACTTGTCTTAGAATCTAAAGAATTTATTATTTGCTATATAACTTACATCCTTTCTCATTCCTTCTACAGTAAATTAATGAGCTAGTTATGAAGCCCAGAAAGAAAATATACAGTTAAAATTATATGTGCAGACTTCTTCTTCAGAGATCAGCTATTTGCATTTTAAAGGACACACCAAAAAACGGCACATTTTTGCTCACATCTAAAGTGTCAATTTTAGCTTGTTATAATAAATTATCTATATGGTATTTTAAGCTAGAACCTAAAATGTGTACTCTGGGGACACAAAGGATTTAGTTTTTATCTTAAAAAAAGTCTTGTGAAACGTCCCTTTGAACTTTCTCGCGTTGCTGGACACGCACATCTGGTCGCCAGCGGTCACTATTGCTCATGTCGCCGGAAGTCCATTAAAATTAATGAGATCTTGTCACTTTGCTACTGCTTCTTCAGGTCACATTATAATGATTCATTCAATTTACTCAATTTTTTTAGGGTAAATGGTTGCAATCAATTTATTTAAGCTACATTTAAACAAACAAACAACAATTGAAAGGCAAAACAAAAATAAAACTTTTGTTTAAATGTAGCTTAAATAAATTAATTGCAACCACTTACCTTAAAAAATTTAGTTAATTGAATGAATCATTTTTTTCAGTGTACATGTTATGTTCACACAGTTCACTTGAAGGATGTTCACTACTATTTCCCAAGTTGGGTTTGCCAAACAAATTTCAAATAGGCTTAGGTTTTGCCTTTGACCTTTTTCTCATTCTCATATACATCAAAACTATGGGTAAAGTTTTCTAACATGTTTGCTGTTATAAAATGCACTAGTAACCCACTGCTTCTTGGGGCTTATTGGTTTTTGAACCACTCTGTTTCCACTGCTCCCCAAGATGAAGGATGACATGGGGAATGGTCAATTTTATTATAATGTGGAAATAAATGTTTTGGTAAACGGTAGATTAGGAGCAAGCCAAATGCCTTTGACGAATGCAAAACTAAATCTACCTTTGCTGTTTGTGGTAAAAGATGGCACTCTCTGTAAAGAGGAAGTTAGTTTGGGATTATATGTAAGCTCAGGAGTTTACACATCCTCAATTTTTGCAACAGCTTTTGCTGACACATTTGGTCTTACATGCCGTGGCGGCCGGTGACTTCTTTTTTCAAGGGCGCATGATGCGAAGTTCGTCACAACATGTATGTATGTCATGTGTGTAGTTCGTCAATTTAAAATATGTGTTTGACGCTTTGAATGAACCTATGTGCATCATGTGTTTTGACAAAATAAGTGCTTGCTGCAGACGCATCTAAAGGGTTTATGATTAAAGAGACGCCAGCATTTGCCAGATACTCATATAATGTCATGCGTAATCAGTTTTTACTGTAAAGTAAAATTCATTGCTAAAAACAACATTATTTACAATAATATATGTGTTTGCATGGTTTATGGTTTAAAAAACACATTATTTTCCACATACCGTATATTTTAGTAGCTCCAGATTTCACTCTCTTCCTGAAACACATGGATTTGAAAAGCTCTGTGTCCCTGATTGGCTAGCTAATCTATACGTTGTGATTGGTCTGAATTCCTCTGACATCCGCCGGAAACGTGAAAGTTTGAAATTTTGAAAGATTCTGTCACAATGCTGACGGAAGATAACTTACAGGTTGAGTCCAAGCGGGCTGAATGATGATAATGTCAGTCTTGTCCATGTCACCAATCCCAAGAAGTAAACTGTTTCCTACAATCTGTGTGTTCGTTGTTGTCCAAGAAAAGAGATTTATGTTGGAGATGATAACTTGCGTCATTGTTTACTTTAGGGTTTGTAACTTCTGCATATCGTTAATGTACTAATGCTGCGTTCGAGGCAGGTTTTTGAGCCCGTAAATCACAACTTCAAACCCAGACTCACGGCTTTGTAGCGTTCAAGGCAAGTCACGCCAAGCATGATCATTTGCATGCAGTGGCGGAGTGGCAATCGGGAGAGTCTGGACTTTTCCCGGTGGGCCGGTAGTGTTTTGAGGCCGCGAGGGCCAGTCTGATAATAGTTATACATTGCGAGTTATAGCCTGTCAGCCTTTGATGTAAAAAGCTGCCGAACGCCTGTTTATTGCAGTAGGCTACGTATGCGGTCGGATCCATCAAACACCCATTGTGCTTTCACACACACTCCGGAAAAGCGCATAAACTCTATAATAAAGCATCCTTTTTTAACAAAAGAATATATTTTAAATATTATTTGAAAGACTAATAAGTGTGGATTAAGGATGTTATCTCTAGCCTTGTAGTCAGGACATGAATGGATAAAATCATCAGATTTGCAAAGGTTTATTTATCTTCACATATATCATAAATAAAAATTAGCAGGGTAACATTTATCAGTATAGGCTACCACATTATATATTTTCTATGTGATTTCCATATTATAGATGAGAGTATTCAACGGCAATAAACGTCTTATATGGCAATAAATATCCTCACAACATTATTATTTCTCAAAACTTTGACAAAAATTATTTTCAAAGGAACTGTATTCTTTACAGTTATTTAAAGATAGACACATTATTCCGCATATGATTTGAATATTAGACAAGAGTATTCATATAATGGCAATGAATGTCTCATATGGCAATAAATATCCACACATAACTTAACATAATTGCTTGTTATCAGTGGTGTCAGTGATGGTCTTCCCTTGTCCATATCTATAAATGCAAGTGGTAAGACACAGGGGCGGACTTAGTGATTTTGGGGGCCCAATGCAAATCCATGTATCAGGGCCCCAATGCACCCTTTATCTAATACAACGATTATTTTCTGTCTCTATAAAAGCACAAAACATTTTTCTAGAGGTTACCCAAGTTTCAGCCCCCAATGAGATTAAAATATAAAAAAGTCTGGATACTATGATTGGAATTTATAGTAACCTTATTGCAGTACCCCATGGTATTAAAAAATGGGTAATATTTGTACTTTTTAATTTACTTTTTTGTACTGATTTTCTTTAATATATTTTCATCTAATGTCGCACCACATCCACAATATATTTTAAATTAAAAATACTTTGTATTCGATTGAACATAATATGACGAGACAAAACCATGTTTTAAATGAATGTATTTTTGGGTGAAACTACGATGGTTCACCACTAGGGGGTGTTGATCTAAAAAGGAACTCATGAATCAATGTCTACACTAATTTTGGGTGTTTTATTATTATGAAATGTTAATAAAATTAAATGTGTTTATTGTGTTTGTTGGACATTTGGAATTTAACGTTATTTTTATAATGATTGACATAAAAAACAATGCCAATAGTATTTTTGTTTAGACATAGATCTCGTTGCCTTTACACATTTTGACCAGCAGGTGTCGCCAGCGTGTCACTAGTTAGTTTATTTCCTCGCTGCAGCTCTAGTAACTCTGCTTAAATTTTCGGTTTTTTGAACTGCTCGCACACGTGCAATGGTAATACATAGAATGCATGGGTATATACTGAAAAAAATACAAAATATGATTAAATATAATACCCAATGGTGGATGTTGTCTACCTTTCTTGACAGGTTGACAAAAACTTCATCTTCATCACTTGTCTTAAAAAGAATTTATTAATATCTGCACTAGCTGTAAAGCCCTGAACGAAAATATACAGTTAAAAATGTCAAGATGCAGACACCTAAATGTACTAATATCAGTTTAACTTGTGAAATTTGACCTGTGGTCTTCTGATTGGTCAGTTTTGTTCAAGTTGGTTTTGGTCACATGGTCTTCTTCTTCTCCTTCTTCTCTGTGCTGGTCTCTGTGAGCTTTGCTCTTGGATGCTCATATGCTCTGTGGGGTTCAGGTAACAGAAGGGTGATAATTGACTAGAAATAAAGTTTTACACCATCTTGCTGTTAACATTTTTAGACATTTCGGCGATCCTACAGTTTAAACCACTTGATAGTTACATAACAACATGAACAACATTTATGCTAAAAGGTTTTGACAATGTCTTCAGAAACGTCAGTGTGTTTTAATCTATAATCTTAAACACTCAAAGCAAAACATTCATCTGTAAAGCCATACTAGTTAATAAAGAAACAACACAATGTGAAAGTCCACATGAATCGTCTAAATGCATCAATTTAAAACAACACTGTACCTTACTGTAGCAAAAGCATATTTTTTGTCATTATTTACTCTCACGCTCATGTCGATATATCACTTCTTCACGTCTGTGTTCTCCATGAAAACTCCAAAATAGTCAGGGGGCCAATTCTGAAAAGGGCTTCCGTTAAGACTTTTGCGGACATGTTTTGGTACAAGCTGTCACCCTATTTTTTTTGTTAGAAGACACCTATAGGTAAGAGATTAGGGTGGTTGTCAAGCTGAATTATTATTTTTTTTACTTGTGCAAGCGATTTCAGGACAATTTTTTTGGTTTCCAGCTCAACTCGACAATCCAACAATAAATGTTAAAATCTCCACAACCACAAGGCCCATATACACAAAAATGGTATCAAATGAAAGCAAACACTCATGGGATGTCTGCTGAAGTGTCAGAATGAACATTTATTGTACAATGTAAGAGAAAACAGAACTAGAACATGAAAAAAACAATCTCCGCCTAAAGAGAACCAGTTTTCAAAGTGAATATGAGCTTGGAAACATAACATAGTATCCCAAAAGTTCTATCTATCAGTACCCCTATCTATGGGAATGAGTCAAGCCAAGTTTAAAGCTTGTAGGGAGAGACAGTGCAATGATGCACAAGTTATAAAACTTTAATGTCAAGCCGAAAATGTAGAACTGTAGATGGTGGTCTATGGTGCTATTTGACTTCATTAATGAACCAGGTTGTAACACATACTATATTTAATTGACATATCACTATAGTTAATAATTCTATCCTAACATAACTGCTCTCTCACTTCTTTGGGGTTAGGGGTTAGTAACTAGTTAGTAGTAATACATGGTAATGAAGAGCAGCTCGAACATTAAAAAGTAAAGTTTGATTTAAGTTCAGATTTAAAGACTTTACCGCATGTCTGGATTTTAAATTTTATACATACACACGTGAGGAAGATCTTCATTTATGTCTCGACATCGAGGAAGCATTTATGTTTATCGTTACCTAAGAAGAACAATGGAGGACGCACTGGAGGAGGATATTGGAAGTAAGTAACAGTTAATTTATACTATTTATATTTGCTATCATGTAATATGCTTATGGCTTGTGCAGTTCAGCCTACGTACAGTAAGCATCAGCAGACGGCACGCTTCGGATTAAAAAAGTTTTGCATTGTTTACAAACGAGGACGCGATCTCACGTAATGGCGGATTTCACTGTTGTATGCTGTACAATGTTAAACACAGTTATTCACTTATATCCTTCATGGCAACTTTCAGTAAGCCTGCACTGCTGTGCTGTATCTTTTAAGTGTGTGATGTAATATGATTCCATGTTTACATGCTTATTTACAAACGAGGACGCAATCTAACGTAATGGCGGATTTCACTGTTGCATGCTGTACAACAGTGTTAAACACAGTTATTCACTTATATCCTTCATGGCAACTTTCAGTAAGCCTGCACTGCTGTATCTTTTAAATGTGTGCTGTAATATGATTCCATGTTTACATGCTTATTTACAAACGAGTACGCGTGACCTCACATAATGGCGGATATCTGTTACATGTTGTACAGTGTTAAGACACAGTTATTCACTTTCGTATCCTTCATGGCAACTTTGAGTAATGCTGCACTGCGGGATTTGCTGTAAAATGATTCCATATCGTTTACATGCAAGGCAATTCCATACATTGCACTTTACACACGACACCATTTTTATGAGTGCCGCGTTACACGGAGATGCGAGCCCGCGCACATGGCCGCCATATGCAATGTGTTTTTAAAGTTCATACGCGCTTACAGAAACACGTTTAAAACAGAAGCTAGACGATAAGGGGATGGGCATCTTAAAACAGCTTTTTATATAACTAATCACTGCAGATGTTTATCTGAGATGTTCTGAATTTAGTTTGTGTACATGATAGTTTATATGAATGTACTATCAGCAGTGTTGGGTGTAACTAGTTACTAAGTAATTAGTTACTGTAATTTAATTACTTTTCCCTTGAAAAAGTAAAGTAAGGGATTACTCTTATTTTTCTTGTAATCTAATTACAGTTACTTCTGATGTAACTAAATACTATAATACAATAGTGGATTTAACATGGTTTTAGATTACAATTCTTATTATAAACTGGTTGATTATTAGCATTAATATTAATGAGATGTTGGCTGTTTATTAATACTTAATAGCACATATTAATGCCTGATTCTGCAAAACCTTATTCTACATCCTTAACCCTTCCCATTTCTACCAATACTTAAAATTAACAACTTCTTTGTTATTAATAAGCAGAAGTTGGAGTATATTGAGGCAAAAGTAGTTAAAAGTTAGTTAATAGAGAGAATTGGACCCTAAAGTGGGACCAGAATAATTGATGTACTTTTATATATTATTTTTTCAAGCCATTTCAAGCCTATTCTTTTATCATGTACTAATAGGATTTAGAAAGTAATTAGTAAGTAATTAAATACTTTTTGGAGAGAGTAATTTGTAAAGTAATCTAATTA
This sequence comes from Misgurnus anguillicaudatus, assembly GCF_027580225.2. Classification (NCBI taxonomy): domain Eukaryota; kingdom Metazoa; phylum Chordata; class Actinopteri; order Cypriniformes; family Cobitidae; genus Misgurnus; species Misgurnus anguillicaudatus. The sequence continues at coordinate 351,271 of NW_027395277.1, read as the reverse complement.
CATGATTGAAGATGTAATTAGTAACTAGTAATTAAATACTTTTTTTGAGTAACTTACCCAACACTGACTATCAGTGATATTTACCCATCAGTTATATATGTAAGGGTATTTCTGTGGACAATTTATGCTAACAGCTGTCCATAACTCTCTTACAGGTCTGCATCCCTCTCATCAGTACAGAAACTATGAAGTGGAAAAACACTTTTTGGACATAAAGTTATATGGTAACATTAGCCACATGACCAGCTCTGTTGTTTATCAGTTTCTTATACAAGTTAAGTTTTTGAATTGAGTTTTTTTTCTAAATAAACTGAAAATGTCCTACTGACCTTCATCTCTATTTTTATTATATTGTTAACTTCTTAATAAACCTCAAACAAACATGTATACATTTGTCCTCACATTCTTTACTGTAGTTCCCAACATTCCTGCCTCATTATGCAGCTCATTATGCGAGCCTTTGTTTGCTAGCTGTAAATCAATCCTTTCTCGCATACGGCCCCTCTAAACAAAAACTGTCTTACAATTTCTAAATCAATATACTTGTTTATGTGAATGAGTAAGCAGAATGATTTTCACATCATTTTAATGAGAAAACTCTTGACGATTAGATTCTGTTTAGAAAAGTCTTGTTAAAACATGTTTAGTATGGGTTTTGTGGACTTATATCAGTGAAATTTTGCTTTTTTAAAAACCACGCATAAACATTTTTCTCTCAAAAATACAAACATGTACATACATGTAGCTCATATAATACTTTAGCCCAGTTTGTGCTGAACGCAGTGGTATGAGACACTTGCCATTAATATGTTTAAAGCAACTGAAAAAAGACCAAATGTAAGAGCATGTCAGAACCTCTGACAGTGTCCCAAAATGTTCGGACCCAAGAGGGTTAATGTCCTAATGATCAGCATACTTATTTGTATGTCCCACAGCTGACATGGAACGTTATTAACCTGTTCGGGAACTTCTTTTTTTTTTGCTCTAACCGGTTCAGGAACGTCAGTTTTAGGGTAGAACCGAAAACCGGAAACGTTAAAATACTGCTTCTGTTCGGAACGAACCAATTGGGAAAAAACCTGTTCAAAGCCCTGGTTTGCAGACAAACTGTTCTTCATGTGCAGCCCGTATGTGGGCAACATTAATCATTTAGTCCATTTACCATCATGATTAGAAAGTTTGGTTCAGACTGTTGACTCTGCTGTGATCATCTTCTCTGGATCTGCTGCCTCATGCCAAATCACAGCTAGGCTGTCACAACAGTGCCCAATGTGGTGTGGTACTCTTGTGGTATTTATTGATTATTATTTTTTAATGATCATGCTTGCACATAAATTGGATTATATTGCACATTTGCCCAAAATTACAGTAGGACATAGAAAATGGAAGCACTTTGGGGGGGGTCCGCTTTTACCACTTTTAAGAATATAATGTTAAAATGGTCAAAAAAACATTTACTAAGCTGACAACCTGGCTAGAACACATGTTGAGGGGTTAAATATTAATACTGGATAGGTTGTATGCTTGTACCAAAAAGTGTCCGACAAAGTTTTAATATCAGTTTTGGCCTCCTGACTAAAACCTGTGTTATGTTTTTGTTTGTTTATTTTCTTAGATATAGATTTTAATATAGAAAGATAAAGACTTTGCCATAGTACACAGTTTTGTGATATAAAACAGAATTAATTTATTGCATTGACAGTTAACAGTTTATTCATTTATAGCATGTTATAATATATGTAATATATAACTATTGCAGAATAAATGTCTCAACTGAGTTTACTGTACCTGTGATGTTATACTTGTATATGAAGAGTTTCGTTGCAAAACAAGATAAATCCATTTTTTAACATTTTTGTCAAAACATGTTTATTATTATGTCATCATGTTATTATTTTGTTTTATGGTGCTACTTAGCTGTATTTTTTAAGTTATGAAGGTTTAAATCAAAACAAACCAACTGCAGTTGCATTGATATTAATTGGAATGCACAACCAAAAAACTAGATTTCTGGAAAATTAAAAAAACGGATTTATCTCGTTTTGCAACAAAACTCTTCATATACATGTTTACAGAGTTAATTTAATGAATGCAGTTGTTAAATTGTCAGATTGTGTTTGTAACTGATTTTCCACCATTGATCTTGGATTAGACTTGAGGTTTAAAACTTTATTTGTAGGAAAAGAACGGGTGTGCTTGTGAAACAGTCAAGTATAAATGATTTGCAAAAGGCATTGAAATAACCTCATAGTTATGTATTGTATTTTTTTGTCATGTATTTTCATACAAGGTTATATATTTATCTTGAAAAAATGTAACCTTTTGCCTCTATTATATTTTACAGTCACAACTGCATACTTTTTGTATACCATTTATATTTGTTCACATATGAATTCATAAAAATAAATTCTGTTGTAAGGTATACATTTTCATCTCAGCTTGTCATAGATCTCTACTTTAATAACAGCTTTGCCCACATTTGACATAGTTGCTTCTAATTTAACTTTCTGTGCACTGTAGGTGATTCCACCATCCTTTGCCTTCCCACGGATAAAACTGCTGTCGCTTTGATAATACATTTTTTCATACAGGGCTACATTGCACTCTCGATCTGTCGTAATCACCCCAGCTCCGAAGATGTTATTGTAGATGACGTTGAAGGGAACGGAGAACAGAATAGCCATGCGATCAGTGCACTCCTTGTTCTCCATGTGGAAGAGGTCATAGGTCAAGACACCTACGGCCCCGCAGGCAGTGAATGCAATCTTTGTGAATGCGCAGACCCCGGTCTTGTTGGAGCTGATTGTGGGCTGAGGAGGATGCCAGCAGGACCCACTGCACATGTAGAATCTTAGAGAAGTTTAGAATTAGTCAATAATGTTTTAATAAAGTAACAGTGAAATGACAGCTTACATTAAGTTTCATTTTGTAATTTTTTACAAGGTTTTTCTTGAATAACACATTTTCTTTTTTAAGTGTACTTTGAAGCATGAAGGTAAGGCACGTTTATTTGTATAGCACATTTCATACACAGAGGTAACTTCAAAGTGCTTTGTTTGGATCATCAGAATTGTTTGGTTTATTTTTAGCGGAAATTCAAATAATCTGAAAGACAAAACAAATGACAATGTATCCCTAAATGCACAGTCATCATTTTCACCTTACTTTGCGTTGATGAGGTTATAGATCTTGCTCATGTTGTTGATCTCTATCGTGCAGCTCCTGATGCGGTCTATATTTGCTGACACACTATCTGCGGTCTGCATGTTGTCACTTTTTCAGAACTGAAGGATCACAAAAGATTAGGAAAAACAAAGACTGGACAAATGCCTTTGTGAATATGAATTTTGCATTTGTGTGCTGCATGTAATTTTTGCCAAGCCATAAATTCTTCTCAAAGCTGAGTTTGCATACAAATATTTTTATGTATATTTAATAAAATATTTGAGTAAAGATTATTCAAAGTTGGATATCACTTTTGGCGACTGCGCACACCAATCCACGCAAACCCTCTGTACATCTGAAACTATGGCAGCAGGTACAGATGAGAGCTATCTACAGTTTTTAGTTCAGGACAGGTGCTCAAAAATCTCTAATAGAAACCTTGACAGCAGATTATGGTAGACACATGCAGGCTCCATATGGCTCAAAAGATTTAAACTGTTTTAACAGAGACAAACAATATTTCAGGAGCTGTGGATCTTTAAGACATCTACCTGCTGTGTCGGTTCAAGCGTGATCTGGGTAACTACATTGCACATAGATCCGTTTTTGCATCAATTATCTTTATAAATAAATACACTAGTTAACTGCTAAAATTTAATCTTGATATTTACAACGGGGCATCTATTTAAATTTCAAATATGAATGTGCAAAAGATAGTGTGTATGTAATGACTTTTGAAAAAAGCCACTTGTTTGATCGATGCCTGGTGCTTTTTTGAAATCAATTTTATTAAAAACTCTACGCACCTCTTCTGCTGTCTAATAGCATCATGCTCCAGAAGAAAGTCTGATGTTTCAAACCGTGCATAAAAAACATTTAGTTTGTTTGCAAATGCTTGATCATGTCCCTCTGTATCTATGTGACTTTTCTTCTTTTCCTTCCCTATCATTGTATACACCCCTTGCCATGCATGTTTCAGGTTATTCCCCCTCATTGTTATCTGTCTCATCTCCTTCTGAATTTCTTTCATTTTTAAGCATGTCTCCCTGTTTAAAAGCGTTAATTTTCCTGTTAAATGCAACTTTTAATTCTTTATTAACCCAAGGTTTATCATCTGGTTTCCTGGTCTTCAGCTTTTGTTTGTACTGCGGGACAGGCTGGATTGTGTTGTGATTCGAGTATCCAAGGGGTGGTGTAGCATAGGGCTTATAAGCGTCTTTAATATTTCCAAAACATATATCAAGTGTCTTTTCCCTCCTTGTCTGGCATTTGACGTATTAATAGTAATTGGGCAATACACTTTTGATTGAACATCCATTAAAATCTCAGAGAAAAAACTAATTTAGTCATTGTGTCATCCTATTTGCTACAACCTTAGTATGAGATTATAATGAGATAACTTTGGGTTTTCATGTCTGTACATTACATAATATTTTCTGTGATAGTTTGGGCATATCTGTTGCTCTACAGAGCGTTTATGATCATTTTATCAATCCAACAGATAAATTAAGAGCAGAAAAGATACATTCTTTTATAGTTACTTCAATGTTGTTAGTTACATTTTTTATATACATTCACATTCTCAATTGAATTTTTATGTCCCAAATCATATTATGTTGATATTATAGTACGTTAATATTAATATCATTAAATTAAGTCCTGTCTAAATGTATTAAATAAAAACATTTAAGAGTTTGTAGTTTAAACTCAGGCATGAAAATACGCTTGTCTGTCAAAACCTTGGTTTATTTAAGAAGATTCATTTTATAGATTTATCAAATCACATTTATTTCACTGCTGGTTAAATTATTATTTAAATTGATTAATCATTAATATTCATTTAAATAGTAACATATTTGTATAAATCTTCATGTATCAATGTGTCTCTGTATTCTATCAGTGTCTATGAAAGACATAAAGTCTTAATTCACTCACCTTCATCAAAACTCTTCTCATCTGTCAAAGAGTAACTGAACACTGCTTATATATAAACACCCTGATACATAGTTATGCAATGTTTGTCTATGGCAGTGATGTCACTCCTATGACAACTCTCACTCCTCCCACATTAAACAATTCTAAACTTTAGTTCATTACAGTAAATTACTACACTTTGTTAATGTAGCTACACTGTAGTATTAACTATGGTAAATTATTAAGCTGTAGTGAATAATATAATATTAAAGCAATAAACCCCAAGAAGCAGTGGGTACAGTGCATTAGGAGAAGCGGATACCTAAAACCCCCATAGATGTTATTAAATGCACTGTAACACCACTGCTTCACAGGGCTTATTGCTTTTATAAAACCATTACTTCATATGCATAGCAGGGTTATATAGAATAAAACACAGAATAAATAATTATTGTAGTACATATATTCCTCTTTTCCCCAACGAAGTAGTTGTTCCTCAGAATCAAGTGTGGCTGCAACAGACCGGTTACCAAGCAACACATACGCAGCAATGAAAATATGATGAAAGGCTGTGGTGTTTATTTTCATAAATTAACATTCATCTAATTTATACATCTGTGTGTGTTTAAACAAATGGGAGATTTAGCAGGACAGGTGTGCTTTGCATATGTTGTTTGCTGCAGCTGCAGTTACTAAATATCTGTTATTTAAAAAGATACAAGAAATTGCTTTAATGGGGAGACCAGATCACAAAAGTACTGAAAATAAAACTGCATACACTGTTTACTGGGGCGTGCGTCTCTAGCAAGAGGACGTGCGGAACTCAAAACTCAGACTTGTTGCTACTTTACTCTTATTGCTACAGATCCAGTGAGATCTATTTCGTTTTTTTTCCGTTGTGGAACCACAATATTCAGGATCGCCTTTCTTTCCTTTATTCGTTGTGGTATCTATTTGTTTTCATGGTTTGTGTTTCGGTCTGAGGATTAATCTCGCAATATCTTGGTTTCCTGGTTGGAAGGTAAAGACTGTATTGCTATCCTGGAAAGGAAAGGTTTCTTTTAGTTTGGACTTTTACTTCAATTATTTGGACTGGGACAAAAAGGGGGGGGGTTTCAATATTTGTGTGTATTCAGCGTTGTCAGAATATTTATTTGATGCATTTATAATATAAGGCGCTTAGCATCTAACTGATACAGTTTGGTAAATTCTTTTTGTATGTGGTCAGTGCTGTCTGCATATTTAAATGGTCTTTATTCACTACCTTGTCCCTGCTCATATGCATAATCATTAGTTTAAGAATGCATTGTGTATTGATGAAAAATACAGGTGCAGCAGATCGCCATGTCCGCGGACAGTAAGGCCAAGATGGACGTGATAACACCCATGGGTCTATATAAGTTCAGTTCTATGCCATTTGGGCTCAGGGATGCCGGAGCCAAGTTTCAGTGGCTAATGGAGTCTGGTCTGGTCTTAACATGCCAAATAAAAAAGGTAATATTAAACTTAGAGGTAAATGCAAAAAAAATGTGCCGTCTCAAGCGCTAACCCCTAAGTTTATATAAGCTCAATAACAGTAGAAAAATGCCAATAATTATATTTAAAGAAACTGTATACTTCACTACCTGTGAATATACAATTGAAATGATCAAAGTCCATCAGACTACTCTCATCTGACACTGATAAGCTGCATCATGATATTTGTCCAAAAAAGTGAATGAAATATTGTGAATGTAGTGTGAAATGTAGTTTAATTTCCTGGTTTACAGCAAAATGATTTATTGTCATTATAACTACAATACTATGATTGAGAAACAATCCAATCCAATAATCTCTGCACATTGATTTCTGTCAATTAATAAATGAAAAGATTAGCATTTGTGTTTTAACTTTCATGTTTTTGTTAGTTGTGGAGAGATTTCTATGGTGTAAGGGATCTCAGGTTTCGGAAGGAAAACAAAACTGCAATCGTTCTCAAGTTTCAGATACAATATGTCTGAGAGCGTTGCTAGAGTACGAATATATTGTATTGCAATATGGAGCGTTTAAGTATTAACCTTAAATCAAAATTAAACAACAGATTTGTAAATGAAAAGGTTTACAGTACTAACTTAAAGTTACAGTTGAAATGGTTACACTATAAATGCATGAAATGGTAAATAATACAAACAATTAACTGTTTCCAATGTATGTGAGATATTACCTGATAAGACAGAGAACAGAGAAAGAAAGTTTAGAAGAAATAAATTCACACTTGAGAACTGAAATCTATAGGCCTAATGGCCCGAACCCCAGAACTAGGTGAAGAAAGAAAGGAAAGGGAAAAAGGGAAAAGCCAAAATGCAAAATCCTCTATCTCTTGACCATGTGACTAAACCTAACTTGATACATTCAAATTGACCAATCAGAAGATCACCTTTTACCCCCACTGTACTTGACCAAACCCAACATAATACATTCAAACTGACCAATCAGAAGATCACATTTAACCCCCACTTTATTGGATAAACAGCTGTGACAATAGTCTTTGATCACTATCAGCACAGGGGGTTGTGACAAGTTGTGACCAAGAATTAAATTCCTATATTTTTAATCTTACATATGTGTTGAAAGCAGATCATTCAAAAAATGCCACACATCTGATCTGCTTGAGTTAAAATTAAACAGGTCTGACTTGTAAACTGTTTAATAATATCTATCACGAGGGTTGTAACAAGTCAGACCTGCTCATAGATTCAGTGATTAGCAGTGAATAGAAAACTAAAGCTAAACAGAAAGTCCAGCTACACTTTCGCCACTATTAGAATGGGAAACATTGAAGTAATAAATAATTGTGGCAGGTTAAGGACAAGAGAAATAATAAACAAAGAGTGTAGTCATCTCAGATAAGAGTACTTTTAAAGTCAAGTGTGTAAAGAAAGGAGTCAGATGTTGGGAGGTCAGATGATCTTTCAGCGCCTCATTGAGGGGCTTTGATTGTCTCACTTTGTTGACTTGAGCAAAATAAAGAATTTTTTGTTTGGCACCTGGAACCTTTGCTTCTGAGGTTTTTTTTTATGAAGATTTCAGACTTTCTGTCACTGCAGAGGTACACTTGTCTTGATGTTGATTTACAGTTTAGTAAGATAAGTTAGGTGCAACATAACACAAGAAAAAAGTCAGTTTGTAAGGTTCATGATACAATTTTTTACCACAAAGTGGTGTGGTTGAAACAGATTTTGTCCATCACAATACAATGATTCATTATTAATGATAGACCATATGTCTGTCATGTGATTGGTGCCCTGGACTGAGAACAATTTTACCTTCTTTACACCTTTTTACTAATATAACTGTTAATAACGCTATAGGGCATCTGTCATAAAACAAAGAATAAACCAGAAATGCCTAAAGAAAATGTCTCGGTTACGGATGTAACCCTCGTTCCCTGATGGAAGGGAACAGAGACGTCGTGACCTACAAATTAGGAACCGCTCCGCGGGGACCTATCTACCTCGAGAAACTAACAAAACGCCAATGAACTTGGAATGCAGGTATTTGTATTATGCTGGCGTTGTCCCACCAGGTGCGTATATAAGCAGCAGGTGCATAATACCAAATCAGCTTTATTATATGCAGAGAACGCTGAGCATCATACCCGGCCTGGTATCAGCAATGTAACAGCAAAATGTGGCGACGAGACGTGACGTCAGGAAACGAGGGTTACATCAATAACCGAGACGATCCCTTTCAGTCTGTCACTACGATGTCACATCGCGACCGACGAATTGGGAATCCCTACCAAAACACGGAGCTAAGAACACTGGGTAAGCCATCCCCTAAGAAGGTTAACTGGATGACATAAAAATATGAAACAACCGACAAAATAGAGGCTGCAAGCCGACATACGAGCCGACCCTCGACATTCTCACTGGATTCAAGAGAGAGACCGAGAGGAGACCAGCTCAATACGAACACTATAAAACCTGGTGAACATATTGGGTGTTGCCCAGCCTGCAGCTCTACAAATGTCTGTTGGCGAGGAACCATGAACCAATGCACAAGATGATGCCATACTACGCGTAGAGTGAGCATGTAAATTAAATGGGCAAGGAATGTCTTGCTTTTGGTATGCAAGAGCTATAGTTCCCACAATCCAATGGGACATCCCTTTCTGTATTAATTCATCTAAGTTGAGATAAGAAAATAGTAAAATGTTGAAAAACTATGTTGTTTTCCTTTAAAATGTAAAAGATAATACAAGACAGGATTCAGTACATTTCAACTCTTTTGTCTCTTTATTACATTTAACAGTCATAACATCATACATGTTAGTGAAATCACAATTGCATGCTATTTTAATGCCATTTAGATTTTTTTTACACATGAATTCAGGTGGAAGAATGATTTTGTTAGTCTAAGCTACTTTTTTTTACATTTCTAGCCCAGCTTGTCATGGATCTCTAGTTTAACTTTGCCCAAATTTGACATAGTTGCGCTCAATTCAATTCTGTGTGCCTTGTAGTTGATCCCAGATGCCTTTGCTTCAAAAATTTTGTGATTGCTCACTGGTAGAGCATTGCATTAACAGCTCAAAATGTTATGGGTTTGAAGCCAGGCAACACACAATGATTAATGTATACCTTGTGATGCACTGTAAGTTGCTTTGGATAAAAGTGTCTGCCAAATGCATGAATGTATTTAACGTTTAAGCTAGATTTTACAGTCATAACCTCATAAATTGCATGCTTTTTAATTAGACTTTTTGCATATGAATTCAGGCAGAATAAAAATAAATTATTTTGTTACCATTATGCTGCGTTTACACCAGACGCGGTAGAGTCTGCAAGCGTGAGTGATTTCAATGTTAGGTCAATGTGTTGACGCTCGTCTGGAGGTCCCGCGGCCCGGCTGACCCTACAGTCACATTAGCTATGAAAGTGAGCGACACCGATAGACACGCACTCGCTTGATGGACGTTCCTTGGCTAGTATATAATAGCGGTATCAAAAGTCACTTTAGAGGTATTGTTAAGTTACGTTAAGAACGGTGTTTTTGGATTTAAAAGTATTTATTTCTCGATAAAAGTAACAAAATATATGAGATAAAAGCCAAACTTATCAGATATATACAGAAATATGCATTTTCCGCCATCTTGAATTATTTTCTCAGACTCAGCCACAGACCTACATCACGCTGCTCCTTCACTCCGATTGGCAGTCGCTTTGTCGCATCGCTCAGCATTTGCATAAAATAGCTTTCTTGTCTATTTTGGCCCCACCTTGCTCGCGCAGCGGCGAGCTCGTGACTGGGGGCCAACGCCCCATTCAGACAGCCAGCCAGCGACCAGCAGTAGCAGAGCGACGTGATCTCATTCATTTCAATGGAAACTGGGCAACTTCCGGCGACACGAGCGAAAGGGACCATTGGCGACCATATGGGCGTGTCCAGCGACGCGAGAAAGTTAACAAAAGTTTAACTTTATGCAAATGTCGAGCGAATTTTGGGAGCAACTACCAATGAGAACAAAGCAGTGAAGTTCACATCATCCTTCTCTCGTCAGTAACTGGCGTGGATGGTACTCATTTGTTTATGACAAGCAGATTCACACCTCATTCAGACAGCCAACGACAAGCAGTAGCAGAGCAACGCGATCTCATTCATTTCAATGGAAACTGGGCGACTTCCGGCGACACGAGCGAACGTGACCGTTGGTGACAGAATGTAGGCGCGATTAGCGACGGAGTCGCGCGACAAAAGTTGAGAAAAGTTTAACTTTATGCAAATTAGCAGCGAGTTTCACGAGCGACTACCAATGGGAGTGAAGTAAGTGGAGCACTGATTTGTTGTTTACAACATGGGGTAACGTCACACTACTACGCAACCAGAAGTGGGAACGCCCACAAGCGACATCAACCACCAGCGGCAGGCGATGAGCAGTGATAACATCGCTGGCTGTCTGAATGCGGCTTTAGAAACGCCTCATTGAAAGAGACGGGTGACATACAGCGATAATGTATGTAATTTGTCAAGTATTTTATCTAAACATGATCTTTGGGACTGCAAGGATCTTCAAACATCACAATATACATCACTAAAAGATGACTGCCAGGCCATACGCTAACAAAGAAACCAGGCCTGTTGTATTGTTATGTGTGTTTGTTTATTCCTCATATGACCTCTGTATAATGTGTTAGGTAATGCTTATCCTGTTATGCAATGATCTGCTGCCAATAAAAAATACATACATATAAACACATTTTATAAATTTTTTGATGTTTTGAAGTGAAACAATAGAGATGTAGGTTAGTTTTGTCGGGATCTTTTCCTCAGATGAACAGCAGATGTCGCTATGTAATTGTTGTGGTTTATCTGCAGAAGCTCGTCATCTAGGGTGAAGTCAGCTAAATTTGGTAATCTCAGTATTAAATAAAAATAATATATTATACAATATTAACTTGTGGGTTGTTCAAATTTACTACCCTTTCAGGTTGTTTTTGTACAAAAAAGCCACAAAATTATTTAAATGTCCAAGTTCATAAAGGATGTCACTTGAGGAAAAAAACACAACATCACAGATTTTCAATATAAACAGTGTTTGTACACTGGATTTTTTTCCCCTTTTTCACAGTCTTGTGGAAAATTTATTTTATTCATATATAATTTATTTATTATATCATCTGGACTTTATTAAAACATAATCAAAGGATTTTTTGAAATATTTGATACATTCAGGATTTTTTTAATTGTATCGCCCAGGATACAGTGGGGAAAATAAGTATTTGACACATTAGCATTTTTATCAGTAAGGGGATTTCTAAGTGGGCTATTGACACAACATTTCCACCAGATGTAGCCATCAAGCCAAATATTGAATTCATACAAAGAAATCAAAACATTTAATTATACACGTTGAGTCATAAAATACTGAAATGGCACAGGGAATAAGTATTGAACACACTTGAATACTTTGTAGAAAATCCTTTGTTGGTAATTACAGCTTAGATTCCTCTTGTATGGAGAGATCTCAGTCGTCTGCATTGCTCAGGAGTGATTCTGGACCATTCTTCCACAAAAAAGGTCTTTAAATCTTGAAGGTTCCTTGGGCCTCTTTTAGGAACTTTGATCTTCAGTTCTCTCCATAGATTTTCTATGGGATTTAGATCAGGTGATTGACTGGGCCATTCAAGCAACTTGATTTTCTTTCTTTGAAAATAACTACTTCATTGTTTCCATGGCCTTGTGTTTGCGATCATTGTCTTGCTGATATGTCCACCCTCTTTTCATTTTCATTTTCATTTTCATTTTATCGATAACGTCCCGGTACATTTTTCCATTCATCCTGCCTTCAATAATATGAAGTCTGCCAATACCCCTTACTGAAAAGCCGCCCAACACCATGATGCTTCCACCCCCAAACTTAACTGTTGGTATGGTGTTCTTGGGTTGGTGGGCAGTGCAATTTCTTCTCCAAACATGGTGTGTAGAATGACTGCCAAAAAGTTTAATTTTGCTTTCATCTGACCATACTATAGTCTCCCAATAAATGATTCCCAAAGTTCTGCCCGAGTGGTTCTTTGCTCTTGGAGAACTCTCCTGATTATTCTTTGGACTCCTCGGACAGGGATCTTATGTGGAGCACCTGATTTTGGCTGGTTTATGGTGAACTGATGCTCTTTCCATTCCCATCAAAATGCTTTTCAACAATAAGATTACGAAGATCTTCAGAGAGTTCTTTGTTTTTATCCATCACAAAGTCTTTCCTGTGTGCCTCCTGGGTAATGAGAACCCTTAGGCCTATGCCATCAGTTAGGACTAAAGATGCTAATATCAATTAGTACTGATAGGGGGCAGGGTTTCTCTCTCAATACTAATAGATTTCAGGTGATCTCCTGGCTTTCTATGCCATTTTGCACCTTGTTATCTTTATGTGTTCCATACTTATTCCCTGTGTCATTTCACTTTATTTATTATGACTCAACTTTTATACTTAAATGTTCTGATTTCTTTGTATGAATTAAACATTTGGCTTGATGGCTACATCTGGTGGACATTGTGTGTCAATAGCTCACTTAGAAATCCCCTTACTGATAAAAATGCTGATGTGACAAATACTTATTTTCCCTGCTGTATGTTACCCTATGAAGGTATAAAACATGACAAAGTCATACATTTTTTTTATTTTTTTGCAGCAAAAAAAGTATGTGATTCTGACCTCCCTTCTTGTTCTAAAACATGCCATTCCTATATTTTCTAATTTATTTTAAATAATATAAACAACAGATTTAACCTAAACAAGGAACAACCAATTTTGCTAAGAATCAACAGTTCTGAATGTCTGGTGCTCAAACTTTTTCTTCCTCCAGCTGCAAAAAAAGATTGAAAGATTGAAAACAAAGATTGTTTAGTAATACTAAGGGAGTTTTGTATACTCCCTCAGCTACCCGTCAATGTAAACTATATATGTTTCATGCAGAGGCCTCGCATGCCTGACATGAAGAAAAGTACCTACATTTCTGGGTTGTTTTACATTTTTTTACATGCACTGTCACATCTTCAACCTCCTTTAACCTGGGACTACATTTACCTTTAAATGTGTGCATTTGGCAGACACTTTTATCCAAAACAACTTACAGTGCATTACAAGATATACATTAATGAATATGTGTGTTCCCTGACTTCAAACCCATGACTTTTGCACTGGTAACACAATGAGAGCACTTATACAGGACTAGGTTTAAGCCTGACAAAAACCATAAACTTAAAAATTCAAGTGCAATTAACTTAAAATGATCAGTTCAAAATGTGACGAGTAATACGTAGCCCTTGCGCATTAAAATTTGAATGATTTATTTTTGGTCAAAGAAAAACAACTGATAGGATGTATAAACCAGTTGACAATAATATTTATTAGTGTTTTACAGTCTTTGTAGCATTTTATTCTGTTGTAAATTATAGTTTTTTTCACCCTTCAGGTGATCAGTGTTTCCTTTGGTATGCATGCACCAATTTAACTCATTGTATATCCCCCCACTATAGGTAAACAGTGCAGTTTGTTGTGTGCTTCTGGAGAATTAAGTTCATTACACCTTGCTTTATAAAGTTAAATGACAATTTAAGTTCAGTCTTTATGGACACCAAGTGAACTTAATTGTTTAAGTGCACTGTACAAACTCCAAGTTCCCCTTCGAGGGAACTCGAGCTGCGTCGCAGAAGCTACGCTATGGGAACGCCCTCTGCGTGATTGCGTCTGAAGCACGTATGTCAAATCAGTCCAATGGTCAAGTGACACGTCATAGGCGGGTGACGTAGGAACCAGGAAGCTATAAAAAGAGCACCCAGCAAGCCAACTTCAGCTCTTTGTGCCTCAGCAAGCGAGTGTGTGTCATTATCATGTCTAAGTCCAAACAAAGTTTTAAGGAGTGTGCTTCCCCGTGTCCTCGTTTCATTACGAGCGAGGACTCGCATAGTCTCTGTGTTATGTGCCTCGGGGCACAACACGCACGATCATCTCTTGAGAGGGGTGGTTGTGCACATTGTGATAGGATGCCGCTCCGTATGTTGCGCTCGCGGCTCGCACTCTTCGAGGAGGGTGGTGAGCCGCGTGTTCCCCATGGTTCTGGCCCCGCTGCTGCCGAGGCAGAGCGGAAGCTGCGATCGTGGGGATCACAACTAGATCTCGCGGACGAGCTTGAGACGGGTTTTCCCCTTTCTCAGCCTTCACCCGCGGGATCTAGTGCCCCGTCTCTGGATTCGGAAGCACGCGCTGCGGTTTCTTCCGCCCAGGGCGGGAGCCCAGATTTGCATTTATCGTCGTCCGAGGAAGTCGATATTATGTCTGTCGACGTGGTGGACGCTGAGGAGCCTTCTCATTCGTCCCCCGCGTTCGATGATTTGATGGAGGTTGTTACTAATGCCGTGGCTCGCTTAAAATTAGACTGGCCGGCGGAGACACAGAGCGCGCGTCCTCAGAGTATGTTAGATGAGCGCTTTTTAAAACAGAAACCTCAACCTTCGTGGCGCAACATGCCTTTCTTTCCTGATCTCCACAGCGAGCTGTCGAGATCATGGAAAGCTCCGTATTCAGCCCGTGTTCATACCCCTCATGCCACCATGTATTCCAACATTGTGGGGATGGGTGAGCACGGATATTTAACGATGCCCCGGGTGGAGCAGACGCTTGCGAGCTATCTCTCCCCCGCTGCGGCGTCATCATTAAAGTCGCCTTCGCTTCCCACGAAACCGGTTAGGTTAACCTCATCTTTAGTGGGTAAAGCTTATAAGTCTGCAGGGCAGGCTGGGGCTTCACTGCATACCCTAGCTGTCTTACAGGCGTACCAAGCAGAACTGCTTAAAGATTTAGATACCGAGGCGGGGGGTACGTCTGATGTATTTAAGAGCTTCGTCGAGTCACTGATGTGTCACTCAGGGCGATTAAAGAAACTGCGAAAGCCGTGGGTAGATCGATGGGAGCTCTCGTAGCCACGGAACGCCATTTATGGCTTAATCTGTCCGAGCTTAAAACCTCAGATAGGGCTTTTCTCTTAGACGCGCCCGTTGCGCCCTCCGGTCTCTTCGGCGATGACGTTAATACTGTCGTCGAGAGATTTGCGGAGGCTTGTAAGCAGTCGGCGGCGTTCGAACGCTATCTCCCCCGCCGTGCTCTTGATTATAGGGCTGCTGGGCGGGAGCAGCCATCGACATCATATAGAGCATCGCAAAAGCATAGTGTTGCCACTCGTGGTCCCCCTCAAAAAAACTGGGGTTCGGGCGGTCGCGCTCAGACATCATCCAAGCAAAAAACAGACCTGAGGGCTGTTATTATGGCGAGGAAGTCGTCGGCTAAAAAGAAGTCCTGAGGGACGTAGTGTCATATTTCCGAGGGCAGCCCCCAATCGCGGAGAGCCAGCAGTCACCTCACAACACGGTGCCCGTCTCTCCTCGATGCCCTCAGGATGCCAGTGTGTTAACCCCGCCGCAGTGTGTGTTTCGGGGCACAGCGGCTTCATATTCTTGTGTGCCTCGTGCGCGGGGCACGCAACACCTCTCTCCGAGGAGGGAGGCATTAATATCACCCAGGTTGAACCCTGCCAGTTTGGTTCAGGGCACCGGGAAAAGTTTAAGCAGTACACAAAAAGCCAGTCTCGAGAGGCTGGTCCCCCTTATAGAAAATTTGGCAGCGTGGAAACTCCTGCCAAACGTGTCTCAGTGGGTTCTGCAAATAATAGAAAAGGGATACAAAATTCAGTTTTGCAACCAGCCACCCCAATTCAACGGCGTGTTATCTACCATAGTGGGTGCTGGGCAGACTCTAACAATGGAACAAGAAGTAGAAACTCTCTTGTGCAAGGAAGCCATAGAATGTGTTCCTCCTCACAACAGGGAGTCAGGGTTTTACAGCCGCTATTTCATAGTTCCAAAGAAAGACGGGGGGTTACGTCCGATTTTAGATCTACGTCATCTGAACCGGTCTGTTGCAAAACTAAAGTTCAAGATGTTAACTATAAAGCAGATCGTCACACAAATCAGATCCGAGGACTGGTTTGTGACGATAGATCTAAAAGACGCGTATTTTCACATATCTATCCTCCCGCAACACAGGAGATTCCTGAGGTTCGCCTTCGGGGGCATGGCTTACCAATATCGGGTTCTCCCTTTCGGTCTATCTCTGTCACCCCGTACATTTACAAAGTGCATGGATGCAGCGCTGGCTCCATTACGACTCCGGGGCATCCGTGTCTTAAACTACATAGACGATTGGCTAATTTTAGCCCAATCAGAGAGTATGGCAGCACATCATCGAGATGCTGTGCTGACCCACATGAGAGAACTGGGGTTAAGGCTAAATGCAAAGAAAAGCATGCTCTCTCCAGTACAGAGGACAGCTTTTCTTGGCGTTATATGGGATTCAACAACAATGCAGGCACATCTGTCCCCTGCTCGTGTGGAATCCATTCTTTTGGCTGTAGGCAGAGTGAAGTTAGGCCAGTCACACACTGTAAAACAATTTCAGAGGTTGTTGGGGCTCATGGCAGCAGCATCCAATGTGATATCCCTTGGGCTGCTTCACATGAGACCGCTACAGTGGTGGCTCAAAACCAAAGGGTTTTCCCCGAGGGGCAACCCGTTCCGTCTGATCAAGGTCACGCGCAGATGTCTTCGTGCCTTAGATCTTTGGAAGAGACCATGGTTTCTCTCCCAAGGACTGATGTTGGGGGCTCAGTACCGTCGAGTTACACTGACAACGGATGCTTCCCTCACAGGCTGGGGAGCAACTATGGGGAGCCATCTGGCTCATGGATTATGGGGGGCCAGACAGCTTTGCTGGCACATAAATTGCCTAGAGATGATGGCAGTGTTTTACGCCCTGAGATGTTTCATCCCTCACCTGCGGGGCCATCACGTGTTAGTCCGGACAGACAACACGTCGGTAGTCGCGTACATCAACCACCAGAGGGGTTTGCGTTCACGCCCTTTGTACAAATTGGCGCGGCATATCCTTCTGTGGACACAGGGGAAGTTGCTGTCCCTCAGAGCAGTATACATTCCCGGGTGTCTGAATCAGGGAGCAGACGTCCTGTCGAGACAGGGGCTGAGGCCCGGGGAGTGGAGGCTCCACCCTCAGGTGGTGGAGTCCATCTGGACGAGATTTTACCAGGCGGAAGTGGATCTGTTTGCGTCCAGAGAGACGACACACTGTCCGCTATGGTTTTCTCTCACACATCCAGCACCGCTGGGACTGGATGCCATGGTTCAGCCATGGCCGAGGCTACGGCTGTACGCTTTCCCCCCGATCGCTCTGCTCCCGGGAGTTCTGGAGAGGGTTCGTCGCAACAACGTCCGCTTGTTGTTGGTAGCCCCACTCTGGCCGAACCGAATATGGTTCTCGGACCTGGTGTCCCTCCTCGACGGCTCACCTTGGGAAATACCCGTCAGGAGGGATCTCCTCTCTCTGGCGGGTGGCTCGATTCTTCACCCCCGCCCAGAGTTATGGAAACTGTGGGTCTGGCCTCTGAGGGGGCCAGACTCATAGAATCTGGTCTCTCAGCTGAGGCTGCTGAGACCATTCTTCACTCCAGAGCTCCCTCCACGAGGAAGCTTTATGCCTTTAAATGGAGAGTCTTTACTTCCTGGTGCAGCAAACACCTGCATGACCCTGTGAACTGCCCAATTGGTACAGTCTTGGAGTTTCTGCAGGAAAAGTTCACCGCAGGGTTATCTCCTTCTACACTGAAGGTGTATGTGGCGGCCATCTCGGCTTACCATGTTCCTTTGGTCGGGCAATCCCTTGGGAGAGACCCGCTGGTGGTTCGCTTCCTTCGTGGCACTCGGAGGCTGAGGCCTGTAGTCCGACCCAGGGTCCCAGCTTGGGACCTGGCCGTTGTGCTGGAAGGTCTGTCCATGGCTCCGTTTGAGCCCATTGAGACCGTTCCAGTCAAGTTTGTGGCCCTTAAGACAGTACTTCTGTTGGCAGTCACTTCTCTGAGGAGAGTGGGTGACCTTCAGGCCCTGTCGGTTTCCCCTACGTGCCTTGAATTCGCACCGGGGATGGTTAAGGCTTTCTTGTACCCAAGGCCCAGCTATGTGCCTAAGGTACCGACTAATGTGCCACGACCTGTCGTACTTCAGGCCCTCTGTCCTCCCCCATTTAGGGATAGGAATCAGGAAAAGCTTAACTTGGTGTGTCCAGTGCGAGCACTGGATGCCTATGTTCACAGATCTTCTTTGTGGAGGAGGTCTGAGCAACTGTTTGTGTGCTTTGGCTCGCCCAAGAAAGGCCTGCCGGCGACCAAGCAGACACTCAGTAAGTGGATAGTTGAGACTATCTCTCTGGCTTATGAGACCACTGGACGGCCTTCACCTATCGCCGTCAGGGCTCATTCTACCCGGGGTATGGCAGCCTCTAAGGCCTTGTGGCTAGGGGCTTCAATGCAGGATGTCTGTGATGCGGCAGGCTGGTCCTCTCCGCTCACATTCGTTCGGTTTTACGAGTTAGATGTTGGTGCTACGCCTGGAGCCCAGGTGCTCATGTCTTAAGCTGTGCGCGTTTTTACACACAGACAGGCATTTGGTAGTATGGTGTTTTGGTACATCGTTCCCATAGCGTAGCTTCGGCGACGCAGCTCGAGTTCCCTCGAAGGGGAACGTCTCGGGTTACGAATGTAACCATTGTTCCCCGAGAAGGGAACGAGACGCTGCGTCTCCCTGCCATACTCCCTGCATCCCTGTCTCGCCTTGCTTCGGCACAATTTAGCTGAAGTTGGCTTGCTGGGTGCTCTTTTTATAGCTTCCTGGTTCCCACGTCACCCGCCTATGACGTGTCACTTGACCATTGGACTGATTTGACATACGTGCTTCAGACGCAATCACGCAGAGGGCGTTCCCATAGCATAGCTTCGGCGACGCAGCGTCTCGTTCCCTTCTCGGGGAACAATGGTTACATTCATAACCCGAGACGTTTTATGAACTTCGCTATTTTAGTTCAGTCTATGTGGCCACCAAGTTAAGTGAACTAAAATATAGAAGTTTTTGGGATGCCCATTATTTAATTGAATTAAGGTAACGAGTTAAATTTAGTTAAACTCATTAAAATTAGTTAAGTCAATTTATTAGGGTTTTCAGTGGTCATTATTTACTCTCACCCTCATGCCAATTATTATTCTATCTATTATTCTTTCCATAAACACTCCAAAACATGTGTTGTGTTTTTGTTTCTTTATTTTCTAAGATATAGATTTCAACACTTTCCCCTATAGAAAGATAAAGACTTTGCCCTAGTATAATACAGAGTTTTGTGATATAAAAACATAATTAATTTACTGCATTGACTGTTTTTAACAGTTTATTCATTTATAGCATGTGCGACATATTGCAGAATAAATGTCCCAAATGGGTTTACTGTACCTATGATGTTGTACATGTTTACAGAGTTAATTTAACAAATGTAGCTGTTAAATTGTCAGATTGTGTTTGTGACTGGTTTTCCACCTGTTTCACCAAAATCTGGTTTAGTGTTCTTGGGCCAGACTTGAGGTTTACATATTAAAACTGTATAATAATTTGTAGGAAAATAAAGGTTGTGTTTGTGAAACAGTCTGCATAAATGTTTTTCAAAAGGCATTGAAATAATCTCATAGTCATGTCATGTATTTTCATAGAATATTATATATTTATGTTGAAAAAATGTAATCTGAGATATACTTTAAACCACTTCCCACTATTTAACTAATAATGTAAAAGAACCTTTATACAATATAGGATTATTTTGTAAGGCTAAACTAAATTTTTATCTCAGCTTGTCGTGGATCTCTAGTTTAATAATAGCTTTGCCCACATTTGACATTGTTGCTTCTAATTTAACTCTCTGTGCATTGTAGGTGATTCCACCCTCCTTTGCCTTCCCACGGATAAAACGGTTGTCGCTTTCATAATACATTTTTTCATACAAGCCTTCATTGCACTCACGATCTGTCGTGATCACCCCAACTCCGAAGGTGTTATCGTACAAGCCATTGAAGGGAACAGAGAACAGAATAGCAATGCGATCAGTGCACTCATGGTTCTCCATGTGGAAGAGGTCATAGGTCAAGACGCCTACGGCCCCGCAGGCAGTGAATCCAATCTTTGTGAATGCACAGATCCCGGTCTTTTTGCAGCTGATTGTGGGCTGAGGAGGATGCCAGCAGGACCCACTGTACGTGTAGAATCTGAGAGAAGTTTAAAATTAGTCGATAATGTTTTAATAAAGTAATGGTAAAATGACAGCTTACATTAAGTTTCATTTATATTTCTTTTCAAGGTAACAAGATTTTTCTTGAATAACACATTTGCTTATTTTAAGTGTACTTGGAAGCATCAGAATTTTTGGTTTATTCTCAGTGGAAGTTCAAATAATCTTAAATGACAAAACAAATGACAATGATTCCTTATATGCACAATCATCATTTTCTCCTAACTTTGGCTTGTTGAGGCAGTAGACGTCGCTCATGTTGTTGATCTCTATCGTGCAGTTCCTGTTGGTGTGTATATTTGCTAACACGCTATCTGCAGTCGCCATGTTGTCACTTTTTCAGAACTGAAGGATCATAAAAGATTGGAAAAAACAAAGATTATTTATCGAAGAAATTATTTCGCAAATATGAGTTTTGCATTTGTGTGCTGCTTTTAATTTTTGCCAAGCCATAAATTCTTCTGAAAGCTGAGTTTCAGTTTATACTCCCAACATATCAATGCAACATGCATACAAATATTTGAATGTATATTTAATAAAATATTTGTGTAAAGATTATTCAAAGTTGGACATCACTTTGGGCCACTACTGCGCACAACAATTCATGCAAACCCTCTGTACACTCTAAAAAAACAAATGGTTCTATATAGCACCAAAACTGTTGATTTGAATCGTAACCATAGAAGAACCGTTTTTAGTGCCATATAGCACCAAATGTGGTGCTATAGTGGTGCTATATGGCACCTATATGGTTCTACACAGCACTATATGGTGCTTCACCGGTGCTATATGGCACTAAAAACGGTTTTTCTATGATTACGAGCAAAGAACCACTTTTGGTGCTATATTGCACCGTTTGTTTTTAGAGTGTACGGCTGAAACTATGGCAGCAGGTACAGACGAGTGCTATCTACAGTACAGTTTTAGTTCAGGTGCTGAACGATCTCTAATAAAAACCTTGGCAGTATGGCAGAATATGGCAGACACATGCAGGCTCTATACGGCTCAAAAGATTTAAACTGTTTAAACAGAGACAAACGATGTACTTACAATATTAATATTCATTTAAATAGTATTACATATTTGTATAAATCTTCATGCATCAATGTGTCTCTGTATTCTATCAGTGTCTACTGTGATGACAAGGCATAAAGGCTTAATTTACTCACCTTCAGCAAAACTCTTCTCATCTGTCAAAGAGTAAATGACACTGTAAACATCCTGACACATAGCTGTGCAATGATCATCTTTGATTTGTCAACTGTCACTCCTCCCACATGAAAAAATTCAGTAATTTATTACAGTAAATTACTACTCTTTGTTTGTAAGACAGGTTAAACAATCAACTATGAGTTTGTTTATGGAGAGACATTGTAAAACAATAAAATCTCGGTCTGCATTTGACCCTCAGGTGGGACTGTTCACATCCTTCGACCCCTTTGATCTCTTCAAAACTGATTCTCTCAGCCTAAAAGCAGTGGCTCAGTGGTTCATGTAGGTTGTCTACAAACCGGAAGGTTGGTGGTTCAATTCCCGGCTCCACCGGACCAAGTGTCGAGGTGTCCTTGAGCAAGACACCTAACCCCAACTGCTCCCGACAAGCTGTATAGCGCCTTGCATGGCTGACACCGCCGTCTGTGTATGAATGCGGGAGTGAATGTGAGGCAATATGTAAAGCGCTTTGGATGGCCATAGGTCTGTTAAAAGCGCTATATAAATGCAGTCAATTTACCATTTAAATCTTCCCCCACCTGATGAACATTGTTCACATAACGCAAAAAAATAATATTTTGAAAACACGAGCAACACACATGACACTGCGAATACATATTTTGAATTTGCTTTTTTTCAGCAGGGCATATGTGATAAACGCAGGTCATTCAAAACATGCCAAATATCTGATCTGCTGGAAGTCAGTCAAGAATCTATCATGAGGTTATAAGAGACGAGTCAGACCTGTTTCATAGATTCAGTGAACCGCAGTAAATAGAAAACTAATGTTGAACAGGTCGTGCCACCATTTTAAATGTCACACATTTAATTTAAATGAGAATGAAAGTGACATGCTTGTCAAGTTTGTCAACCTCCTGACGTTGCTGGGTTATGCTCCAGATTCCAGGATTTCTTCCAGAGAAAGGTTGAAACCATCCATCAGCAACTTCAGCTGTCTAACTCCTGTCACCCAACCACACTACCGCTGCTGGAAACAAAGTCTCCAACTGCTTTCATGCCGGAGGACTGCCTCTCCTCTTTCTCCTTGCTCAAAACAGCTCAAGTTTGTGAGCTAGTATCAAAGGCAAAGTCTACGACCAGCAAACAGGATCCTATGCCAACTGCCTTGGTTAAGGCATGTCTTCCAACTCTGGGTCCCACCCTGGTCAACATCATCAACACCTCCCTGTGTTCTGGGGTGGTCCCCACCAGCTTCAAAACTGCTGCGGTCATCCCAACACTTAAAAAACCTGGCCTAAACCAAGATGATCCAAACCACTACCGCCCAATCTCCAACCTACCTTTCCTGTCTAAGTTACTGGAAAGGGCTGTGGGTTCCCAACTTGACCATCATATGCAACAGCACAACCTTTATGAGCCATTTCAATCTGGTTTCAGGATACAGCACAGCACTGAAACTGCTCTAATCAAAATCACAAATGACCTTCTCATGGCAGCTGACTCTGGGCTTGTCAGCATTTTAATACTTCTAGACCTATCCGCTGCCTTTGATACAGTCTCTCATTCCATTCTTCTTACTCGCCTCTCTGAACTCATTGGCCTTACTGGTACTGCGTATTGCTGGTTTGAATCCTATCTCACCAACAGGCAACAATACACCACCCTAAAAGGCATTTGCTCTGATCTAGTGCCAGTCTTACATGGCGTGCCACAGGGATCGGTGCTTGGCCCATTATTATTCAACATCTACATGTTACCTCTAGGGATGATCATCCGGAAACATGGATTACATTTTCACTGCTACGCTGATGATACCCAGCTCTACATCGGTACTAAGCCTTCCACTTCTCTCCCACCCTTGCCACTTATCAATTGCTTGAAGGATATAAAGCACTGGCTTGTCAATAACTTTCTCAAACTCAATAAAGACAAAACAGAACTCATGGTGTTTGCTCCCTCGTCACTTCTTAAAAAAGTTGATGACTTCACACTGGATGTGGATGGCTGCTCAATCTCAGCATCTTCGCAAGTACGCAACCTGGGCGTCATTATGGACTCTACTCTCTCTTTTCAGCAACACATCAAAAACATTACCAAAATTGCCTTTTACCATCTAAGGAACATCTCAAGACTCCGACAGTATCTCTCCAACTCTGTCGCTGAGACCCTCATTCATTCTTTCATCACCTCACGACTTGATTATTGTAATGGCATCCTTTTAGGTCTGCCTAGTAAGGCTACTGACAGACTCCAGTATGTACAGAACTCTGCAGCTAGGATGCTTACACACACAAAACTTGGACTTCATATTACTCCAATGCTGAAGAAGCTTCACTGGTTGCCAGTTAAGTCCCGGATCACTTATAAAATCCTTCTTCTGACGTACAAATCTCTCCATGGACTTGCACCTCAGTACCTCAGTGATCTACTACAACCATACAATCAAGCACGATCCCTGCGGTCCTCTGTCAAGGACCTGCTCGCTGTCCCTAAGTCCAGGCTAAGGACGTTTGGAGCTTTCTGTGTGGGTGCTCCATCACTCTGGAACAAGCTTCCTTATGCCATTCGCTCTGCCTCCTCTTAAACAACCTTCAAAAAGCAGCTAAAAACTCATCTCTTCACTGAGGCCTATGGCCTGTAGCCCCCCCCCCTTTTCCCCTCCCCATGTTTTGTTAAGCGTCCTTGGGTTTTTGAAAGGCGCTATATAAATTAAAGTTATTATTATTATTATTATTATTATTATTATTATTATTATTATTAAGTATACAATGCATACTCAAAATTGTGTAAAAACAAACAGTGCTAAAAAGCACGTAAAGTGGTTCTTGGCTCGTAATCATAGCACCTATGAAGCACCTATGAAAAAACCATACGGGATCATATAGCCATACGGGGGTCATATAGCACCACATAGCACAATATCTTTCTACACAGGTGCTTCACATGTACTTCATCAGGGCTATATGGCACTTAAAATGGTTCCTCTATGATTATGAGTCAAGAACCACTTTTAGTGCTATTTAGCACCGTTTGTTTTTGATAACCAAGACTTAACCTTTCTATCTTCCTCTCCAAAATTCCAGATCACTGAAGGTGTACTGAATCTATATAATGTCATATACTGTATATTGTATGTTGTAGTAAATAACTGTAAATAGCAACGCGCCAACAATGCGCCTAAACACACCTCGTTTTCAGACCAGAACGCCCATGGGCGCAAAAGGGGGCGCAAATGTATTTGCTATTTAAACAGCGCGGAACTAAACATACAAATTACAATTTGTACTGCTGTGCGCTGCATTGTGCCGGGTGTAAGATAGAGCCCATAGACTTAACATTGCAAAGAACTTTGACAGGTCATAGCTCTGAGTGAGAATTTCGTAGAAACATGTGGGTTACTCAATTTAAAGAGAGTGCTAGACTCTGTAAGAATGTGCGTAAGTTCACCCTAGCAACCATTTTCGGCACCCTAGCAACGATGCCATAGACTGCCATTATGAAATGCCTAGATGGATATCTTTGCACCACAGTGTCATAGAGACATGGGGGTGGGCTCATTTTACTCAGGCATCCAATTAGTCTCTCAGGATACTTACAGAGGTATTAAGCCATGCCCCTAACAACCACTGTTGAGCACCCTAGCAAGTTAAATGTTTAAATCTGAATATCATGGCGACATGGGGGTTGGTTTATATCACTCAGAGTATCATGATTGGCCTCTGCCAAGTCACTCCCTAGCAACCAAAGACATTACCCTAGCAACCGATCCCACAGACCATAATTTCCTAACCACTGTTCCACATCACAGTAGTGTCTAAAAAATTGCTCAAAGCTAGCTACCGGGTTGCTGATTTGGTGGCAAAATCGAAAAAGGTACATACAGTCATTACTGTAATTCTGCCGGCATACAAAGCAATTGTGAAAACAATGTTGGATGTAAATGTTGTCAAAGAAATAGAAAAAGTGCCTCTTTCAAACAATTCAGTCCCCAGACATATTCATGTTATTTCCACTGATCTAATGCTAATAGTCGAGTCCAGTAGTTTTAATTTGTTTTAAGGATGAGAATGTCTGTTCGACCAAAGCAGACGACACAGGAATATTCACAGCCAAACATATCAATGCGTAACTTACAGCTGTCAGATTTTTATGATAAAAAAGGCTAAGATTTCAATAAGATTGTTGCCTTCAAAATCAGCCATAGCATACATTAGTCAGTTCGGTTTTTGACTTAAGCTGGAGAATGCGCGTGGTATTTTTTTTTAAACTGCTGAGGGTCTATCCAATTAAATGACATGAAAATGCTGACACTATTGTACACCAGAGACACCAACTCCAAATCTGATTGGTTAATGCAATGACTTCATTGCCATTGCTCTTAAACTTAAAGGCGGAGTCCACGATGTTTGAAAAACGGTTTGGAAAAGGAGACGGGCCGACTACCAAAACACACTTATAGCCAATCAAATCAAATCAAATGCCGGGTTGCGTATGTGTGGGGCGGGTCTATCAACAGAAGGTCCAGATTCTATTGGGGTAGGGGCGTGTTTGTTTAGGTGATTTCAAATATCAACTTTGGCTTTCAAACATCATGGACTCAGCCTTTAAGATGCCAGCACTGTTTGTCTGGCAGGCCTAGGGAGATTTCTTTGACCCTGGCAACACATGATGTCAGCCGCTGGGTGAAATATGATTGGATAAATGCTCTTTCATAAATATGCATCACTGGAAGCAGATAGTGTTTAGGCCAGCAAAAAGTGCTTTGTGCAAATTATAATGCTTGTCTGAATGTTTAAACCAGGGGTGGCCCGTGACTTTTTATTCGAGGGCGCACAATGCGAAGCTCGTCACAACATGGATGTAGCCCGTTATGTGTGTGTGGTTCGTTATTCGGCACATCAAGTGAACTTATGTGCATCACGTGTCATGTCAAAATTGCCTATTGCACACGCGTCTAAAGGGTTTATGATAAAAGAGACGCTCGCGTTTGACAGATACTTGCATAATCTCATGTGAGATCATGATGAGATCATCCCTATGCCCTTCAAAGATCAGAACTCTTGATGTGTAAACTTTGACCAGGTCAAAAATGTTTTTTTCTGTACCAAAATCCAAACAATAAGAAATCCTGGCCGGCTCTAAATCAGCAACAGAGCAGCGGTGGAAAACGAAATTTCATGCTGTGCGCAAGCGCAAAAAAATAATGTTTTTTTTTTTATAAACAAAAGGCTATACAATTAATAAATTACAGCGTTTTTAAGTCTAACTGTGATTCAATTAATTAAAATTAAGTAATATTAAAACTTATTTAATTCATATTTTATGATACATATCCACTTAATATCCACTTAAAAAATGCGGGGTAATAAGTGTGGGTTAGCTTTTGCAGGCAGCCTAGAAATTTGAAATGCGTATTTAGCAGGCATGAATGTTGTGCAATGTATAAGTCAAATAAAAATTTTGCGTGCATATGATACCAGTCCTCCCCATTTACTTATATGGCACATCTTTTCCTGACGTTTTCTGTTTCTGTTTTATTACCATTGTCGTTTGTCCTTGTGGAGCAAGTTTTTGTAACATAAAATTACATCCTAACCCAAACCCCAATTCTTACCCCAACTCCAAGCAACCATGGTTGAAAAATAAACTAAACATGATGAAACTTATATATTAAATGACCTCCTAACCCAAACCCAAGTGACAAAATGGAAAACAA
This sequence comes from Misgurnus anguillicaudatus, assembly GCF_027580225.2. NCBI lineage: Eukaryota > Metazoa > Chordata > Actinopteri > Cypriniformes > Cobitidae > Misgurnus > Misgurnus anguillicaudatus. Next base: position 323,594 of record NW_027395277.1, on the reverse strand, counting down.
ATGAGAAACCAATAAATAAAATGACACAAAAAGACGTGCCATATAAGTCGAAGGGAAAGACTGGAGTATCATGTGCATGCAAAATTGGAATTTGACGTACAGTATGTATTGCACAATATTTACACTGTGTGCTATTTATATGCATTGCATGAGAATGGGTTGGCACTTCAAGATCAAGAATTCATGCTTTACGAAATTAAAAAAACACAAAAACAACACGTCAAATTCAAGTCTGGAATTTAAAAAACTTCACCGAGTATTGCACAGAAATTTTGTCAAAGAATGAAAAAAAATAACGGTATTAACCGGCTACCATTATTTTAAATAAACAATTCTGTTCCAGAACATATATATTTTTGAAAGTTTCTGGTTTCGTTTTGTTCCTTGCAAAACATCAAAGGTTTCTGGTTTTCGGTTTCGTTTCGTGAACCGGTTCAAAGCCTTGCTTTCTATACTTAGCACCGATCACTATCACCTGAATATTAAACAGCACCACCTGTTCCGCATTCATCAATCACCACACCACAAGCCACGTGGACATAATGAGAGCAAGAGCTCAGATAATCCGGTATTTCTGTCGCATTTCATGAAGTTTATCGAGTTGGCATGCGTGTTTTTCAGTTAGAGAGATTCAGAAAAGGTCAGATGATTTCCAGTAAGGGAACACATGGGACCATCAATGTTCACTGGTTTTTGCGTAACATTGTGAGAATTTTTAGGGAACAAATGAAGAGTTTCGTTGCAAAACGAGATAAATCCATTTTTTTTTACATTTTTGTCAAAACATGTTTATTATTATGTTATCATGTTATTATTTTGTTTTATGGTGCTACTTATCTGTATTTGTTAAGTTGTGAAGGTTTAAATCAAAACAAACCAACTGCAGTTGAATTGAAATTAATAGGAATGCACAACCAAAAAACTAGATTTCTGAACAATTATAAAAAACGGTGGTTATCTCGTTTTCCAACAAAACTCTTCAAATGTATAACAACTATAATCAGTGACCTTACTACTAAACAAGGGAGCTGATTGAGACACAGCCTCTAGTAGCCTATACTTTAGTTTATTACAGTAAATTACTACAGTTTGTTATTGTAGCTATACTGTAGTATTAACTATGGTAAATAAAAAAAGGTAGTGAATAATATAATATACTTTAAAGAGCACCTGTTGTCCATTTCACGTTTTTACATTTCCATTGTGTACGTATGCAAAAGGTACAAACCCCAAAGTAAATCATGATGCAAGTTATCCTTTTCAACATAAATCTCTTTTTTTTGTTTCTCTTTGTTGTGGAGAAATTTTATGATATGTGATGAACGCAGGTTATTTAGAAATGCCACATATCTGATCTGCTGGAGTTTAAACTAATATCTATCATAAGGTTAAAGGAATAGTCTACTCATTTTCAATATTAAACTATGTTATTACCTTAACTAAGAATTGTTGATACATCCCTCTATCATCTGTGTGCGTGCACGTAAGCGCTGGAGCGCGCTGCGACGCCTCGATAGCATTTAGCTTAGCCCCATTCATTCAATGGTACCATTTAGAGATAAAGTTAGAAGTGACCAAACACATCAACGTTTTTCCTATTTAAGACGAGTATTTTATTATTAAATCTTTATTAAGGACACAAAATCCTGGTCCATAGTATTAAAAAGAAAAGCTTACAAAACAAGTATAAGAATTTACACAAAAATAGAAAAATAGAAAAATACTATTCATTATTTATACATATAAAGAGGAGCGCCAGTGCTTCCAAATTCTTGAAGTAAACCTGATCGAACTTTTCTTCGGACATACCAGGGCTTGAACAATACAGTTTGATTGATTCTGAATTCTACACATAAATGTATAGATACTATGTCTAATGTTAGCTGCACAAGATCTTATACCACTGTTAGCAAACATCTCACTCGCACTGTTGTTCCGCGGTTCTTTCAATAGCATTCTAAAGGAATCATTATATGCCACCACCAAAGCCTGCATGCTCTTCTTTTTGTAGTTGCGCCAGAGGTGCGCAGCATACAAAGGCGAGCAAAAGCTTTTAAATAATACAGTTTTAACATTAGTGGAGCACATGTGAAACTTACGTGCCAAGACATTAGCCTGACCATACAGCTTACATCTCAAAACGTAGCGCTTTTCTAAGCGGATTTAAAAGAGGAACTATATTGTATGGCGTAATAGCACTTTTGGGAGTACTACGACTCTGCGCAGTAACACCCTCCCTCTCCCATTGTGAGAGTGAGAAGGGGAGTGGACTTTTCAGGCTAGTCGAAGTACTCCCAAAAGTGCTATTACGCCATAAAATATAGTTCCTCTTTTAAATCCGCTTAGAAAAGCGCTACGTTTTATTTTGTACCACCAAACTTACTCGTATAACTACTCGTCTTAAATAGGAAAAACGTTGATGTGTTTGGTCACTTCTAACTTTATCTCTAAATGGTACCATTGAATGAATGGGGCTAAGCTAAATGCTATCGAAGCGTCGCAGTGCGCTCCAGCGCTTACGTGCACGCACACAGATGATAGAGGGATGATTCAACAGTTCTTAGTTAAGGTAATAACATACTTTTTTATATTGAAAATGAGCAGACTATTCCTTTAAGAAACGAGTCAGACCTGTTTCATAGATTCAGGGAACAGCAGTGAATAGAAAACTAAAGATGAACATGTAGTGCCACCATTTTAAAGGTAACACGTTTTATTTAAATGAGAATGTTGATTTCATAAGTGTGTAGGAGGTTTGGTAGGTTTCATGGGTTTTATTATTAATTATACATTGATCTGTACATGTTATGTCACAAGCCAGGGGCTGGCCGCTAAGGGTTAAGCCACGCCCCTTCTAACTTCCACCTCGAGGAGGTCCCCAAAACCAACCCAATGACCAGACAACAACGAGTACAGGTAAGTATAAAAATATTCTTTATTGATTTAAATATTTAAAATATATGGGGACTTGGGGAAAGGGGGTTTAAAACTAAGATCAGGATCTGTCCTCCAGGGGGGGGGGGGTTTACGTCGGGGAACGGGCTCCCGCCTCTGGTTCCCTCTGCCCGTGGCGCGCTCCTCTTCCTTCCTGGAGGCAGAATAAAATCACAATGAATATGGGCATGTACTGTTTCCTGTCCGTGTACCTGCGTGTAGTTCGCAGCACTCCGCCGTCTTCCCACGCAGCTCCTTAGTTGTCGACTCACTCTCCTTTCCTGTTTCTCTTCCTCTCTACAGGCTGCCACTAGGGCACGAAGACACAGCGGATCGTCCTCACGAGGGTCTCTACCGACTACAGCTGCCGGGTAAGTCTGAATCTTCCTCCTCGACTCGTCACTTTAGTACTCACACTGTTTCTCTCTCTCTTCCTCCACAGACGACAGCTGGGACACAAAGGCACAGTGAATCGTTCACAGTTAGTTCTCTCACCTCGTCGCTGAGTACAGCTTCTGGTACGTATGGTCCTCCTTCACAACGGGTCTCCTTAGAGCTCACACTGTTTCTCTCTCTCTTCCTCCACAGACGACAGCTGGGACACAAAGGCACAGTGAATCGTTCTCAGTTAGTTCTCTCACCTCGTCGCTGATTACAGCTTCTGGTACGTATAGTTCTCCTTCGCAACGGGTCTCCTTAGAGCTCACACTGTTTCTCTCTCTCTTCCTCCACAGACGACAGCTGGGACACAAAGGCACAGTGAATCGTTCTCAGTTAGTTTTCTCACCTCGTCGCTGATTACAGCTTCTGGTACGTATAGTTCTCCTTCACAACGGGTCTCCTTAGAGCTCACACTGTTTCTCTCTCTCTTACTCCACAGACGACAGCTTTCTTCCCTGTTGATGGACAGACTGAACAGGTTATGTTATATTCTCTCAGGGTAGCGGACTCACGATAACGGCTAGGCGTACTGCATCGACGGGCAGTGGTTTCCAAGATAGCGCCGGGGACCGAACCCTCTCGGCTGACTCGTTGATTCAACAGAGGGGCGGAAGTGTCACGCCGTCACACCCGGGTCGAGCGCTGCCCTTTCCTCGACGCCCGTTGGCAATCGACAACCGGACCGGGGCGTCCCTTTGTAGAGACCTCGGGGCAGCGGATCTCCTTCGCCTCTGACTCTGCGGTGATAGACAGCACACAGGTAAAGTAGCAATGTAACTGGTAATACTCACACCGCCAGCCGTACAGGTCTTCACCGCCACTCCTAACACAAGTCCGCCAAGCGTCTGGCTACGAAAATACTTCAGGAACTACTCCGTAATTTCCAATGCTGAAACACACTCACAGCCTAATCATACACAGGGTTATTCTAGGATCCGTCTTCCTCTTCAGCGCCCTTAGCGAGTGACTGGAGGCGGGGTACGTCTGACACGACACAGCAATCTCACTGCAATATACACAGCACCACTTCAAAGTGAAATTTCTACATCCAAGACTCACCCACCACGCTCAGTGCACACAATAGATGCCCGTCTTCCTTCGCCTCGCTCTGGGCAAGAATGTGGAGATGGTAACACGGCCTAGCAGTTGGTTTCCGTCGCTGCGGCTGTCTCACACAAAGATCCTGTGGCTCACCCACCACGCTGACTCAGGGGCGGGGCCACTCACTCTCGCTGGAAAGCACTTAAAAGATATCCAGGTAAAATACATGCAAGGTCTATTCAATGAATGAGTTCGTTTACTCACAACTGCGGTGCTTCTGTTATCTCACGCTTCCTTAGGTTAACTTCTCCTGTGATAATTCCAACTACACAGATGGGTACTCACAATAGCACGTTCCTTCTTCCTTCACTTCGTTTATACAAAGTCGGTCTCCACTTACTTTCCAACCCGTAAGGTCTTTAATATCTGCCTCCGCCGAATTCCCACGATGCACAAAGAGAGAGAGAGAGTCCAATAATCCAACTGGCGTACCCGGTGAGTTTAACTCAGCGCTACAGCACACACCAACACTGGTCATAACAACAACAAACTGTGATTTAAGCTGCTCTTAAGTATTCGCCCGGGTGTTGCCTTCGTCCAATCACCCGGCGTTCTTGTTAATTACCCGCAGCTGTCCGTAGTTTGGCTGATTACAGCCCTCGCGGTGATACCGGATGTCCGGTGTTTTCTCTTCCCGGTCCGGGCGGAAACATCCGGGCGGAACCAAACTTTCCCAACTTTTGGTTCCGCCCAAAAGATCGTCACTCCTGTGACATGTTACACTGAAATTATTGTTTCCACTGGTATGTTTTTAAAGAGCACTGAATATGATACTGATTATTGCACTAGAAATTGACAACACTTTATTTCTGAGTCCAGCTGGGAAACATTGAATAAATAACTGTGTCAGGTCGATTATAAGAAAAATAATAAACAAAAAGTGTTGTCATCTCAGATACTTTTCAAGTCAAGTATATAAAAAAATGAGTTACATATTGGGAGATCAGATAATCTTTGGGCACCTCTTTGATGAATTTCTGATTGACTCAAGCAAAATAAAGACATTTTGATTTGGCACCTGAAACCTTTGCTTCTGAGTTTTTCTCATGAAGATTTAAGCTAAGACTTTTTGCCACTGCAGAGGTACACTAGTCTTAGTTGATTTACAGTACAGTACAGTTAGATAAGTGCAACATAAAAAAGTCAGTTTTCAGTAAGGTATAGTAAGGTTCATGATACAATTTTTTACCACAAAATGGTGTGATTGAAACAGATTTTTGTACAATACAATGATTATTTATTAATGATAGACAATATGTCTGTCATGTGATTGGTGCCCTGGACTTTGCAGACAGTTTTACCTTCTTTACACCTTTTTACCAGCCTGATGTTGTCATACTCAATTCTAGTCAGAATTTGTGGGTTCACACCAGAGTTCAATGATTTGCGCGCATACAAAGTCAATGCAGACACGCGATCAGACGCGTCCTCGCATGGGGCGATGCGAATGACGCAATATGGCAGATGCGTTGCCGCAAACATGCGCGCTATTCGCCTCAAACGCATCTTTGCCCAAGTTGAACATATTCAACTTGAGCGAAAAATTCCCATGACACAAAGTGAAATCCCGCGAGTAATCTAGAGCGAGTAATGCGATACCCCGCGTTTGGTGTGTATGTAGCATTATGCAGGGTTCACACCAGACGCGGTAGAGGCGGCAAGCACGGGTGATTAACATTTTAAGTCAATGCAAAGACGCAATTAGGCATCCTGCGGCAAAAATGCCTGCCCTCAATTGGATAGACCTATAACCAATCAGAGCAACCGAGTGTGTGTGATGTATGTTGAAATGGCATCTGTCCTTTTGCAGCCTGGCCTGAACTGCTAGTTATTTCATTACAATGAGACTAACATTATGATTGTACTAGGTTTGAGTTAGCGAACGTACTTCGACACCTACTATGTTCACAACATTTAATTCATATCATGACATTGTGAGTTATTTACTAAGTCATATATTATCTCTTACCATTTGTAAATTAGATTAACTTAATCCACGGGCTTCTGAAAAGGAGCTGGCAACAACCGCTAGTTTTTTCTACATTGTCGTGCACGCAGAGTTGCGATCAAAGCAAGCTGATAAATTAAACTTTTGCCGAATCCCGTAAGAGGGACGGCAAAAACATCTTTCCGACCAACAAATGCCTTGATTGCGTTTCTCTGTTCCTCTTTTAAAATCATTGTGCTGTCGATATCTTCTATAACAGACTTGATTCTCTAGCGGTAGCCGTCTTTGTTGTAAATGGATTCAACACAAGCGCTCTTTGGTGACGTGGTTGATTACTGTTGATCATCTGTCTATCATCGTATAAAGCCCTCCCTGACAATTTAATTGGTTCGACCAGCTTTGGTTCGAGCAGTTGTGCCACAACGGAGTGACACCAGACCGAACTTCCCGACCTGAAATCTTATGGCTGGCACCCAGGCTACCTTTTTACTAATATAACTGTTAATAACGCTATATGACATCTGTCATTAAACAAAGAATGAACCAGAAATGCCCAAACAAAACAAGGAAAAAAAACTAATATAATTGTACTGGTTAATACAGACCGGTTAATAATAATGCATAAAGCGGAGAATGCTCAACCTTATAATTGAATCAGATTTCACACAGAACCTTAGTCTACAAAAATAAATTAAATAAGCAGCTTGAGTATGTCCAAAGAAAACTCTCGAAATACCATCAGCAAAAAATCGAATGATAAAATCTGGGTTCCCTTTCAGTCGGTCACTACGACGTCACGTCGTGACCGACGAATTGGGAACCGCTTCGCGGGTGACCTATCTGCTTCGAGAAACCTTTAAAACGCCAATGAACTTGGCATGCAGATAATTGCATCTGCCGGCGCCGCCCCGCCGCACAGGTATTTAATGAGCGGCAGGTGCAGTTATCAAATCAGCTTTTTAGCTTCGAAAGCTGGCAGACTGACTGCTCACGAGAAGCTACTCTCTGCTCTTTGGAGAACTCTGCGTGTTAGATTTGGTTGGGCAAAGGCATTTCAGCGGAGGCTCGCGGGTGTTCCACCTCTCTTTTAAATTTTTTGACTTTTTTCTCACTCTTAGTTGAGTGTGTGCGTAGCCGTTCCCCTGTGTGCTTCATCAACATCAGCACATTAAAAGAGTATTTCCTCTAAAAGAGTATTGCGGTGTTCTGCGTCTTTTTAAAGACAGCATTTCACTTGCACTGAGACGGGAGCGTCTTTTTAAAGATGTCTTTCTGTCCGTGTTTCTGGATGCGGCAAATGTATGGGTCCCCGGGTGGCCACGATCGTTTTCTCTCGTGCGCAAGAGTGCATGCTGAGGCTGCGATCGTGGAGGGTTCATACTCCTAAGAGAGCATGAACCTCTTGGATGGCGGAGACGGGTTTCGTACCTCCGGGAACGTCACCCCCGTTTTTTCGTTGCGGAGCCCCGTTAAGGTGCGGTGGCAAAACTCCGGAAATCTTATCTCCGTATAAACGGTGCTGAATCGGTTAGCTGGTTCGTCCAGTGACTCTCAGCACCCCCATCCACAGCCAGAGGTGCCGTAAGAGACGGGTTGCGCGTGTTCTACGCGCTCTCGTCCTCTTTCAGTCCTCACGAGGATTCTATGTCTGTCACAGCATCGGAGAGGGGGTCGTCTATTCGGTCGCCGACTCGGACCCACTCCCGCCTTCGGGTTGGGTAGGGGTTCCCGTGCTCGACCCCGAGTGGCGGCCATGTACGCTCGGGAGCGCGGAGACGGTCTGCGTGGAGCGGAGAGCTCCTCCCCCACCGCACCGTCCCGCCTAGATGATTGGCACTTCAGGACTGCAAGAACAGCCCCAACCTTCTGTGCCTTTCTTCCCGGGGTGCATGTTGGTTGTCACGGTCGTGGAAAACTCGTTTTCCTCCCGGAACCGATCGTTCAGCCATCACCTCTCACCTCTCCTGACGGCGGGGCCGCTAAGGGTTATGCTGCTCCAAAAGACCAGCCTCCCTCCCCTCACAGACCCACGGGCTTGTGAGAGGCGGCCTCTGCCGTGCGCGCCATGGCGTGATGCAGGTCCGCCAGGCTAAGGCACTGAAGGATCTGCACAGGTGAGGTCACGGTCCGGCAACTAAAGAATCCTGTGTGGCTCTGACCTGGTGCTACGTGTGACTGGGTTCACCCCACAGGCCGCCGGACGTGCTATGCCCACCCCCCGGTGGTCCAGGAACGCCGTCTCTGGTTGTGTCTTGCGGGCATTAAGTAGGTCGTTAATAATCGTCCTAAATGTTCCATTTTAGACCAGCCATTTCGGCGACGCGGCTGAGAGTGTCCAACAATGATCAGCCGCTTTAGAGCAGACTGAGGCATCATGCCACGTCGGAGCCTAGCTGCCCCCTCCGTTACGTCAGTATATTGGTCTGCTTTTCGCCGAGGGCGTCCTGCTACGGCTTTTTTTGTTCCTTCATCCCGGCAGCTCTGAGGAACCTGTCGTAAGCAGTACACCCGCCCACTCAGCCCGCTACAGAGGTGGAAAATGAAACTTAGCGGCTCTGAGTCGGGCGATCTGAAGATGGAGAGGATCGCTCTTCAGGAGATGGTGAAAGCATCATTCTCCCCCCCACCCCGGAGGAGGGCCGGGTGGGGAATCCTTGGTTTCGTTTTGTGTTCCGCCGACTTCAATCGGCACCCACTAACCTCAAAGAGCGAATTCCTCTTCTTTCTCCAGATCACCGGAGGCATATAGGAGTTTCGGACGGGCTCAAAACCCTAAGTTCTCCTCTTCCTCTTTCGCCAGCGGATGTATCGAGCGAGACATCTACAAAGGAGCCTTTGCTCAGCATCCATCAGCGGTTTCGGGTGAGTGTTTCATTACACACAACATCTCACAATGCGGCCAAAGAGCACGCGTCGTTGAGTTCCCCGTCTCCGCTCGCCACGGGTACACACATCGTGCCGTAATTTCCTCTCGCTCGGTATCTGGGGGCCTGGGAAGAGCTTCCCAGCCCGTCGCGTTGGCTTTTACGCACGATCCGTCTCGGTTACGCATTCAATTTGCCCGGCTACCTTACAAATATTCAGGCACTCGCTTCACCACGGTGAAGGCTGTCGATGCGCACGTACTGCGTGCGGAGATTGCTGTCCTATTGGCGAAAGGACGCGGTCCAGCCGGTCCCTCCAGCCGAGATAAATTCGGGGCTTTACAGCCCTTCATTGTACCCAAGAAGAGTGGCGGGTTGCGTCCGATCCTAGATCTGCGCGTACTGAATCGAGAATTCACAGAATTCACATTCACAGAATGCTGTTCAAAATGTTTACGCAGAGGAGCATATTTTAATGCATCCGCCCATAGGATTGGTTCGCAGCTTTCAACCTGAAGGACGCGTACTTTCATGTCTCCATACTCCCCCAACACAGGCCGTTTCTCCGCTTTGTGTTCGAGGGGAGGGCATATCAGTACAAAGTCTCACCGTTCGGGCTTTCTCTCTCTCTCTCTCCCTGTGTCTTCATGAAAGTTGCGGATGGCGCACTGCAGCCCCTGAGAGAGAGAGTGGTGTTTGCGTTTTGGCGTATTGGCTCATAATAGCTCAGTTTCGTCAGATGCTGTGCACACACATAGATCGTGTACTTAAACACCTCGCTCGTCTCGGTCTTCAGGCCAACTGGGGAAAGAGTAAACTTTGCCCCGTGCAGAGAATCTCTTTTCTCGGAAAGTAACGGGATTTGGTCGATTTAACAACACGTCTCATAGAAGCGCGTGTTCAGTCAATTCTGGCTTGCCTCAACATTTAAAGGCAGGGTTGCGGTTCCACTGAAATAATTTTAGAAACTTCTGGGGCATATGACAGCAGCCGCGGCCGTGACACCGCTCGGGCTGCTCCATATGAGACCGCTTCAGTGTTGGCTTTATGACCGAGTCCCGAGGAGAGCGTGGCTCACCGGCTTTCACAGTATTATAATTACATCGAGATGCCGTCACACTTTCACCCCGTGGTCAGACCCAGCGTTTCTCAGGGTGCGGGTGCCACTGAGAGGTCTCCAGGCATGCTATTGTTGGCAAAGATGCCTCTACCACGGGGTGGGCAGCCACGTACGGCGGGCTCGTCGCTTCGGGGGTCTGTTCGACATTCCAGCGACATTAGCATAAATTGCCTCGAGCTGTGCACTGTATATCTTGCGCTCGTCCGTTTCGTCAACGTGATTTGATGCTTAAGATGTAGTGCGCACCGACAACACTGCGGCTGTAGCGTATATCTATCGCCAAGGCGGTCTGCGCTCTCGTCACCTGTCGCATCTCGCCCGTCTCTCCTCCTCTGGAGTCAGAAGTATCTGAGGTCTCTTCGTGCCATTCACATGTCGGGGTCGCTGAACACAGCGGCAGTCGCGCTCTCACGAGCAGCTCGCTCCGGCGAGTGGCGACTCCACCCCCGGTCGGTTCAGCTGATTTGGAAATGTTTCGGCAGAGCGCAGTTAGATCTGTTTGCTTCTTCAGAGACAACCCATTGTCGCCTGTTTTATTCATTATCCGAAGGAACACTCGGCGTGGATGCACTGGCACACAGCTGGCCGCGGGGTTTTCCCCAGTAAGCTTTATTGCGCAGACACTGTGCAAAGTCAGGGAGGACGAGGAGCGCATTCTATTAGTTGCGCCGTACCGGACAACTAGGAATTGGTTTTACAGAGTTCACTCTCCTCGCGACAGTCCCTCCCTGGCTGACTCCTTGGCACATTATGGCACCCTCGCCCCGATCTGTGGAACCCCCATGTGTGGTCTTTGGACGGGGCGCGGAGGTTTTAGGTGGTTTACCCCAGGCGGTATCTAACACCATCGCTGCAGCGCGAGCACCGTCTATGAGACAGGCGTATACGCTGAAATGGAACCTGTTTGTTGTTTGGTGTACCTCTCAGCGAGAGGACCCCCGAGAATGCTCGATCAGTATTGTGCTTTCATATCTTCAGCACCGCTTGGAGAAGAGGCTGTCACCATCTACTATTAAAGTAGATATCGCGGCAATATCCGCGCATCACGCACCCATAGACGGTAGATCTGTGGGTCAGCACGATCTGGTCATTAGGTTTTTAAGAGGGGCACGGAGGCTGAATCCTTCGCGCCTCCCTCTATTCCTCCTTGGGACTTGTCCATGGTGCTGAAAGTTCAGCACTGCCCTTTCGAGCCTCTGCTGACGGTGAGCGTCAAGTTTCTCACTATGAAAACTTTGACGCTCCTCGCATTGGCTTCTATTAAAAGGATAGGGGATTTTTCATGCATTTTCGGTCAACGATTCGTGCCTTCAGTTCGGGCCGGCTGAATCCAGCGTTAAACTGAGACCCCGGCCGGGCTACGTGCCTAAAGTTCCCACCACTCCCTTTAGGGATCAAGTGGTGAACTTACAAGCACTGCCTTTGGAAGAGGCAGACCCAGCTATGGCTTTGTTATGTCCTGTACGTGCACTACGTGTGTATGTGAATCGCACTCAAAGCTTTCGGACCTCAGAGCAGCTCTCTGTCTGTTACGGTGGTCAGCAGAAAGGGAAAGCTGTCACTAAACAGAGGATGTCTCACTGGATTGTAGACACAATCGCCCTGAAATATGAGAAACAGGGCATTCCTTGCCCTTTTGGTTTGAGAGCCCATTCAACCAGAAGCGTGGCTTCATCTTGGGCTTTGGCTCGTGGTTCCTCGCTTTCAGATATTTGTAGAGCTGCTGGCTGGGTGACACCTAATACATTCACTAGATTCTACAGTGTTCGTGTTGAGCCGGTATCCTCTCGAGTTCTCTCGTCAGATCAGTGAGAACATCGAGGAAAGGCTCCTGTGTCGGCTTGGAGCCTTTCTTTTTGGCTGCGCAGAAACCGCACCATTATGGAAGGCCATTAAGGCAAAAACGTTACAAAAAATGTTTTTTGTCTTTTCCACCGCTTGGTGACCGATGTTGCGGAGCATCGGCTGCCAGCCTCTCACTAGATGTATTCTTGACTATCTGGGTGAGGCTAGCGCCCACATTGCGCCCCCTAGTGGTTTCTTTGTGAGTATTTCCGTGGAAAGTTTATGATTTACCACGTTTCCCTTAGCGGAGTTCATTCCGCGCCTCTCTAGTGTTGCTAAGAGAGTGTATTTTTATAGACCTCGTGTCTTTTTATCCATCACCTTAGTGGTAGACCCCTAGAGGGTTTTTCTTCCGCAGCGATCTTAGTCCCGCCTGACGAGTTCGCTTCCCAGTTCGCCTAGTCACTATCGTGGGTTAAGGAACAAGTAGTGACCGGCCTCTGCTTCAACCCCATTTCCGTTCCCTTAAAGAGGAGAGTCGGAGGGTTTATGCAGGCACTGGAAGGGTCAGCTTCAGTGGCGCTTTGGTAGGGATTCCCAATTCGTCGGTCACGACGTGACGTCGTAGTGACCGACTGAAAGGGAACGTCTCGGTTACATATGTAACCCTCGTTCCCTGAAGGAAGGGAACGGAGACGTCACGTCCCGTCGCCACAGTTTGCTGTTCCACTGCTGATATCGGCCGGACCCTTTCCTTCTGTCCAGCTTTCTCAGCAAAAAATAGCTGATTTGATAACTGCACCTGCCGCTCATTAAATACCTGTGCGGCGGGGCGGCGCCGGCAGATGCAATTATCTGCATGCCAAGTTCATTGGCGTTTTAAAGGTTTCTCGAAGCAGATAGGTCACCCGCGAAGCGGTTCCCAATTCGTCGGTCACGACGTGACGTCTCCGTTCCCTTCCTTCAGGGAACGAGGGTTACATATGTAACCGAGACGTTTTTTTGTATGCAGTTTGCAAAGTGACAAAATTAAGCAAGCACAACTAGTCCACACTTTTATTTTCTGTTTGAATATGATGTTATCAAAGACTAAATGCAAACACTGTTGCTTATTATTATTTACTTTTGAACAAAGTCTTACTTCATTCAAAGTGATAATACAACTGCAAGTTTATTTCCTCTATTAAAAGTGTTTAATGCTGTTATGAAATAAATTTCAACATTTAAACGTAAAGCCTTGATTACCATTTTGTTGGGGCGATTTGGGACAGGTGGGGCTTGGAACCCTTCCCTTACTCCAAAGTGGGGAAGGACAGAAAAGTTTGAGAAAAACTGACATAGATGAAGGTCAGATCACATTTTATGACAAATTTTTTCAGAAAACTATGAAATTTCAAAAGGTTTACATAATTTTTCTTGCCACTGTATATGCTTGTAAGTACCAATTCACAATATTTTTTGCACATCTGTGTACACTTGGTAAATAAAGCTCATTTTGATTCTGGTTCTGATATTAATTATGTCTGTTTAGACTTTACAAGACATAAGACACAACAACACACTCCACAGTTAGTGTACCATTCATTATACTAATTATAGTTTATACAAAGCACTCAATTAATTTCAAAGACACATTGCAATGTTAGGCCAATTGGAGGCGCTATATCTCAGCTGACTGCATTAAAACTTTTACTGCAGGGTCGTACCCAATGTTCTTGTCTGTCAGAATAATAACAATTATAAAGTTTAGTTAATCATAAATTGTTGTAATGTGACTTGCAAATGTAATGCTCAGTTAACTAAATTATGCTTGATTACATACAGTATGCAGCCTGCATATGCAACTTCAAGAGGATGCAGCCTTACGTTTGAGAATCGCTCTTTGTAATACAGTTTAATTAAATAACATCACTTGAACTTGACATACTTTGACATTTAGTGAATTAATCCAGAACACAGTCCGTCATTTTATTCTCCCAGTAAAGTGGGTTAAAAACACAGCATGATGCAAATTTTTATAGAGGTATTTACACACCTCAGTCCAGTAGATGGCGGTAATGCACATTGATTGCAAACTGCCAATAAAACTCATCGAAGAAGAAGATGGCTACATCTGGTGGAAATTTTGTTTTAATTTATTTTAAACAATATAAACAACAGACTTAATCTAAACAAGGAACAAAACAGCCCTCTATCGGCCAAAACCGCACTAAAGAAGTTTCCAACTGGGTAGTGGTCCTGTAGTTCGAGTGAAGACTACAAAAACTTGCTTTACGGCAGACCCACAATCCAATCAGAGCCAGCTATGCTGCAGTATTTACGACAGTGTTAATGTACAATTACTCTTCTAACCTGTAGGGGGAGCAAAGAGCAAAACTCTTTAGTGTTGCTTTAATATTACATGATATGTATGACCTATATGCTAAAAAACATGTTATTTATACAGTAATTTTTAACTTCGGGCTAACTATTCAAATATAAGGCCTACATGGCCTACATGCAAAACAATCTTATGTTTGATAGCAATTTAGCGGGAACACACACATTCACTAAATTGGCTCGACCACACTCCTCTCTACATATAGCTGGTGTGTAGTGATCGCACTGGTGTCGTAGTATCATGGCTGCTTTCACATGGATTCTGCAAACTAAGTGCAAAGTGCTGCAAATTAGCTTCAGCTACAAGCACTATGGTACATGCATTTGAGGACTGTATCTCAAGTTTGTCTATGTTATTGTATCTTTCCCTATACAAATAAACTTAAATAAATAAATAAACTGGTGATTCAGAAGGGACCTCTAAATGGTTGTAAAGTGCACTGGGTCTTCCTTCAATCATAATCATACACCACATATCTTTTAGAAATAATATAGGTATTAAAATAAATTTAGGCATAGGTATTTTTTTAACCACGGGGTTCAAATTCTTTCATGATGCATGCATGATGGAGATTACTGAACAACAAAACTTAAAATTCAGGGAAATTAGTTAATGAGTTTATGCTATTTATTAGTATAATTTATTTAGAATTTTCAAAAAAGGTTACTTGCCTTTAAAGCAAAAGAGTACAGGATTTTGTTGGGTCATCAAGCAAAGTTAAAAATAGGCAAGGCAACTATGGTCAAAACAAGAAAAGAAAAACTGAAACTATTTTCTGTAGTTACTGTGTAAATATACCATTGTTTTGTGTTGTTTCAGTGTAAGTCAGACTTGTTACCCCCTTGTTTCACGTGTTAACAGAGTAAGTACAACATCTGCGGGCTATAAATTAAAGTGTTCTTGTTACCCCTTTGTTCTGTGTATTTTCCAGGTAATTCTTAAGACTGTAAACCAAAGTTGAGTTGATGTAAGTCTCACACATGTAGCTGTTCTGCATTACATAAAAAAAAAAAAACATAAATTCAAGCCTTCAGTAAATGTTTCTTCACTGTGCCTTTACAGAAACTAAGATTTCTAAGCTATTGTTGAATTGTTAACTTTGTGCTAGCTAACCTGCTGCTAACGTTGAAACAAGGGGGTAACAAGTTTGACTTACACTGAAACAACACAAAACAATGGTATATTTACACAGTAACTACAGAAAATAGTTTAAGTTTTTCTTGTCTTGTTTTGACCATAGTTGCCTTGCCTATTTTTAACTTTGCTTGATGACCCAACAAAATCCTGTACTCTTTTTCTTTAAAGGTAATTGTAGATGGATGCATATAAATCACATACAACGTCACTGCTTACGAACCATGCAGGGGTCACAACAACCATAAATATCTACAGTAAGTAACCTTTTTTGAAAATTTTAAATAAATTATACTAAAAAATAGCATAAACTCATTAACTAATTTCCCTGAATTTTAAGTTTTGGTGTTCAGTAATCTCCATCATGCATGCATCATGAAAGAATTTAAACCCCGTGGTTAAAAAAATACCTATGCCTAAATTTATTTTAATACCTATTATTCCTGAAAGATATGTGGTGTATGATTATGATTGAAGGAAGACCCAGTGCACTTTACAACCATTATAGAGGTCTCTAAATCACCAGTTTGCAGAATCAATGTGAAAGCAGCCATGATACTACGACGCCAGTGCGATCACTACACACCAGCTATTTTGTAGGAAAAGAAAAGGTGTGCTTGTGAAGCAGCCGTTATAAATGTTTTGCAAAAGGCATTGAAATAATCTCATAGTTATGTATTGTATTTTTGTTTCATGTATTTTCATACAAGGCTATTCTCTTAAACCCTAGGACCCTGTCCCGGTCCAAAATTACTTATTTTGACTTAATATAAAATATACTTTAAATTTTTAATGGTCTTTCATGGAACCCAGTAACACATATGAGATACTGTTTGAAAGCTTAGAATTTCTGCTTTCTGCAGATATGCATCCCTTTGAGATATGTTGGCTTTGGTTGTATGCATGAATAATCCCTTGCTATTTATTATATGTGGAAAACAAAAAAAGTATTTTTATATGAAAAATGTATTTTGACACCCTTCAGTAAAATGAAAATAACTTTTGAATGCGACATGCTAAAGAGTTCATTCTTTTTTTGGGTGTTTACTGTCTGCTGCTGCTAACAACCAGAACTGTCTGCAGTTTGCTGTCTGCTAGAGCACATAGAACCAGAGTTATCAAAGACAGTGTTTACAACACAAAAAAAAAATTGGTGTTTCATCATATGAAAAACAACCTAAAGAACAATATTTGTCACAAACAGCAGCTTTTTATGTAACTTTAAAGGGTTTTCTTTAAAATGATATAAAGAAATTGCATTTATTCCACTGTATGTGGTTATGGGAGCACTTCAAATATTTTTAGGCAGACATTGTAAAAAGGGTATTATTCCTCCCTTCAGTTGGAGTAAAATAACTTTTGCATAGATTAAAAAAATTATTTTTCCTCTGTAAGCTGACAATTGCTGGAATCAAACAAAACTGTCTGAAGGTAGCTGGAGCACCCAGGTCCAGAGTTATACACTTCCCAATAAAAACTGTAGAAAAAAAAACATCAAAAAGCGCCTATTTATTTTTGTGTTTATTAGAGGACTGACAACACATACAACCATGTTTAGCACTTTCAACAGCGTTTTATGTCATTTCAAAGGGTTTCCTGTAAAATGATACCAAACTTTTGCATGTTAATCTCTGCATGTGGGTATGGGAAGCTTTTAAAATTGGGTAGGCCAAATCCAGGCAAAAATCCCCAAAATAGCTTCAGGGTGTAAGAAGTTGAAAAATGAAAAAAAAGTAACCTGATATATGCACTTTTAACCACTTCACACTATGTAACTTAAAATATCCTTTATACCATACAGAATTCAGTTAATGTCAACCATTTTGCCTCTATTATATTTTACATTCCCAATTGCATAATTTTTTTTACCATTTATATTTGTTTACATATGAATTCATGAAAATAAATTCTGTTGTAAGGCTAAACTACACTTTTATCTCAGCTTGTCATAGATGTCTAGTTTAATAATAGCTTTGCCAACATTTGACATAGTTGCTTCTAATTTAAGTCTTGGTGCATTGAAGGTGATTCCACCATCCTTTGCCTTCCCACGGATAATACTGCCGTCGCTTTCGTAATACATTTTTTTATACAGGGCTTCATTGCACTCACGATCTGTCTTGATCACCACAATTCCGAAGATGTTATCGGAGAAGCCATTGAAGGGAACAGAGAACAGAAGAGCCATGCGATCAGTACACTCCGGGTTCTCCATGTGGCAGAGGTCATAGGTCAAGACGCCTTCGGCCCCGAAGGGAGTGAATGCAATCTTCGTGAATGCACAGACCCCGATGTTTTTGGAGCTGATTGTGGGCTGAGGAGGATGCCAGCAGGACCCACTGCACATGTAGACTCTAAGAGAAGTTTAGAGTTAATCGATAATGTTTTAATAAATAACAGTGAAATGACAGCTTTCATTAAGTTTCATTTTGTATTTTTTTTTGCAAGGTAACAGGATTTTTCTTGAATAACACATTTGCATATTTTAAGTGTTCTTGAAAGCATCACAATTGCTTGGTTTATTCTCAGTGTAAGTTTCAAATAATCTGAAAGACAAAACAAAATACAATGTATCCCTAAATGCACAATCATCCTTTTTTTTTTCTTACTTTGGGTTGTTGAGGCTGTAGACGTCGCTCATGTTGTTGATCTCTATTGTGCAGCTCCTGATGCGGTCTATATTTGCTGACACGCTATCTGCAGTCTGCATGTTGTCACTTTTTCAGAACTGAAAGATCATAAAAGATTAGGAAAAACAAAGACTGGACAAATGCCTTTGTGAAAATGAATTTTGCATTTGTGAGCTGCGTGTAATTTTTGCCATGCCATAAATGCTTCTCAAAGCTGAGTTTACATGCAAATATTTCTGTATATTTAATAAAATACTTGAGTAAAGATTATTCAAAGTTGGACATGACTTTTGGCGACTGCGCACAACAATCCAGGTAAACCCTCTGTACATCTGAAACTATGGCAGCAGGTAGACAGATGAGTGTTATCTACACAGTTTTTAGTTCAGGTGCTGAAAAATCTTTAATAGAAACCTTGACAGTATGGCAGATTATGGCAGACACATGCAGGCTCCATAAAAAAGAGATTTAAACTGTTTAAACAGAGACAAACAATATTTCTGAGCTGTGGATCTGTAAGACATCTACATGTAGACTGCTGCGTCGCTTCAAGCGTGAATTTGGAACTACATTGCATATAGATCCGTTTTTGCATCAATTATCTTTATAATAAATACCCTAGTTAACTGCTAAAATTTAATCTTGAGATTTACAATGGGGCATCTATTTAAATTTTGAATATGTATGTGTAAAAGAACATATGAATGGCCCTATATTGAAACAGCCATAATTTTATTGTATGAATAATTTTGTCGAAAAATGTCTGTCCACCCAAAAATCGTGACTGCCCCCCGGTCCAGCAAGCATCCTGGGCAGTGGCAGCTTGCGACTGCTCTTCCGAGGGGCGCTAATTTTAAATAAGTGTTCGGAGTGTCATGTATGTTGCTCCTGTTTTCAAAATATTTGTTTGTTGTGTAATGTGAACCTTGTGTCACGTGTTTTGTCAAAATAAGTGCCTGCTACACACTCGTCAAAACTGTTTATGATAAAAGAGACGCTCACGTTCACAAAATACACACAAGACACTCCTTTAACAGTAAACTCTGATTACACATGACATAATGTGAGTATCTGCCAATTGCAAGCCTCTCTTTTATCATAAACCCTTTAGACACGTCTGCAACAGGCACTTATTTTGACAAGACATGTGATGCACACAGGATCACTCGACACAAAGATCACATATTTTGAAATTACAAACCACACACATCACGGGCTACATAAACGTTGTGATGGACTTCGCATCGCGCCCTCGAAAAAAGAAATCATCGGCCGCCACTTGTACTGGGCTTGCATGAGATAAGATGATATTTATTTATTTATCCTTTCGGAAAATTATTCTGCACCATACCGCAAGTCTGCCACATATGTCACAGGTCGGGGCAGACCACTTCCTAGTTCCCACCTCGAGGAGGTCCCAAAGCCACCCCAATGACCAGACACACAAGTGAAGAATTATAATTAAAACAATCTTTATTAAATTATTTAAAATAATGGGGAATTGGGGAAGGGCAGTTTAAAATAATAGGTTCTTCGCGCCTCCAGGCGGGGCTTCTACGGGGGGTAGGTGGTCTTGAACCCGTGGCGCGCTCCCCTTCTCCTGGAGGCAGATCAGAGAAAAGGATTAGTGTACTGTGTACTGGTTACTAACCTCGGCCTTCTTTTTCCTTCCGCAGGCCCGCTTTGCGAGTGGGGGCACGTGTACAAGTCTGGACTCCCTTCTCCTCTGAATTCATGCTGTACACAAGGGTAAGTGTCACACAAGACTAGGGTTTCTCCTCTTCTAGGTTCGTGCTGCGGGCAAAGGTAAGTGGTACACGACTGGGCTTTTCTCCTCTTCTAGGTTTGTGCGGTAGCAGGTAAGTAGTACAGGTAAGTATTACACAAGGCTGGACTTCTCTCCTCTTCGAGGGTCGTGCTGCAAGCAAAGGTGAATAGTACAGGTAATTATTACACAAGGCTGAACTTTCTCCTCTTCTAGGTTTGTGCTGTGAGCAAAGGTAAATGGTACAAGTAAGTAGTACACAAGTCTGGACTTTTCTTCCTCTTCGAAGGTTCGTGCTGTAAGCAAAGGTGAATAGTACAGGTAATTATTACACAAGGCTGAACTTTCTCCTCTTCTAGGTTCGTGCTGTGAGCAAAGGTAAATGGTACAGGTAAGTAGTACACAAGTCTGGACTTCTCTCCTCTTCGAGGTTCGTGCTGCGGGCAAAGGTAAGTGGTACACGACTGGGCTTTTCTCCTCTTCTAGGTTTGTGCGGTAGCAGGTAAGTAGTACAGGTAAGTATTACACAAGGCTGGACTTCTCTCCTCTTCGAGGTTTGTGCTGAAAGTGGAGCGAGAGGAGGAACGCGGGGACTACAATTTCCATAATCCCATGCGTGCCACTCTGATGCCTCTCTACAAGAGGAGCGACAATGGCAGAAGCAAAAGAAACGAGAAAGGACAAAATGTGATTGACAAAAAACGAGTGTGAGTAAATCTGTGAATGAGGAGTGTGTGTATGCCGTTTCTCCTTAGGTCGCATATGCAGGCTGCATCCGTCATTACACGCCTGGTGTATTTAAGTTAACGGAGTATTGCATTCGCAAGTCATAAGCGTGTTACAACAATATATACCCATATATTATATACGTATAAATACCCATAAGCCAGCTGTGCTGTTCAGCACTATTAATGCTGTTTTGAATACTCCTCAAGCTATTTGTTTAGAGCCTTCTGCTGATTTGTGTGAACATTTTTTACTCTTTTTTATTGAGAAGATTGAAGCTATTCGATCTAAAATATTCCCTCCTCTGACTCTTTTAAATGTTTCCCCTGGGTGCTCTGCCGTTTTCAATCAATTTGCACTGGTGTCTCTTGCCTCGCTTACTGAGATCCTTGTTAATATAAAATTATCCTCAAGTTGTATGGATATTGTTCCTCCTGGTCTTCTAAAAGACTCATTTGAAGCTCTTGGTCCTGCTGTTCTTGAAATAATTAATAGTAGCTTGGCATCTGGAGTTGTACCCAAGTCCTTTAAACATGCAGCAGTGGAACCAGTAATTAAGAAACCAAATCTGGATCCATCAGTTTTTTCGAATTTTAGACCCATTTCAAAACTTTCATTTTTATCTAAATTATTGGAGAAGGTTGTATTTGAACAACTTAATGCTTTTTTAGATCAACACGGCATCCATGAAGTGTTCAGTCGGGTTTTAAGTCCCTGCATAGTACAGAAACTGCATTGCTGAAGGTTTCAAATGATCTGCTACTTACCACTGACTCAGGGAATTGTGCGATTCTGATTTTATTAGATCTATCGGCTGCATTTGACACTATAGACCATAAGATTTTGATTACTCGTTTAGAAACAATGTGTTGGTATTAAGGGTACGGCGTTAGCATGGTTCAAATCATACTTGTCTGAAATAACTATTTTAGTTTGCCTTGAAGAATTTGCTTCGTCAATGGCTTCTTTGACCTGTGGGGTCCCCCAGGGCTCCATTTTGGGGCCAATATTGTTTGCTCTGTATTTACTTCCCCTGGGAAATATTCTTAGGAAATTTGATATCTCTGTTCATTGTTACGCGGACGATACGCAAATCTATCTGCCTTTGAAAAGAAAAGATATGCCCACGTTAGCGCCACTATTAAGGTGTCTTCAGGAAATAAAGGCCTGGATGGCACAGAATTTCCTAAGCTTTAACGAGAATAAAACGGAAGTCATGTTGCTCACGCCGGGTGGGACTAATGAATCCCTGCAGTTGGATCTTGGCGAATTAAATCCACTGCGGAAACCTTATATTAGAAATTTAGGTGTTCTTATGGACTGTGATTTTAAATTGGATAAACAGATTAACTTGGTAGTTAAATCATGTTTTTTCCAACTGAGACAACTTGCCAAGGTAAAATCGTTTGTATCTTTTATTGACTTTCAAAAACTGATTCACATTTTTATTTCATCACGTCTGGATTATTGTAATGGCCTTTATATAGGACTAAATCAGGCCTCTATTTCCAGACTGCAGAGGGTCCAGAATGCAGCAGCTCGTCTGCTGACGGGTACACGGAGGCGGGAACATATTACCCCTGTTCTCTCCTCTCTTCACTGGTTGCCTGTACAGTTTAGGATAAATTTTAAGATTCTGATGTTTGTTTTTAAATCCCTTAATGGTCTTGCACCTAAGTATTTGTCTGACCTGATTAACCAGTACACCCCGTCAAGAGCCCTTAGGTCTGCTGACCACCTACTTTTAGTTGTCCCACGAGTAAAGCAGAAAAGCAGGGGTGAAAGAGCATTCGCTGTTGCAGGACCGAAGCTCTGGAACAGCCTACCCCTGTACAACCGACAGACTCAAACACTTCCTGGTTTTAAATCTAGTCTAAAAACTTATTACTATAGTCTGGCTTTTGACTCCATGTGAGAGTGGTTTTATGGTCTTATTTATTGTTGTATTGTTGATTGTTTGTATTATTGTTATTGATGTCTGACTGATTCGTGTACAGCACTTTGTTAAGCCACCGCGGTTTTAAAAAAAGGGCTTTATAAATAAAATTTAATTTGATTTGATATATGATTAAATAGGAATAATAGTCAACTTGAAAAATGTTAATATTCTGAAATAAGACGGTCTTCATGACGTATGCAGCCTACAAATGCAAGCTATGGAGGTTCCGATTGGGAAACGCACCCCTGTATGCAGTGAGCTGACCTCAGCTCTAGGTCCAGCTACAATAAGTAACGTTAAGCTGCTATTTTCATTTTTACTGGGTTGTTTTTTTAAGGAATTTACCCATCTTAAAACCCATCATCTTTTCTTGATTCTACAATCACAACCGTTGCTTTCATAGCAGTACCAAGCATTAGCATTATTAATAATAATAATAAAAAAACCTAGGTCAATTGAGGGAGTGACTCAATTCTTAAAACCTGACTGATTGGGAGTTGTTTAAAGTTGACAAACTAAACTGAAAGTTTATTTTTATTTTATTACATGGTCTAATTATAATGTCCTTTTTATCAAAATTGTAAACACTACACTATACTACACTTTGTACATTGTAATGTTCAGTTTTGTTTAATAAACACTTAAGGCAGTTTTTCCAAGTCTTCATTTGTTTTTTCTTTCCTGTAAATGGTTCAATAATTCCCGTAATGTGGGCATCTAATTATTTCCTTTGTTTTATTTATATTTAGAAGAAGACAGCTGGACCTACACCAGTCTGTGAATTGATCCACCCAGGCCCTGTAGTTGGTCTCATAAATATTCAGTATTAGCCCCACTATTGCTGTGTCATCTGCAAATTTTATAGTAAGATGCTCAGATGTATTACTTCTAAACTCATTAGTGTAAAGAGTGAACAATACTGGTGAGATTACACTGCCTTGTGGAGATCCTGTATTGGTCTTAATCAGGGAGGAAACAGCTTCATTTACCCTAACATACTGTATTCCCTTCGTCAGAAAGGACTCAACCCACCTAATTATGTTAGGATTCACCCCCAACTGCCCCAGCCCCTCCATCATAATATTGGGCCTGATGGTATTAAAGGCGGAGGAAAAATCTAAAAATAGATCCCGGGCATATTGTTTAGGTTTATCCAGTTGGTAATAGATATTATGGAGCATATACAGGAGGGCATAATCTATGCTCCACTTGGTTCTATAGGCAAACTGTAAGGGGTCAATATCACACTGCACATCATTCAGAATATGTCTCAGAATAATTTTTTCTAGGTGCTTCATCACAATTGATGTAAGGGTGACTGGATGATAGTCATTTAAATCAGCTGGTCTTGCTACCTTAGGAACAGGTACTATGAGTGAGGACTTCCAGGCTTTCGGAATATAGTGTGTATGTAATGACTTTTGAAAAAGTTGGCAGGAAATTATGCTAAGTTGTACACTACACTTCTGCAAAACCCTTCCACTTGTTTGATCAGTGCCTGGTGCTTTTTGAAATCAATTTTATAAAAAACTCTATGCACCTCATCTGCTGTAATAGTTAGAGGAGTACCACTCTAGCTGCTGTCTAATAACATCACGCTCCAGAAGAAAGTCTGATGTTTCAAACAATGCATAAAAAAGATTTAGTTTGTTTGCAAATGCTTGATCATGTCCCTTAAATCTATGTGACTTTTCTTCTTTTCCTTCCCTATTATTGTATACATCCCTTGCCATGCAGGTTTCAGGTTATTCCCCCTTATTGCCTCCTCAATCTGCCGTTTATATTTCTGTTTACAGTCATTTGTTATCTGTCTTATCTCTTTCTGAATTTCTTTCATTTTAAGCCTGTCTCCCTGTTAAAAAGTGTTCCTTTTCCTGTACAATGCAACTTTTAATTCTTTATTTACCCAAGGTTTATCATTTGGGAAAACCCTATAAGTTATTTCAGGAATTATACAGTCCACACAGAACCGAATATAATCATTCACCACTCTTCCAAATTCTTGCTAGTATTCACAAAAATGTCCCACACAGTACAGTCAAAACATCCTCTAAGCCATTCAACAGACTCGTTAGTCCACTGTTTGATTGTCTTTATCTCGGGTTTGCTGGTCTTCAGCTTTTATTTGTACTGCGGGACAAGCTGGATTGCATTGTGATCCGAGTCTCCAAGGGGTGGTTTAGCATAGCTCTTATTAGCGTCTTTAATATTCCCAAAACATAAATCAAGTGTCTTTTCCCTCCTTGTCTGGCATTTGACGTATTGATAGTAATTGGGCAATACGCTTTTGATTGAACATCCATTAAACTCTCAATGAACAAACTTCGACGCATCAGGTGCCAGGTTTTCTAATTTAGTCATTGTGTCATATATCCTATTTGCCGCAACCTTAGAATGAGATTATAATGAGATTACTTTGGATTTTCATGTCTGTCAAGGCTTTGAACCGGTTCACGGAACGAAAACCAGGAACTTTTGATGTTTTGCAAGGAACAGAAACAAAACCAGAAACTTAAAAAAAAAAGTTTTTTAATGTTTGATGACTAGGAAAATTATGTAGACTAATAAGTTTAATGTCCTAATGATCAGCCTACTTATATGTATGCCCCACAGCTGACATGGAACGATATTAACCGGTTCAGGAACTTAATTTTTTGTTGTAACCGGTTCAGGAACGTCAACTTTAGGGTTGAACCGAAAACTGGAAACGTTGAAATACTGTTTCTGTTCGGAACCAATGAATTTGGAAAAAAATTCTGGTTTAAAGCCCTGATGTCTGTACATTATGTAATATTTTCTGTGATAGTTTGGGCATATCTGTTGCTCTACAGAGCATTTATGATCATTTTATTAATCCAACAGATAAATTAAGAGCAGAAAAGATACTTTCTTTTATAGTTTACTTCAATGCTATTAGTTTATCCATTCTAAATATTATCTCAAATTTGAAATGTTATGCCCCAAACATAGTATGTTGATATTATAGTATGTACATAAAAACATTTTAGAGTTTGTAGTATAAACTCAACGCATTCAAATACACTTGTCTGTCAAAACCTTGGTTTACCTGAGAAGATTCATTTTATAGATTTACCAATCACATTTATTTACACTGCTGGTAGTTTTATTATTTAAATCGATTAATCATTAATATCCATTTAAATAGTAACATGTTTGTATAAATCGTCATGCATCAATGTGTCTCTGTATTCTAGTGTCTACTATGATGACTATGAAAGGCATAAAGTCTTAATTTACTCACCTTTATCAAAACTCTTCTCATCTGTCAAAGAGTAACTGAACACTGCTTATATATAGATACTTGGTTGTGCAATGTTTGTTTATGGCAGTGATGTCACTCCTATGCAGAGGTGGGTAGTAACGAATTACATTTACTTCGTTACATTTACTTGAGTAAATTTTTTGGGTAACTAGTACTTTTAGAGTAAATTTAAGGATGGGTACTTTTTACTCTTACTCAAGTACATTTCTAATGAAAAAACTGTACTTTTACTTTGCTACATTTGCCGGCGTAACTGCGCTACTTTCAAATGGTAATAATTAATGAATATATATAATTTTTTTAAATTTATAAGGCGTGTTCGAAAGTTTCGCGGCACCGCGCGGTCATCCTAATGATAGGAGACGCAGATAAGGGCGCGTGTGCGTTGTGCGAGATATCGGAGGCAGATCATGCGTGGCTTCAAGTTCGGTCTATGTTTTCAATCCAAGAGGTCAAAAAGAATAGTTTCATAATGCGATGCACGCTTTGTTTAATCAACGAGCTGACATCTCAGCATACAGAAAATTCAAGATCCAACCTGGTAAGTGTCAGTAATGTCTATTTGAACACTATTATGTGACACACTGTCCGAGTTTTTTTGCCATTTGCACTCTTGTGCAAGCGATGACAAAACCTAGTGTAAGTTAAACCATACAAACAGCTAGTTCACTAGCCTGGGTGCCAGCCAATCTTAGCCCCACCACATTTTGAAAAACGGGAAGATCGGTCTGGCGTTTTTCCGTTGAGGAGCTACTATGCGAGTCCCAAAACCGGCCGACGAATCAAATTGTGAGGGCGGGCTTTATACGATGATGGACAGATGATCAAAAGTAACGTATCAACCACGTCACCAAAGAGCGTGTGTGTTCAATCTGTTTACAATGAAATGGCTGCCGCTGGAGAATTCAGATGTGTGGAATCTGACAGTCTGTTCTAAAAGATATTGACAGAGCATTGATTTAAAAAGAGGAACAGAGAAACGCGATCAAGGCATTTGTTTATGTTTTCGCCGTCCTTCCTACGGGATTCGGCAGAAGTTGGTCGCCCTTATGGAGGACAAAGTTAAAAAAGCAACTGAAATGGGTATCATGGCGATGCAACTCGGCGTGCACGACGAGATGGATATAATTAGCGGTCGTTGCCATCTTCTTTTCGGAAGCCTGGAATCGTGACTGCTGAATAAGTGGAGGGACATGCTAGGCTCTGATATTTTTCAAGCCAACATAATGGGTAGCTATCGTCGTGGATGAAGTTCACCTAACGTACAAATGGTAAGAGATAGTCTTACTGTATGACTTAGTAAATACTTAATGTTGTGATATAAATGAAATGTTGTAAACATAGTAGGTGTTGATGTACCTTCGATAACTCAGACTAAGTTTAATTACTAGCAGTTCGGTCAGGCTGCTAAAGATGCCATTTCAACATAAGTCACACACTTCGTTGCTCTGATTGGTCATAGGTCTATCCAATTGAGTGCAGAGGCATTTTTCGGTTGAGACACGCCTCATAATTTTTGGTCAGTGGAGGGGTTATCAGACTCAAATTCTGACTAGAATTGAGTATGACAACGTCAGGCTACTAGTTCACATCTGCACATTTCCATATCATTTCCCCACAACTAAACAAACTGAACAGCATAATGTAAGGACGTCTTGCATTTATACACAAATCCGGACACCTCACTAATGTGTAGAAAATACATTCAAATAAAAACGGGATTGTATTTTATTTAAATCCTTCCCAAAGAATGAATGAATAAGAATAAAAGAATAAAGTTTTAAAGAAACATGTATTATATATTATAATAAATGTAGAGTTGATTTGCACAAACAGATAAGTTCCATATGAAATTCTAAAATGATAATTTTTATTAAGGTCCTGTTTATGTTCAGGAATTGCACTTTAATAGCAATGAAAATAACCTATTCATATAAAAAACATGATAACAAACAGACACACACGTTCTTTTTTGTGTACTGTTTGCATGTTTAAAGGCAGACGCTGGCAAGTTTCTGTTGTGAACATGAAAGTAAATACAGAGTTAACTGTCAGAAAAACATCTGTGTGTGTTTGAGATTTTTTCTCAAATGATACGTTATGTGATGTTAATGTACCCATTGCAGGACTGAGATAGGCTGCTTTACAGAGGTGGGTAGAGTACCCAAAATCTGTACTCAAGTAAAAGTACAAGTACTTATACAAAAATTTACTCAAGTAAAAGTAAAAGTATCAATCTAATTATTTACTTGAGTAAGAGTAAAAAAGTATTAGATGAAAAATCTACTCAAGTAGTTAGTTACTCGTTACTTCCGATCTGATTGAAAAGAAGCGTAAAATCCCTGAATTTCAGACTACTTGGAGGACTTTCACAAACCTCTCTTTAAAAGTAATACCTTACATTTTTTTTTTAATACCTTACATTTATATAGCGCTTTTCTCAGTACTCAAAGCGCTTTACATATGAACGGGGGAATCTCCTCAACCACCACCAATGTGCAGCATCCACCTGGATGATGCGACGGCAGCCATATTGCGCCAGACCGCTCACCACACACCAGCTTATAAATGGAGAGGAGACCGAGTGATATAGCCAATTAGTATGAGGGATGATTAGTAGGCCAATGGGCAAGTTTGGCCAGGATGCCGGGCACACCCCTACTCTTTTCGAAGGACATCCTGGGATTTTTAATGACCACAGAGAGTCAGGACCTCGGTTTAACGTCTCATCCGAAGGACGGTGCTTTTTTGACAGTATAGTGTCCCCATCACTATACTGGGGTGTTAGGACCCACACAGAACACAGGGTGAGCACCCCCTGCTGGTCTCACTAACACCATTACCAGCAGCAACCTGGTTTTCCCAGGTGGTCTCCCATCCAAGTACTGACCAGGCTCAGCCCTGCTTAGCTTCAGTGGGCAAGCTGTCTTGGGCTACAGGGTGATATGTAGCCCAAGACATTGTTCTGCTTATATACTACTTATAAACCTAGGTTAAAGTAAAGCAGTCTATCTCAGTCCTCCAACATCACATAACGTGTCATTTACAAAAAATCTTAAACACACACTGACTGTTTTCTGACAGTTAACTGTGTCTTTATTTTCACGTTCACAACAAAATTTGGCTGCATCTGCCTTTAAACAAGCTTACAGTAAGCAAAAAAGAATGTGTGTGTTTGTTTGTTATCATGTTTTTATATGAATAGGTTATTTTCATTGCCATTAATGTGCAATTAATGAACATAAGGAGCTTGATAAAATGCTTATTTTAGAATTTCAAATGGAACTCATCTGTTTTTGCAAATCAACTCTACATTTATTATAATATATAAAACATGTTTCTTTAAAAACATACTTTATTCTTTTATTTTTATTTTTAAGTATATAGATTCTTTAGGAAGGAATTAAATAAAATACAATCCAGTTTTTATTCGTATGTATTTTCTACATTTAAGTAAGGTGTCCGGTTATGTGTAAGGGAGAACAGGCGAAAAGTACCATTTTTCAGAATTTTTTTTTTACGTTTTTAAAATTTTTAAAGATAACGTTTCAGACAGAGATATATTTTTGCTGTGGTCAGTAACTATCAATACCAGGTGGAATTTTGAACAAATGTAAAATGACTAGTATAATTTCACTTTGAACATAAGTGGTGAATTGTTTTTTTAACACAACAAAACAATGTAGATTTTCGTGTTACACTTGTTTTTATTAACTATACATGACTATGACCTCTTTAATATGTAACTGCAAACATATTTTGTAATTTATCTTTGTAAAAAATAATGAAATTATATTTTCAAAAGCAACCAACAGTACAAACTTAAATTCAACAGTTTGAACACTATGAAAATTAAATTAAATAAAATTAGAATAATATAAATGGTACAAAAGTAAGTGTTACTTTCGTCCTGACAGGATCTCCTCACATTTAAACCCGATTTACTTTTATTTTGAAAAACTCTTGAGAAGTCAAACTTCAGGATGTGTTAGTTAGAGCACTAAATAACCTGAAGATTGATGAAATGAGAAACACAACGCGTTATAAGAAAACAATGACCGCTTTTGGAATTTACTTATGGTTGAAAACACCTTTCTGGATCTACACCCGGAAAATGGTGAGTAAATAACGGGATATTTGTCAGCTCTGTCAAGGGTTGCGAAGATGCTGTCATAGTTTGGGATGCAAATGTTATCAGTCCTCTGAGAAAATCGCTTTGTTACTTTCGTCCAGCGTTACTTTTGCCCCGGTTCTCCCGTATTATTAATGCAAGACTTAACATTATGCTGTTCAATTTTCGTTTTATGAGGAAATTATATGGAAATGTGCAGATGTGAACGTGTGTTGTTTGTAACTGTGGCATGTAGAGATCGGGAGGTCATTATTGGGTATTAGTTTATTCATTGGTTGGGGCCGATAGAGGGGGTTGGATTACGCATATATAAACAGCATACGTGTGTGTGACCCAGACGAGCGTCATTTCCCGGTATCCCGTTTCGCTTCCGGCGTATGGACTGAGGGCTGTTGTTATCTTGGGTATGTGAAACTATTACCGCTATGTGCATCTCTTTAAAACATGGATTATACATGTCGGTTTTCTGCAGCTGTGCAGGATGATTGCTGCAACTGTAAACATCTCCGTGGCTGCAGATATTGTGGCTTTGACTTCTCGGCGACGTGTCTCATCTGTTTATGCGATCACATTCAGGTAACATTGTATTCTAATGGCGTGTTGACTGACTTGCATTTCATTAGTAACTTATGCCTTTATCATAGTCAATACGATGCTGCGTATGGGCGGATGACGACTGTATACGCCAAGTTATTCTCCTTGTGTATCCTGAGCTCCACCAGCTGAGTGATTAAACTGAAACTAAAACTTTGCATTGCCACTACGGAGTATTATCTTCACCTCCACTGATTCCCGGGTCCCTGTGCCTGTTATTCGGTATGTCTCACTCATGTGGGTTTATTACAGAAATGTATTGTGACGACTGATTAACATGATTAGTTTTCCCCATGTTATAGAGTGATAGGGGTATGCAGTGACGTCACCGCTGTCTTGTTCCGGGTTGAATATTCGCGTTCGTGAACGTGAATCCCATTTTGATACGTTTGTGAATCCGCTAATGCGGTGGGAGTGCTTTTGCACTTATATGGTCCAGTTATGTTTTCAGTTGATTTACTTGTTGTTTTGGGTTAATTTTTGTATTATTGCCAGCGTACTGGCGTGAACATATGTTTTCTTTCTGTTTGTTTCAGTGACAATTGGTTTTGTTTCTTTATTCTTTAATTCAATTTAATTTGGTTAATTTTGTTATTGTGTGTTTGACAGGCATTAAGTGTCAGCTGTGTTGCCTGCCTGAATTTTGTAAATCCTTTTTGTTTCTGTTTCAGTGTGTGTGTGTGTGTGTTTGTGTGTGTGTGCTGTGTTATTTTGTTTTACAGGAGCTGCAGACCTTTGAGGAAGAGCAGGGCTAAATAAAGTCTTTCTTTAGGTGGTGATGGTGTTTCCTCACGGAGTGCTGTGATTTGCCGTGTGCACTGGGGCTTTTGGAGTGGTGTGAGTTTGCAGTGTACGTAGAGTAAAGGCCTGTATGGCCGGTCATTTAGCCGAGGCTGCAGCTCCTTGTGTCGTCCTTCTGGACCATTTGTGTGATCGTGGTCCCAGTTTATGCATCTTGTGAATGCATTTTAAATTTCTTCTGACTTTGCAAATACAATAAATATTCTATTTTTATACCAGTACCTCTGTCTCCATTGCCTATTTGCCACAGAGTGGGGAACTTGTGCATAATGTTTTCAATCAATTCCTTGGGTGAGATTCCCAGGGTGGCGTAGTCAGGCATTATTAACCCTTTGGGTAATTAACTTATTCAAATTTATTTAATTCATATCTTCCCTCTGCCATCTGGCCACAAACTGGCGTAGTCGGCAGGGTCCTGCTTTTGTGGTTTTTCTTGTTTTGGAGACATTGGTATTGGTTGGGTTTAGTGTGTATATGTGTATTTGTTTTTGTAACGTGTATGTAGGAACAAGACAGCGGTATATGTTCAACTGTTTTCTCAAATCTTATTTTTGCAGGCAATTTAATTGTTTGCTTACTGTTCAAGATGGAGGGAGAATTGCAGGAGCTACGGGACCTGGTGACTCAGTTGAGAGTGGAGAATGAGAGGTTGAAGCAGGACCAACCTTCAGTAAGTTCCCTAGCGAGTAACACCACACAGGGCAATGACGTGGCAGCAGCGGTTAGGCCTACTTTGCCAGGTGCTGGTGCCACATCAGCAGATAGGTTTGTTTTTGTCCCTAGAGACCGGAAATGTCCAAAATTTAGTGGAACGTCAGGTATAGGTATTGATGAATGGGTCGAAGAGGCACAGGCTTGTATCCGGGCCCGTTGCTTGTCTACGGCTGACCAGGCGTTCTTTTTGTTCGATCACTTAGAGGGTGAGGCTCGGGAGGAAATTAGGCATCGTTCTGACGCCGATAGAAGTAATCCAACTCTTATAGTCGAGGCCCTACGTGAATTGTATGGCTGTTCGTTGTCATATGTGGCTTTGCAAGAGGCCTTTTTCTCACGGAGGCAGCGGGAGGGGGAGACCCTTTTGGAGTTCTCCCTTGCCCTGATGGGCCTCCAGGAGAAAGTTAAGCAGCAGTCGTCCTCCGCCATGCCAAATGCAGAAATATTGTTGCGCGACCAATTTGTTGAATTTGTGTTAGATCCGGCATTGCGTCGTGAACTTAAACAATTGGTGCGCCGGCAGCCATTATGTACCTTTTTGGATGTCCGGGGTGAGGCGATACGTTGGGAACGGGAAGGGATGCCCGGGGGAACGAGACCTAGGAGCCAATCACTTCCGGTAGCATATGGGTTTCAGTGTGGGGTACAAGGGGAGCCACAAGCTGAAAGCAGTAGTTCACGTTCAGAATATGCAGAATTGCGCGAGATGCTTAAGTTGCAGCAAGAGCAAATAGGTCAGCTTACACAAGGGCTTGCCCGATTACAGAGCTTTCAGTCCCGAAATGCCTCTCCTCGTCGTGGTCCAGTAATATGTCGGCGATGCCAACGTGAGGGTCATTTTGCTAGGGACTGCGATGACCAGCGTGCTCCCCCTCGGTCGAGGCCTTCTTCCAGGTTTGTGCCTGCAACCCGGGAAGAACCAGCTCATTCTGTACAGCGGTCGGAAAACTAGTACCCACCGAACTGCAGAGCCACTGTTCGGTTGGGGAGTTTGATGGCTCTATTTTTACTTCCGTGCCTCAGTTAGTTTCGTCTTGCCCTCATCTCGTTGCCCTTTTTGGGGGTGTTTCAGTTCCCTGTTTGGTGGACACTGGATCGATGGTGTCCACCATAACAGAGAGCTGTTTCCGTGAGTATAGCGACCAGTGGGGACAGGGAGGGATGAAGACATGTCACTGGTTTCAACTTCGTGCCGCTAATGGTCTTGCAATACCATACGTCGGGTATATTGAGTTGGATGTAGAGCTGTGCGGTAGGCTGGTACCAAAGTGCGGGGTCCTGGTGGTCAGGGATCCTCCGGGTGGGCCGTGCACTAGAGTCCCAGGAGTTTTAGGGATGAATATCCTACGGCGCTGCTACCAGGAGCTCTTTGGGCAGCATGGCCCCGCCTTATTCAGCTTGCCGTCAGTTTCACAAGCCCCAAGTATTATGGTTCAGGCCCTTCAGCATTGTCAGCAAGCTAGTACCCAGCCCAGTGAGAGTAGTGTGGGCAAGGTTAGAGTGCATGGCCGTCGCGCATGTCATATCCCTGGTGGTACTATAAAGTTAGTGGCTGCAACATGTTCTAGGCAGTTTGCAGATACCACTGTGCTTTTCGAACCCTTGGAGGAGGGTTTGCCTTCTGGATTGTTGGCCTCTCCTGCGTTGATAAAAGTCATTCATGGTACGGTTTATGTACCTGTAGTGAATGTAGGGACGCTGGATGTGTTGCTTTACCCTCGTAGCATTTTGGGTAGTCTGAATAGTGTCTTGGTGGTTAGCTTGCCCACTGAGGTGGTAGAGGTACAGTCTGTTGCTGCCACTGATCCCCAGGGCTCCCAAGTGCTCTCTGCTAGTGGTCAGGGCTCTCAGGTAAGTGCAGTATTAGATCAGATTGAAGTCATTGACTTATCTATGCTCAGGTGTGAGGAAGTCAGTCAGGTTAAGGCACTGCTTCGGAACTATCATTCAGTGTTTTCTGCACACGAGAGCGATCTGGGGTGTACCAATTTGATTACCCATGAGATCCCTCTGGTTGACGATATCCCAGTGAGACAGCGTTATCGACGAATACCTCCTTCAGAGTACGAGGTTGTTAAGGCCCATATAAATCAGCTGCTTGAGGCACAAGTGATCAAAGAGAGCAGTAGCCCTTATGCCTCACCAATAGTGTTGGTGAAGAAAAAGGACGGTAGTCTACGCATGTGTGTAGACTACCGTCAGTTGAATTCAAAGACTCGTAAGGATGCATTTCCTTTACCGCGCATCGAGGAGTCTTTAGATTCCCTAATTGGGGCCCGCTGGTTTTCCACCATGGATTTAGCCAGCGGGTACAATCAAGTCCCGATGGCTGTGAGAGATCAACCCAAGACTGCTTTTTGTACCCCCTTCGGATTATTCGAATACAACCGTATGCCCTTTGGGCTTTGTAATGCTCCTAGCACTTTTCAGCGGCTGATGCAACGATTATTTGGTGATCAGCAAGGTCAATCGCTGCTGTTATATCTTGATGACATTGTTGTGTTCTCGTCATCTGTGGCCCAACATCTGATGCGGTTGGAAGTTGTTTTGAGTCGATTAGAACGGGAGGGGTTAAAGGCTAGGTTGGAGAAATGCTCGTTTTTCCAGAAGTCGGTAAAATACCTTGGGCATGTGATCTCCTCTGAAGGGGTGTCTACAGACCCCAGTAAAGTGGAGGCAGTGTCACAGTGGCGTCAACCAGAGACTGTTGGTGAGTTGCGTTCCTTTCTCGGGTTCGCAAGTTACTATCGTCGATTTGTCGAGGGCTTTGCAAAATTTGCCGCTCCATTACATCGGCTAGTCGCTGAATTCGCAGAGGTAAGGCCCAGAAAGCGAGCTTCCCAGGACTTCAGGGCGGCATGGACCGATCAGTGCCAACAGAGTTTTGAGGGGCTGAAAGCTCTGTAATCGGGCAAGCCCTTGTGTAAGCTGACCTATTTGCTCTTGCTGCAACTTAAGCATCTCGCGCAATTCTGCAAATTCTGAACGTGAACTACTGCTTTCAGCTTGTGGCTCCCCTTGTACCCCACACTGAAACCCATATGCTACCGGAAGTGATTGGCTCCTAGGTCTCGTTCCCCCGGGCATCCCTTCCCCTTGGGCATGTGATCTCCTCTGAAGGGGTGTCTACAGACCCCAGTAAAGTGGAGGCAGT
Source organism: Misgurnus anguillicaudatus (assembly GCF_027580225.2). Lineage (NCBI taxonomy): Eukaryota > Metazoa > Chordata > Actinopteri > Cypriniformes > Cobitidae > Misgurnus > Misgurnus anguillicaudatus. The sequence goes on along the minus strand of NW_027395277.1, from coordinate 288,149 downwards.
GTCACAGTGGCGTCAACCAGAGACTGTTGGTGAGTTGCGTTCCTTTCTCGGGTTCGCAAGTTACTATAGTCGATTTGTCGAGGGCTTTGCAAAATTTGCCGCTCCATTACATCGGCTAGTCGCTGAATTCGCAGAGGTAAGGCCCAGAAAGCGAGCTTCCCAGGACTTCAGGGCGGCATGGACCAATCAGTGCCAACAGAGTTTTGAGGGGCTGAAAAGTAAACTTACATCAGCACCCGTTTTGGCATATGCAGACTTCTCCCAGCCTTTTATCCTGGAAGTGGATGCCAGTCATGCAGGACTGGGGGCTGTCCTTTCCCAGGAGCAGGGAGGCCAGGTGCGGCCCATTGCCTACGCCAGTCGCAGTCTTCGGCCCACTGAGCGCAATATGTCAAATTACAGCTCAATGAAATTGGAGTTTCTTGCGCTCAAGTGGGCCATGACTGAAAAATTTAGGGAATACCTATTAGGGCAGAAATGTGTTGTGTTTACAGACAACAACCCCCTAAGTCATTTGGCGTCAGCTAAACTTGGCGCTACAGAGCAGCGCTGGGCTGCACAACTGGCCTCCTTTGATTTTGAGATCCGGTATAGGTCAGGGAGAAGTAATAAGAACGCAGATGCCCTCTCACGACAGAACCCACCATGCTCCCTTAATTGGGGTTTGGGTATTGAGACGTTGGGCACTAGCGTGCCTGTGGAGGTACATCAGGCTTTGGAAGATAGGGTGGTCCTTCCGGTTACTCAGGCTGTTATGATGTCTTTTCCCAGTTATTCAGGTGAGGAGATGCGGTCTTTACAGAGGACTGACCCTGTGTTTAGTGAAGTCCTGGGGTTGTGGGAAAGTAAGAGGTTCCCTAGTGGGGAAGAGCGCCGATTGCTGTCAAAGCCAGCCTTAGCTCTCCTTCGTCAGTGGGATAGGTTAGTGGAACAGGATGGGGTAGTCTATCGTCGAGTTCTCCGTCCTAATGGTGGGGAGGAGTTCCTGCAGGTATTGCTACCTAGCGCACTGCGTATGGAGGTGCTGACCTCGCTGCATCAAGATCATGGCCATCAAGGAATTGAGCGCACCACGGAGCTAGTCAGGCAGCGCTGTTATTGGCCTAGTTTGGCTTTGGAGGTAGCTCAGTGGTGTAGGGAGTGCGAGCGATGCCAAGTGGCTAAGGACACACAGCCCGCCGCCCGGAGCTTCATGGGTCATTTACTGGCATCTAGGCCTAACGAGATTTTGGCAATCGATTTCACAGTCCTTGAGCCGTCTCGGACCGGGATAGAAAATGTATTGGTGATGACTGACGTCTTCACCAAATACAGTATGGCTGTCCCTACTCGGGACCAGAGGGCCGAGACCGTTGTTGGAACATTGGTGGTGGAGTGGTTTTACAAGTTTGGGGTTCCTGGTCGGATTCATTCCGACCAGGGCCGCAATTTTGAGTCTTGTCTAATGCAACAGCTGTGTGCCTTGTATAACATTCAAAAGTCTCGCACTACACCTTATCACCCAGCGGGAAACGGTCAGTGTGAGAGATTTAACCGTACGTTGCATAATCTCTTGCGTACTCTCCCAGTGTCAAAGAAACGAGATTGGGTGTCTTGTCTTCCACAACTGTTGTTCTGTTATAATTCCACTCCCCACCAGTCCACCGGTGAAACGCCCTATTTCTTGATGTTTGGGCAGGAACCCCGGCTCCCTGTGGATTTCCTCCTTGGTAGGGTCCAGGAGGTGGTACCAGGTACTGTACATGACTGGGTGGTGGAACTCCAAGCCCGACTTCAGGTAGCTTTTGAGGGGGCTCGTGAACGGTTAAGGCAGGCTGCGGACCGCCGGAAGGCCAATTATGATCAAGGTGTTCATGATGTCCCGTTAAAGGAAGGCCAGCTGGTGTACCTCCGAGATTATGCTAAGAGGGGTCGTCAGAAAATTCAGGATTTGTGGAGCTCTGTTGTATATCGGGTAGTGAAAACACCCAAGGCGAGCGGCGCTGTCTATTCAGTAGCACCACTGGGTGAGCCAGACAGGGTTAAACATGTTCACCGGTCCTCATTAAAGGCATGTGTTCAGAGGGAGTCACTGGTATTTGAGGGTAATCAGACCCATCAAGGTTCTGAAATTAACCCCCCACTGGAACAAGCGAGTGTGCAGGAGGACGAGTCTGAACCAGAATGGTTGTTGGTTATTTCAGGGGGAAACCAGGTACCAGGAGTATCACATTCTGCTGAACTAGCTTGTGTAGAACCATCATCCACAGGTTCGTTAGCACCTTCAGGAGTTGTGCCAACATCTTCCGTTGCGCCTGATTTAGGGGTAAGAGAAGCCAGTGAGTTATCTGCAGACTTGTTGGTAAGCGTTCCGTCTGTTAGGGATGAGAATGAGGGTCGACGGCCGCGACGAACCACCGCTGGCCACCACTATAATGTTTACCGCCTGCCTCGGCCTGTAGGTAGGGTAGTGTCGGAGGCCCATACAGCTTCTACTGTAGCCTCAGCAATTTTTAGGCCATGGGATTAAGTTGATCGTCGGGGCGACGATGCAAGACCTTGGGGGTGGACTGTGGCATGTAGAGATCGGGAGGTCATTATTGGGTATTAGTTTATTCATTGGTTGGGGCCGATAGAGGGGGTTGGATTACGCATATATAAACAGCATACGTGTGTGTGACCCAGACGAGCGTCATTTCCCGGTATCCCATTTCGCTTCCGGCGTATGGACTGAGGGCTGTTGTTATCTTGGGTATGTGAAACTATTACTGCTATGTGCATCTCTTTAAAACATGGATTATACATGTCGGTTTTCTGCAGCTGTGCAGGACGATTGCTGCAACTGTAAACATCTCCGTGGCTGCAGATATTGTGGCTTTGACTTCTCGGCGGCGTGTCTCATCTGTTTATGCGATCACATTCAGGTAACGTTGTATTCTAATGGCGTGTTGACTGACTTGCATTTCATTAGTAACTTATGCCTTTATCATAGTCAATACGATGCTGCGTATGGGCGGATGACGACTGTATACGCCAAGTTATTCTCCTTGTGTATCCTGAGCTCCACCAGCTGAGTGATTAAACTGAAACTAAAACTTTGCATTGCCACTACGGAGTATTATCTTCACCTCCACTGATTCCCGGGTCCCTGTGCCTGTTATTCGGTATGTCTCACTCATGTGGGTTTATTACAGAAATGTATTGTGACGACTGATTAACATGATTAGTTTTCCCCATGTTATAGAGTGATAGGGGTATGCAGTGACGTCACCGCTGTCTTGTTCCGGGTTGAATATTCGCGTTCGTGAACGTGAATCCCATTTTGATACGCTTGTGAATCCGCTAATGCGGTGGGAGTGCTTTTGCACTTATATGGTCCAGTTATGTTTTCAGTTGATTTACTTGTTGTTTTGGGTTAATTTTTGTATTATTGCCAGCGTACTGGCGTGAACATATGTTTTCTTTCTGTTTGTTTCAGTGACAATTGGTTTTGTTTCTTTATTCTTTAATTCAATTTAATTTGGTTAATTTTGTTATTGTGTGTTTGACAGGCATTAAGTGTCAGCTGTGTTGCCTGCCTGAATTTTGTAAATCCTTTTTGTTTCTGTTTGAGTGTGTGTGTGTGTGTGTGTGTGTGTGTGTGTTTGTGTGTGTGTGCTGTGTTATTTTGTTTTACAGGAGCTGCAGACCTTTGAGGAAGAGCAGGGCTAAATAAAGTCTTTCTTTAGGTGGTGATGGTGTTTCCTCACGGAGTGCTGTGATTTGCCGTGTGCACTGGGGCTTTTGGAGTGGTGTGAGTTTGCAGTGTACGTAGAGTAAAGGCCTGTACGGCCGGTCATTTAGCCGAGGCTGCAGCTCCTTGTGTCGTCCTTCTGGACCATTTGTGTGATCGTGGTCCCAGTTTATGCATCTTGTGAATGCATTTTAAATTTCTTCTGACTTTGCAAATACAATAAATATTCTATTTTTATACCAGTACCTCTGTCTCCATTGCCTATTTGCCACAGAGTGGGGAACTTGTGCATAATGTTTTCAATCAATTCCTTGGGTGAGATTCCCAGGGTGGCGTAGTCAGGCATTATTAACCCTTTGGGTAATTAACTTATTCAAATTTATTTAATTCATATCTTCCCTCTGCCATCTGGCCACATAAGGTTAGAGTAATTTTCATTGCTTGCACAAGAGCGCATATGACAAAAACAGTGCGTAAAATAATATTATAATAAGGCACTGCACAAAGTGTTGTTTCAGCTTGGAGCTTGAATTCCTGTACGCTGAGATGTCAGTTCGTTTTGGTGCACAAAGCATACATTGCATTATGAAACTATTCTTTTTGACCTTTTGTAGTGTAAACATAGACCAAACTTGAGGCCAGGCGTGATCTGCCTCCGACAGCTTGCATAGGTCATCCTCCGCTTCAGTCATCTCCTTTCATCTACGCGCGCTAAAGGGTGATATGTAGCCACCCCTCGCAACGCACGCAGCCTCGTTAACGTCTCGCGAGACTTTCGAACAAGCCATATAAACTTAAAAAATAAAATATATTCATTAATTATTACCATTTGAAAGTAGCGTAGTAACGCCACCGAATGTAGCGAAGTAAAAGTACAGTTTTTTCATTAGAAATGTACTTGAGTAAGAGTAAAAAGTACCCATCCTTAAATTTACTCTAAAAGTACTAGTTACCCAAAAAATGTACTCAAGTAAATGTAACGTAGTAAATGTAATTCGTTACTACCCACCTCTGTTTACTTGTATATAAGCAGAACAATGAGACTTTTAAGGAGAGGTTTGTGAAAACCCTCCAAGTAGTCTGAAATTCAGTGCTTTTGCGCTACTTCTCTATCAGATCAAAAGTAACGAGTAACTAACTACTTGAGTAGTTTTTTCATTTAATACTCTTTTACTCTTACTCAAGTAAATAATTAGATTTGATACTTTTACTTTTACTTGAGTACAGATTTTGGGTACTCTACCAACCTCTGCTCCTATGACAACCGTTACTCCTCCCACATAAAAATTGTTGTAGCCTAAACTTTAGTTTATTACAGTAAGTTACTACACTTTGTTAATGCAGCTACACTGTAGTATTAACTATGATAAATTATTAAGCTGTAGTGTATAATATAAAATTAAAGCAATAAACCCCAAGAAGCAGTGGGTTACAGTGTATTAGGCGAAGCAGAGTATCTAAAACCACCTTAGCTGTTATATAATATTACTCTTCTGCCCAACACAGTAGTCCCTCAGAATCCAGTATGGCAGCAAAGAAGCGGTTCCCAAGCAACACAGACGCATCTCAACTCAACTCAACTCAAATTTATTTATATAGCACCACTAAAAACAACGATTGTTGACCAAGGTGCTGTACATTGATCCATAGTATTAACAATAAAATAAAACTAAAAGCATCAAGCAGCATCAGTGTAAATATGATGAAAGGCTGTGGTTTCAATTTCATAAATTAACATTCATCTAATTTATACATCTGTGTGTGTTTAAACAAAAGGGAAATTTAGCAGGACGGGTGTGATTTGCATACATGGCGCCAGTGTTGTTTGCTTCAGCTGCAGTTACTAAATATCTGTTATTTAGTCTCCTTATTTTATAAGAAATTGCTTTAATGGGGGAGACCAGATCACAAAAGTACTGAAAATAAAACAGCATACACTGTTTACTGGGGCGTGTGTCTCCAATTTTCCAATCAAATTTTTCGACTTGTTGCTATTTACTTTTATTGCTACAGTTGCAGTGAGATCTATTTCGTTTTTTTTTTTTTGTGGTAAACCACAATATTCACGATCGCATTTCTTTCCTTTTTTCGTTGTGGTTTCTATTTGATTTCATGGTTTGTGTTCCAGTTTGAGGATTATTCTCGCAGTATCTTGGTTTCCTGGTTGGAAGGTAAAGACTGTATCGCTATCCTGGAAAGGACTTAGAGGTTTCTTTTAGTTTGGACTTTTAGTTCAATTATTTGGACTAGGACAAAAAAAAGAGGGGGGGGGGGTTAATATTTGTGTGTATTCAGCGTTGTCAGAATATTTATTTGATGCATTTATAATATAAGGCGCTAAGCGCGTCATCTAACAGATACAGTTTGATAAATTATTTTTGTATGTGGTCAGTGCTGTCTGTATATTTGAATGGTCTTTATTCACTACCTTGTCCCTGCTCATATGCATAATCATTAGTTTAAGAATGCATTGTGTATTGATGAAAAATACAGGTGCAGCAGGTCGCCATGTCCGCGGACAGTAAGGCCAAGATGGACGTGATAACACACATGGGTCCCTGTCAGTTCAGTTCTATGCCATTTGGGCTAAGGAATGCCAGAGCCAAGTTTCAGCGGCTAATGGAGTCTGGTCTGGTATTAACTTCAAGAAGTGCGCCTTTTTCAGGAGGGAGCTGAAATTCTTTGCCCATATACTCCCAGATAAGGGCGTGTAGGTGGATCCAGAAAAGAATCTGGCAGTGGCGTTGTATCCACCGCCCACTCACTTCAAGACCCTCCAGCGTTTCTTAGACCTGATGGGATGGTAACATTCTGCTGCCTTGACTGCTCCATGAAAAGGAAGGATGTAGGTCTGGTCAGAGGAGTGTCAACAGAGTTTTGATCATCTAAAGAGGGCGCTGGGGGACGCACATATCCTCATGCAACCTGGGACCTCCCTGCCATTGGAAGTCCACACAGATGTCACTGATGTTGGGTTGGGGGCTGTGTTGGTGCATAGAAGAGGTTAGAGGTAAATGGAAAAAAAAAACGCGCTGTCTCTCAAAATGGAATCTATAAATGGCAATAATTATATTTAAAGAAAATGTATACTTCACTACCTGCGACTATACAAAAATGTATCTGAAATTATCAAAGTCCATCTGACTACTCTCATCTGACACTGATAAGCTACATCATGATATTTGTCCAAAAACGTGAATGAAATATTGTGAATGTAGTGTGAAATGTAGTTTAATTTCCTGGTTTACAGCAAAATGATTTAATGTCATTATAACTACAATACTATGATTGAGAACCAATCCAATCCAATAATCTCTGCACATTAATTTCTGTCAATTTATAAATGAAAAGATTAGCATTTGTGTTTTAACTTTCATGTTTTTGTTTGTTGTGGAGATATTTCTAAGGTATGTGTTGAAAGCAGGTCATTCAAAAAATGCCACACATATCTGATCTGCTTGAGTTAAAATTAAACAGGTCTGACTTGTAAACTGTTTAATGATATCTATCACGAGGGTTGTAACAAGTCAGACCTGTTTCATAGATTCAGTGAATAGCAGTGAATACAAAACTAAAGCTAAACAGGAAGTCTAGCTACACTTTTGCCACTATTAGAATGGGAAACATTGAAGTAATAAATAATTGTGGCAGGTTAAGGACAAGAGAAATAATAAACAAAGAGTGTAGTCATCTCAGATAAGAGTACTTTTAAAGTCAAGTGTGTAAAGAAAGGAGTCAGATGTTGGGAGGTCAGATGATCTTTCAGCGCCTCATTGAGGGGCTTTGATTGTCTCACTTTGTTGAAATTTTTGAAGATTTAAGACGTTTTGCCACTTCAGAGGTACACTAGTCTACACAATACAAAGATTCTTTATTAATGATAGACCATATGTCTGTCATGCGATTGGTGCCCTGTACTGAAAACACTTTTACCTTCTTTACACCTTTTTACTAATATAACTGTTAATAACACTATAGGTCATAAATCAAAGAATGAGCCAGAAATGCCTAAAGAAAATGTCTCCGTTGCAGATGTAACCCTCGTTCCCTGATGGAAGGGAACAGAGATGTCGTGACCGACAAATTGTGAACCGCTCCGCGGGGACCTATCTACCTCGAGAAACTAACAAAACGCCAATGAACTTGGAATGCAGGTATTTGTATTATGCTGGCGTTGTCCCACCAGGTGCGTATATAAGCAGCAGGTGCATAATACCAAATCAGCTTTATTATTTGCAGAGAAAGCTGAGCATCATGCCCGGCCTGGTATCAGCAATGTAACAGCAAAATGTGGTGACGAGACGTTACGTCAGGGAACGAGGGTTACATCCATATCCGAGACGTTCCCTTGGGAATCCCTACCAAAACACGGAGCTAAGAACACTGGGTAAGCCATCCCCTAAGAAGGTTAACTGGATGACATAAAAATATGAAACAACCGACAAAATAGAGGCTGCAAGCCGACATACGAGCCGACCCTCGACATTCTCACTGGATTCAAGAGAGAGACCGAGAGGAGACTGGCTCAATACGAACACTATAAAACCTGGTGAACGTATTGGGTGTTGCCCAGCCTGCAGCTCTACAAATGTCTGTTGGCGAGGAACCATGAACCAATGCCCAAGATGATGCCATACTACGTGTAGAGTGAGCATGTAAATTAAATGGGCAAGGAATGTCCTACCCAGTCTCCTGAGGTTGCGTATAAATAGCACGAAGTGTAAAACTCGTGCAATACATACGCCAAATTCAACTTTGGCATGCATATGATACGCAAGTCCTTCCCATTCACTTAAACGGGGCATCTTTTTTTGTCGTTTTATTTATCGGTTTCTCAATTTTTTTCTGTTTTTTAAACCATTTTCGCTTGGGTTTAGGGTTAGATTTTAGATTTGCTTAATGAGGTTATTTAATATACAGGTTTCTCAATGTTTTTGTCCATATTTAAGCCATGGTCACTTGGAGTTAGGGTTAGAGTTGGGGTTTGGGTTAGGATGTCATTTTTATATAACAAAAAGTTGTTCTAACCCTAAAATGGTAAAAAATAGCAAAAAATTGAGAAACCGATAAATAAAACGACAAAAAGATGCACCGTTTAAGTGAATGGGAAGGACTTGCGTATCATATGCACGCCAAAGTGGAATTTGGCGTATGTATTGCACGAGTTTTACACTTCGTGCTATTTATATGCATTTTCAGGAGACTGGGCTGGAATTTTTTGCTTTTGGTATGCAAGAGCTATAGTATCCACAATCCAATGGGACATCCTCTGCTGACAGCTTTCCCTTTCTGTATTAATTCATCTAAGTTGAGATAAGAACATAGTAAAATGTTGAAAAACTATGTTGTTTTCCTTTAAAATGTAAAAGATAATACAAGACAGGATTCAGTAAATTTAAACTCTTTTGCCTCTTTATTACATTTAACAGTCATAACATCATACATGTTAGTGAAATCACAATTGCATGCTATTTTAATACCATTTAGATTTTTTTACACATGAATTCAGGTGAAAGAATGATTTTGTTAGTCCAAGCTCCTTTTTTACATTTCTAGCCCAGCTTGTCATGTATCTCTAGTTTAACTTTGCCCAAATTTGACATAGTTGCTCTCAATTCAACTCTCTGTGCCTTGTAGGTGATTCCAGATGCCTTTCAAATATTTTGTGATAGCTCAGTGGTAGAGCATTGCATTAACAGCTCAAAATGTTATGGGTTTGAAGCCAGGCAACACACACTGATAAATGTATACCTTGTGATGCACTGTAAGTTGCTTTGGATAAAAGTGTCTGCCAAATGCATGAATGTATTTTACGTTTTAGTTAGATTTTACAGTCATAACCTCATAAATTGCATGCTATTTATACCAATTAGATTGTTTTGCATATGAATGAAAAATGAAAAAAAAAAGATTTTGTTACTATTAGGCTAAATGACATATGATCACTTGCCCAAACAATTACAGGTACAACGGTAACGATAGCACCAGAAAGGACAGAACTTGCATCAATATTCACCACAATGCTTGATCTCCACCACTGGGCCACCGTCTGGTATGTCTACAATCTCTAGTTTCATAATAGCTTTGCCCACATTGGACATATCTGCTCTTAATTCAACCATCTGTGCCTTGTAGGTAATTCCAGATACGTTTGCCCTTATACTGGTAAAATGTCTGGGATTTTTCCCATAATACATGTAGTCGTACAGACCTTTATTGCACTCACAGGTTATATCAAACACCCCGACCCCCAAGACATTGACGTATTGAGTGTAGTCAAAGGGAACGGAAAACAGAATAGCCATGCGTTCAGTGCACACTTGATTCTTTATATGGAAGAGGTCATAGGTCAAGACACCTACGGCCCCGCGGGCACTGAACTGAGTTTTAGTGAATGCGCAGATCCCGGTCTTGTTGGAGCTGATTGTGGCCGGATGAGGATCGCAGCAGGACCCACTGAATGTGTAGTCTCTGTGATAAGATGAAAGTTAGTCGATAATGTTTTTACAAAGTAACAGGATTTTTCTCAAATAAAACATTTGCTTATTTTAAGTGTACTTTGAAGCATCAGAATATCTTGGTTTATTCTCAGGGGAAGTTAAATGATTTGAAAGACAATGTATTCCTATGCACATTTTCTCCTTACTGTGGGTTGATGAGGTTGTAGACGTTGCTCATGTTTTTGATCTCTATCGTGCAGTTTCTGATGGTGTCTATTTTTGCTGACACGCTCTCTGCAGTCGCCATGTTGTCACTTTTCCAGAACTGAAAGATCATAAAAGATTAGGAAAAACAAAGATTGTTTATCCAAGCAATGGAGAATATACATTTTGCATTTGTGTGCTTCGGTGTAAGTTTTGCCAAGTCATAAATTCTTCATAAAAGCTGAGCTTTAGTTTATACTCCAAACACCAATGCAACATGCATACACATTTGTATAAAATATTTGAGTAAAGATTATTCAAAATTGGACATGAAATCAGGAGCTGCGAGTCATGCACCTGCAGTGGGGTGGTCTTTATTTTTTAACTTTTAAAAGTTCATGCTCTCACCCCACCAATATGTTCGAATAAATAAAAAAATTGGGCAACATTTTTCAATATTAATTCATATTTAGAGGTTGCTCAAGACCTTTGAAGTTTAACACATTTGCGTATATGTGATACTTTCTGCTAGCATGTATAAATGTTTAATAATATATACTTATAGCAGCAATGGACTTATTTGACCATGCTCCATGCAATTAAAACTCCTGTTTTAGTTGTGATATGTCTTTCAAAGCAAGAAAGCTTCAATGTGAATGAAGCACAATAGACCGTATACACTGAGACAATGGCTGAAGCAACACGAAGCAAGTCCGCTATATGGTTACTCGAATCAGAAGAGACTGAAATAACTGGTACAAAGTTACTCTCCAAGAAGCAAGTTTTATGTGTGTTGTGCGTTTTTAAAGGTGCAGTGTGTAACTTTTAGAAAGATCTCTTGACAGAAATGCAATATCATGTATCTACTGGCTGACCTTCAACGTGATGCCCAGCCGATGCCTGACCAACGACCACCGGCAGAACCCGCTTAACCTCCGCTTAATCTCCTTATCCGTTTCTATGTATATACTGTATATCTCCCAAGGGGTTTTCCTTCCTAGGACTTTTTTTTAATTCCCCGGCTAAAAAGTCTGGGTTTTTTTTCTCCTAGGGGGTTTTTCAACCCGGGGAGGTAGCCTTCTTGGGCTTAACTTAGCATCCTCTTCTTTATTTCACATTAGTAATACGCACGCTCATAATGTTGATTCATAGTCGCAGCAAATTTAGCTGCTTGTGCTATTGTGTATTATGTTGTGTTATCTGTCGATTTTCTATGCTTTCCACTGCTTCTATTAATGTAAAGCTGCATATTATCAGTGCTGTATAAAGACCCTTTATTATTATTATTATTATTACCTTTATTTAACCAGAAAGAAAACTCATTGAGATTAAAAATCTCTTTTCCAAGAGCGTTCTGGCCAAGACAGGCAGCAGCACAAATTAACAAGGTTACAGACATAACAACATGAAACATGTAACATAAAACATAGTACAATAAATAGTAAATTACAAGGTTATAAAATATCCAAAGTTTCATATATACATTATCTAATGCGATAAACAACAGCAAGGATCATTCCAATAATCAATCGAAGCATTTACATCCATTTTGAGTAGCCTCCAAGTCATTTAAAAGTAGTTTAAAAACACCTAAAGAAACTGGCTCCTTAAGATTCAAAACTGTTTGCAGCTGATTCCAAGCACAGGGGGCCGCATACTTAAAAGCCCCTTTTCCCAATTCAGTCCGAACTTGAGGGACAGATAAAACTAGTAAGTCCTCAGAACGAAGACAATATCCTGTACCTTTCTTTTTAATGTAAGATTGAAGGTATGGAGGAAGCAGACCGAGAATAGCTTTATAGATAAAAATGAACCAATGAGTAAGTCTACGTGTAGACAATGCAGACCAACCAACCCTCTCATACAAAGAACAGTGATGAGTAAGTGCTTTAAAATTCGTGATGAACCTAAGAGCTCCATGATAAACAGTATCCAACAATTTCAAACTTGTTATGGACGCATGCATGTATATAATATCGCCATAGTCTAGCACTGACAAGAAGGTGGCAGCAACAAGTCTCCTTTTGGCCTCAAAAGAAAAACACGACTTGTTTCTAAAATAAAAACCCAGTTTCAATTTTAATTTTTTTACCAGCTGCTGAATGTAAGGTTTGAATGAGAGTGAGTCATCAATTATGATACCTAAATACTTATATTGAGATACTAACTCAATTTCGAAGCCCTGAGAAGTAGTGATGGGTTGAAGGTTACGTAACTTTGATTTTGCACTGGAAAACAACATAAGTTTTGTTTTGTCGTCATTCAGGACTAGTTTTAAATCGAACAAGGTACGTTGTACAGTATCAAAAGCAAGTTGTAACTGACAAAGAGCTTGATTAGGAGTTGGTGCAGAGCAGTAAATCACAGTATCATCAGCATAGAAATGGAAATTCGCATTTGAAACATTTTGATCAAGACTGTTGATATATAATATAAATAAAAGTGGTCCCAGCACTGATCCCTGGGGCACACCCTTGGATATACTAAGAGGGCTGGAAATGAAGCCATCTGCCTTTACGCACTGAGATCTACCTGATAAATAATTATTAAACCAGCAAACTGTTTGTTCTGATAACCCACAATTGAGAAGTCTTTCTTTCAATATTGCATGATCCACAGTATCAAAAGCCTTCGATAGATCAATGAAAAGAGCTGCACAATGTTGTCTCTTATCTAAAAAATAAATAAAATCATTTACTACTTTTAGGGCTGCGGTAGTTGTGCTGTGTTTTTTTCGAAAACCTGACTGAAAATTAGACAGAATATTGTTGGCATTTAGAAACTCTTTTAATTGTTCATTCACTAGAGTTTCCATAACCTTTGCAAGGACAGACAACTTTGAGATGGGTCTGTAATTATTTTAATCAGTCGGGTCTCCCCCTTTTAACAGAGGAAGAGCAAATACGGATTTCCATATAAGTGGAATTTCATTTGTAGCCAGAGAAAGATTAAAAAGATATGTCAAAGGTGGTGCAATAAAATCAGATGCCAACTGTAGAAAATAAGGCTCCAAATTATCGGGACCAGCCGATTTTCTAATATCTAAAGATGTAAGAGTTTTATGTACATCCGAAACTAGAAATGGCTTAAAACTGAAAGAATTACTGACCCCAACATGACCAACAGTATGAACTTTAGGGGGATTCTGATGCGAAATATTGAGGGAATCGAATAAAAAACCAGATGCAATAAAATGCTCATTAAAACAGTCAAGCATTTCAGCCTTATCAGATAATTTACGTGAATCTTTAAGAATACATGGTGGCAGCTCGATGCCAGATTTATTTTCAGCCAGTGACTTTATCGTCTTCCAAAATTTTAAAGGGTTGTTTAAATTATTTGATGTTTCAGCTAGGAAGTGAACTGCTTTGGACTTCCTAATAGCCAATGTGCACAAATTGCGCAGTCTCCTGAAGAGCAGCCAATCAGAGTCCAGACCCGTTTTCCTGGCTTTTGCCCATGCCTTATTACGCTCATGCAGGGAGTTGGCTAGATCTGCTGTGAACCATGCATTATTTCGTCCTTTTACTCTGTACTTTCTAAAGGGAGCATGCTTGTCAACAATTTCCTTAAAACCGTCATAAAAGAATTTCCATGCATTTTCAACATCAGCAAAAAGATACATTTTGTCCCAATCAAAATAAAACAGGTCATACATAAACCCTTGTTCCGTGAAATATTTCATGTCACGCTTAATAATGATGCGTGGCTTGGTTTTGGGAATTTTTGTGTTTCTGACTGTGGCAACAACACAGTGATCACTAATATCGTTTGCAAAAATGGAAGTTGCTGAATATTTATAAGGAACATTGGTTAGGATAAGATCAATTAAAGATGATTTATCTGGATGTTTCAAATTAGGTCTAGTGGGACTATCAACAAGCTGAAAGAGATTTAGCGAATCACAGTGAGCTTTAAGATCATCAGATACTGGATGTAACCAGTTCCAATTTAGATCTCCAATAATTACAATTTCATTCGAATTCAGACCTGCTATAAGCTGCATTAACGAAGGCAGAGCATCCTTATCGGCTGAAGGTGTCCTACAGCAACCAACTACCGTAAAGTGAAGAGTCTTAGAGACCTCAAGATCAAGTGCTAAAAATTCAAATTGCTTAATTACTGAATGAGAGAGAAGCACATTTACACAAAACTTATTTTTGACATATACTGCAACACCCCCACCCCTTCTGGGGCGATCAGTCCTATATACATTGTAACCATCAATAACAATATCCTTATTTAGAACAGTTTTGCTTAACCAAGTTTCTGATAGAACAATTACATCAGCATCAGTTGAATGTGCCCAAATACGAATCATATCCATTTTAGCTATCAAACTACGAACATTCAAGTGAATAAAACCAAGACCAGCCCTAGATTTAAAATCAGCAGGAGTATTAAAACTTACAACAGAGTCTGGGCCTGGATTGGGTTGCACATTTCCTGAAATCAACAGCAGCAAAACAATTAAACACCTCAACTTACGTGATTTAAATGAGTTATAAGAGGATTCATTCTTAGAACTTATTGATAGTACAAAGCTACGAAGGCAGCTTTCAGTAATAGTAAAATTGTCTTGTAAGGCCATGACACTGATCAGATGGACCAGGTTTGCAGCATCAGGAGAGAAGAACAGAGGCAGGGGCATTGCTTTAGTGTGCAACGCACAAACAAATGCGCACGTCCCCAAATGTGGTTTGACTGAATTTAAAATACCTGCACGGGAGTAATTGGTCCTGTGAAGGCTTCCACACAATCCGCTTAGGGATAGTAAACACATTACAAAAAAAGGCAGCGCCATTGCACGATCCATTTTGAACAGATGCCTTGGTAATCCAGTCCAGATTTTCCGACCTCCTGAACCCGATGACGTTACGTCGCGTCACATGTAAACAGGAAAACAACCCAGTGAAGCAGTGCTGTGAAAGAAGTGATCGAAATCAGAGCCAGCCGGGTTTTAAAACATCAAAGACACAATTTCGAACTCCAATCACAAAGGCAAGAAAAAAGCACTTCCCTTGCTCATGAGAAGTTTGGACTCATAAGACTCAAAACGGCGAGTCGGCGATTTGGGTCCGTTGAATGGGATCCAAGTTCCGGATAGACAGAGCAGTCCAGGTCATCCAAATCGGCAAGAAGTAAGTTACACTTCAGTTTGGTCCAAGCTAGATGAGTAATTGGCTGTTTCCTTTATAGACCGTTATTATAAATAAGCGATGAATACGAAAAACAGCCAGTGTAGGATACCCAACACGACAATGTCTATAAACCACCTGCAACAATCGCCCGCCAGATCAAAACAGTAACCTAAATTACTCGATGCAAGTGCAATGTTTCAGCGACAGCACCATCAAAAGACAATGACATTAATAATATAAATGACCGTCACATAGACAAACAAAAGTTTTGAACGAGTAGAGACAAACTTTAATCTCACTGCTAGATGGCGATTAAATCTACACACTCTGCACCTTTAAATGGTACAGTTTTTGCAAAATATGTGATTTTGGAAATATTCAAAGGCTTTGAGCAACCTTTAGATATTGTAGGAACAATTCAAAAATTAGCATGGCATGTTTTTATTGATATCCTACCACATTTAGGGGGTTAGGGTGTTGAACATTTTAAAAAATGACCCATTATAAGGACCACACAGACTAAAGCAATGAGACTTTTCACTGTCACTACAACTCACAATTAAAGGTTTATGTAAGTGAAAGCCTTGATCTTAAGATGAACATGAACAAAGATAAACTTGCAAACATAAAGTGTAACAGAACACAGATTGGTTAAGAAGTACCTGGCAGTCAGTGGCTAGTAAAAGAAATTTAATTGCACTTCAAGTTTGTAAGCACAGGTGTATCCTCTCCACTTCACTGAAACAAAAAATAATAGAAATATTTGTTGGAGAGTTTGAGGGAAGTCGTATAAAACGTTCTTAAGTTAGCCAAAACTAGTCGACCGGGTAGTTAGCCAAGCTAGTGCCCAACCCACCCCCCACCAAACCACGACCCCCCGACAGGATGATGCTATATTACTTCTCTCCGACATTTGCAGGTCAAAGAATATCTCGATATAAAGATCCAAAGATCTTGTGTTTCAATGTCAAGGATATTTACTTGGCAGGACTGGTCTTTCCAAGTCACTTCCATCAAAGGCTAGACGAGGCTCCTCTTTAGCATCGGAGAACATGGAAATGGAACAGGTTAGCAAGTGCACGTCATTGCATCATTACGTCAGTAAAAATGTGTGCTTTCGGCGCTGCGGGCATAGGATTATGGGTGATTTGAGAGCGCGAAGAGGGCGAAGGATACACATATGAGCCATTTCTCGATGTCAAGGAAGGATCCTCAGAAACCAGAATTTTGAGGATGCTACGTCATCGACGTCCATCGAAGGACTATTCCAATGTCGAGGATCCTCAGAATGTCAGCCAAGGACTTCGTTTGAGAAATATCCTATATACAGGAAAGGATGCATATGTGTATCCTTCGTGCTCTTTGCACACTGAAATCACCGACAATCCTATGAGTGCAGCACCAAAAGTATACCTTTTATTGACGCAACTGTCACAGGGTGACGAAGAAAAACTAAACAAAAACTAAGGCGGAACCATTTTTATGAAGGCAGTTTTCCACCGGACCATTTTTAGTAAAACACCTAGCCAGTTCCAGCTGCTCCGATGAAGATTTTGATGATGAGACGAGCGTCAGGTGTGCGGGGAGAGAGTAACAAGCACACAGGTGGAAGAGGGCTTATAAAAGCAACCCATTGAAAAGAACACGAGGGAAGAGCAGTGAGTTTTGAAAGACACTGAAGCGGCTAGCGTGGAAGGAGAGAGAGAAGGGAGAGAGAGAGAGAGAGCACAGAAAGGGCGGACGTGTGGCAGAAAGACGTGTGGCTGGAGAGAGGAAGAGTAGTCGCTGCTACAACAAAGGATTTATGAGAGACGAAGAACGGATGTGGACATACGCATTGGGAATGAGCTAAGTGCCACGGTTATCGTATATATTGTTCCTCCAAGCTTGGGTTTCCCTTGTAGATGTGAAGATTGGATGCTTGTGGATATGAAGCTAAATCCTGTGCATGTTTGAACACTTCATATCTGTATGTTGGCAGCAACCCTTTCCATTTGTTGTGTTTGAACTTTTATCTCCCCCTAAAGCTAGAAGTGCTGTTCCCTACAGTTTTGTGTGCTTGTCCCCTCTCTCCCCCAAGCTGTTGTGGGTCACTTGTTTGCCAGATCGAGACAGCCTGCGGCTGCCTGCATCTCTCCAACAGAGATTGTGAAGGTTTAACTCTTTGCTGTTCTGTTTCCTTGATCCAGTTATGTCTAGGGCCGACCATCTTCTGTGTTGTGTGTGAGTGGAAAAGAGAGGAAGACGGAGCCCCACCTTGTGTGTACAGCACCGCTCGTGCTGACTAGCTGCCCGTGAGTCGCTCTGTCATTCAGGAGAAAGAATCCGGTCTGGGCTACAAACAAAAAGCCTTAAGTCACTGTGAGTACTGGGATTTCAGTGTGTGTGCTGTGTGGATAACTACACGTGTGGACTGCTGTGGATTGGTTCAACTATTATTGGAGTGTGTGGAGCACCTGCCCTGCCGATGTCCATGCCCCTGGCTGTGAGTACTGTTGAAGTGGCAAAGTGAAGCATCGTCTTGACTAGTATTGGATTATATATATATATTTATACAACAGTTCTTTCTGGTTTTCGAATCTGATTGGCTAAGAGCTATACGATATTGTACTGATAACGGCACTGTAACCGCTTCACCTTTCGTATTATTCCGCCACCTAGTGAATGGAGGTCCTAAGCAGGCTCATCTCTGAATGGAAAAACACAAACGCGCTGTGTGAATCACTCTCCGTGTGTGTGTGTCTCATTAGTTTACTAGCTCATAAATCAGTCTGTGAATCCCTAATCAGAAGTATTATTCCGTCAAAGATCAGCGCTCTTGGATGTTTCGTTAAAGTTAATGGGAGAAATGTCTTGTCACATCGTGTGGACGATTAACACTTGGAAAGAGGAATATAAACACTCGTTTTTTTCTGGAGCTATATCTTTTATCAGAACGCGAAAACACCGTGGAACTGCAGGTAAGCCCCGCAGCTTTTAAATGTGGACATTGATCATTTACTTTATCGTGACGTGACTATTAAAACATGTTATGAGATATCGCCACTGGTATATTTATAAGCAGCATGCAAAAACATCTCTCTGACACTTATAAAAAACCGTTTTGTATAGTACTGACAAGAACAAAGTTTAATAATAATAATCGAGTGCTCGTATCGGGTTAAGAATAAATGAGAAAGCAATAGTAACGTTTCACAAGTATAGTTTTATTAACTTTTACCTCGCGCCAAAACAATAACAACACAAAAGACACTAAATATGAATTAAAAACAAGTACAAGTTTGATCATGACACCAAATACTGCTGATTTGATCTCATTTTGACGATCATAAACAAACAAGGCCAACAGGAGAGCCAGGGTATCCCTTTCAGAAATGTAGCCCAGAGAGGGCGGTGGTCAGCGGGGCGAGTGAACACTGATGTCCGCTCATGCTTTGGTTCTCATTTGTACCGAATCTCACTAAGCAAACGTTCAAACAGGCGCTATCTTTACTAATCGACTGCAGATTTAAATATAATACAGATACATTCTCGACTGAACTAATCTTAAAACTACACTTTGTGACCAAGAAACGGTAATATAAAGAAACTGCTTTTCTGTCCATTGAGTTGTTATGAGCTTCAAAGCAGCCGAAAGTTTTACCTGTCATTCTGGCCGCCCTCAAATCCGTGGTGGAAGAAGTAGTTCTCAAACAAAGAGGCTTTTAAAATAACTCCGTTGTTGTTTTCTAGTTTTCGTTTTTCAAACGTGTGCCGTCGAACTGTTGTATAAAAGCAATATCGCTCTCGGAGTCGTGTGATATAGCTCTATATCATCACGGCTGTGATTGCCTCCGGCACTCGGCCTGCGGCCTCGTGCCTCTGGCCTAATCACAGCCGTGATGATATAGAGCTATATCACACTCCTACTCGAGCGATATTGCTTAAATATATATATATATATATATATAGTAGGACTGGACGAGACTGGGTCGCAAGTCTCCCTACTCACCTTTGCCTACCTGGAAAGGAAAACCCCTTGGAACACTTACCACTGCCTGTCTGGAAAGAAAAGCCCCTACTAAATACTCACCACTGCCGCAGGCAGAAGAAAGTCCCCTTCCTATAAGCTACTGCCATTTATTCATCGTGCCTGGTCTGGAGGAGAGAGGCCGGGAGGAGGACTTTTAGATGCAAGAAACTATTTTAACTAATTTAAAGTCTGTCTGTCCTTTTGGGCCTCTGGGAACTCTTCGGATAAAGTGGTCCAGGATAAAGGGGCGGGGTCCAAGGCTCCGGTGGCCCACCCCGACCTGTGACGCAATGACGCAATGATGTGCACTTGCTAGCCTTTTCCATTTATGTGTTCTCTGAATGCTTTGGAGGAGCCTCGCCTAGCCTCTGAAAGAAGTGACTTGTAAGGACTAGTCCTGCCAAGGAACTATCCTTGACATTGAGAAACGGCCATGCATCCTATCCTGTATATGGGATATTTCTCGAATGAAGGACTCTCTCACACACACACAGAGAGAGAGAAAGAGAGAGAGAGAGAGAGAGAGAGAGAGAGAGAGAGAGAGAGAGAGAGAGAGAGACAGAGAGAAGAGAGATCGTTTCCATAAGCAGGTGAGAAATTGTTCTGCTAGTAAAGTCAAAATTGTTATTATTTCTTGTGTAGCTTCAGTTACTGGATTAGCCTACAGCAAACATATTTTGCCTATTTTTGGATAAGAGAAGATAAAGTGTGAATGTCAAAATGTGTAATACAGAGAACACTATTTGTGTCCCTGTCTGTTTATGAAGTGCTAAAATGTCATTAACCACGCCCCATTTGTCGGATGATGTCGGAAAAGAGAACACAAATAAAAAATGTTGATTTAAAATCACATCATAAAAAAGATGTGCATGTGCACTTGAGCAGTGTGTTATTTCTGTAAAATGTAATTACGCGCAAACTAAATCTGCAGTCTAAACAAATGTATAAATCAAGTATCAAACGTAAACAAAAAGATTGGCAGCATTTTCAAAAAAAAGTGTATATTTTATATTGATGATCTGAGAACGCACAAATGACACAGCAAATGTCTTCCTAAATAATCAACACACAGTGCTTTGTCCAATGTTTTACATAAGAATAAACAATTACCTAATCACCCTTATTTTCACATTTAACATTAATTGAAATTTATTTAAACATCTTTAATTTCTAAATGTACTATTGTGAATTATTTTAATTTACTAATTTAAATAAAAACATATTTCTATAAACATTTATGTCTCTAACCTATAAACTGTGCTGATTATTATAAAGGTTTAAGTATAAAGCTTTGTTCACTTACCTTCATCAACACCCTTCTGTCCCAGACTCAGCTGTATCTGAAGTTGTTACTTTCAGTTCATATTTATACCCTATGAGGACGTTTCCCATCTCTTCCAGAATCCCCATGAAAATCCCTGGCACCACGTGATTAAAAATAAAAGCACCGATGTTTTCATCCCTGCAGCTGTTTAGTGTCAAACATCCGACTGATGGTTTGTGTTTCTCTGAGGTTTTATGATGTCTGATAAATGTGTTGTACTGTTATTTTGTTAAGTATTTTATCTATACATGATCTTTGTGGTCTTGTTGTTAAACACTGTAAGTGTTGTTGGGACGGCAAGGTTCTTCAAGCATCACAATATACATCATATAAAAATGACTGCACAGGCCTTAGCTAACAAAAAACCCCAGATCTGTTATATTATATATGTTTGTTCTTTCTTCATATGACCTCTGTATTTTCATAATGTGTATATTAAGGAAATGCTTATCCTGGTATGCAATATTATAAAATGCATAAAACACTTGCATCACATCTTGCTTTTTAATGGTTTAAAACAATACAAACTTATTGTACCAAGAACGGATTTTCTGCCATTATTTACTCTCACCTTCATGTCAATGCTGTATCTTCTTCAGGTCTGTGCTCTCCATGAATACTCCAAATTCTGTGTCGTGTTTTGTTTGTTTTGTTAGATATAGATTTTAACACTTTTCCCTAGTATAATACACAGTTTTTTGTTATAAAATTTTAAAGTTTTTAATAGTTAATTAATTTATGGCTGTGTGACCTATTGCAGAATAAACTAGTGATGCATTTGATGAATTTGAAACCATCGGCATATCGGCAATAGCACGAGAAAGGACGATACCGATTGTTTATTAATTAACTGCATAAAGAAATACATTATATGTAAAAAAAAAAAGAGTTAATATTGTTAATAAAAGAAATGCTGAATAGCAAAAAAACACCTTTGAAGGTTGTCATGCTGTCTTATTATATTTGTTTTAGCTTAATTTGTGCCTCTCTTATTATGTTGGTAAGTTGAATGTTAATTAGATCCAATCCATGTTCAGTAAAAATAATTTGATGCAGAAATAAACTAGCTAATAGACCAACTGTATAGTATTGTATACAAGTGTTTAATATCGGTATCGGCATCGGTATCAGCCAGAAGTTGTCTGTTTAAATCGGTATCCGTATCGGCCCAAAAAATCCTATCGGTGCATCCCTAGAATAAACTTGTAATTTCTACAGTTACTTACCACAAAATGCCCAGTAAAATACCATAATTTTCTTTTCCAGTTCATTACTGTAACATGCATTGCATTATGTGTATTAACATTTAATTTACAGTGATTTACTGTATGTTTTGAATTTGCGGTAGACTGCTGTAAAACAACAGCAGTAGTGCTACTGTAGTTGAATAAAACAGTATTATAAAAGCATATAAAATGGAAAAATAAAATATATCTATGACATGAAATACATTTTATTTGTTATGCTTTTAGCAGTGAAGCAAATTTCCAAATGTGAATTGTTTTTCAGCAGTGTAAATAATTTATTGAGAATTGTAGATATAAACAAGAAAGTGATTATGGATAAATGCTTGACCGTCAGATTTAAATTTGACCTCAAGACTTCAAAACACTAGTGACGCCAAGATTTCGCTCCTCTGAGTGTCGGGAGAGTGACAGAAGAGGCTACTTGGTGAGTGTAGCGAGTAACTTTTATTAAGTGACTCTGTGGCACTGTGATAGTGTTACGGACCTTTGACACGGGTGACCTGGGTTCGATTCCTCTTTAAGGGAATATTTTTTTTAAAACTAGGTTACAGTGAGGGTATTATACTGTAAAATGGAACTGCGGTAAAGGCATCATAATGTAAAAAACATGTACAGTTACAGTATGGTACTGTAATGGCGCAGTTACAGTAACTCACTGGCAACGAGTTACTGCATACAAGAAAAAGTCTAACAGTGTAATGTTGTACTTGTAATATACATGTTTACAGTGTTAATTCAATAAATGCAGTTGTTAAATTGTTAGATTGTGTTTGCGACTGATTTTTCATCAGTTCCATTGAAATCCGATTCAGTGGTCTTGGTCCAGACTTGAGGTTTAAATTTTAAAATGTAGTTTGTAGGAAAAGAACGGGTGTGCTTGTGTAACACTCTAGTATAATGTTTTGCAAAAAGAATCGAAAAAATCTAATAGTCATGTCATGTATTTTCATACAAGGTTATATATTTATCTCAAAAGAAGATATGCACTTTAAACCACTTCCCGCTATGTAACTAATAATGTAAAAGATAATTTATACAATACAGGAGTCAATTTCAATTGTTTTACCTCTTTATTAGATTTTACAGTCAGACATGCATACTTTTTATACCATCTTAATTTTCTGACATGAATTCATGAAAATAGTTTTTCACAAACTACATTTTCATCTCAGCTTGTCATGGATCTCTACTTTAATAATAGCTTTGCCCACATTTGACATAATAGTTTTTCACTGTAGTTTTTCACCAGGTTTGCACACACTGCAGGAGGGATTTTGGCCCACTCCTCCACACAGATCTTCTCTAGATCAGTCAGGTTTCTGGCCTGGCACTGAGAAACACAGAGTTTGAGTTCCCTCCAAAGATTCTCTATTGGGTTTAGAGACTGGCTAGGCCACGCCAGAACCTTGATATGCTTCTTACAGAGACACTCCTTGGTTATCCTGGCTGTGTGCTTCGGGTCAATATCATGTTGGAAAACCCAGCCTCAACCCATCTTCAATGCTCTAGGGAAGGAGGTTGTTCCCCAAAATTTTGCAATACATGGCCCGGTCATCCTCTCCGTAATACAGTGCAGTTGCCCTGTCCCATTTGCAGAAAAACACCCCCAAAGCATGATGCTACCACCCCCATGCTTCACAGTAGGGATGGTGTTCTTGGGATGGTACTCATCATTCTTCTTCCTCCAAACACGTTTAGTGGAATTATGACCAAAAAGTTCTATTTTGGTCTCATCTGACCACATGACTTTCTCCCATGACTCCTCTGGATCATCCAAATGGTCATTGGCAAACTTAAGACGGGCCTGGACATGTGCTGGTTTAAGCAGGGGAACCTTCCGTGCCATGCATGATTTCAAACCATGACGTCTTCGTGTATTACCAACAGTAATCTTGGAAACGGTGGTCCAAGCTCTTTCCAGGTCATTGACCAGCTCCTCCCGTGTAGTTCTGGGCTGATTTCTCGCCTTTCTTAGGATCATTGAGACCCCACGAGGTGAGATCTTTCATGGAGCCCCAGTCCGAGGGAGATTGACAGTCATGTTTAGCTTCTTCCATTTTCTAATGATTGCTCCAACGGTGGACCTTTTTTCGGCACGCTGCTTGGCAATTTCCCCGCAGCCCTTTTCAGCCTTGTGGAGGTGTACAATTTTGTCTGTAGTGTCTTTGGACAGCTCTTTGGTCTTGGCCATGTTAGTAGTTGGATTCTTACTGATTGTATAGGGTGGACAGGTGTCTTTATGCAGCCAACAACCTCAACTAATTTAGGATAATAAATGGAGTGGGGGTGGACATTTTAAAGGCAGACTAACAGGTCAGAATTCTAGCTGATAGACAGGTGTTCAAATGCTTATTTGAAGCTGTATCATACAAATAAATAGTTAAAAAATCATACATTGTGATTTTTTTTAGATTACGTCTCTCACAGTGGACATGCACCTACATTGACAATTTCAGATCTGTTCCATGATTTCCAATTGGGAGAACTTGCAAAATAGCAGGGTGTTCAAATACTTAAAGAGTTTCGTTGCAAAACGAGATAAATCCATTTTTTAACATTTTTGTCAAAACATGTTTATTAGTATGTTATCATGTTATTATTTTGTTTTATGGTGCTACTTAGCTGAATTTTTTTAAGTTATGAAGGTTTAAATCAAAACAAACCAGCTGCAGTTGAATTGAAATTAATTGGAATGCACAACCAAAAAACGAGATTTTTGAACAATTAAAAAACGGTGGTTATTTCGTTTTGCAACGAAACTCTTCACTTATTTTCCTCACTGTATGCATGCATATACCTACTTGCATCCATACACACATAACCAAAATAAAACTGTGTAGCAGCACACCAAGGAAAAGAAAAAAAACAACAAAAAAAGAAAAAAAAACAATATCAATACTTTTTACAAGTTTACAAAAAAAACATTTACTATTATCGTAATTTTTCTTTTCTTTTTTATTTCTCCTTCCTTCCTCCTACCCTTTAACAAAAAATGTCCGAAAAGGAGTAGGATGAAGCCGAAGCTTTTATGTTTCCCACCCCTCCTTCCCTTTAGTCTTTTCTTTATCCTTTTTACAACAGAATAACCAATATACTCAATAATTCATCTAATTGTACACATTCCAAACCCTTTCATTTATTTATTTACATTTTAATTAAGTCATCAATTTCGGAAGAGAACCCAAATAAAAAATGAGATTTGATGCAGCAAATAAAAATTTCATAAAAAGAAGAGGTGTATGCACACTTGAGTTCTGGAAAATGTAATAAATAGCAAAAAAAATCTGCATGCTAAAAACAGTACAATTGCATTTCAATTAGGTGATCTGGAAAAGCCCAAATAACACAGCACAACTGTCTTGATAAAATAAATAAGAGGCAGTGAGTTTTGTCCCTTACAATGCAATTATTGAAAGTCATGGTTTACATAAGAATATACAATTAACAAATCACATTTATTTTTACATTTATCATTAATTGACATTTATTTAAACATTTTGAATTTATAAATGTATTATACATATTATTTAAATAAAAACATATTTCGATAAACATTTATATTAATGTGTCTCTGTATTCTATAAACTGTGATGATTATTATAAAAGTTTTAGTATAAAGCTTAATTTAATTATTACCTTTATCAAAACCCTTCTGTCCCAGCTGTAACCGAAGGAGCGAAAGACGTGAACGAATAGTAGCCTATGTCCGAATCCTCATATAAAGAGTTGGCGAGAAATCCCAGGATGCCCTACTGTGTCTGCCCTGAAACATTGATAGATGGATACATTCTCTTTTCATGCTTTCCCAGTAATTGTTATATCGACCGGAGACCAGCAACATGTAGGGTGACCATCTCCAATCAGACAAAATGTGGGACAAGTAGCATGATAAAGTGAGACAACTTAAGCTTAAACTTAAAACAAACTGTAAACTTATTTCTGAAATCTGATTGGTTGATTGCAGGGTCAACATAATGTTGCCCTGAGGACATCAACAACTTGGCAAAATCAGGAGAGCCACACTACCACCAAGCCAACCATGCTGTTCTTTGGGGAGCATGGGTGGCGTGGTGTCTTAATCTTTTGGTCAGTAAGTGTTAAGGGGAGCCTATTTAAGGAATGAGTGGGTGATCTGGCGCATTTCCAATAATCAAATTAATCCGTTGGAGAAAAGTGATGCACTTAAGGAGGATAGCGGTTTGATCGTCAGTCAATCCTGAAAGCTTAAAGTTTTAATTACTTTGGTTTTATTTACATGCGGTAGGCTAATTTCCAGTCTGTAGTGATGCCAAAGTAAAGCTTTCTTGAACCACTAAAGCTTTTAGCATAATTGTATTGGGAAAAGATTCATTATTCAAAGCTTTTAAAAACGAGGACCTCTGTGGCTGAAAGTGGGTAAGCGCCGCTGTGCTCCAAAATTTTTTAGGCTCTGTATCATAATGTGTGCTATATTGCTTATAGTGTGTACTACATTGCTGTTATGTATGGAAGCTGGTTTCCGCCATTTTGTAAAAAAAATAATGAAATTAAATTCTGACTTTGTATCTCAAAATTATGGAAGCCTGTTTCCACCATGTTGTAAAAAATAATAAAATAAAATTCTGACTTGTTATCTCAAAATTATGGAAGCCTGTTTCCAACATGTTGTAAAAGATAATACAATAAAATTGACTTTATATCTCAGAATTCTGACTTTGCATCTCAGAATTGTGACTTTATATCTCAAAATTCTGAGATATAAAGTCAGAATTCTGAGATATAAAGTCAGAATTCTGACTTTACATCTCAGAATTCTGAGATACAAAGTCAGAATTTTATTTGATTGTTTTTTACAACATGGCGGAAACGGGCTTCCATAGTTATGCAATGATCTGCTGTCAATAAAAATGCATACAGAAAAACGCATTTTATAAACTCTTGGATGTTTTGAAGTGACACAATAGAGATATAGGCTAGTTTTGTCATAATGTGACAGTCTTTTCCTGAGATGAACAGCAGATGTCGCTGTGTGTCTGTTGTAGTTTAAATGCAGCAGCTCATCATCCTCTAGGGCAGGAGTTGGCAAATTTTTCTTACTCAAGGGCCACATCAGGTTTTTAAATCAATGTATACTAGAACGACAAATGTAGCTTTAATTATTCTGTTACTACTGTAGGGTACTATTCTGTACTATAGACATTCATCTTCACTCCACTTTTATGAACACTTCACTTAAGAATTTTTTTTACAGTTAATACAAAACTTTTTTGTAATCTCTGTATTAAATAAAAATAATATATTCTACACTGTTAATATTTTAATCCTAAAATAGTAAGACTAAAAATAGTGAGTAAAAATCATTTTCGCACTTTATTATATCTTTTTTAATAAAATATAGAATTAATAGGATTCCTACATGCTAAATAACAACATGAATAACATATGACTTCATTATCTTTTTCAGAACCTTACGACAATGTTTATAATTAATATAGCAACATTATTAGGTTTTATTTTACAGATGAATATATATTTACATAGCACAAAATCTGACTGTCCTGCAGCACCAGAGGCCATGTTGTATTTACATTTGCCTATACAGCTCTGTAGCATTTTATATAAAACAAATAATGTTTTTACATTAAACATGCATTTTTTTATTATTTAAGAGGGTGTCCCAAATTAGTTGAATGCTACTGTCCAATTTTCTATCATGTTCAGGTAAATTGGGACAGACCAAAAGAAAAAAACAGAACAAAGAATATTACACATAATTGCAAAAAATTGAGTGATACAAGTAATACAAGTTCAAATTGTGGTTTAAAATACATTGTATATACCTTAACTATTTTTAGAAATTTAAACTATAGTACCGAGCACCTAAGGGTGACATTGGAGTAAAAAAAATCAAAAGTTTAGTTTCATGTGCTCATGCGAAATCTTCATGTGCAGAATTTTTTTAAAAGTTTAGTTTCACATGCTCACGTATTTTCGGGTGCGCATGTGGACTAAACTTTATTTAATTTTTGTTCCATGTCTCCTTAGGGGCTTTGTACATGTGTGACCTATTGCAGAATAAATGTCTCAACTGAGTTTACTGTACCTGTAATGTTGTACTTGTATATAAATGTTTACAGAATTTATTTAATAAATGCAGTTGTAAAAATTGTCAGATTGTGTTTGTGACTGATTTCCCCCCAGTTCCACCAAAATCCGCTTTAGTGATCTTGGGCAGACTTGAGGTTTACATTTTATTTTCTATATTTATCTTGAAAAAATGTAATCTGAGATATGGACTTTAAATCACTTCCCACTATGTAACTAATAATGTAAAATATCCTTTATACCATACAGGATTTAGTTAATTTCAACTATTTTGTCTCTATTTTACAGTCACAACTGCATACTTTTTATCTCAGCCTGTCGTGGATCTCTAGTTTAATAATAGCTTTGCCCACATTTGACATAGTTGCTTCTAATTTAACTCTCTGTGCATTGTAGGTGATTCCAGACACTTTTGCCCTCCCACGGATAAAACTGTTGTCGCTTTCGTAATACATTTTTTCGTACAAGGCTTCATTGCAGTCACGATCTGTCCTGATCACCCCAATCCCAAAGATGTTATCGAAGAAGCCGTTGAAGGGAACAGAGAACAGAATAGCCATGCGATCAGTGCACTCCTGGTTCTCCATGTGGAAGAGGTCATAGGTCAAGACACCTACGACCCCAAAGGCAGTGAAGGCAATCTTTGTGAACGCACAGACCCCAGTGTTTTTGGAGCTGATTGTGGGCTGAGGAGGATGCCAGCAGGACCCACTGCATGTGTAGACCCTGAGAGAAGTTTAGAGTTAGTCGATAATGTTTTAATATCGTAACAGTGAAAAGGTTTTCATTAAGTTAACAGGATTTTTCTTGAACACATTTGCTTATTTTAAGTGTACTTGGAAGCATCAGAATTGTTTGGTTTATTATCAGTAGAAGTTCAAATAATTTGAAAGACAAAACAAATGACAATGTATCCCTAAATGCAAAGGGCGTTGCCTAAATGCATCATGTTCTCCTAACTTTGGGTTGTTGAGGCAGTAGACGTCGCTCATGTTGTTGATCTCTATTGTGCAGCTCCTGATGCGGTCTATATTTGCGGACACTCTCTCTACAGTCTGCATGTTGTCACTTTTTTAGAAAGGATCATAAAAGATTGGAAAAAAACAAAGATTATTTATA
Source organism: Misgurnus anguillicaudatus (assembly GCF_027580225.2). Classification (NCBI taxonomy): domain Eukaryota; kingdom Metazoa; phylum Chordata; class Actinopteri; order Cypriniformes; family Cobitidae; genus Misgurnus; species Misgurnus anguillicaudatus. The sequence continues at coordinate 258,866 of NW_027395277.1, read as the reverse complement.
CAAGACTGGACAAATGCCTTTGCGAATATGAATTTTGCATTTGTGTGCTGCGTGTAATTTTTGCCGAACCATAAATTCTTCTCAAAGCTCCAAACACATCAATGCAACATGCACACAAATATTTTCATGCATATTTAATAAATAATGAATTGGGTATTGCATATGTAGATCCTTAGTAAATGAATACACTAGATAAAAATTAAACTTGAGATTTACAAAAAAGATTTATATAGTGGCACGTACCGCAGTATAGTGGGTCTACTGGGCGACGCCCCTGTATGACAGAGTCAGGAATGAATGAAAATATAAAAAATATAGCTATCACATACAACATTAAAAAAGACATTTATTTTTAAATGAAAAAAATGCTTGATCTGTCGCATTTGTCGTACATCTATTTAAAATTTCATATATGAACGTGAAAAAAACATATGAATGGCCCTTTATTAGAATGGCCCTACAATGGAAACAATGGAAAATAAAATGAAATCATTTTAGTGTATGAATCATTATAGTCAAGAAATGGCTGCCCACCCAAAAATCCTGACTGTCCCCCAGTCCAGTAAGCATAATACTGTGCCTGCATGAGATTACGTTGGGTTTTCATGTCTGTACATTATATAATATTTTCTCTGATAGTTTGGGCAAATCTGTTGCTCTACAGTAAGTTTATGATCATTTCATCAATTCAACATATATTAAGCGCAGAAAAGAGACATTCTTTTATAGAATATTTAAATACGGTTAGTTAATTTTTTCTATACATTATCCAATATTATTTTAAATTAGAATTTTTATGTCCAAATCATAGTATGTTAATATAAATGTCATTAAGTTCTGTTTAAATGTATGAAACAAAAAAATTCAGAGTTTGTAGATTAAACTCAGGCATCCAAATAACATTTATTTCTACTGCTGGTAGATTTATTATTTAAATTGATTAATCATTAATATTCCTTTAAATAGTAACATATTTGTATAAATATTCATGCATTAATGTGTCTCTGTATTCTATCAGTGTCTATTGCGATGACTATGAAAGGCATAAAGTCAAATGTACTCACCTTCATCAAAACTCCTCTCATCTGTCAAAGAGTAACTGAACACTGTAAACACACTGATACATAGTTGTGCAATGATCGTCTGTGATTTGTCAACTGTTACTCCTCCCACATAAAAAATACTCTAGTAGCCTAAACTATAGTTTATTACAGTAAATACTACACTTTGGTAATGCAGCTATATTACTGTAGTCGATATAACAATATTAAATCAATAAACCCCAAGAAGCACCGGGTTACAGTGCATTAGGAGAAGCAGAGTGCCTAAAACCCAATTAGTTGTTATATAATACACTGTAACATCACTGCTTCGCGGGGCTTATTGATTTATTTTATTCTATTTTATTTAACCAGATAAACTCTTTGAGATTTAAAAAAGGTCCTAATATAGACCCTTGGAGAACACCTTTAAAAATCTCCAAAGAACCAGATCATTTACTTTCTATTTGAACACATTGAGTTCTTCCACTTAAATATTTTTTGAATCTTTTGAATTCATGAAATAACGTAATTTGATAGACCAATACTCTTTAGTCTGCATAGCAATATTTCATGATTCACTGTGTAGAAAGCTTTAGATAAATCAATCAAGAGAGAAGCACAAAAATCACCTTTATTAATCAATCACAATATCATTTAAAACCTGATTAGAAGACAGCAGATTGTTTACATTCAAGTAGTGTGTCAACTGATCACAAATAAGACTTTCTAGGATCTTTGATAAGACACAAGCTTTTAAATTGGTCTATAGTTGTTAAACTCTGCAGGACCCCCCCCCCCCCCTCTTTAACAGGGGAACAACCAATGCTCTCACAAGAATTCATACATATTTTATGAGTTGGCTATCGTGTTAATTCATACGACCACATTCATACGTTTTGGTACATTTTGCCTAGATTGTTGTTTTTTATTGAGAATCGTACAATTTTGCACATTTAACTTCGTATGAATTCAATTAGGCAACTTGTAAAATATGTATGATTTCTCGTGAGATCAGGCTGAAACAACTGATGCTGATTTCCAAATTTCAGGGACGGCTCCTGTATCTAATGAGAGATTGAAAATGTAAGTTAAAGAAAGAGTGATGATATTTGCAGCTAACTTCAGATATATACAGGTAGGTTCCAAATGATCGTAGCCTGGTGATTTGTTCGTGTAAAGTGATCTAAGTGCTTTAAAAACATTGTGACTCTTAATTAGTTGAAATTGAAACTCTTTCTTTTGTGAACGACTTTCTGTATGGATAACATCGATCTCAGAATTATTAAGATTTCATGATTTAAATAAAAAAAATGCTTGTTAAAACAATTAAGCATTTGTTCTTTTTCTGAAATGCTAGTGGAATTTATGTTTATACACAAAGGAAAGCTAAAGTTATTTTTTTTTACCAGTCAACAACTTTATTCTGACAAAATTATTTGGGATTGCTTGAGTTAGTAGTTTTAGCAATAAAATAATCTGCTTTAGCTTTTCTAATGGCAACCGTACATTTATTTCTAAGCCTTCTGACACTAGTCCGAGCTTGAGTCAGATTTTCTGGCTTTAGCCCAAGCAACATCACCCTCGTGGATAAGGGCAGATAGTGCTTCAGAGAACCAGGGGTTATCCCTACCTTTTATACCGAATTTTTTAAAGGTGCATGACTATTGATAAAAGATAAAAAGCTATCATATTTCCAAGGAGATTCAACATCTGGGATAAGTAAAATCCTATCCCAATTGTAATGTGCTACTCTAAAAAGAAAACTTTCTACCTTAAAATGATGCAGACATCATCTCGTAATAATACATGGTTTATGATTGGGTAATTTAGTATCTCTGACTCTAGCAATAACACAATGGTCACTAATTTAATTTATACATTAACATATATATCGTGAAACGGTTGAAGTGTGAATCAAATATGTTTGAAAGCATGCTAACTCTTTCCCCACCAGCATTTAAAAAAACCTTGCCAGCCAGCACCAGCATTTTTTAAAGGACAAGTTGGGTATTTTACACTTAAAGCCCTGTTTTCAGATTGTTTATGATGAAATAGAACGGTTTTGACTGAAATTTCGACATATGCGACTGCCCCTAGTATTTTCGGGTGTTTGTGTTTCACCTCCCACCTCTACAACGAGTCTATAGGTGCACTGGAACAATCCTTCCTAAAATGCATTAAACTTTCGTTTACACAGGCGTGAAACTCACCGAGTGGTCAGGGGTGTTCACTGATATGCTCACACAAAAATCGCTGCAAAAGATGCTTTCCAACAGCTGTTTTATCGTAGTTTTTGCCAACTCCATTGACTTGTATTAGATGTGCTATGAGGTACGGTATTACTCCGCGCCGGGAACTTTGTTTCTATTCTTGCAATTGGCAAAGGTGGATTATTGCCATCAACTGGGCTGGAGTGTCTATTATTCAAGCTCTCAACGGAAGAATATACGGGTGTGAGCAGAGCCGGATTAAATAAATGGACTACACTAGGCAGGCTGCATATTTTGGGCCCCCCCATCGAGGTTATTTATGAATTGAAATCTGAAACTTACCAAAGTTACTAATAAAAGTGAATTCACATTTTACATAGCCTAGTCTTTGCTTACAAATTGGTTGTTTGTATACCAAATTAAGTCATGTGTTGTATATTAACCAGTCTATCAGACAATTTTTTGCTAAATGTATTATTTATACGTCATTACACGGCTCTATTAAATGCTATTAAATTATCCTCACCTTATCCATTGGGAGTGTCATTGTTAAGGCAGTAGTACCAGTAAATAACCAATAGGTGTCAGTAATCCGCGGGAGAGCTTCGCTGCATATTTCTCTTCAAGATTGAGAATCGCAACGAAATCCTCGACGAGCAACACGTCCACTGAGGTAAATGTCCTCAAAACACTGGTTATTTATGTTTCAGTTATATGAATTATATAATAACAGTTTTTATATTATGTATAACAGTTTTATCTCGAAGTAATGGTAGTGCTAAACTCTAATGTATCGTTTCTGAGGCTGCTAGATTTTTCTTTACGCTATTCACGTTTGTGAAGTGAATTTAAAGCACATATTGCTTGCATTTGACTTAGTTAGCCACTATCCATTGGTTTTGTTATCATGTTTGGTATCTAACGTGATTTTTGTGGGGCTTAAAGAAAAAAAATCTTGACCCCGCAAGTTCTGCCATTGCAGTCATGAATTATTATGCAAGGAACTGTTTTTTTTTGCCTCGTTATTATACGCAAACATGCCTTATATAACGTAGGGAAATGATCGTTTGTCCTTTATTTATTTATTTTTTGCAGCAACCATGTCTGTGTCCTTAAAGGAACTCTGTCAGGTACAGATTAGAACTATGAACTTGAAAATCAACCATTCTGATGACTGGCGTCCCCATCCGAGTCACCACCTCAGACAACAACAGTCATAAACTCACAAACACAAATACACTCAGTAATGGGCTTAATAAAGAAAGACTTAACTATGATTTTATCTGTGTTAACCTATGATATCAGTTATTGATGTATTTTAAATATTTACGTATTACTAGGCTTATCATATATGCATTGAAGTTTTAAAATGTATCTAATATAATACTTTAATTAAATTGAATGTTTTGGATACCACCATTAAATTATTTTGTGCATGTAAAACACAAGCAGCAATGTTTTTATTGAATTCAATTTTGAATTAAATTGAATGTTTTGCATAACACCATTAAATTATTTTGTGAATGTTAAACACAAGTAAATGTTTTATTTATTGGAGATAAAATGGCTGTTTAATTAATATAATACTTCTGTTTGTTAGGCACTAACAAGTGAAAATAGTTAGGTTTAAGTACATTTATTAAAACTCGATAGCTGTAATGCTTCTGTGCAGAAGGAAGCCCGTGAGCCACGAAGGTAAGTTTGCGAGCGGATTCATTTCCACTTATTAGACAGCAGTCCGCTCATCGTGTTTTGTATTGCATCACTTAAAGTGTATGTTGCAGGTTAACCACCACTGTCGATTAATGGGTACATAAATCACTCAAGATATGTGTATAATTTTTAAAATGTCTCAAAAATGGTCTTAAAGACCACTTTTTTTACGTTTTTGGTATTAACGGTTTTTTTAACGCAATTCTGCGATGACGTCACGTTGGGGAGAAGTGGAGACAGACTCAGCCAGAGCCATAGAGATAGATGAGACATTTATTGCTGTTTAATACTTACGTATATAATTTGGAAATCATATATACATCGTAGGAAATATATAATGTGTTATACTGCAAAGTTACCTTGCTAATTATTATTTATGATATATGTGGAGATAAATAAAACTTCGCAAATCTGCTGATTTGATCCATTCATGTCCTGACCACCAGGCTAGAGATTTTTAAACATCCTTAATCCACACTTACTAGTCTATCAAATAATATCTCAAATATATTGTTTTGTGAAATAAAAGGATGCTTTGTTATATTGTTTATGCGATTATAACGAATCACACGATCATTTTATACGCAGCAGCAGTCAGCAGCTGCAGCACACTCGGATCCGACCGCATACATACTGTAATAAACAGGCGTTCGGCGGCTTTTTACATCACGACAGGCTAAGCCATTTGAGGAGGAACCGCTCATTGATCACCGTATTTTTATAAATCCTGTACATGTTTGGACCTGCCGAACAGGTTGAGCACTTTTATATACTTTATTGAGCAGAGAGGCTGCCTGCACAGTTTGACCAGCGGGCTGCGGGAACCGGCGCACATCACGCCGCCAGACGGGGTTGCTAATATAACTCGAAATGTATAACTATTATCAGATCGGCCCGGGAAAGTCCCGACTCTCTCGATTGCCATTCCGCTACTGGCTGTAAGAAAGTGAGTGCGTTTGGGTCGCTGGTCCCCGCGAACAGACGTGACGTGCTTCACTCACCTTCCAGGATTAGAGACATGCTGCCAAAACCGTTTGTGCTGAAGATCGCATAAAGTTACACCCATTTCAGGCAGGATCATGGACCCCCTCAAGCCAGCATGCACGAGTATGTTAATTGTTTGTTTACTTTCTACACGAAGATATGCTAACCTTATGCTATCTGGCTGTCTGCCAATCTCTCTATACTAGCCTATCCATCTGTCTGTCTGTCTATCTATGTATCTATCTATCTATCTATGTATCTATCTATCTATCTATGTATGTATGTATGTATGTATGTATGTATGTATTTATCTATAATCTGCGCTATCAGAACTGTACTTTACTCGTCTTTCTATAGTCATTCTCAATGCTCTCAAGGCGGCTTTGGTAAATTCTCTCCCCAGCGTGACGTCATACAGTGCGTTGTGGGGGAAAGGAGAATCATTGCAAACCACTGTACTTTTTCATACTTTTTCGGGTTTTGTGATACCCAACAACATAAAATACAATGGATAACAGTCTAAATGTTTATTATCAACAAGCAAATTGCACAAATTCGTTGAAAAATTTTACCTGCAAAACGCCCTTTAAAGATCGTAAACCTTTAAAATCGAGTTTAGTAAGATGTATACTATAGTCAGCTTTGGTTAACTATTGAAGCATCGTCTTTAAGGCTCAATGTGACCGCAGTATTTGTTGAACACTGCTGGCAGCGGCGACGTCTGTGTCCGTACCATTTTATCAATGAGAGCATAAATTCGTATCTCTCTGCTCCCGAGCCATAAAGCTCGTCTTTAATTTAAATAATGTTTAATAACTTAAAAAAATACGGCGTTTTTTTAATTTCCTGAAAAATAATGGTTTTGGAGATACGGGGATCCCGCCCGACAGCGGCGAAATTGTAGATGAGACATTTGAAAAAAAAAAATCCCCCCTCTGTCAGTGCCCCATCCCGCCAATCGGGCCCTAGGCACGTGCCTAGTTTGCCTTTGGGTTAATCCGGCTCTGGGTGTGAGGCGTTTGGAAAAATAGGTCCACAAGTTAACAACGAATGCTAAAACACCTGTTGGAAAGCATCTTTTGCAGAGATTTTTGTGTGAGCATATCAGTGAACACCCCTGACCACTCGGTGAGTTTCACGTCTTTGTAAATGAAAGTTTAATGCATTTTAGGAAGGATTGTTCCAGTGCACCTATAAACCCATTGTAGAGGTGGGAGGTGAAACACAAACACCCGAAAATTCTCGGGGCAGCCACATATGTCGAAATTTCAGTCAAAACCGTTCTATTTCATCATAAACAATCTGAAAACTGGACTTTAAGTGTAAAATACCGAACTTGTCCTTTAAAATTTTCACAAAGTTTAATGCCTTCCATTGGGGTATTGCACAAAAGTAGAATTAAGAAAGATACTAGAAAAGGCTCAGCTTGACCTATAGTTTAATTGGCGCATTCTGGCTTAGTCTGTTGCACAGGATAAGTGCATGTTCACGGCATTTGCACTGATGCAAAAATTGATGAAACTCATAAAAATTAATCATGAAACTGCAAACACTTAACTACTGCTATGTGTATCTACAGTATTTGATGCAAAAAAAAGTGTGCATTATCTTAAAAAAGCTATTTATTTCCTATAACAATATTTGGTGGAACTAAACAGAAATCATTGAATTATTATAAGATGTATTTGACTATATGAAGAATTTTTAAAGGAAAATATTAGGAAAAGGCAACAATAAAATGTCACCTGCTAAGAAGCAAACATGATGGTGTCTCTGTAATACCAAGAAGCCCTCAATATAGGATCCTTCAGTGCATAAAAGTGGATTTCAATCCCACCATAATATAAAGCTTCCAAAAATACATTTGCTGTGAGCTTCATGAAGTTTTCAAACAGTTTTATTAATCGACATGCCATAAAACATTATTAAACATAAAACGTGCATATCATGAATGCTGGGTCTCATTTGTTTTCTGAGAATCTACTGAACCTACTGGTAACTTGTTTGCCACGTAGCAATAAAAAATATACTAAAAACCTTGATTATTCTGGTTAGTCACATTGTACTGCTATGATTTTGAACAAGACTGTACCAACTGATTTAAACATCAAAATAAAAAATAATCACACAGATTTGGAAATAACCTGTCAGATAATAGGCTTTTGTTTTCTGAATGTATACTGTATTTAGTTGAGAAACAAACATGAAATTAAGTTTTTTTAGTCCGCGAAAAATAAAATCTTGGCCTTGGTCGGCTGTTGCACAGTGTGCCCATGAAAAGTTATTTAACCTCAGAACGTTATACAGCAAATACTCCAAGACAGGATATTATTCTTTTCTTTTTAGTATTTATATAGATTTCATTTACAACATTTTTATTAATGTAAGCTATATATTGATTACTCGTTTGATTTATGCCAACCCATAGCCATATTTGTAAGCGGCCCTGTAAGCTTAATGCAAATGGCTTACGCACTGCCATGTTCTGAAACATATGGACCCATAAGCGAAAAATTCAAATAAACACTGAAAATCGTTACCCAGACAGGGATGATGATTATTTTGCATCGTAAGGAGACAGAGTTATCAGGTCTGCACATCTGCTGTGGGTTTTACAAATATCCCCTTCAAGTTCCAGTGTATCGTGGGCAGAACATTGCATGCTGTGACAGTAAACTTCATGACAAACAACCACTCAAAAACAGAAAGCCAAACATGCCACATATCTTTGGAAAGCTGAGATTTTTGTGATTTGATTGATGTAAACCCTTTAAAGAGACAATTAACACAGCACGTACAATAAGTGTCATTTTTAAGCACATTTTAAGTGGATGTTTAACTAATGGAAAGAATTTAAAAGTAATGGCCGCATTTCCATTGAGGTCACTGAGGTCTCTTGATTTTCTGCAGTGAAAGCCCTAATGCTCTTTGTACTCAAAAAGTCAAGCAATCATGACTTAAATTTTGCATTTTAGATCCATAACTTATCTTTGTTCATGTAACTTATTTATTCAACTTACACACACCAAAACAAAAAAACCAAGTGCAATTAATTTAAGATTATCAGTTCAAAATTCTCTGAGGAATACCCATAAGCCCTTGCACTTGATAAATCTAAAGACTTATCTTTAGTCCAAGAAGAACTGATAGGACATATAAACCAATTGAAAACAAACACTCTTTGTTTACTCATTTACTCAGTTTACTCATTAAAATTAGTTCAGTCAACTTATTAGTGTTTTCAGTGTACTTGACTTGGATGCTTGACTTGGAAGTGAGTATCTTATGAGTATCTTGTAAATGTGAATGTCTCTCTTTTATCCTAAACCCATTTGATGCATCAGCAGCATGAACATATTTTGACATGGTGTGATACAGGTTCACATGAAGCACTAAACACATGTTTTGACTTGACCTATTGTGCATTCCTGCCTCTGGTGCCCAGTGGCAGAGATCTGATAAGATAGTATAGCAGAGAAAGAGAGATGGGGGAGAGAACAAAAAAAAAACAGAAAACAAGCAAACTGTATCAGCCCATGCTCACATGAGAAGTTTTCTTCCTGAAAACAGTAAGAAAACAGTGCTATTTTAAACATTAAAGGGCTTTGATAAATCATACAATTTTGAGGTTGCACATGGTTGTCATTAACATGTTACTTGTTCATCATGCTTGTTAGGAAGATCTTCCATCTCTTTTCCCTGTCTAGCTCTGTACAACTTCAGAAGCTGTGGTGTATGTTGGTGTAACAATGATCTGTATCAAGGTGATGCGTTTGGACTGATGAGAAAATAAACGGGTTTCAGCTAAAAAATAGTTTAACAAACACATGCAAACATCACAATAATAGCATGATTTAAAAGGCTAAGACTATTAACAGGGCAGGTCATCATTCCAGCACCACAGAGACCATTGGCACTTCCGTGTCAGATTCATTTTCTGATTGATGAGAATCTCATTTTATTTCTCTTCTTTAGTTCCTCTACTAATATGAGTTTTTTCTCTTTCAGAGTATCATCAGACTGGCCTGCAAGATAATAATGTCAATAATTAACCTCTCCTCGGTTGGCTCGTTTTATCTGGTCTTTACCATCTCATACCAACTTCATGGCAACCTGCTGATCATAATTTGGATCTGTAATTTGCTAAGTTTGTATTTTATGCTAATTTTCCACCCATCAAATCCTTGTACCTGTAAGGCAGGGATGCTTCAACAAAAGTGCAGCAACAGCTTCAATTTCGTTTGGGTAGGTCTATGCTTTAAGAGCAAATATTGCCTCTGCAATTTTCACCAAGATATGTGATTTCATTTCTTTTGTACACCTAGATAAAAATGTACATCCAGGTTATAGTGACCAAAATCCTAATGCATGATTATCAATATTATTGTAAACTTTTACTCTTCAAATAACATAATGTGTCATCTGAGAACTTAGTACTTTGATACTACCAACTCTCCAATGTCTTTAAGGTCCATTAAAAGATGAGGCTTTTTTGGAGCCCTGCAAGGCCATATTTATTTTTAAAAGTCTGATTGTCTCAGCTGTTGTGTCCCGAAGACAAGCATGGTGGACAAGATCAGCAAGTGAAGCAACGTAGGTTAGACCGTCTCATTTCAGTTCACTTCGTGGATTTTAGAGGTTACGACCTTCAAACATCATCATCCTTAGAAGGCTCCAGGCCCTAAATTGCAATGCCCCCAAAGAATTGAGATTTCCTACATGATAGCTCGATCAGTTTCCAGGTCATAGGATGTAGGAGCGAGGGGGCGATTGAGAACCTAGGGGCCCCGAAACGTATGGGTGTACTTGGTGAGCTGCCATTGCTGCTGGTAATCATCAAGATTCCCAGAAACCTATCTGAATTATATTTACATATGTATATTTTATCATATTTTGTATTTTTCAGTGGATACCCATCAAAGTTTAAACGTTATCATTGCAAACACCCCCCTGCCCCCGTTTTAGTTTACTGTGGATAATTTCATGTATTACCATTCCACATGCACAAACAGCTAAAAAAACTGAAAGTGAAAGCAGAGAGTTACTAGAGCTGCAGTGAGTGAGTGTGGTACATTAGAGCAAAGCTTCAAGGAAATAAACGAACTAGTGATGGGAGAAACGAAGCTTTGAATCAATTGAACCAATTGTGTCGGTAAATGATTCACTAATTTGAAGCGTTTGATACACCATACACGCTGGCGACACCTGCTGGTCAAAATGTGTAAAGGCAATGAGATCTAGACCCAAACATAAAGACACCAAAGAACCTATGGCTAAGCCACATCCCCTCCACTCACTTAGACAAACAATCAACATTCGGTGACAGTAGGAGACATTTCACAGGAGACAATTGATGATTTTTGGAGACAGAAAGACTATATATCATTTTGAAGTTACCAACTTTCAACTTTAAGGTTAAGGGCAACACTGCAACACTGTTTATGTTTCTACATGGGCTACGAATAAAACAGCATCAGACGATTCAGTTTTTGCAGCAATCTGAACAATTCATTCAAACTGATTCGCAAACCATTCAAAACATTTGGCCCATTTGCTTTATAAGGAATCGACTCAAACGAGTCATTAATTCGCGAATGCCCCAGAAACACGAGACGGCAATTTAAAAATAAAATACACATTTCGTAATTAATTAAAATACAGTAACAAAGGAACACCGCACAGTTTAATGAATTAAAAGTACAATTTATTTTTTTCCACCTCAGAAGGGCAACTTGAGTCGAGAAGGGCATATGGGCAGTTGCCCGGGCAACCTGAGCAACCCCCCTGTGCATGTCCCTGGCCATACAATATAGTTCTCATTTTTTATCCACAAAAAATTGCACGTTTTATTTCGTGCCACCATACTTACTCGTGTAACTACTCATTTAACAGTCTTTAAATATGGAAAACATGGAAGTGTTTGGTTGCTTCTAAATTAATCCCTGTTTGGATCCTAAGGAATGAATGGGGCTAGGCTAAATGCTAACACATTCACTGTACAAAGATGAAGTGCATGCATTGAAAAAAATATGTATGTATTCATTTGTCTAAGTTGCGGTAAGAAAATATTAAAATATTGAAAAACGGTGGCGTTTTTCTTTAACACTTTCCCCTAGTATAATACACAGTCTGCTTTTAACAGATTATTAATTTATACCAGGGTTCCCCAAATCTTACCCTAGAGGGCCGGAGCACTGAGTTTAGCTCCAACCCTGATCAAACACACCTGAGCAAGCTAATCAAGGTCTTCATGATCACTAGAAAATCACAGGTGGGTAAGTTTGATCAGGGTTGGAGCTAAACTCTGTAGTGCTCCGGCCCTCAAAGGTAAGATTTGGGGAACCCTGATTTATACCATGTGCCATCTATTGCAGAATAAATGTCCGAATGAGTTTACTGTAGCTGTAATGTTGTACTTGTATACATGTTTCTTAAGTTACTTCAATAAATGCATTTGTTAATTGTAAGATTATGTTTGTGATTTTTTTACCAGTTCCACCGAAATTGGTTTAATGATATTGGACCTTGAGGTTTACATTTTTTTATTTAATTTGTAGGAAAAAAAGGGTTTGATTGTGAAACAATCTTGTATGTATGTATGCTTTCCAAAAGCATTGGATTAATCTCATATATATTTCCTGCTTAAACCACTTCACACTATAAAACTAATCATGTAAAAGATGCAGAATACAATCCAAGATTCAGTCAATTTAAACTATTTTGCCTTTTTATTAGATTTTACAGTCATAAATCAACATCATAAATGTTGGTGAAGTCACAATTGCATGCTTTATTATACCATTTAGATTTTTTGCACATGAATTCAGGTGGGCTATAAATGAAAATATTTTTTTTTACTATTAGGCTTAACAACTCTTGTTATTGTCACGGATCTCCAGTTTAATAATAGCTTTGTCCACATTTGACATAGTTGCTTTTAATTCAACCGTCTCTCCCTTGTAGGTGATTTCAGACACCTTTGCATTCTCACGGATAAAACCTGTTTGTTTCCCTTCATACATGCTGTAATACAAGGCTTTATCGCACTCACGGGTTATGTCGAACACCCCGACTGCCCACATGCCGTCATAGAGGACGTAGTCAAAGGGAATGGAGAACAAAAGAGCCATGCGTTCAGAGCACGCCTGGTTCTCCATGTGGCAGAGGTCATAGGTCAAGACGCCTACGGCCCCGCGGGCACTGAACTCAGTTTTAGTGAATGCACAGATCCCGGTCTTGTTGGAGCTGATTGTAGGCTCAGGAAGACTGCAGCAGTGCCCACTGAATGTGAAGACTCTGAGAGAAGTTTAGAGTTAGTCGGTAAACTTTTATAAAGTAACAGAATTTTTCTGGAATAACACATTTGCTCATTTTAAAGGAACACGCCCACATTTTGGGAATTTAGCTTATTCACCGTATCCCCAAGAGTTAGATAAGTCCATACATACCTTTCTCATCTCCATGCGTGCTGTAATTCTGTCTGACGCAGCCCCCGCTAGTTTAGCTTAGCATAAAGACTGGAAGTGAATGGCTCCAGCTAGCATCCTGCTCCAAATAAGTGACAAAATAACACAGACACAGCCATCTTTTAACCGTATATATACTGGGAACTATATTCTCAGAAGGCGATGCACTGCTACTTGGGCAGCACCCGAGAAGCCCCTGGTGAGGAGCAGAGAGTTTGTTCAGAGTTGTGCAAATCACTCGGCCCAAGTAGCAGTGCTTCGTCTTCAGAGAATATAGTTCCCAGTATATATACGTTTAAAAGATGGCTGTGTCTCATATAACCTTGTTATTTGTATATTGGTGTGACTATACAAATTACAACACATAAATAGGAAAATGTTCGTGTTATTTTGTCACTTATTGGGAGCAGTTTGCTAGCTGGAGCCATTCACTTCCAGTCTTTGTGCTAAGCTAAGCTAGCGGGGGCTGCGTCAGACAGAGTTACAGCACGCACGGAGATGAGAGAGGTATGTATGGACTTATCTAACTCTGGGGGATACAGTGATTAAGCTAAATTCCCAAAATGTGGGCATGTTCCTTTAAGTGTATCAGAATTGCTTGGTTTATTCTCAGGGGAAGTTCAAATAATCTGAAAGACAAAACAAATGACAGTATATCCTTAATTCACGGTAATCATTTTCTCCTTACTTTGGGTTGATGAGGTTGTAGATGTTGCTCATGTTGTTGATCTCTATTGTGCAGTTTCTGATGGTGTCTATTCTTGTTGACACGCTCTCTGCAGTCGCCATGTTGTCCCTTTTTAAAGAATCATAAAAGATTAGGAAAAACAAAGTTTGTTTATCCACGACTGGACAAATGCCTTAGAGAATATTCATTTTGCATGTGCTGTATGTAATTTTGCAAGTCATAAATTCTTAATAAAAGCTGAGTTTCAGTTTATACTCCAAACACCCCAATGCAACATGCATGCACATTTTTTATGTATATTTTATAAAATATTTAAGTAAAGATTATATACTACTGCACACACCAATCTAGACAAACCCTCTGTATGTCTGTAGTACTACTATGGCAGCAGGTAGACAGATAAGTATCTACAGTTAATACAGTCTAATAAAAACATTGACAGTATTGCAGGTATTTGCAGGCTCCATACGGCTCAAAAGATTTAAACTGTTATCAGAGAAACACAGTAAATACGGAGCTGTGAAATCTGTAAGACATCCACCTGCAGCAATGAGAACTCACAACTAAAGGTTAATGCTCAGTGAAAGCCTTGATCTTGTGCATTTAAAGTCCCTGTAAAGTCAAATGTGACACCACAAAATTTTTTTATTAACCACTCCACATTGAATAAAGGGCAATAAAAACAGCAAGTAAAGAAAATAAGTTATCAAAAATAGGCAAGATTCTCTGCTCTCAAGTGGTGGGGGCGTGTCCACTGTCTGCACCTAAACCACGCCCACTCTGCTAAAATCCATGTTTGAGCTGCCTAATTTAAAAACACGTGGCACTGACATATCTTCACATAAATCAGCACTGTTGTTTTGTCTCAGTATGATCACCAGTAATGTTTTTTGTAAGGTTTGTTTGTAGAAATTAATTAAATGTCCTAATATTACTAAAGCCCAGAGGTGGAAAGTAACGAATTACATTTACTCACGTTACTGTAATTGAGTAGTTTTTTGTGTACTTTTACTTTTTTGAGTAGTTTTTAAAATCTGTACTTTTACTTTTACTTAAGTATGTTTTTTTTTTTTAAGTATTGTACTTCGCTACATTTCAAATCATATCCGTTACTGAGTAATTTTTTTTTTTAAAGCAAGGTGAAAGACGCGCAACGGATGATTGATGGGCGGGGGAACGCGCAAAAAGAACCATGGAGACGGACGAGACAGGCGCGTACTAATGCAGACCTGCCTCAGTTCAAATCTTATGAAAGAAACCGCCTGGTCATATAAGCGACCTCTTTCCACTGACGCGGAGCGAGTGTTTCATTCCTATGAAAGGTAGGATTCATGCTCTTCACTACGAAATTGCAGACCGGGTTTTTACTGCTCAGACGCGTTTTAATGCCATGCACATTATCTTCCGAGGTCTAGCAGCTTCGCGTCAAATCAAACACAACTTCAGAACATCCTCGAGAATGCGTCATGAGAGAGAGAGAGAGAGAGAGAGAGAGAGAGAGAGAGAGAGAGAAAGAAGAATAAAGGTCTGACATCAGGTACCCAGGTCAGGGAAGTTAGAAGACAATAAACGTGTCAAAAGTATAAAGCCATGGCACTCATCTCATTATATGCTCATTTAAACTATATATAGTTTAATAAAATAATGTATGTTACCAGCAATACATCAATTACAACTTTACTATAGATTGTATTTACAAGCTGCTGACCACCTTCAAAAGTGCATAACTCACATGTAAAAATCATTAAACAATTCCATAAATGTTTCTTACTTTAAAAAAGCTTTTTATTTTATTAACTTTTTGTTATTGCACTTTAATTGTAAAGATGTTTTTTACGTTTAAAAACAATAAAATTTATATTCCCTTGTCATTTTTGAACTATACTAGAATCCTTCACTTTTCCCCGCTGTAAAAAAAAAGTAACTTTTACTCTGAGTAAAGTTAAAATTACTTACTTTTTACTTTTACTTGAGTAGATTTTTAGACCAGTAACTTTACTTTTACTTTAGTAAAATATTATTAAAGTAACTTTACTTTTACTTGAGTACAATATTTTATTACTCTTCCCACCTCTGCTAAAGCCTATTCCTGGATTAATCTTAACCCCATCCGTGAAACCGCCCCTTAAAGTTCCAATGTACCGTGGTAGAAAGGAACACTGCATTATTTGACAAAAAACTTCATGACAACAACTCAAAAAACACAAAGCTAAACATGTAACATAATCTTTGGAAAACTGAGATTCTTGTGATTCGAATAATGTAACACTTTTAAACGATTTGACGATCTAACTCTGCAATTCAGTACTACATAGTTTACAGTCTTTGTTGCGTGTTTCATGCAATACATTTGTAACATTTAAAAGGTTTTCAGATTTTTTTTCAAGATTGACATTACAGGGACTATAAGATTAAAGCTGACATGCAAGCATAAAGCAAAACACAACACAGATTGTCAGGCAGTCAGTGGGTAGTAAAGAGATTTTAATGCTCATCTGTTGCACCTCAAGTTTGTAAGCACAGGTGTGTCCTCTTCTCTACACAGTCCTCAAAACTGAAACAAAAAATAATGGAAATAATTTTGATGGAAGTTAACATTGTTAGAAATATTAACTGCTATCAGAAACCTTTCTTCCCAAAGCTCCTTTTTGAGAATCACTAGAAATGCGCTGCCAAATCATGATGGGTAGTGGTGTGTTTGTACTGTAGGTGAAATAATTTTGAGATTAATTCTTACACACTCGATCGTTAACAAATACAAAATAATAAATAAACAAATAAACATAATATATTGCTGAAATATGCTGTCAATTAATACAAATTCTTGAATAAATTAAAGATAAAAGTAGTGCTGGGCATAGATTAATCTAGATGAATCTCATACAATGTAAATGTTTCTTAAATACATACATAAATGTGTGTATTTATATATATATATATATATATATATATATATATATATATATATATATATATATATATATATATATATATTACACACAGCACAAACTTGTACAAAATACAAGTGTTTTAGCGTAATATACACTCTTAAAAAAAATGGTTCTATATCGAACCAGAAATGGTTCTATCACCCGCTTCATATATGGAACCCCTAAATGGTTCAATATAGAACCACTTTAATGGGTTCATTAAAAAGAACCCCAAATGGTTCTTTGAATCAAAGTTAGATGGTTCTATTTAGAACCATTAAAGGTTCTTTATTATTATGAGTAATTTATTATTGATAAGAAATTATAACCGATCTAGAAAATTATAAAAGTTTACTATTTATTAATTGTATTATACAGAAATATAAATCTATAAAAATTACTTAAAATCACATCTCTTTATTCTGTTTTAGACAGCAAAACTTTAGTTTACATTTAAAATGTCTCATTACATTCAACCATTTAGTTATTTAATTATTTCCATTAAGCATTTTCACTTTTTAATAAACATACATACGTTTATATATAAATAATATATATAAATAAATTGCATCTCTGTATTAAACAGCTAAACTCTTAATTACACTATACATTAAAAATTTTGTTTAAGTTATTTCCCTTACGCATAGATACTGTACAGTATATGCAGTATTAATTTTTAGTAACTTTTACATGTGTCTGAAATGATGAAAAGAAATCACGGTAACACTTTACAATAAGGTTCATTAGTTAACATTAGTTAGCTACATTAGTTAACATGAACTAATAATGAACTGCACTTATACAGCCTTTATTAATCTTTGTTAATGTTAATTTCAACAATTACTTTATTAAAATCTTGTTAACATTAGTTAATGCACTCTGAACTAACATGAACAAGCAATTAAAGCTTAAATTTTTATTAACTAACATTAACAAAGATGAATAAATACTGTAACAAATGTATTGCTTATGGTTTGTTCAAGTTGGTTAATACATTAACTAATGTTAACTAATCAACTTTATTGTAAAGTGTTACCGAAATCACAATGCATTTAAAGACAATTCATGAACAATCTATTAAACAGAATGACAATTTACACAAGTTGATTGTACATTTGTTTTGTACAGGTATTAAAACTTAAGCATATATTTTATAAATTAAAGTCACTGTGTGCTTAATGGCAAAAGGGTATTGAACATTGAGGAGAAAAAAAAAACGCAAACAGTTGTCACGGAGTGACTATGCGGGGCAGAACCAAAAGGAGAGTGAAGAGGTTCCGCCCGGACCGGTTTGTACAGACACCGGCACTTCAGGGTTCCCCGGGAATCCCCGCACTCGCTGAAACAAGGCACAGCTGTGTGAGTGACGTGGCGAGCGATGGTTGGGCGAGCCACGCCTGGGAGGAGGATATAAAGAGAGAAGGTAGAAGTTACTGGAAGGGTCGATTTTCGGGATTTTAGAGTCAACTTCCGCCTTGGGCAGCACAACGAAGACCAGCCTCCGAAGAGTCCGCAGGCTCTGCTGATCCGGCGACCGCTAGGTAGCGGGCGGAAAGAGTGTGGGGCTGGTCCGGGCGAAAGGACGGCGTGGTTGTGTATAGGAAGTTACTTGTCAGAGTGAAGTTTGATCACGTTGGATATACGCTGCAGATGCCGGCTGGGTTGTTAGTCCTTCGGGTGCTGAAATACGTAGTTCTGCTACGGCTAGGAGCTGTGGAGAGAGAAGAAACACTGTTCAACAGTCAAGTAAGAACCTCTAGAAACAGAAATACACAAAGCTTTCTTGAAGTGTTGTGCTGTGTCCTTGTCGTCCGTACTCACCTTAGGAGGGTCTTGGACCCTTGTGGATGCCATCAGGGGCCGCCGCGACGGTGTGTGCCCAACCCACCCAGATACGCTCTGTAGCGGTGTTCCAGCTGGAGTCACGTGGAAACCCCTCCAACGTCCCTGGCCCCCGTAATACTCCCCCTGAGGGCGAGAAGCGAGATTTTTAGATTCCCATTCCCCACTTTAGTTTTAAATAATTTAAATAAAGTTTCTATTTCTATATTTTACTTACCTCTGGTTTGTCTGGTCATTGGGGTGCTTTGGGACCTCCTCGAGGTGGAACTAGGAGGAGCGTGATCCGCGACAGGGGCAGTCCGCTTCTCCGACCTGTGACACAGTCATTCCACAGCCTGTGATGTCAATGTCTTCCACATATTAAGTTCACATTGTCCATTATAAAGTTGATACATTCAGATTTGAAAAGATCAGGAAAGCCGTTGAACACTATGGTTGGTGTGGGACCTTTGGGTTCCTGTAAAACAAACATTTCACCTTTTAAGTGCTTTTTACCAATTAACAGAAGCCATCAAATAGACTTAAAATTATCCCATAATAACACAAATAAAGTATGACAACTAGGCAAGCGACACTCACGAACCAACAAGACTCATAATAATTGATGTAGAGCTGTATGCTATTTTAGGGTAAACAGAGTAATAGTTTTATATTTGCATTGAATGTTACTTTAAATAAAGTGCCTCAAATGCTAACTAAATTACAGAAGACTATACTTACACTATTTACACAGTCAAGGAAGCTGGGATTTTCTTGAAATAATGCTGGCAATAACATAAGTGCAGCATTCCACACCAGACCTACAAAGATACAAATTATTGTACATTAGGTACAGAAATCAATTACAGGGACATTTTACTCAAAAAAGAAAACTCATTCACTCACTCGTTATTTCAAATGTTCACAGCTTTCTTTCTTCAGCAGAACACTAACACAAAAAAGATTTTGAAGAATGTCTGTAACCGAACAACTCTGCTAGCAATTTAATGGACACAAAACCAATGCAGGTCAATGGGCACCATTGTTGTTCGATTACCATACTTTTTCAAAATTTCTTCTGTTGTGTTCTGCTGAAGAAAGTGACGACAATTTTAATTTGTGGGTAAACTTTAACTCTTTCTCAGCCAGCGTCTCTTCATTAACAAGTTTACTCTTCAATGGCAAGGAAAAAGTTTATACTAACATTATTTTCATATTTTCACTTATACAATTTATAGGTGCTAGAACCTTTACATTGACTATGCAAATAAGGCTACTTTACACTGGACAAAGAACAAGCACCTTCTGTGGTTTCCTCTCCAATGAGATTGGCGTAGAGATGTTTTTACTTCCTTCTTTTGCACTCCTGATGATGTTTGGGGCCATTTTATTAAGAGATGTTTCCATGTTCTTCACCAAGTCTGTTCCAAACCACATTGTCATTCCATGCAGCATCTTAAAACAAAAAATCTTTATATATCCACTTTCAGACAAACAAGTTCCTTAAAGTCTACATTAACTTTAGGTTGCAATTGACTAGTGATGTATTTTTCAAAACACAATGTTCAATAAAAAAATAGTGTGAAATATACAGAATTTAAATTAAATCCTCAAACACTTCACAGTCTTTAATGCTAAATTCTAAATGAAATACATACAGTAAGAATTATCATTAAAGCTACAAAACACAGATTTCTTTTTATTTTCTCTTTGATGAACATTAGTGACAGAAGTCAGGTTTACAAGGTTCTTTTAAGCACCTTACCTTTTTGCATCAATGGGGTTTATATTTTAAAGCCAGTGACGTGTCTGACCATTTATTAACCATGGTTATCTGTGAGGGAGAGAAAAAAAGCATATAAATTACACTTCACAAACCAAATACACATAAAAACCTGAACATGTTTGGTTTTTAAAACATTTGAATGTTAAATGTAAGTGTCTTAACAGCTACCATCACATTAATTAATTGTGTGCATCACAGAAAACATTCATATCTAGACTTGCGGATACAAACGCTGCACTGCAATCGTGCATTTATAATACAGACCAGCAGAAAGTTCTTAACTGTGGCCAGCAGTTTCCACTTTCCTTCAAGGTTTAGCTCCAACCCTGATAAAACACTCGTGAACAAGCGAAAAATACTCACGGAATATGTGTAAAACTGCGACAAACATTTACATATAATTTCCCTTCCACCGTCTTCCACCCGGTTCCTTTGACCACGCGCTTCATTGAAATAACACCCCTGTCTCGAATTTCGTCTCCTTACAACACAGCTGTCTTATTGTGCTTGGCAATTTAATTTAAAATGACAAAGAAATAAAGCAGGACTGTAACGTAATTCATTAAACCCGGAACAAAATGTATTTAACAGAGCTTTTATAACTGACGGTTGACGAAGCACGTCAGTGCTCTAACGTTACCAGCAGTATTTTTTAACTGAGGTAAATATTATTAATGTAGCTAGTATCACTATTTAGCACAAGACCTACTCTAACAAAATAAATATTAACTAATTATACTAAATATTTCAGTAATATCGTTTCAAAAATGTAGAAAGTTTACTTACCTCAGGGTACAAACAAGCAGAAATGCCGGTGTTGTGTCGAACTCAGTTCCCCCTATGTTTCCCTTTAGTGTAGTGCGTTTATAGCGTTTTCATCACGTTACATTTAGAAAGATTAAAGATTTGAATTGGTTAGACTAAAACCCATAATATCATGTATTTTATAATACAATTTATTAAATATTTCATACATTTGACAGTTTTCTATTAGGGTATTTCTTTTAAAATATAGCCTGTCTTTTTCTTTTTTTCCTTTTACTGGTTGTTTTAAAAATGTAACGTTTGCATACATAATTAAAAAAATATTATACATATAATATGATTCATACTGTAAAAATAATTGACTTACCATTAAGAACAATACAGATACATTACAGAAATGCACACATATACATCTCAGTAGCCATTAAAACTTTAAATATATAAATAATAAAACCTATAACGTGATAAAAACGCCATAACAACACTACACTGAAGGGAAAAATAGGGGGAACATAAGGGGAACAGACTTCGACACAACACCGGTCCGGAGTCCGAACTCCTCAGTTTGAAAAAATAACTGTCACGCCTCGAGGCTCATCTTCGCGTATGGTGGTGGTCTGGTTTGCCTCTCCACATCATAACCGCTCTGGTTTAATAAACAGAGGAATATCAACACACACACACATACATAAATAACATGTTTAATATAATAAAGCTTGACGGTGAAAGATTTTATACCCTAAAATTGCCAAATTTCCCTCAGACATCACACATACTTGAATTAAACACTATTGGGCGGTTTTCTCGGACAGGACTTATCACTGACTAAAATACTGACATCTGTTAACATATGAGTGCTATTGTTTTGTCTCAAAATGCACGCCAGTATTGTATTTTATAAGGTTTGTTTGTAAAAATGTCCCAATTATAATTAAGACGGAGTCCTAAACCCTGTCCGGTATTATCTTAACTAAAATAGCTCCACTTTAACTCGGACACATAACATAACACACACTTTAAGTCGGTCACATAACATAACACACCTTTATATAACTTATATGTTTACAAAAACGTCGAGTATTTGCGTCTTTGCCAATTAATATAGTCTAAAATTAACATTTATTTACAAACACTTACCTGACGTGACCTTAAGGAAACGGCTGATGACTCGTCGTTGTGGGAAACAGTGAGTGATTCCGGCTGTTACATGCGGAATGATCTCAGATGAAATGACCTGTCATTCAGATCCTTCCGAGTTAAGTTAAGACATTTTAAATTAAAAACTCACGCACATACTGTACATACACACGCGCGCGTGAGCGGGTCGCGCGCACGCGCGCGCACACGGGTACACACACGGGCATATTTAGAAGTTTTATTTAAGATTGTTATGATATTGGGACTATTTCTCCACTCGCTTCCTCAGCTATGAAGTTCAAATTCGCATGCAGTCCGGTTATAACAAATGTAAAAGATATGAAACATCACTCAACAGCAATATCAATTAAGTGCAATCCTAAAATATGATTTAAAACATAACCCTTTCATTGTTAAGTATGAGAAATCAAAATGAATTAAATCACATGTTTAAAAGCCACAGAGATATCAGAGCCAGCAGTCTGATGGGCTTGCCGAGGAGAGGCTGCGCTGGGCGGGGTGTGAGCGCTTAAGTGTCAGTGATTTTCTGGAGCTCATATGGAGCTCATCTACGTCCGAAAGTGTCCGAGCACATTTTTAAATAGACGCTATCTTTATTAACCGACCGCATATTTAAACTTTAAGCACATACATTCACGCCTGAACAACTCTTACAATTACATTTTGTGACCAAATAACAGTAATATTATGAGCATTTTGTTGTCAGGAAACATAGCTGTCAGAAGTCCACATACTTACCTGATTTGTCTTAATTAGTTCAGTCAACACTAGCCATTCTGAATTTTGACTGGATTTGAAAATAACCACTCATTTAATATTTTAAACACAGATCTTCTCAACTAGCTCAAACAAAAAAATTGGTTTAACTTATATATTTTTGCCCGTCCAACATTTCATTAGTTGGATTTTTTACAGTGTACACTAAATATTAGTAGCCTATTTGTTGACTCTCTCTTTATTTGACCACAACCTATTGACACAAAAAGGTTTGTGAATGAGTTGTGTAGGTTTGTAAATGAGTTGTGTAGGTCTGCAATTATTGTGTAATCTTTAGTTTACACTTCAGTCACAAAACGTGAATTATAGAACCATTTTAATAAAAATGGTTCTTTGCCTTCCAAGGGTTCTATATGGAACCCGTTTTTTGGTAAAAGGTTCTATTGGTCAAGTATAGAACCCCACGGTTCTATATAGAACCTCAAGGAACCTTTTTTTTTTAGAGTGTATGAGATTGATTTAGATTAATCTATGCCCAGCACTCGATAAAAGGCATTAAATGAACCAATGACTCAAATACTAAAGATGGGTAATCTTGTTTCAGTGTACACCTGTTTGATCTTTAGGCATATAATGTGAATTAATGTGTGGACAATACTACATGTTTTCAAAGCGTGTTGGAGCAAGATGTCAGCACGCAGTGGGTTCGTCTATTACAATAAAATTGTCAAGTCCTGGTTTACAGAAGAATATACAATAACCAAATTACATTTATTTACACATTTAACATTAATTTAAAAATTTTATATAAATGAAAATGTATAAATATATTATAAATATTTATTTATTTTAATTTATTAATTTAAATAAAAACTTTATATAATTTATATAAATGTGTCTCTGTATTCTATAAACTGTGCTGAAAGGTTTTAATAAACCGAGTCTCACCAAGATACGTATAAATAGCACAAAGTTTGAAAACTTGTGCAACACATACGCCAAATTCCAATTTTGGCGTGCATATGATACGCCAGTCCTTCGACTTAAAATGCAGAGCTTTTTTTGTCATTTTATGTATTGGTTTTTGAATTTTTTTACTGTTGTCGCTTGGTTAGAACAACTTTTTGTTAGATAAAATTACATCCAAACCCCAATTCTTACCCCAATTTCAAATGACCATGGCTAAAAAATAGACAAAAACATGGAGAAACCTATTTTTTAAAATGACATCCTAAAGCAAATCTCAAATCTAACCACAAACCCAAGCGAAAATGGTTTAAAAAAATAGAAAAAAATTGGGAAACCAATACATAAAACGACAAAAAGATCCACCATATTAAGTGAATGGGAATGACTAGCATATCATATGCATGACAAATTGGAATTTGGCGTATGCATTGCAAGAGTTTTCAGACTTTGTGCTATTTATACGCATCTACATGAGACTGAGATATTTTATACATGAGATAAAGCTTAATTCACTCACCTTCATCAAAACTTGTCTGTCGCAGAGGAACTGAACTATATTACTGTTATTTTGGAAAAAATACTGAATGACTGCAGACTTGTCTTGTGATAAAGATAATAAAGTTCAATAATTTGACAAGATCTTGAGCAATGATCACAGAATATTTCTGTCACAAAGCTCAAAGCTCTTGTAGGTTGTCTCAGTATTTATAGGTTAAAACATTTCATACTTCCTCTCTAAACCCACAAGATAACTATTGACATGTCAATGCTCTATTGCACTTCTGCTGACCTGGGTATGCACTTTCTGTGCACGTGCTATTCAGAAGAGATACAGGATGTTTACTAGACTGAACAATCTCTGTCAAAGACTTTCTCACGGTTAAGCAATCAATCGATTGAACAGCTCTACACAGACATTAGCCAACAGAAAAGACATTTCTTCGCAATAATTCAATATGTTATTAAACTCGAAGGCAGTTGTTGTTCTCTTGTTCTTATTTCCCATAAATAGGGTCTGCAAAAAGAAATTATTTTGGACTTGGGTTTGGCTTTTTTCTATTTTCTCATTTTCACACTGTAAAAAAATCTTTCCTGCCTTAAATTTTTTGTTTTGTTAAATCAACTCAGATTTACAAGTCATGTTAACTTACTATTATTTATCTTGACAAGAGATGAGTTGCTACAACTTATGAAATGCATTGAATTTTTTCTGTAGTTATATTGAACTCATCTGTAGTTATAACAACTCAACTCTAGTCAAGATAAAATAGTAAGTTGAAATGATTTGTAAATCTGCTGCCTTATTTTTTTTGTTGAATCAAATAATGTTTTACAGTGCATTCACATTAACACAATGAGTAGAGATTTTACCCATGTTAGCCCCATGTCTTAAAAAAATTCAATTTTCTGTTTTTACTGCTCTCTCAAATGAGGGATGATACGAGCAATGATAAATTATAAGTGCCTTCGACAAATGCAAAACCAGAGCGCATCAAAATCTCCCTCTTGCTGTTTGTGGTGAGAGACTACGGGCTCTATCTTACACCCGGCGCAATGCAGCGCAATGCGCGACGCAAGTGTCTTTCGCTAGTTTCCACCCTAATTTTCACGTTTAGCGCCGCGTTGTTTAAATAGCAAATGCATTTGCGCCCCCTTTTGCGCCCATGGGCGTTCTGGTCTGAAAATGAGGTGTGTTCAGGCGCATTGTTGGCGCGTTGCTATTTTGAGGCAACTAAAATAGACTACGCCATTGACCAACAAAAACCTGGTCTAAAGTCTAAAGTCAATGGCGCAATGTGTTTTATGTTATTTAAAGAGCGCATTAGTAAAATGCGCCTATAAACGGGAGGACAACGCGGGTTTGCTTATCACAAAGTACATGAATGCGCAGCAGCACAAAAATGCTTTTAAATATGAAAGATTAAAGGATTGAATGTAAAAGATTATTATTGAGTCTCTTGGACATATTTATAAATGAGGACTGATTATGAGACGTTAGAAGGCGCAAAGAGCTGCTTCACCTGCAGCCTGGTAAGTAAATAAATGCTTTGCTTTGAACAAATGCGGCTGTTTTTAAATGTTT
Source organism: Misgurnus anguillicaudatus (assembly GCF_027580225.2). NCBI lineage: Eukaryota > Metazoa > Chordata > Actinopteri > Cypriniformes > Cobitidae > Misgurnus > Misgurnus anguillicaudatus. The sequence continues at coordinate 232,533 of NW_027395277.1, read as the reverse complement.
TTTTTTATGCTACCACACGGATTTATTGTATATGATGTACCTGTGGATATGGTGAGATGAGAAACATTTGTAAGTAATGCTTAAAAAAACTCTGCTAAAAAACGCTGTCCAAAGTGCTGAAACGTGAGGAGAGCCGTTTGTAATTTCTTTATCTCCTGTTACAAATAAAGTATTTTTAGAGTACAAACCTTATCTTACATACTTGTAAATTATGTTTTGATGATATTGGATAGCCATACATTTAAAGCAATTACAAGCCTGCTTTTTACTTCCATGACTAAAAGAAAACGTGTTTTAAAGGTTTTAATAAAAAAATAACAATTTCAATACAAGTGAAAACAACACAATTATTTAACATTAATCTTAAACTGGGGATCTTCTACCTCCGCTTAGTTTTTCAGTTTACAAAGTCCGTCATCTAAATAGGGATTAGACATAGCGCCAGCGAAACTTGCTTTTAAAGGGAATGAGAGCTGAGACTCTCATTGGTTTACTGCACGTTACGCCCAAAATACTCCCATTACAATAGGACCTACCCTTTTCGACCATGCGCTCGGCGCAAAAACCATTTTTCCCGTCGTTAAATTAGCAAAAGTGGATTCGGACACGCCCATTTAGACGTTGCGCTGTGCGCTTTAGACAATGCGCTTAGATCGTTAAAATAGGGCCCTATATGTTCTGTAACGAAAGAGAAACAGATGGGTTTCAGGCCAGCTACCTTTGCAGCTATTTCAGTCAAGTAGTTTCCTGTGAAGGAGAAATTAGTTTTGTTAGTCTCCACTGCGCATTTACAAACAATGATGGGTTTTGAAAAAGTAGCTTCAAGTAAGTCAGTAAATCAAGTAAATCATTGGACTATTAAGAATTGTTTTTTTATCTGATTCAAGAAGGTTTCTGTTTTCTCAGAGAGCACTAAAGTCATGAATCTTTATAGATGGTGACAGCTTTGTCAATCATTAGTTTTCAGACTGTGCAACAAGCTCTGCTGTCTGTGCAAAGAAGTGTGAAGGTTAGGGTTTAGGAAGAAGAACGGTGTTAACAAAAACCACAAAACATGCACTGTTTTGGTCTGTGTGTTCATCAACAAAAGGTTTGTAGTCAACCCAGTATCACGAAATTACATACCTATAGTCACGTAATTTCGTGAGCGTTTTCCGTAACACTGACACGTTTTTCCGCCTTTTTGCGTGAATCGCATGTTGCACGTATTTGTTACTCAACTGTTTTGTCCTATGTTCTTAGCATTGTCGCTTCGGTTTAGGGTTAGATTTGCATAAATGACATCCTTACCCAAACCCAACTCTAACCCTAATGCCAGGCGACAATGGTTTAAAAATCATAAAATATAAAAATAAATCATGAAAAAAGTTGAAATCAATACTTAAAGTGACATCCTAACACGAACACCAAATCTATCCCTAAATCGGTCAGGATGTACTTAAAGACCTGCAGTGGATCATTAGCGCTGAAAATGTGTGGTTTAGTTCTTTTTATCAGACTGATCTTATTGCATGTGGGTGATTCTCATGAAATCCGTGTCCAGCATCAGAATTTTTAAAAAGCCCTTGAAGCCAATTTTTTTTTTTGCACATATAAGATTAAAGTCTGAACTTACTGTAACCATTATTTTTTAGAGGATTTAAAACATATTTCCTATAAAATTAAATTATCATTATCAAAAATTATCATTACCGCATGATATTACATTAAATATATGCATTTTCAAACTCATGTTTCGGTAATGAGAACAAAAAATTTGTGTAGACAAACAAAATTTAAACTTTTATCTGGAGAGAAAAAATAACTGCTTACCTGGTAGCCATCTTGAGTGTCACAGTCAAATATGTCCCTTCAAACTATTTTTTTTAAATGTTAGTTCCTTGAGGGCTTAAACAATGCCTGAAAATTGTTGCGGAGGATGAGAAAATTTATATTCCTTATTATTGTCTCTACATTAACCAGTGTTCACTAAATACCACATATGTTTCTTTACTGTAAATGTTTATAGTATAACATGCACTGAAGCTTTTTCTTTTTTAGATTTTTTTATTATAAATATTTCCATGTCAAAGAACCAAAATCCAGTCATGGACATGTTGGGGTAATGAAAATTTCCCCCTTAAATGTGGAAAAAACAACAAAATTAATTTGTATGATTTCATTTGAAAAATAGTACATGAAGAGATGTTTGTTACTGTATGTTTGTTATTTTGATACTCTTTGCATTTACTTTTTTTATCAAAATGTTTCATGACACCTCATAAGTCTTCTCGAGAATCACCCATATGCATTTCTAAGAGTTTCCCTTTCAGACGCAAAGTTTTTGGGAGGAGATTATATAAATGATTTACGCAACGCGATTTACTAATGTTTGCGCGTGTGTTAAGACTGGTATTTGTGCCAATATTTAACGCAGAGAAAAAATTTCTTTTCGCTTGAAATGGCTGCAATTATTGCTAAAAAAAAGAGGCATCATAGAGAGCAGGAAACACGTGATACAATGCAGAGGATATGCTCTGCGTATTTGCGAACCTGAACTAATTTACGCTGCTCTTAGTAGATTGCGTTGGTCATTATGGAAATCGCCTGTTGCACCTGTGTTGTTTACAGTTTTTTACAGACGCTAGGACACATTTCTCAATACTTAGGTCACTTTTGCCAAATTCTTCACACAGTTCTCCTGCCAAACTTTCAGCTTGGCAAAGCAGTTCATTTCACATTCAAAATGCACTACAACTACCAAAACACTTTAATCAGGTCTCAAATCAGCTCTTTCTTCCAGAACACTAGCAAAGGTTGACAAACACACTTTGTCACCCACAAAACAATGACATAAAAAACACTAACAACATGTAGCATCATACAATGTTTTCTTGTGTAAAACAAGAGCACATCTCTGTTTAGAATTTACTGCAATATGTTACAGGAATGAATCAGACATGATGCAGAATTCTTCAATATTTTATTTAGTTTATTCCAGAATAAAATAATTTATATACACACCATCCACTGATACAGATACAATAGTAATGCTAATCTACTTGGTCTTCTCCATTTGGCCAGTTGGTTTTATAGCATTTATTTTTAAGATTTTAAATATATTTCATTAAAATATTACTGTATGAACATTTAACAGTTTTGAAAACATGTAAGCATGTGCAAATTGATGATGACAACTGTTGTAGCTGTGTTTAACTTTTGCCTGCCTGTGTTTAGCATTTATAAAATAATTGCATTATAGTGTAAAATGTGTGTTTTAGTGAGAACTTTGTGTTTAGAGTTTTGCAAAAAGAGTGCATGATTTGACAAATGGGTTTCGGCCACTATGAATTTAGTTCAGAGATTGGGGTTTAGTGTTTTAGCAATTCAGAAAAACTATAATATATGACAACTAAAACACAAATTTTTTTCTTTAGAAAATTATTAGTGATATCGTGACCCAAGAAATATATATAGCAACAAATCATCAACATATTGAAACAGGACAGATAAGACACACATGAGGCGCCAGGTGAAACAACAGTATTTACAGCTTGCAAGTCTTGCACAAATCTCCACTCTGTTGGCTGGCCAGCATCTGTTTTTTTACAGAAGAAATAAAATAATAGGAATATGTGCAGGGAAGTCATGACATGGCACCATTAACACCCTCTTTCAATAATAATTAAAAATGTACTTGCTGTCTTGCTGTTGCTAACAAGCATTGTTCAATACTGAAACCACATTGTCAAAACTCTTCACACAGTCTACACTACCAGCATGAATGTTGGCCAAACAATGCACCTCCAAAACTCACTCAGACCAACATAACACTGCAACAATTCTCATTCAGAAAACACACATTTTATTCACAACACACTGATCTAAAAAAAACACTAACAACAGGAAGAATTACATAACTGATTAACTTTTACAGTACATAACTGATAAACACTTTTTTAAAGTTTAAATGATTTTCTGCATACATCAGTTCTTTGTATAAAATACTGTAGCACATGCTCACCTTATTGAAAGCATTTGTAACAAGAATGATTCAGAAATTAATCAAAATTTCTATATTTTACTGCATATGAATATAGTACTTGAAAATTACAGCCCAAATGTGAAAAAGGAGGAAAAAATGTAATCTCTGGTATGCATCTCAGAAAGACCTTCTCTGAACCGATTTTCTTTGATCCATATTTGTCAACAAATTCTGTTCCAAACGATCCCCATTTACTAAATCATGGTAATGAGACAAAGGCAGAACACCTGCGGGGAATTGAGAACTGACCCCACCATGGTTTTTAAGAATGAAGTTCTGGAATACCTTCAATATTTGGTGGATGTTGGTGAAATCACAAAACAGGAGTTTAGTTTCATGAAGGTTGATTATCTAGTTACACCGTTCATCTAGATACTTCCCAAAATACATAAAGACCTTACTAATCCTCCAGGAAGACCGATTATATTGTTGTTTGTAACATTTGATGTTGAGTCTTTATACACCAAGATTCCAAATGAAGGAGGGATAGAGGCAATAGAAGTCTTTCTTAGAGACCTACATCAAGACAAAAACCCTAGTGTTGATTGCATTAAAATATTAACTAAAATGGTGTTGACCAAGTTTTTTTTATATATACTGTAAGACGCCACCCATCGGCCCAACGAAGGTATCCAAGGGCGTGGTGAAGGTATCACGTGTTCTTTCCTTCCGTAGCGCTTCTAGAAGAATAATTCCATTTATTTAATTTATTTCTTTGACCTCTGTGGTTAAATTATAATCTGACTCCAATTTATAAGTAAGATTTAGTGTATTATTCCAATTATCTGTTGATCATAATTTAGATATTGATTATTTACAAATTCCCATAGTCTTAGTTATTCGTTCATTAGGGACCCGGTATCGCACAGAGTATACGCCGGCCGTTGCGTATATCTCACGGACACAAAATTGTCAGTCTGGTCTTAGTCAGAGGTTGCCGGGAAAACTAATATTTCTATGTCTGGCCGCTCCATGCTTGCTCCGATCATAAAATAGTTACTTTAGCCACGATCATGCAACTTGCTAAGGCAGGTGATAGACATAAATCTGAGAGTTCCCTTTCAGTCGGTCACTACGACGTCACGTCGTGACCGACGAATTGGGAACTCGCTTAGAGAGACCAATCTGCTTCGAATACTACTAAAACGCCAATGAACTTGGCATTGAGATATTTGCATAATGCTGGCGCCGCCCCGCCAGGTGCGTATATAAGCCCCAGGTGCAAATGTAGAAATTAGCTTTTTATCGCTTCGAAAGCCGGCATTATCTGCTACTGAGAAGCTACTCTCTGCTCTTCTGGGAACGGTTGCTGAAGTTGATTGACAAGCAGTACTGACACAGCGGACGCTCGCAGTATTCCACTGCTCTGCATATTTTTTGTTTTGAGTTTAGTGTGTGCGTTGCCTCTCCCTGTTCGCATCATCAGCTGAGCACCTAAAGAGTGATTTCCCTAAAGAGTGATACGTGAGAGCTCTGTGTCTTTTTAAAGACAGCCACTCTCTCGTATATTCGGAGATCAGCGTCCTTTTCAGGATAGCTTTTCCTCCGTGCGATCTTGGATGCGAGAAGTACAGGGATTCCAGTGACGGTCACGAGCGCTGTCTTCGTGCTTGGGCATCGAGCACTCCGAGGCTGCGTTCGTGGAGAGTTTTTGTTCTCTCTGTGAGAGCATAACCCTCTTGGATTGCGGAGACGACTGTCGTTTCTACGGGAACGACGTCCGCGCCTTTGCAGTGCTGAACGCCGTCATGGTGCGGCTGTCAAGCGCTCGCAGGACGCTCTTCGCATCACTACGCTGAGTAGGACGGAGGATGCGTCCTTCACCTACCGGCCTTCTCATCCTCAGCCGGTTGAGGCTCCGGTGGAGACAGCAGAGTCGTGTTCTGCGATTTCTGCCGAATCCATTGGACCTCCTTCTGGTCCCGTCACTTCTGCAGCATCAGAGGGGTGTCCGTTTTTCCCTCCGAGGCGGAGTCATCCCGGAGATGGCGGCCGTGCCCGCTCGAGCGGCGGAAACGGTAGAGTTGGAGGGGTTAATCCCTCTCCGCCCGAACCGTTCCGCCCACGTGATTGGTACTTCGGAGCTGCCCGGGCCTCTACGGTCCTCACCTCCTGTGCCCGCCTTTCCCGATGGCACGAAGAGCTGACGTGATTTGCGGCCGTCTCGGCCGTTCAGCTTTCACCCCTCACCTCCCTCACGCTAAGGGGGGGATCCCTTCAGTGGAGCGGGGGGTTGCGATGCAGCTGCGTTCCTGGAGGGACCACCCAACCCTTCCCTCCCGTGTTTGTATGGACAGTCGTCCGGTTACGGGCGCTGCCCATCAGGCATGCGGAGACGCGGCTTCAGCCCTGCACGCAATAACGTTACTGCAGGTTCACCAAGCGAAGGCTTTAGAGATTTACGAGGGAAGCCGCGACCTTCAGTCGTGCGATGTCCACCACAGTGTTCAAGATCGCCACCTTTGGCTATGTCTGACTTACATGACGGACGCAGACGAGAACAACTTCTTGAATGCTCCTGTCTCACAGACCGGCCTCTTCGGCGAGCCCGTGGAGTCGTACAGCTCCGCTGCGCAGACTGAGGCGATCTCCTAGGTCATGCCCCGGCGAAATAGAGCTGCCCTTGGTCCACCACGCCGGCTCCTCAGTCTGCCTCTCGCCGTTGGCGTCCTGCGGCGGCCACCTCTGTTCCCCTCCTCGGACCCCATCTCGGCAGCGCATGGGAACCGGTCGTCAGCAGCTCGCCCCGCCCGCTTAGCCGCTTCCCGTGAAAATCGGGAGTTTAAGTGGCCAGTAACGGGCGACCCGGATTGGCAGAGGATCACTCTTCAGGAGACGGTGATTCGCTCCTTCCCCCGGTAGAGGGTCGGGTGGAAAATTCTTGGTTTGCATCTGTTCCACCGGCTGTCCAGCCGGTACCCACTTAACCACACATAAGAGTGCATTCCTCTTCCCTCTCCAGGTCTCCAGAGGATCGAGAGAGCCGTGAGCGGGCACACCAGCTCACCCTACCTCTCCTCTATCGCCAGCGGGTGTTTTTCTGGAGTCTGCGCTCTCCGCGCAGGAGACCAGACGACCGTCACCCTCAGCGGGCTCAGGTTAGTGTCACACACACACATACTGTAGATGTTTATGCTGTCACAGCAGACGCACCGGCAGTTTCACCTGTCTCGCTTCGCTGCCCCACCGCGGGTACTTCGGTAGTGTCGTTAATTCTCCTCGTACGGTCTCTGGATGCTTCGCTTCAGTTCCCAGCCCGTCTCGTTGAGTTTTACGCACTGTCCGCCTCGGTTACGTAATACTATTACCGGCACTCCCCCAAATTCTCGGGCATTCGTTTCACTATAGTGAAAGCGTCCGATGCACATGTACTGCGTGCAAAGTCGATGTCCTGCTGGCGTAGGACATTTCGAGCCGGTCCCTCTTACCGAGAATGATGATAAGGTTTTTTTCCAGCCTTTATCTCACAGTACCCAAAATACGCGGTGGGTTACGACCGATTTATTTACGCACCGGCTCTACAAATGTGATCCTTTAGGATGATACGCCGAGGCTCGTATTTCAATATTCAGATCGGTTTGCAGCCTTAGACCTGTAGACGTGTACTTCATGTGTCCATCTCCCCTCGCCTTAGACCGTTTATTCGCTCTGCGTCATGGGGTGGGCATATTACCCTTAAACAGGCAAGAGTGGAAAACATTGAGCAAAAAATCATTTCATGACATTTTTTGTATCATCTGGACTTATGTAAAAGATATTCATTGTTTAAGGGTTAATACTGAGTACACCATTCGAGCTGTCTCTCTCTCCCCGTGTCTCCATGAAAGTGCTAGTCACGGCATTAAAATCTCCGAGAGAGAGAGCGTTGTTCGCATTCTGCTTATATTTACGTCAACTATAATGGCTCGTTCTTGGCAGACGTGCGCGAACACAGAGATTTAATGCTTTAGCATCTCGCTCGTTTAAGTCTTCAGGTCAGCTGGGAAAAGAGCAACTTTGCCCCGTGCAGAGGATCCTTTTCTCAGTATGGAAATAGACTCGATCGATTTATTGGCGTGTTTTACAAGAGCGCGCGACCAGTCAGTTCTGACTTGCCTCGGTTTAATTCGAGGGAAGTACGCGGTCCCTCTGAAACAATTTCAGAAGCTCTTGGACATATGACAGCATGCTGCGGCTGTGACACTGCTCGAGCTGCTTCATATGAGACCGCTTCAGCATTGGTTTTACGATCGAGTCTCGAGGAGAGCGTGGCGCAACGGCATACACTGTGTAACCATTACACTTGCGTGTCGTTTCAATTTTACCCCGTCGCAGACCCAGCATTTCTTATAGCAAGATATGCCCCTGAGTCGGGTCTCCTGGCATTCTGTAGCACATACGATGCCCCCAGCACGGGATGAGCAGCCACGTATGACGGGCTTGCAGTCTCAGGGGTGTGCGTAGCACCCCAACTGCCGCGAGCGGTGCGCTGTATATCTGGGACTTGTACGCTCCGCTATGGAGATGCGAGGGAAGGATGTATTAGCCGACACCGACAACATTGCGACTGTTGCGTTATTTACCGTTAAGGCGGTTTTTGCGCTCTCGTCACCTGTCGCATCTCGCTCGTCATCTCCTCCTTAGGAGTCAGAAGCATCTGAGGTCCCTTCGTGCCATTCACATCCCGGGTACGCTCAATACAGCGGCTGACGCGCTTTCCCGAGCTGCGCGCACCGGCGAATGGCGACTCCACCCCCAGACGGTTCAGCTAATTTGGAAGAAGTTCGGTCGTGCGCAGATATATCTATTTGCGTCACCGGACGATACCCACTGTCGCCTGTTTTATTCACTACCGAGGGCAGCCTCGGCGTGGATGCGTTGGCACACAGCTGGCCGCGGGGGACGCGCAAGTACGCATTCACTCCAGTGAGCTTAATCGCACAGACACTGTGCAAAGTCAGGCAGGACGAGTAGAGCCTTTTATTAGTCGCCCCGTACTGGACGACCAGGAATTGGTTTTCAGAGTTAATGCTCCTCGCGACAGCCCCTCCCTGGCGAATTCCCCGGAGGAAGGACTTTCTTTCTCAAGGAAGGGGCACATTATGGCACCCGCGCCCCGACCTGTGGGATTTCCATGTATGGTCGTTGAGTGCGCGCAAGGTTTAGGTGATTTATCGCAGGCGGTATCTAACACCATCGACGCGGTACGAGCACCGTCCACAAGACGGGCTTACGCGCTTAAATGAAACCCTTTTCGTCACCTGGTGCTCTTCACAACGCGAGGTCCACAGAGAATGCTTAACATTGTGCTTTTATATATCTTCAACATAGGTTAGATGGTAGGCTGTCACCCTCCACCATTAAAGTTGATATCGCCGCTATTTCTGCTCATCACTCACTTATTAACGGCAGATCAGTTGGCCAGCATGATTTGGTTATTAGATTTTAAGAGGCGCTCGCAGGCTAAACCCCTCGCGCCCTCCCTCTATTCCTCCGAGACCTGTCCATGGTGCTGAAGCCCTACTACAGGTTCCGCGTTCGAGCCTTTGCAGTCTGCGAGTCTGAAGTTTTTGTCAATGAAAACTCTGACCCTACTAGCATTGGTCTCCGTGAAGAGAGTAAGGAATTTACATGCATTCTCTGTTGACGATTCGTGCCTTCAGTTTGGTCCTGCTGTCTCACTGAGACCCAGACCAGGCTACGTGCCCAAAGTTCCCACCACTCCCTTCAGAGATAAGGTGGTGAGCTTGCAAGCTTTGCCCGCGGAGGCGGCAGACCCAACCATGGCTTTATTATGCCCCGTACGAGCGTTACGCATCTACGTGGATCGCACACAAAGCCTTAGGACCTCAGATCAGCTCTTTGTTTGTTACGGTGGTCAGCAGAGAGGGAAAGCTGTCACTAAGCAGAGGATGTCTCATTGGATAGTTGATACTATCACCCTTGCTTATAATCTGCAGGGCATTCCTTGTCCATTTAATTTGAGAGCTCACTCTACTAGAAGTGTTGCCTCATTTTGGGCATTCGCTCGTGGTTCCTCGCTAACAGACATCTGCAGAGCTGCTGGTTGGGCGACACCTAATACGTTCATTAGATTTTACAGTGTTCGTGTCGAGCCTGTCTCCTCTCGTGTTCTTTCCTCGTTAGGGGAAGCACAGAGAACAGGCTCGCAGGTCGGCTTGCAGCCTCCGACTGCTGCTCCAAACTGAGCTCAGTATGGAAGGCCATCGAGGCAAAAACGCGTAATAGTTTGTTCTGCCTTCCTCCGCTGCCTTGGCAGCCTGATGTTGCGGAGCATCCGCTGCCAGCCTCTCACTAGCTGCATCCTCGCGAACCTGTGTTTGGCTCGGGCATCCACATTGCGTCCCACCGGGTTCCTTTGTGAGTATTTTTCCGTGGGGTTAATCCTACTAGCCCACGTTTCCCTCAGCAGAGCACTGCTTTGCTTACACAGCCACGGCTGTCATTTATACCTCAACTACGGTTGACTTTCGCCCACCAATAGCCCTTAACGGGGCGGTGGCTTCCGCAGCGTCCCTATACCGCTCAGATAGGGCGCTTTCCAGTCGCTGGCACTACTGTGGGTTAAAGGAACATCTAGTGCCCGGCCTTCTGCCTTAAAACCTAATTCTCCTTATCCTTAAGTGGAACCGGAGGGCTTTACGCAGACACTGGAAGAGGTCAGCCCTCAGTGGCGTTTTGGTAGGGATTCCCAATTCGTCGGTCACGACGTGACGTCGTAGTGACCGACTGAAAGGGAACGTCTCGGTTACGTATGTAACCCTCGTTCCCTGAAGGAGGGAACGGAGACGTCACGTCCCGTCGCCACAGGGCTGCTCCCTGCTGTTTATCGGCCGGTCACACTTTCCGGCTTTCTCAGCGAAAAAGAAGCTAATTTCTACATTTGCACCTGGGGCTTATATACGCACCTGGCGGGGCGGCGCCAGCATTATGCAAATATCTCAATGCCAAGTTCATTGGCGTTTTAGTAGTATTCAAAGCAGATTGGTCTCTCTAAGCGAGTTCCCAATTCGTCGGTCACGACGTGACGTCTCCGTTCCCTCCTTCAGGGAACGAGGGTTACATACGTAACCGTGACGTTTTAATGAATGTGCCCCATGCTCCATTCGACCATCAAAACCCCAGTGTGATCATATCCTGACATACTTATTTTGCGGTAATACCAGACTCCTTCTAATCTACTGGAAATAATAATTTCTGAAAGAATTAAAATAAATCAATACAATTTCTGAAGAATTACAATGAATCAATTATAACAATTTATTATACCAGGCAGGTTCCAGCTTAAAGAATATCATATAATACAGAATATGATTCAATTCCAATTAAAATGATCAACAGTTGCAAAAGTTACAAAGTCATACCTGGTAATAGACACTCTGGCTACAGAGTACTTCTATCATGAATATAATACACCCAAAATGGTGTAGGAAGATTCTTGTTAAAGGTTTCTTCCATGATGTTTGAATACAAACAGAGTGTGGAAGCCCCTGGTTACAGGATGCCTCCATAAGGTTTGAATACACACAGAGTGTGGGAGCTTCTGGGTACAGAATGGCTCCATAAGGTTTGAATTCACACAACGTGTGGGAGCTTCTGAGTACAGAATGGCTCCCCGAACATTTTGCCAGGCCACCTTTTATACACAGCTTGAGACAAAGACATAAAAATCCAGTTTGACCTGTACCAAGTGATACTAAAGTACACCTGGTCAAAATCCAGTTTGACCTGTGCCAAGTGATACTAAAGAGCACCTGGTCAAACTAGCCAGAAGTATCTGGCAAAACCCCACCTCTACAAGAAATGCATATTTTATCCTAAGTTCTAAAACCATGATCCATCTTTTCTTAGACTTATAGAAATGAGACCTTTTTACTCATCGCACCATGACCTTTAAAATAAAGCCAAACATGAATATAAAATTGCAATCTCAGAACAACATATATACATAATATCATATATATTTCAGCAGATACCCAGTGATGTGAGCCTAAAGGCTAACAATGCAAAAAGCCTTTGTGATGAACAGATTAGGAGCACAGAGTTTCATGTCTGTTACCAGTTCAACCTGAGGGTTAAATTTGGGTTAGCAACACCACCTGAGGTTTAATGGTTTTATAGTGTCTCTTCATTAATAAACATAAAGTTTATTATATACCAGCTGTACTACAATACAAAGATGATTTCTTCAGATTAAGGGCACTGCCATGGGTAGCACCATGGCCCCAAATTATGCTAATTTGTATGTGGGCCTTTTTGAAAAGAAATTCATATTTAATGGTCTAAAGAATCCATTTTTGTCCAATATTGTAATTTGTAGAAGGTATATTGATGATATTTTTATGTTATGGTCAGGTACTGAAAATCAATTGCTACAATTTCTTCTTAACCATGATGAACACTATGTTTTACTGTGAATTATGATGATTTATGTGTCAGTTTTTGGACATCTGGATTATTAAGAATGGCAACAAAATCATCACAGATCTTTACAGAAAACCCACTGATCGTAACACACTCTTGCATGGACAGAGCTACCATCCTACAACTTTGAAACATAGCTATTAGTCAATTTAACCAGATACGTCGAATTTGTAGTACTGAACAAAGTACTGATCTGGTTAATAGATTTAGAGAGCGGGGTTATAATGAAGATTGAATACAGTCTGCAGTTAGGAGATTTGGAAATGAAACTCAAGAGACCTCTCTAAATAAAAACCGGTTAAAATCAGAAAAGAAATCAATTGCATGTACCGTTCAATATTCTCCGATTTGTCCAGATATAAAAAAGATCATAAACAAACATTGGTACATCTTATAATCTGACAACCCCCCCCCCCCCCCCAGTAATACCTTTGAAAAAACATCAAGATTTGTTTATAAACGCTCTCCTAATGTGCGTGATCATCTTGTAAGGGCTGATGTTAGTTTACCTGAATGACCCACTCACTTTTAATCTATCCCTTTGGGTAACTACAGCAGTGGTCGTTGTGCCCAGTGTAATTTTACCATCAAAACAAAGGCCTTCTCTCATCCCCATTCAGAAATGGAGTTTAAAATTAAGGGTGTTATCACTTGTACCACCAAAAATGTTATTTATATGATTAAATATCCATACGGGTTGGCGTAATTTTGGAAATACACAACGAGCTATAAAAACTAGGATTGCAGAACATCGAAGTAGTATACGCACAAATTATAAAAAAAAAAACCGGTAGCAGTACATTTTAATTCAAAACGGCATAATCTTTCCACACTTTGATATATTGGACTTAAACATGTTAATGTGCCTAGCGATGTTAACAATCTCTTAACTCTTTCGCCGCCATTGACGAGATATCTCGTCAATCAAGAGAAAACGCTTCCCGGCCAATGACGAGTATTTCCGGCTTTCCACAATACCGCTATTATTCACCTTCCGTAACTTTTTAAACCCGGAAGTATTGCCCTATGGCAAGCGGCTGCATGTCTGTGTCTGTTTTAAAGATCGCTCTGAATGGGATCTCTATGAAAAGTCCGTCACAAAAATGGAATTATCTCTGCTTTTTGCTCAAAATGTGGTGTTTTTGCAGAAACCTACCCATATTCAAAAGCTGATTATAAAAGAACTACTGAATGTAGGATGAAACGTTTTTTTTTTTTTTTTTTTTGAAAGCAGAGGGTCTGTTCTTTCATTTGGTATATTGTATGTTTATATATTTAAAGAAGAACATTTTCTGGAAGGCATTAAACTTTTGTAAAAATCTTGAAAAACGCTGGCGCTGGCTGGCAACTTTTTTTTTAAAACGCAAAAAAAGAGAAGCTTACTACATTTACACACTTAATACTCTTTCTCCTAAGGGTTTGAATTTAGAACTTGATTTTAATTCATGATCATTGTTTGTGTGTGTGTGTTTGGCTGACGAAGGTCTCTGACCGAAACGTTGCTGTTTTAAACTTTTTTGAAATAAAGGGACTTTAACAGTGTGCAGATCTTTTTTCTGTTTTTTAATAAAGAATAAGTATAATTATTATATTTGACGAGTGTTGCTTTTTCAAATGCATGTTATAAACGACTCAAACAGTGATTTCAGGTTGATAAGGACTTACTGATCAAAAGCCGTAGTACATGAAATAGCTGTGAATTATATCGGCTGTGCGATTAAGAAAAGTTATTGGTCAGGCATTATTTGTGTATATCAGCATTTATCGTCACATACTGTTTTATACCAATTAGATTTCCTTGCATATGAATTCAGGTGGGATGAAAATTAAAAGAAATAATTTTGTTACCATTAGGCTAAACGACATTAGATCACTTACAACAATTACAACAAAAACGATAGCACCAGGAAGGACAAAACTTGCTGCAACAATTGCCATACTGCTTGACTTCCACCACTGGGCCAACATCTGGTACGTCTGATATGTCTGATACATCTGGTACGTCTGGTTTGTCTGGTACGTCTGGAATGTCTGGTTTGTCTGGTACGTCTGGTTTGTCTGGTACGACTGGTACGTCTGGTACATCTGATATGTCTGGTATGTCTGGTAGGTCTGGTACGTCAGATACGTCATTTATGTCATTTACGTCATTTACATCTACAATATCCAGTTTAATAATAGCTTTGGCCACATTTGACATAGTTGCTCTTAATTCAACCGTCTGTGCTTTGTAGGTGATTTCAGACGCCATTGCATTCTCACGGATAAAATCTATTTGTTTCCCTTCATACATGCAGTAGTACAAGGCTTTATCGCACTCACGGGTTATCTCGATCACCCCGACTGCCAAGATGCTGTCATAGAGGATGTAGTCAAAGGGAACGGAGAACATTATAGCCATACGTTCAGAGCACGCCTGGTTCTCCATGTGGCAGAGGTCATAGGTCAAGACACCTACGGCCCCGCGTGCACTGAACTCAGTTTTAGTGAATGCACAGATCCCGGTCTTGTTGGAGCTGATTGTGGGCTCAGGATGATTGCAGCAGTACCCACTGAATGTGAAGACCCTGAGAGACGTTTAGAGTTAGTCTGTAAACTTTTACAAGTAACAGAATTTTTTTGGAATAACACATTTGCTCATTTTAAGTGTTTCAGAATAGCTTGGTTTATTCGCAGGGGAAGTTCAAATAATCTGAAAGACAAAACAAATGACAATGTATCCTTAAATGCACAGTAATCATTTTCTCCTTACTGTGGGTTGTTGAGTTTGTAGACGTTGCTCATGTTGTTGATCTCTATCGTGCAGTTCCTGATGGTGTTTATTCTTGCTGACACGCTCTCTGCAGTCGCCATGTTGTCACTTTATCAGAACTGAAGGATCATAAAAGATTAGGAAAAACAAAGACTATTTATCCACGACTGGACAAACGCCTTGGAGAATATATATTTTGCATGTGCTGCATGTAATTTTTGCCAATTCATAAATTCTTAATAAAAGTTTCAAAGACAAACATTGAATCAGGAGCTGTGAAATCTGTAAGACATACACCTGCAGCAATGAGAACTCACACCTAAAGGTTAATGCTCAGTGAAAGCCTTGATCTTGTGCATTTAAAGTCCCTGTAAAGTCAAATGTGACACCACAAAAAATTTTGTTATTAACCACCCAACCAAATTGAATGAAGGGAAAAAACGGCAAGTAAAGAAAATAAGTTATCAAAAATAGGCAGGATTATCTGCTCTCACTGTCTGCGCCAGAACCACGCCCACTCTAAGGAAAGCCCCATCTAAACTAAAACCTGAATGGATGCTCGTGATTATTTTAGAGGCGGTGACCTCACCCAAATTATCCCCTTAGGGGCGGTTTCCCAGACAGGGTTTATCCTATGGCACAGGCTTCTCGTCGGTTTTCATATACTTCTGCGTCGACGCGCAAAAACACAAAAGCAGTAACCATGCATGTAACCACAGTAGCAGCTCAACCACCAAAGAAGAAGCAGCAAATGAAAATACCCAGTGGCGTGTTTACCCACCACGCAATTGCGTGTGGCCCAGGGGACTTGTGAAAGTATGTTGTGTTTATTCACACCCAAATCTGAGGCACGGATAAAGCACGTGCGAGCAAGAGATGTGCAAGTATGCATGCAGAATAAACATAAAAAGGTTAAAATAAAAATTAATTTCCAAAAATATACTTTATAAAATTAACATGTATTTAGCATTTAAAATATATTTAGGCAAAAATAATGTTTTGCCATATGGGATGTATTTGCTTGCCCTTGAAATATATGTTGATATATGAAGGTTAAAGCTAATAAATATATTTCCAAATTCAAAAATATATTCAATTGAGCATAAAATTCTACAAAATGTATTTAGCATATATTTAATATATATTTTTGGCCAGAGAAATGTATTTTTTTGCCATATGATTTTATTTATTTCAATGTATTAATTTAAATAAAACATGTTTCTATAAACATTTATATAAATGTGTCTCTGTATTCTATAAACTGTGCTGATTATTATAAATATGGAGTTGTGTCTCATGGAGCTGTGTAATAGCATGAAGTGTGAAAACTTGTGCTTCCCGTTAACTTAAAATGACGCATCTTGTTTTGTTGTTTTATGTGTTGGTTTCTCTTTTTTTACTTTTTAACCATTGTCGCTTGGGTTTGGGGTAAGAACAAATTTTTGTTACATAAAATGACATCCTAACCCAAATCCCAATTCTAACCCCAACTCAAGTGGCCATGACTTAAAAATAGACAAAAACATGGGGTAACCTTAAATAACCTCCTTAAGCAAATCTCAAAGCTAACCCCAAACCCAAGCAAGAATGGTTTTAAAATAGATAAAATGAGAAACCAATACATAAAATGACAAAAAAGACTGGCGTATCATGCCAAATTGGAATTTGGCCTATGTATTGTACTTCGTGCTAGCATCTACATGAGACTTTAACATAAAACTTAATTCACTCACCTTCATCAAAACTTGTCTATCGCAGAGGAACTGTATTACTGTAACCACCCTTGTTGTGGAAAAAATCTGAATGACTGCAGACTTGTCTTTTAATATTTAATTTATTAGTGGAGATAATAAAGGTCAATAATTTTTCAAGATCTTGGGAGCAATGATCACAGTGAATTTCTCCCCCAAAGCTCAAAGCTCTTGTAGGTTGTCTTAGTATTTATGGGTAAAAGCATGTCATACTTTCTCTTTTGTAAACCCACAAGGTTACTACTAACATTTCAATGCTCTCTTGCACTTCTGCTGACCTGGGTATGCACTTTCTGTGCACGTGCTATTCAGCAGAGATACAGGATGTTTACTACACTGAACAATCTCTGTCAAAGCTTTTCTCACGGTTAAGCAATCGTCAAAAAATGTATAAACATTTCTGATAGCAAATGAACAGATACAAGTTAAAAAAACAATATATGAATAAAAATATAAACAATACAAATTTCTACTACACTCCTCCCTTTTGTCATTTGACAACTTTTAAAACCACAAATTAAATCCATCAAACTAAAGCATTCAAGTGAAATGAACTTAAATTTATATGCAGATGTTTTAAGGAAAACCCACAATCCTTTGCACCTGAATATTTTAATTTTTTTAAGCTTTTTCACAGAATAAGACTGATAAGAACTTTAACTACTTTTTTTATTTGTTAATAAAATGTCATAAAGGTTTAAGCTCTTATATTATTGATGTTGTTTTTGTTGTACATTATAATTTTATGAAGTCACCATTGAGATAAACAGTGTTTCCTTATGAACCCTGTTCAGCACATTTTTGTATTTCTCTCTGCAGTACTGACAATGCATGTCTAAAACATAGTTTTATACTTGTTTCTGTGTTGAATCAAGTTTATTCAATGACTGACTTATAGTTGTTTGTTTGAATTTTGTTTTATACTTTATAACACAAAGAGTAAATAAGTCCATACAATTATGTTATAGAAAATAACAAACAGTTAATAACATCTACCACAAAACAGTTAATAAGATTTATTAAATATTTTTAGGACAGCAATGCTTCAATATTTAAAAAAAAGTAATAGACTTTACTTAAACAATTAGATTAAATCTAACTTCCAAAATAAAAATAATTAAGTGGCATTAATTTATTAATTTTAACAAATGTTTCATGCATTATTAAGTAGAATTTATTTGATTTTAGTAGGTAAGTTGTACTTTAAAAAAGCAGTTAATTTTAATTAAAAGAAGTTTGTCAACTTGTTAGTGTTATAAAGAAATGATAAATCCAATGCAGGAATCACAGGGAAAAGTCTTTAATAAAAAGGTAACAAAGGCAGTCTGGAGATATCACACAGCACTGGAATGTAACAAAAGATACTTGACTCCCGATCTGGGAAAACGACAGATATATTCCCTGGAGCTGGCCGGAGCGCAGCAGTAGATAAATCAGGTACGGAGAATACTCCTCAGCTTCACACACAGCTGAACATCAAATGAATTAGCAGAGATACTGGACAGGACAGACAAGACAAGACCAGGTGAGTTTTTTCCAATACACGACACGACACGATAAAGCTGTAGAGTACACAGAGAACATGTGCAATTCAATAATCCGACAAAGAGACTGCCAAAACAGCCACCAGATAAATGCTAAGGGCAGAGTGGGAACAGGTGTCGAGCGCAGATTGCAATGACACACAGGTGAGAGGGGAGAGAGAGAATCTGATATCAAACTAAAAATGAAGGGATGTATGCGAGAGATGGCGTGTGTGTATGTGTGAATAAGTGTGTGTATGTGCGTGTGTGTATGTGTATGTGACAAAAAGACAGACAGAGAAAACCAGACTCATGACAGTACCCCACCTCCAACGAGCGCCTCTAGGGAGACGACGATGGAACAATAATCCCCGCGTCGAGAGACTCTGTGATATATTTCTCCAGAGCCTCTCGTTCGGGCGCTGAGGGAGAATAAAGTCTACCGCGGGGGGGTGTGGTGTTGGGATGGAGATCAATGGCGCAATCGTAAGGACGGTGAGGCGGCAGAGAAACCGCCCGGGAACGGCTGAAGACAGATCGCAGATCATGGTACTCCTCCGGTACCCCAGACAAATCACCTGGTTCCTCCTGGAAAACAGAAACAGAGGTCACGGGAGACACAGCAGACACTAAACAATTAGTATGACAAGACAATTTCCATGAATGAACACCCCCCTTAACCCAGTCTATCTGAGGATTATGAAGAACAAGCCAGGGATGTCCTAACACAATAGGGGTAAAGGGAGATTGAAAAATAAAAAAAGAAATAGTCTCTTGATGATTACCGGAAACAATCAGACTAACCGGACAGGTAGAACGGTGAACAGTGGTGAGCTCTCTGCCATCCAGAGCGAAGACGGAGGTGGGTTGAGGCAAGTCGACCAATGGAATCTTGTTCCGAGGAGCCCACCCCTCATCGACGAAATTGCCCTCGGCTCCCGTGTCAATGAGAGCAAGGTCAGCGGCGGAGTGCCCAAACCAGCGGAGAGTTGCAGGAATCATAGTCCGGGATCGGGGGGAGGAGGAGATGACAGATGTGCTCACCAGTACTCCTCCGTCTACTGGCGAGCCCTGGCTTTTAAACTGCAGTTGGAGGCGAAATGACCAGCGGTGCCACAATAGAGACAAAGGCGGTTGATGATTCGGCGCTGACGCTCCTCCCAGAGATGTGGACGCTGCCCAACTGCATGGGCTCGGCGTCAGCCATGTGACGGGAAGGGACAGCTGAAGATAAAGAGTCAACGACTGGAGATATCACACAGCACTGGAATGTAACAAAAGATACTTGACTCCTGATCTGGGAAAACGACAGATATATTCCCTGGAGCTGGCCCGGAGCGCAGCCGTAGATAAATCAGGTACGGAGAATACTACTCAGCTTCACACACAGCTGAACATCAGATGAATTAGCGGAGATACTGGACAGGACAGACAGGTGAGAGGGGAGAGAGAGGGAGAGAGAGAATCTGATATCAAACTAAAAATGAAGGGATGTATGCGAGAGATGGCGTGTGTGTATGTGTGAATAAGTGTGTGTATGTGCGTGTGTGTATGTGACAAAAAGACAGACAGAGAAAACCAGACTCATGACAGTTAGTGTGTAATGTGCAAGTTGTTTTTTTCAGTGTGAGATAACATCACATGAATGTTCTTCTTTCGATTTTCACACTTTAAAAGAGTTAAATAGCAAATGAACAGATACAACTTCAAATTAACAATAGAGCGGGGAAAATAAGTATTTTACACATCAGCATTTTTATCAGTAAGATGATTTCTAATAGGGCTATTGACACAAAATGTCCACCAGATGTAGCCATCAAGCAAAATATTGAATTCATACAAAGAAATCAGAACATTATACAAGTTGAGTCATAATAAATAAAGTGAAATGGCACAGTGAATAAGTATTGAACACACTTTTGTACTTTGTAGAAAAGCCTTTGTTGGTAATATCAGCTTCTACATGCCTTTTATATGTAGAGACCAGTTGTCTGCATTGCTCAGGAGTGATTCTGGCCCATTCTTCCACACAAATGGTCTTTAAATCTTAAAGGTTCCTTGGGGAACTTGATTTTCTTTCTTTGAAACCACTTCATTGTTTCCTTGGCCTTGTGTTTGGGATCATTGTCTTGGTAAAATGTCCACCCTCTTTCCATTTTCAGCTTTCTGGTAGATGGCAGCAAATTTTTATCCAGAATGTCCTGGTACATTTCTCCATTTATCCTGCCTTCAATAATATGCCAGTCCCCCTTACTGAATAGCAGCACAAAACCATAATGCTTTCACCCCCAAACTTAACTGTTGGTATGGTGTTCTTGGAGTGGTGGGCAGTGCCATTTCTTCTCCAAACATGGTGTGTAGAATGACTACCAAAAATAAAAATTTTGCTTTCATCTGACCATACTACAGTCTCCCTATAATCCACAGGCTTCTCCAAAATGCTCTTTCGCAAACTTTATCCGAGCCGCAACATACTTTTTGTTCAGCAATGGAGTCTTGCGTGGTGAGCGTGCATGGATGCCATGGCGGTTCAGTCAGTGTTGCCAACTTGGCGACTTTGTCGCTAGATTTAGCGACTTTTCAGACCCCTTTAGCGACTTATTTTCAAAAAAGCGACTAGCGACAAATCTAGCGACTTTTTCTGGTGTTGTTGGAGACTTTTTACGTGACATTCACTCTTCTCAATGAGCAGATACCACTGCTTCCGTGGGCTCCACCCCGTCCCAAAGCATTCACAGGCGGTCTAGTCCTCGCGCAGCAGAGCACAGTCTCTCCCAGCCTCAGTCAGGACAGGAGAAGTGCGTCCAGACGGCGGATCCCGCGATGGCTTACATTAATGGCGAGATGTAAATGTAAAATGGTCTTTGAATAAAATGAATCACTGTACATAAAATAAATGTACTTGAGGGAGCTGAGCAGCAGCACATTTAGAAAAGACAAACTGTACGGAGCTGACACGTTAATATGCAATTTACCTAAAAAAAAAACGTTTCCCATCATTTATCAGTGTATGTTTTGAAACTGGTTTGGCCATATAAACATGAACATACACACATTTCGTTTTATGAGAACATAACAGATAAACAAACGAGAAAACATTTTCAGGCATTCATGTGTATTAAAATAACCTTTTTGACAGTTCGGAGAGAAAGAGAAACGTGAAAACAGCCAATGTTGTAAGAATGCAAATGCGACGTGATGACGTCACTGTTATGCAAATGACGCGATGACGTAATCTAGCGACATTTAGCGACTTTCCAAGCAAGCTTTAGCTACTTTCCATTAAAAATAGTTGGCAACACTGGGTTCAGTGCATTGCTTATAGTTTTCTTTAAAATAACAGTACCTGCTGATGCAAGGTCTTCCTGAAGTTCTGCGCGAGTGGTTCTTGGCAGGGCCGGAGTGGGGCCACTTTTCAGCCCGGGAGTTTCAGGCCCAAGACCGGCCCACTTTTTCCATAGTATTATTCCAAATTAGCACTTTTTTCAAATTGGATAAATAAACCAACAGTCCAGCTCTTACTATAGTTTCTATTAATATCATGGTTAAACAAATAAGGTAAAAGTTAAATAATATTTCACTTAAAATGAGAAGTTAACAAAAATATTCCTCTACACTCTAAAAAAGGCTGTGTTATTTTTTACCCATAATGGGTAAATATTGGACAGAACACATGCTGGGTGAAAAATAACCCAATGTTGGATTGTTGTTATGCAACCATGGATTATAATAACCCAACAGTTGGGTTAAAACAACCCAGCATTGGGTCAATTTTAACCCAGCAGCGTGTTCTGTCCAATATTTACCCATTATGGGTCAAAAATAATCCAGCCCTTTTTGGAGTCTATTCCACAAGAAAAGGTTGATAAATTATTAGCATTGATAATGCTATGAGGGCTATGATTAATCAGATGCAAATAGAAATATAAAACCCAGTCCTAATTAAAAAAGAAAACAATTTGACAAAAATATTGAATCCAACATTGGGTAAATATATAGCATAACAAGTGATTTATAAGCTTTTTTTTTCGGCTGGTCATTTTTGACTGGGAACACAAAAGGTGTTATATGGTTCTGAACACAACATGAGGGTTAAATAACTTTAATTCATATTGTTTTCTCATGGCCTCCTCATTTTCAGCGGCGAACTGGCTTATCTGCTGCTCAGAAGCTGCTTGCATAATATTTGCAAAGTCTATGAATCGCCATGTATACACAAAAGGCTAATATTTTAACTAAAAAAAAGTTGGCTTGTAAATAGTTTGACAACTTATTAGCCGAATAATTACATTGCTAATGCTAATCATTACTAGGCTTATTTCTCTTTATTACCTGTTGTTGTCCTCTTGAAAATAAATCTGTAAGTTTGGCACATTTGGCAGCATCATCCTCCAATGAATTTTTTCTTCAACCTGTTTTTTACGCCCTCCTCCTCTCAGACGCGTATTGTTACGGTAGGGCCGGCCCAGCCTGCCGGAGAAAAGTTTTCTTGGACGTGTTATGGACCGAACCAACTCTATGGGAGGGGAGGGGGAAACTCCCTCACATGGTACAACCCATGCAGAGGCTGCGCGCTGCAGTGTCAATGCGAAACGTGTGAAGTGTCATTTAAGAGAAGATAGACTCACTAACGTGACAAATGTAAAAAAAAAAAAAACCTCGACCGGCCCAAAAGTGAAGCGGCCCACCGGGAATTCTCCCGGTTCTCCCGATTACCCACCCCGGGCCTGGTTCTTGGCTCTCCTGATTATTCTTTGGACTCCTCAGACAGGGATCTTATGTGGAGCACCTGATTGTGGCCGGTTTATGGTAAACTGATGCTCTTTTCATTTCCGGATAATGGCCCCCACAGTGCTCACAGGAACATCCAGCATTCTGGAAATGCGCCTGTAACCATTCCCATCAAAATGCTTTTCAACGATAAGATTACGAAGATCTTGAAAGAGTTCTTTGTTTTTACCCATCATGAAGTCTTTTCTGTGTGCCTCCTGGGTAATGAGAAGCCTTTATAGGCAATCAATTAGGACTAAAGCAGCTGATATCAATTAGTTCTGATAGGGGGCAGAGTTTCTTTCTCAATACTGACAGATTTCAGGTGATCTTCTGGCTTTTTATGCCATTTTGCACATTGTTATCTTCATGTGTTCAATAATTGTTCCCTGTGTCATTTCACTTTATTTATTATGACTCAACTTGTATACTTAAATGTCCTGATTTCTTTGTATGAATTCAACATTTGGCGTGATGGCTACATCTGGTGGAAATTTTGTGTCAATAGCCCACTTAGAAATCCCCTTACTGATAAAAATGCTGATGTGACAAATACTTATTTTCCCTGCTGTATGTTACCCTATTAAGGTATAAAACATAACAAAGTCATTAATATTTTTTATTTTTTTGCAGCAAAAAAAGTATGTGATTCTGACCTCCCTTCTTGTTCTAAAACATGCCATACCTATATTTTCTAATTTACTTTAAACAATATAAACAACAGATTTAACCTAAACAAGGAACAACCAATTTTGCTAAGAATCAGCAGTTCTAACTCGTGCTCAAACTTTTTCTTCCTCAAACTGCAAAAATAGATTGACAGGTTGAAAAGAAAGATTGTTTAGTAATACTAGTTAGTATACTAATTAGTTTTGTATACTCCCTTAGCTCAATATAAACTATGTATGTTTCATTGTTGGATTAGTTAAAAACGTTGGTTCATGTCAATAACTTCCTCTTCTGCTCTTCCTACACAGGATGCCCGACCAACTTTCCTCCGTCCGCGGCCTGCTGGATTCCAAGCTCGTCCCGGATGCCTTCTACAGTCACACACAAGAGACAGGTTAGAGAAATCTCGTTGGACTATCGTGCCTTCCTCCGGCACTGGGGGCTTGCGATGGCAGGCTACTGAAATAAGAACAACTCCACTTTCTACTTTCAGGCTGCTTAGGGGACGTATAGCTTTTAGCTTGGTTCTAGTGTGGCTCTGCGGTTCACTGGGCGTGCTGCTCTGGATCTACAAACTCTCCAGGTAAGTATGCCTTTCAACTTAACCCTCTCTCGATCACACTCGAAGCATTCCAGGTGAGCATTACAATATAGGTGAAAGAATTGGTACGTCACCTAACCTTGGTCCATGGTGAGAGAGGGCAGTCTTTACCTACTTCCAAACGGTTGCTGCTGGCCTGGTCCCGGCCTGTGCCGTCTTGGGAGGCGGAGGGGATGTAGAGGGGACTGCGAGGTGATGTCGCTGTGGCCTTCAATGCACATGCACACACATAGGTAAAAATGCCCCTCTTAAATATAATTCGTCCTCCAAACCTGCTTTGATGACTCGTCTCTCTGTTCTCTTTACTCCAACAGATCCTCTCTTTGATTCCTTATCCTTCGCTTCGCCACATCAACACAACGCTTTGCCACAACGCCCGCTCCAAACATCCACAGGAAACAATGGAACAACAATGAACCACGTCTTGTGTTTCACACGCTTTATTTATACTTCCTGCTTCCTGTGAACCGTCAGTCAGCGTTCGCCACCTCCGCGGACACACCTGTCGCTTGTTCCCGCTGATTCTGTTGCCCGGGGTTAAGTGCCGGTGTTTGTGTAAATCGGTCCGGGCGGAACTTTTCTCCGCAACTTTGGTTCTGCCCCTATAGTCACTCGTGACATCAATGTGTTCACCACTTATTCTTCTATTACGTCTTGCTTTTTAATGCTTTATCAAGTTAAAACAATACTGTACCTTATTGTAGCAAGAACAGATTTTCTGTCACTGAAAGCCCTAATGCTGTTTGTACTCAAATAGTTTAGCACTTATGACTTAAATTGTTCATTATGGATCCATAACTTAACTATCTTTGTTCATTTAACGTAATAACTTATAAAAACCGTAAACTTAAAAATTCAAGTGAAATTAGGGTTTTCAGTGGTCATTGTTTACTCTCACCCCTTTATGTCAATGCTGTATCAATTCTTCAGGCCTGTGCTCTCCATGAACACTCCAAAACCTGTGTTGTGTTTTTATTTTGTTTATTTTCTTGGATAAAAATTTCAACACTTTCCCCTATAGAAAGATATAGACTTTGTCCTAGAATGATACAGAGTTTTGTGTTATAAAAACAGAATTAATTCAATGCATTGACTGTTTTTAACAGTTTATTCATTTATAGCATGTGTGAGCTATTGTAGAATAAATGTCTCAAATGAGTTTACTGTAGCTGTGATGATTGTATACATGTTTACAGAGTTAATTTAATAAATGCAGTTTTTAATTGTCAGATTGTGTTTGTCATTGATTTTCCACCAGTTACACCAAAATCTGGTTCAATGATCTTGGACCAGACTTGAGGTTTACATTTTAAAATGTAATTTCTAGGAAAAGAAAGGGTGTGCTGGTATAAATGTTTTGCAAAAGGCACTGAAATAATCTCATTGTCATGTCATGTTTTTGTCTTTTTGGCCCGCCACCCCCCCCCCCTCGGAGGACAACTTTTTTTTAATAAAGTTAATTATTTTTACAATACAGACAATAGATATACTTGTAAATACATGTCAATGTATTTTTAAGGTTATATATTTATCTAGAAAAAATGTAACCTGAGATATGCACTTTAAACCACTTCTAATTATATAACTAATAATGTAAAATATCCAGTATACCATATAGTACATTTTTCAGTCACAATAAAAAAACTTTTGTTTTACATATGAATTCATGAAAATAAACTCTTTTGTAAGGCAAAACTACATTTTTATCTCAGCCTGTCATAGATCTCTACTTTAATAATAGCTTTGCCTGCATTGGACATAGTTGCTTCTAATTTAACTCTCTGTGCATTGTAGGTGATTCCACCATCCTTTGCCTTCCCACGGATAAAACTGTTGTCATTTTCATAATACATTTTTTCATACATGGCTTCATTGCACACACGATCTGTACTGATCACCCCAACTCCGAAGGTGTTATTGTACAAGCCGTTGAAGGGAACGGAGAACAGAATAGCCATGCGATCAGTGCACTCCTGGTTCTCCAAGCAGAGGTCATAAGTCAAGACACCTACGGCCCCGAAGGCAGTAAATGCAATCTTCGTGAATGCGCAGACCCCGATGTTTTTGAAGCTGATTGTGGGCTGAGGAGGATGCCAGCAGCACCCACTGCACATGTAGAATCTGAGAGAAGTTTAGAGTTAGTTAATAATGTTTTAATAAAGTTACAGTAAAATGACAGCTTTCATTAAGTTCTATTTTGTATTTTTTTTACAAGGTAACAGGATTTTTCTTGAATAACACATTTGCTTATTTACTTAGAACAGCTTGGTTTATTCAAGTTCAAATAATGTGAGAGACAAAACAAATGACAATGTTTCCCTAAATGCACGGTCATCATTTTCTCCTAACTTTGGGTTGTTGAGGCTGTAGGCTTCGCTCATGTTGTTGATCTCTATCGTGCAGCTCCTGATGCGGTCTATATTTGCTGACACGCTATCTGCAGTCTGCATGTTGTCACTTTTTCAGAACTGAAGGATCATAAAAGATTGGAAAAAAAACAAAGATTATTTATCAAAGACTGGACAAATGCCTTTGTGAATAAAGCAATAAGCCCCAAGAAGCAGTGGGTTACCAGTGCATTTTATAACAGCTATGACGTTGTTAGGCACGACCCTTAGCTGTTATAAAATGCACTGTAACCCCACTGCTTCGCATGGGTTATTGCTTTTATAAAACGGTTACTTCATATGCATAACGTTAGCGGGATTTTATAAAATAAAACACAAATAAGCTGTAATTATATTAGTACAAATATTACTCTTCCGCCAAACAAAGTAGTTCCTCAGAATCAAGTGTGACTGAAATAGAGCGCAGTTCTCAACCAACACAGACGCAGCAAAGACACAATGAAAATATGAATTAAGACTGTGGCGTTTTTTTTATAAACCAACATTTATCTAATTTATACATTAACATATCGTGCAACAGTTGTAGTGATGATCAAATATGCTTGGAAGCAAGGCCGTAGCCAGGATTTTTCAAATACCGAGGACAACCCCTAAATTTTTTTAATTATTTATATTTTTTCCATATTACGTAATAATAATAAACATGTCCAAACTACGACATAGCACAAATGTAACTGTGTCTGTGAGAATTGTGTTTGTGACTAAACGCATCCAAAATAAATCAATGGTTACATTTCATCATCTTAAGTCACCCTTTGCCTAAAAACTGCAAAACTGTGTCATTTTTTTTTTCAAGAAGCTTCTTAAATTTTCAATTTAGTATAGAAGGAGTTTATATATAATATGGGCTCTTATTTGCTGTTTTTTCTTCAATATTCAGTGTAAGTCATCTATTTCAAAAATACATTTTTGGTTTTCTAATAATTATTAACAAAACTAGTCAGTTTGGCACAGGTATTTTGGTCTACAAAAGTAATTTCAAGCATTTAACCATGCACCTTCAGATTAAATGATTTTTAAGATCATAGTTAACATTTTAGTCAAGTGACCTTAAACTTTTGAACAATTTGAATCTAAAATTTGGT
Source organism: Misgurnus anguillicaudatus (assembly GCF_027580225.2). NCBI lineage: Eukaryota > Metazoa > Chordata > Actinopteri > Cypriniformes > Cobitidae > Misgurnus > Misgurnus anguillicaudatus. The sequence continues at coordinate 204,526 of NW_027395277.1, read as the reverse complement.
AGCTGTATTGCATCTCATATTGTAGGCTATTTGCAGTGCTGGGCAAGCTACTTGGAAAATGTAGTGAGCTAAGCTACCAGTTACTTCACAATAAATGAAGCTTCACTATACTGAAGCTACCCCCCTGGGAAATGTAGCAAGCTAAGCTACATCAATAGTAGCTTGCTACATCCAAGCTACTTTTTTATTTTTAACCAGTTTTATTATGTAATTATTTATTCAGTTTCCATTTAAAATTTTGATAATTATAGGCAATTAAAGCATAATGTAGACCTAGGTACTTCACATTATGGGGCGGTTTCCTAGACAGGTCTCATTCTACTCCCAGAATAAAATGCATGAATGAGCTGCCTTAATTTAAAAACACCTTGCCCTGCATACCTTAACACAGCTCCGAAAGTTTCAGAGGTGTACGCGGATCTGGAGCTACCTCTACCATCATTTAAAATCAACTGCAGACACAGTAACGAGACCCGCCCTCCCTTTCACCATGATTGGCCCCGACCTGACCCTGACTGTATGAAACAACTAATCAAACTGATGATGGCAGTGACATTACCCAATCAGAGGTAGAGCACGAGTCTTCACAGGATGCGAGTGGTAATGTTTTGTATGAATAAAGGCTGCACAACTTGAAAATATGGGAAAACAATGTCCCGTGTGATTCAAAATGACGCGCTTATTCACAAATTCAGGACGACTTCAGAAATGTTTGGAAAATTGTAGCTTGTGTGGAAGCTACCGCACTACTTGGTCAAAAAAAGAGCCTAGCTACCAAAAAGCTATTTGATTTAGAAAGCAGCTAAGCTACCGCCAAGCTACTGAAAAATGTAGTTAAACTACTAGCTTCGCTACTTGTAGTGAAGCTACTGCCCGGCACTGGCTATTTGCTGCATAACCATTAACTCTCCCCTTCCCTCCTTCTCTTTGTCTGCTCATCTTTTGCTGGCTTTCCAAATGATTATTTAGTTTGTTGCAGCCTTTTCATTTTCCTTTGCTTTATTAGATCAGAATTACAGACGTGGAGAGACTCTTTAATCAGCATAAGTTGCACGTTACTTAAACATTCTTGCCTTTCTTGCATACTATTCTGGTATAAAAGCAGTGTTTATCATACTTTGTGTTTACGACCGCTACCTTTGAGCTTGTTGTACTTGCCATCGCTCATCGCTCTGTCGGGCAGACTGCACGTGAGGACCGGGCTGCCTGTGAGTGTCTAGCAGCAGCACCCACTGCTCGTTGAGTGGAGAGAATGATACATGCTCTCGCGTCAGTCTCCAACCACGCCAGAAAAGATCGTTAGATTTGTCCTTTTTCGCTTTTATAAGTCGCTAAAGGGGTTTAAAAATGGCTAAATCTAGGGACAAAGTCATCATCAAGTTGGCAACACGGCACTGCTGTGTATGTTTATACAGGGTATGAACTTAAAGTAAGCCTCCTTCTGGTTGGCAAACAATGGAAATTCAGCCAGTCATCATTGGGTATGTGGTTGTCCCACCCCCTCTAACATACACAGGCCAATCATCATCAGTTGAAGAGAAAAACATTGCCTGTCTGATAGTCTACTCGTTTTAGTGAGATTAACGCGCAACATTTTAATGTCAGTAACAGTAACGACAGAAATTTATTTGATTATTCGTTACTGAAAAAATAACACTGTTAGTAACGACGTTTATTTATTACGCCGTTATTTCCATCACTTCACGTGATGGTCCGTAGATGCAAGGATAATTGTTTTGTCTGCTATTTTCACATCAAAATGAAACAAAACTTCAAGAAAAACTACTGAGGACATGACCTCGGTGTCCTCAATGGTAGCTACGGCCATGCTTGGAAGCATGCTAAACTCTTTCCTCGTCAGCGTTTTTTTTAAGTTGCCACCCAGTTGTAGTTTAATGCCTTGCAGAAACATTATCTTCTTTAAATAAACATAAAATATTGAATGAAAGAACAGACCATCCGCTTTTAAACAACAACAATAAAAACTGTTTCATCCTACCTTCATTTGTTCTCTTATCACCTCTCAGATTTTTTTTTTTTTTGCTAAAAGCGGAGATTATTCCATTTTTGTGAATAATTTTTGTAAGAGATCAGATTCAGAGCCTGATAAAAACATGCTGTTTTCAGTGTTGAGTGAATGCGTCAGTGTTTAAGTTGGGTAATATCGCCACCCAGTGGATAGGGTAAATATGAATTTGAAGTAACTCTTCAGGGAGTGTTTTCTCTTTATTGATTAGATGACAAAACCATATTTATTGACATGTATCTGGATATTGCCATAATTGTGCAATTGTAGACAAATTAAAAATATGATTAAAGACTGTGGTGTTTATTTTCATAAATCGGTACGCAACAACAGTGGCGCAGTGATACTTCTGTAATGTGAAATACTTCTGAACCGTGGGGTTATCAGTGTATTTTATCAAGGCTTAGAACGCGTTTCAACCAATCAGAATGAAGAACCAGAACTGCCCATTTTATAATATGAATTTTACATTTGTGTGCTGCATGTGATTTTGCCAAGCCATACATTTTTCTCAAACTGAGTTAGTTTATACTCCAAACACATCAATGTAACATGCATACAAATATTTTAATGTATATTTAATAAAATATTTGAGTAAAGGTTATTCAAGGTTGGACACTTTTGGCTACTACTGCACACAACAATCCAGGCAAACCATCTGTACATCTGAAACTATGGCAGCAGGTACAAATGAGTGCTATCTACAGTACAGTTTTAACTCAGGTGCTAAACGATCTCTAATAAAAACCTTGACAGCAGTGTTGTATAAAGTACTAGAAAGCAATACTTGAGTAAAAGTACAAGTATTGAAAAAGACTTTGGTAGAAGTGAAAGTTGTCTTTTAAAATATTACTCAAGTAAAAGTCTTAAAGTATCTGATACAGTATATACTGTACTTAAGTATCAAAAGTAATTTTCTGATATTTAATGTACTTAAGTATTTGAAGTAAAAGTAAAAAGTTTTTTTTTTTTAAAGCAAGCGGTTAGAACTTTGATTGTGAACTTTATTGTGGCTTTCTTATAGTAAAGCATATTCAGGGTTTCCATTATCTTCTTAATCTTAATCATCAAATAAAAATCTGTCTTTTCCAGGACTTTTCAGGCACAATTCTCTTAAGTTCAAAGAGCAAACAGCATATTTTTAGAGCTGACATCAAATAAAAAAGCAGAAATTTCACTTTTGTAAGAACTTCAGGTAAAAATGAAAAATAAATAATAACTTATTTATTTCAAAACATGAGCATATTTTTGAAAAAAGTGAGTATTGCTTTAAGTTAGCTGCTCTACTAAGAAAAAAATGCCAACTTGTTGTGTGGTAATGAAAGCACTGTGACTTTGATCAACAATGCAAGCGTACATTCACAATGTAACACAACATTATCCTATAACCACTGAGTTTTGAGTTAATTAACATAAAAGGAAATCTCAAGTTTGACAAAACGTATGATGCTTTTGAAAAGGTGAATACAGTCCTTAACACTTTCTTTCTAACCTGCCACTGATTAACATAGCAGTTTTTAAAATATATTTCTCAATCTAACATTAGCCTACCGGAGGGAATATTCGGCCGGCAGTTATGCTATAATGTTACCATAAACAGTTAAGCGTGTTTCATTTGAGAGTTCTCTGTGAATTAAATAAATCCATGGGAAAATCAGCTGTGTAACGTTGACGTTTATTAAACATGTGCGCCTGGCCATCACATTAGACAGATAATTATCTAATACGGCTTATGATAACTAATGTTTAATCACATTGACATTGTGGCTTTACTTAATAACTATTATTTTAACGTACCTTGATGGGATTCTTCAGGTTGGACGGGGAGTTTTTAAATGACAAAATGTAAGTGATTTTCTGTAGGTATAAGAGGCACTTTATTCGGTATCGGGAATCTTTAATTCCAATGTACAAAAACATTTCTTACAAATACGGCCACGGGTGTATAACGTTAGCTTTCTCATCCTGTTCATCGTCGGGGTGGTCGATTACGATAACGGGAGGTCCTCCAGTAGGTGCTTTCATTGCAGTTACAGTTGTGCTTCCTCATCCTTTGGCAACACTACGCTAAAATAGAGTGTGCGTGAAATAGAGTGTGCGGAGCGTAAATCAATCTAGAAGCACTGATTCGCCAAAACCTCCCTTATTGAGTGTGCGGAGCATGCGTAAATCAATCTAGAAGCACTGATTCGCCAAAACCTCCCTTATAGAGTGCCGAAGTCATGACGTCACTTTGTAGGCCAACCCGGAAGTTAGCGGCGCATGGGTTCCCTCGATCGAAAAGCCATTCATTTTTCCCATAGACTTTTGGAAAATCGCAAAAAATAAGATCTGTGTTCAACAAAGAGTTATGAACCTTACACGTTTTGTCTATCAAGATAATCTTTATAAGTTAAACGAAAATGTATACATTTTGAAGCCTAAATAAAGCCGTCAGATATAAAATGCTAACGGTATGCTATAAACGGACTACAGCGCACCGGTCGCGGATCAACGTCATCATCAAGCTTCCTCAAACTTTATTAAAAAACACGCTCGCTCATTGTGATCTGCGCTGTTTATGGACACTTATCCACTTTTTCATGAGAAATATTGCACATTCGTTATTTCCAAAAATGTTAGAAATTTTGTTTACGCGTGATTTTTTGTTAATGTTTTATTTATTTATTAGTTTAATTATTTCGTTAGTTTATATAAACCTTAATATTATCATTGTGCCCCAAATAAACTTTAAAAATTATATTTCACTGTATTATGTTTGATTGTATGTTTGCATACCATTTGCTAATTCGCCAGAAAAAAAAAACATCTCAGAAGCACTAGCTATTGCCGTATATCTTATGTACTTTTTCTTACTTAGACGATAGAAAACCATAGATCGAGGAGAGAGAACCACTATAAATCTGGACATAACAGTGCAGCTTAGATGCTGGTTTACTTACCGGTATTGCAAGGGCCAGCATGAGGGACAAGGTTTATCAAGTCTCATTAAGTAAAACTATGGAGAGATATAATAGTGTTATATGTATTTTTAAGATAACTATACAATCTCTGAACAAACAGAACACAGTTAAAGGGATACTTCACCGATTTAGCATTCAGCTTTGTATCTGTAGAAACCCGGCAGTATTACTGAATGACCATGTTTCCCTCCCTCATTTCCCCCTGAGAGGAGAGATATCTGCATTTTGGTTCTGCAAAAAAGTCCTCCGATTATGTAATATGACGATTTTTGCATCATCGGAGGACTTTTTTGCAGAACCAAAATGCAGATATCTCTCCTCTCAGGGGGAAATGATGGAGGGAAACATGGTCATTCAGTAATACTGACGGGTTTCTACAGATACAAAGCTGAATGCTAAATCGGTGAAGTATCCCTTTAAATTCCAAACATTTAATATAATAGTTATATATAATTATATATGTTAAATTTAAAGAGAATTGTCCAATAGCATCAATGCTTAATACAATATATTATAATTAAACCATATATGTTCTCTAAATAAACCATATATACTAATTTTGTTCACATTTTCTATATATTTTTACCTGGTAATCCACAAGCCCCAATGTGAGAGCCTGTGTAGTAAATTGTATCTCACATTACTGTGAGCTGACTGGTGTATAGTTACACAATAGTATAACATTTAATTTTTGGTATTTGTTAGACAAGGGACTTACAGTGCATTCAAGCTATATATATCAGCGCGTTCTCTGGGAATTAAACAAAAGTTAACAAAATGCTCCAATCACTGATCCACAGAAACATTGCAGCACGTTTTGTAGTAAACATCTTTATTTTCATAAAATAAGTAAACTTTGTCTCCGGACAAAACAAAACATGTCAAACTACAGTCTCTCCACAGTACAATAATATTTGGAAAAACTACAATTTGAAAAGACTAAATATATAACGCTATGTATATTAACTGAAAGGTAAACTTCTGAGAACGTGAGGCTGAAAGGCTATTGACAGATTTCCTGTCATGATGACGTCTAAACTCCCCGCCAAGGATGTAGTCCCTATTAGCAACTTGTTAGCAACCACCGTTTTTAAGGCACAATAAAGTTTAAAAAAATCACAAGCAGATTATAACTGGTGTATTTTATGTCATAGAACAAAACGTGAAAATATTTAGAGGTTTTGTTAACCACAGACCTTATTTCAGGCGATTTAGCAAAAACCCATTCAAAAAACCCATAGACTTCAGGGCGAGGGAACCCGTAGTGCTAAAATGCTACCTCACTTCCGCGTTTTAGCCTACAAAGTGACGCCATTACTTCGGCACTCTATTGAGGTCGCACACATTTCTTCTGATTTTATTTTGTAGTAACGAGTAACGAATATGCTTAGTGGAAATATATCGGAGAAAAAGTATACATTTTATCTAGAAAATGTAGTGGAGTAAAAGTGAAAGTTGACATAAATTTAAATAGCGAAGTAAAGTACAGATACGTGAAATTTCTACTTAAGTACAGTAACGAAGTATTTTTACTTCATTACATTACAACACTGCTTGACACTATGGCAGAATATGGCAGACACATGCAGGCTCCATACGGTTCAAAAGATTTAAATTGTTATCAGCAGGGTGCGATTTGTGAAAAAAACAGAGGGGGGGGGGGTGTTTTCATAGGCGTCGATTTCGGCGACGGTGGGTACACACCATTTTTCGTCATGAGTCATTTTGTACCCACCACTAGTTTTAACTTTTTTGACTGTTTTCAGTGGTAATGAAGAGCAATATATGAGAAATTTGGTAATCATTGTCCGACCTAACAAAAATCCATTATAATATTATTATTATTTTTTATATATTTCTAATTAAAATATTTCTAATATTCAGAAATGCGCTCTCCGCTCACGAGCTCTGATCGGAACAAACCCGAACCTCACTGTCTGCTGAACTTGTGCAGAAACATAAAAATATAACCAGCTTTTCAAAATGGTTTTAAAACTAAACATTTTGACTATTTTAGCACAAATGATGAGCTTATTGACGATTTTTATAATTCTTGACATAATGCGTCTCTGTCCACAGCACATTTCAAAACATTTGAATTCATAAAAATAAATCATGAGAACATGGACTCATCACTGCATTTGCAGGAATTGTAAAATCTTTTTTCTTATTAACTCATGAAGCAGCCTAACGCAATATTTTTACTGTGATAGCTTATCTTTCCCCACACATATGAACTGTGATCATGCACAACGAAAAAACACGCAAGTATTAAATCTTGAATGGCAAATATATATAGGACAACGTAGTGTCAACTTAAACATAGAACAATGTATTGGTTGCAAAGTTAAACCATTACAGTAGAAACAGTTTTACTGCTGCTTTTAAAGTAATAACATTAACTTTACACTGCGATGCTGAGCTACAGTGAAATGATAGAAAAGTCAGATGCATTATGTGTTAGCCTCATTTGCGCAAACTGGACGCGCCCGCGCCTTGCTAAACGCCTCATCGGCATGTATCATGTGTAACTTCGGCCATTCTCAGTGGTGTGACTGGGACACTAACTCTGCTTGTCATCATAAACAGATAATCAGATTGTTATGTGTATTCCCACTTTATTAATATGCGGCTGAATATGCTGCATTTCATCGTTTCGACACACAGCTCCATAACCATCTCGCAAGTGTTGATAGGCTATTACTCATGAGGTGTAACCGGGTCTGTAACCAATCAGATAGCGCCGTGGGCGGGACATTGAGCAAGTCTGCAGAGTGGTGAATACAGAGAGGCTGCGCGGCAGCTGTATCAGAGCCAGATAAAGTAGCGCATTTTAAAACAAAATTGACTTTAATCAAACCACGGATCCGTGATAAGTTTTGTGATCCGTCTCGCCACTAGTGTAGTAGCACTGATCACTTTGAGGGGGGGGGGGGGGTAAATTTATAGAGGGGACGAACTAAGCTAGTACCAAGTGTGTGGTGAGATCGTAACAAGGGCGTGGTGAGCTTGAACCTGCTTACTTCACGAGTCAATTTTTGGACCCAACATCCAATAGAAAAATTCAACTGCAGTAGCCACCGTTCAACCTGAAGATGGCAGCACTCAGACGTTTTTACACCATATATTGTAGTATTGAAACACTTTATATCCAAATGTCAAAAAACTTACTAAAATCAATGAACAGCACTAACAAAGCATCATTCTTACAGATCAGTAACTAAAAAAAGTTGGATTAGGGTTTAGTTACTCTTTCCCCGCCATTGAAGAGTTATCTCGTCAATCTGCAATTTTCTGGAAGGCATAAAAATTTTGCGAAAATCATAAAAAATGCTGGCGGGGAAAGAGTTAAGCAGAGGCAGGGATACATTGACCAGAAAGGGGGAAATCCCATGCATCCCCCCCCCAGCAAATCGCACCCTGGTTATCAGAGACAAACAGTGAATCAGGAGCTGTGGATCTGCAAGACATACACTTGCAGACTGCTGCGTCGCTTTTACAACCGTGAATTAGGTAACTACATTGCATATACTGTAGATCCGAATACCTTAGTAAATGAATACACTAGTTAACTGCATACAATTAAACTTTAGATTTACACAAAAGATTTATAATGTGGCACGTGCCCCAGTTTACTGGGTCTACTGGGCGACGCCGCTGTATGATAGAGTCAGGAAGGAATGAAAATGTATCACATATAACATAAAAAAGGCATTTATTTTTAAATGAAGAAAATGCTTTATTAAAATTCTAAATTTCCTATACAGTATGAACGTGCAAAAGAACTTATGAATGGCCCTTTATTATTATAATGGCCCTACAATGGAAACAATGGAAAATAAAATAATTTTAGTGTATGAATCATTTTAGTCAAGAAATGGCTGCCCACCCCAAAATCCTGACTGCCCCACAGTCTAGCAAGCCTAGTACGCATGAGATTACGTTGGGTTTTCATGTCTGTACATTATATAATATTTTATGTTATAGTTTGGGCATATCTGTTGCTCTACAGAGTGTTTGATCATTTCGTCAATTTAACAGATAAATTAAGCGCAGAAAAGACATTCTTTTATAGAATATTTAAATGCTGTTAGTTACCTTTTTTATATACATTATGCAATATTATTTTAAATTAGAATGTTTATGTCCAAATCATAGTATGTTAATATTAATGTTATTAAGTCCTGTCTAAATGTATTAAATAAAAAGCTTTCAGAGTAAGTCAAATTCACTCACCTTCATCAAAACTCTTCTCATCTGTCAAAGAGTAACTGAACACTGCTTATATATAAACACCCTGATACATTGTTGTGCAATGATCGTCTGTGATTTGTCAATTGTCATTCCTCCCAAATGAAAAAAATACTATACTGCCCTACAAGCCAAAGCGCAGTAACTACACATTTGGTCAAAATTGAGTTAAGGGTTAAAATGGGCTTTGTGAGATCTGTTGTGTTTTGTGACAAAGTCTCCTGGTTCAATTTTGTCCCATTTCAGAGAAACATGTGTGCCAAAATTGCAGTAACATGTTTGACTAGCTGGTGTAAAAAACTTTAAGGGCATTTTTCTCGGTTTCAGTATTTGCGTAGTTACTGCACTTAGCCTTTGTAGGGCAGTATAGTAGCCTAAACTTTTGTTTATTACAGTAAATTACTACACAGCTATACTGTAGTATTTACTGTAGTGAATATAATATTATAATAAATATATAATATTATAAAATCAATAAACCCCAAGAAGCACTGGGTTACAGTGCATTAGGCGAAGCAGAGTGCCTAAAATCCAATTAGTTGTTATATAACGCATTGTAACATCACTGCTTCGCGGGGCTTATTGATTTATTTTATTCTATTTTATTTTATTTTACTTTTATTCAGATAGACTCGCTGAGATTAAAAATCTGTTTCACAGGAGTGACCTGGCCAAAACGGGCAGCAATCCAACTAGTTTTATCACAGACTCAAACAACGCAGACAAAAAGCACCTAAAATACACAGACTGTTAACAATTAAAACATTTATATTTCACTGAGTCAGATTTTATGTGCCATATAACTTCCTTAAATTGAGCCACAGACAACAGATTTTGTAACTTCACTTTCGACTGAAGATGATTCCAGTCCAATGAGGCTGCTTATGTAAAATCCTTATTACCCCTTTCAGTTCTAACTACAGGAACAGAAACACTGTGATAATTTGAAGAACCCAAAAAAAAGTAATTGTCCACAGTTTTCTGTTGCACAATAGTGCTGAGATATGGAGGTATTAATTCCAAGATGGTTTTATAGATGGTTATGGTACCAATGCATTTTTCTCCTACCAGAGAGAGAAGGCTAACCCCCTATGTTATATAAAACACAATAATGGGTTGAAGATTTACAATTTGCTATAAATCTTAGTGAACCATGATAAATGGCATTCGGAGTAGAGAGGAGATATGAAGATGCAAACTGGTACAGGTTACACTTAAATCAATCATTTAGTTTTCAAATTCATTAATCAAAACAGCAACATTCATATCTCAAATAACAATAGAAAATAAAATAAAAATCACAAAGTCAAATCATACCTGGCAATTAAAGCGACACACAGCAGTGCGCGAAGTCTGAATACAGATGCTTCCATAAGGTTTGAATACACACAGAGTGTGGGAGCTTCTGGTTACAGAATGCCTCCCAGAATATTTTGCCAGGCCACCTTTTATACACAGCTTGAGACAAAGACATCGTAATACTACAAAAATCCAGTTTGACCTGCTCCAAGTGACCTTAAAGAACACCTGGTCAAGATCCAGTTTGACCTGTGGCAAGTGATACTTAAGAGCACCTGGTCAAACTAGCCAGAAGTATCCTGGTAAAACCCCACCTCTACAAGAAATGCATCTTCTATTCTAAGTTCTAAAACCTTGATCCATTAGACTTATAGAAATGAGACCTTTACTCATCGCACCATGATCTTTAAAATGAAACCACACATCAGAATCAGAATCAGAATGAGTTTTATTTGCCAGGTGTGCACAAGCCCACAAGGAATTTGTTGTGGTTTTCAGGAGCTCTTGGTACATACATACATACATATCAAATGAGAACAGAAGGAACATTTTAAAAGTAAAACTAAGAAAGTAAGTAATAACAAATAAGTAAGTGAAATAAAATAAATAATAATACCAATGTGGTATACATTTGGATCAGAAGACATAGAGATTTGTATTGTATATACAGCAGGATGAATAGAATATATATATATATATATATATATATATACAGTATACACACACACAGAACCAGTTTTTACTCTCAGCAGTAAAGTGAATACTAAACAGGGGTAATTGCTATGTTTAACAGTTGAAGCTGGAGATAGCGTTGGGGAAAAAACTCTTCTTATGCCTACATGTTTTAGTGCACAATGCAACGATCTGTAACGTCTGCCTGAGGGCAGAAGTGCAAAAAGGTTATGTCCGGGGTGAGAGGGGTCTGTGATGATGTTACCTGCCCGTTTCTTCACTCTGGCATTGTACAAGTCCTGAAGGTTGGGCAGGTGCACACCAATAATCCTTTCAGCTGTCCTGACAATCCGTTGCAGTCTTCTAATATCTGATTTGCTGGCTGACCCAAACCAAACAGTTATAGAAGTGCACTGAACTGACTCGATAACAGCAAAACTGAGTAAAACTGTGTCAGCAGCGCCTGTGGCAGGTTGAACTTCTCTGCTGAGCCTTTTTCACAGTGGAGTCAATGTGATTGTCCCACTTCAGGTCCTGAGAGATGATGGTGCCCAGGAACCTGAATGACTCCACTGCCTCCACAGTGCTGTTCATAATGCTGGGTGGCGGGAGTGCAGGGGGGTTTCTCCTAAAGTCCACTATAATCTCTACTGTTTTGAGCGTGTTCAGCTTCAGATTGTTAAGACTGCACCAAACAGCCAACCTCCAGTCTATAAGCAGACTCTTCTCTGTCCCGGATGAGACCGATGATTGTGGTGTCGTCTGCAAACTTCAGGAGCTTGACAGAGGGGTGTTTAGAGGTGCAGTCATTTGTGTAGAGGGAGAAGAGCAGTGGGGAGAGAACACAGCCCTGAGGATCTCCAGTGCTGATGGTGAGGGTCCTAGATGTGAGTTTTCCCAGCATCACTAGCTGCTGCCTGTCTGTCAGGAAGCTGGTAATCCACTGACAGATGGAGGTGGGTACAGAAAGCTGGGTCAGTTTATTCAGGAGGGTATCCGGGATAATAGTGTTAAAGGCCGAACTGAAGTCCACAAACAGGATCCTGGCATATGTCCCTGGTTTGTCCAGATGTTGTAGGATATAATGCAGACCCATATTGACTGCATCATGCACAGATCTGTTTGCTCAATAAGCAAACTGCAGGGGGTCCAGTGATGTCCTTCAGGTAGGCCAGCACCAGTCTCTCAAATGACTTCATAACCACAGATGTCAGAGCAACAGGTCTGTAGTCATTTAGTCCAGTGATTTTTGGTTTCTTGGGTACAGTGATGACATTGGAGCATTTGAAGCAGGAGGGGACTTCACACAGCTCCAGTGATCTGTTGAAGATCAGTGTGAAGATGGATGACAGCTGGCCAGCACAGGCTTTGAGACAGGCTAGTGAAACACCGTCTGGGCCTTTGGCTTTCCTTATCTTCTGTTTCCTGAAGACACTGCATACATCCCTCTCACTGATCTGAAGTGCAGGCTGAGGTGCAGGAGGGGAGAGGGAAGGGAGGGGGGTGTTGATGGCTGTGTGTTGAGATGGCCAGAGCGAGTGTGGGGTGTAAGACCAGGCTTTTCAAACCTGCAGTAAAATGTATTCAGCTCATTGGCCAAATGTTGGTTTTCTACAGTGCTGGGAGATGGGGTCTTGTAGCTTATGATGGTTTTCAGGCCTGTCCAAACTGATGCTGGGTCAGTGGCTGAAAGTTTGTGTTCTAGCTTTTTACCGTAGTTTCTCTTTGCTTTACTGATCTCCTTATTTAGTGTGTACTTGGCCTGTTTGTACAAGGCTTTGTCCCCGTTCCTGTAGGCATAATCTTTGGCCTGGCGAAGCTGTCTGAGTTTAGCAGTAAACCAAGGTTTGTCGTTGTTATATGATAAATAAGTCCTAGTGGGAACACACATATCCACCATTACACCACCACCAGTAGCCTGCACAGTGGTAACAAGGCCATATCTCCCTGTAGCCCAAGACAGCTTGCCCACTGAAGCTAAGCAGGGCTGAGCCTGGTCAGTATTTGGATGGGAGACCACCTGGGAAAACCAGGTTGTTGCTGGTAGAGGTGTTAGTGAGACCAGCAGGGGGTGCTCACCCTGTGGTCTGTGTGGGTCCTAACACCCCAGTATAGTGACAGGGACACGATACTGTCAAAAAAGCACCGTCCTTCGGATGAGACGTTAAACCGAGGTCCTGACTCTCTGTGGTCATTAAAAATCCCAGGATGTCCTTTGAAAAAGAGTAGGGGTGTGCCCCGGCATCCTGGCCAAACTTGCCCATTGGCCTACTAATCATCCCTCATACTAATTGGCTATATCACTCTGTCTCCTCTCCACTAATAAGCTGGTGTGTGGTGGGCATTCTGGTGCAATATGGATGCCGTCGCATCATCCAGGTGGATGCTGCACATTGGTGGTGGTTGAGGAGATTCCCCCATTCATATGTAAAGTGCTTTGAGCACTGAGAAAAGCGCTATATAAATGTAACGTTCTGTTTATGCCGAATTCTGACTCTACCATCTTACATGTTTCCTGTTCATCAAGCTTGTTAGGAAGATCTTCCGTCTTGCTCTGTAAAACTTCAGAAGCGGTGTGTATGTTGGTGTAACAATGATCTGAATGTATCAAGGAGGTGATGCGTTTGAACTCATTACCTATCTGATGAGAGAGAAAAAACAAGTTTCAGCTATAAAATAGTTTAACAAACACATGCAAACATCACAACAATAACATGAATTAAAAGGCTACGACTATAACATTTTCACCATTAGGAAGAAACAGGGTAGGCCATCGTTCCAGCACCACAGAGACCATTGGCACCACTTCCACAATCTTTTTCGAAAGCGAAAATGTCGGACTCATCTTCTTTAGTTCCTCTACTGATAAGAGTTTTTCCTCTTTCAAAGTATCATCAGACTGGCCTACAGGATAATCATGTAAACAATTAACCTCTCCTCGTTTGGCTCGTTTTATCTGGTCTTTACCATCTCATACCAACTTCATGGCAACCTGCTGATCATAATTTGGATCTATAATTGCCAAGTTTACTAGCTGGTGTTTTGCAACAGGTTGCATGTATTGTAACATTTGCAAATCGAATGTTAACGTTAGCAGCTATTTGTGTGTAGTATGACATGACTAGGTTATTTCTTTTTTCTGTTTTGCAACCCTGTGATGCAAAATGACGAATAAATTACCTAAACATACACATAGCTTTCATGGAAACCACAGAACTTGGTTCTGACGGCCGCTGGTATTTACTGTATGGTTATTATAAACCATGTACAGTCAATTATCTTTAAGGTTCATTGGCCAGTGGTATTCCATTACTGAGTTTGTGTTCACTGTTTTTATAAAACAATATGAAAGTGTAAATTGAGACAGGTGATTTATTTGGGTGTCCTTAGATTACAGTATTGTGTACAGTGTTATGCAATTGATAACCTGACATGATTTAGCCTATTTCCATAACTGGCCCACTACTTACCTGATCAGCATACTCATTTTCTGTGAAGTATTGAAAATATTCTGAATGTGAAAATTACTGTGTGTAGATTGTCCTTGACAATCTAATGTGTAGATGTGTAGTTTGTCTTGGACAACTGCTCACCTGTGTTGCTGGAAGAGCACCCGATTGAGAGCCCACACTTCGGACTTATGGAAAATAAATGTCCCGACTGTAGCTCCTTGAAAATGCCATGTGTAACGATGAAATTAAAGCAGACTCACAGCTACTACTGGCAGGTGGAAGGCCAGCCGTCGCTTACAGTGATGTGATTTTGGTGTTTTTGCAGAGGAGGATATTGTCATACACATTGCTTGTGTCATTTTATTATTTAGATTATTATACTGTACCCTTTCCACCTTTGTACTGTGTAAAGTTAATAAATTTACAAAACATGATTACTACATAGCTGAATCACACATTAAAATGATAATTTATAAGCCATGATTACTACACTTTTGTAGTCATCAAAAGTGATTACTCCCTCACTCGTAGCATTGAGTTTAACGGTGCAGGTACTTTTAAATGACCATTACTTAATTTTTTACAAATTTTCAAACGATTTGGTTTGTTATAAATGTCAAATATGTACCTATGACACTGCATACTTATACAAAAAAAAAAAAAAAAAACATGAAACATGTTAAAGCACCCCGGAATTATAGGCACGTTAACGTTTGTAAGAAAGCAAACCGTTTGAAAATTGGTAGAAAATTGAGCAAGTTATGGTCATTTAAAAGTACCTGCACCATTAAACTCAATGATATGAGTGAGCGAGCTCCCCGTGGTAAGATGATGACATTAGAGACTCTGCTGTAACACATCTAGCCTTTATACATATCTATGGAATGTACCCTCAAAATCACAAAGCATTGTGGGTAAAAAATAGTGAATGAATGTAGGGAATGAAGATGTTCACTCAGGTTTCGGACACCACTACAAAATGGCTGACATCCGATATAGTGGAGTATAAAGTGGATAGGGAGCGGTTTCAGACACAGCTCTTGCGTCTGTGTGTGCCTCATTAAGCGGATGTAAGACAGAGAGCATCCAGGGGCACGTTCACGTTTAAAACGGTCTGCAACGTTTTGCTACAGTTTCCTGAAAACGGTGTGCACCGATGTGCAACAGGGTTTGAGATACGTTTTCTCTTGTTTGGTGGGCGTGTCAGAACTGCAGTCCCATAAGCAGAAACATGTATTTAAACCATGCGGTACTAAAGAGGTCAGTGACTGTAACATTGAGCATATTTTACAGTATTAAACACATATTTATAACGATTTCATCAGGCTGCAGAAACATTTAAAAAAGAACACCAAGCATGGCCTCTCAGCTACCGTAATTGCAGCTCTTGCGTCATCACAACAGAGTGTTTAACGCATCAGCGTTTCTGTTTAATAAACATTGTGCAACGTTTTGTCGGGTTGAACTCAGCCCTGATTGGCCTGTTTCGGTAAATCAACCAATCAATTGTCAATGTGGGCGGGCTTTTATCTCTTCTCTAGAAACAGAAGCGCCCAAAAAGCGAAAATATAAGACACATTTTACGCCAGACAATCTTGCACGGTGTACAGTTTGTAACAGTGACTTCAGTATTGCCCATTGGGGATTAAATGATTGTAAAATACATGTTGAAGTGAGTTCAACGAGTTTCATTTAATGTGCATTTTTCAGGCCGGCTAGTTAGACCTGTTTAAATGGAATATAAATAAAAACAGGTTACATAAATAGTATAAGCAGCTTATATAAATTGTAAAAGTGATTTACATATTTTAATATAATTAACAAATAATTGGGTAACAATTCACAATAAGGTTCATTATTTAACATTAGTTTACTACATAAGGTAATGTTTTGTATGTGGTAAGCACACTCAAAGAACCACACAGAGACGCATGATGCAGCAACAACAACATTACTGAACTGATCAGGGGCCCGTTTCAGAAAGGTGGTTAAGTGACAACTCTGAGTATGTTAACCCTGAAATGAGGGAAACTCTGAGTTTTCTGTTTCAAAATGAGAGGTAGGTTAAACATAAGACAGCGCGGTAAGTTAAGCCTGTTTCAAAAGGAGAGGTAAGTTATACTCAGAGTCCGACAGTAACTTACTCCGGAGTAACTTACTCTGTGAAACTAACCTGGTCAGGAGCAGGTATTATCCTGTAAACTCAGAGTTTCTTGTGGTCTCCTCCCCATTTTTAAAGGAGTAGCAATGTTTAATTTTGTTAGTTGCTTTAGTACATTAATTCATTGCGCACATTTTTATTACATACATTGTAAAATATTTTTTAGCTGTCTTTAAGTTATAATTAAATTGCCAGTGCAAACCATTTTAACTTACTACTTTATATTTGTATATATTACACTAAACTTTCAACTAAAAAGTTAAAACAGTAAATTGAAATCACTTCTAAAGCTAATATGATATACTTAGGTACATAGACCGTCTAAATGACTAAAATGTCATGTACTTTTATAGAGGATCCTGTAGATGATAATGTTGCATTCATTTGTAGAAAGTTACATTTATGTCATGTTGGATCAGGTCTCCACACCACAGACTAAATTAAAAAACGATCCAGCCCCGGACACCAGATCATGTTAGAAAATATAAGTTTACTTGTTTAACAGGCATATGTCTGATAAAAGGTTGATCAGTCGTTGCTAGAGGAGAGCATAAACAGAGGCGTGAGACGAAGGTTCAGATGATAAAATAGAACAGAGTTTTATTGATGGACAGTTTAGTTTCAGTTGCTTATGTCTCAATGTTCAAAACTTGCCTAAATCTCATGATACAAAATTGCTTAACTGCAACATCCTTTAGACCTTGGGCTTCCATTAACATTCTCTTTATCTATCTCTGTTTACACACAGACAGAACAGCTCTTAAAACTTCACAAATGTAAGACTGAACCACCATGAAATTATTAAGAGACATATAGAATATAGAAATACAATGAATGAATAAATGAATGAAAAAATGAATAAATTAATGAATAAACAATAAAGTAATAATAAAAATTATAATAATGTAATTAATAATTATAAAATAATATTAAATAATCAAATACATAATTAAATCGATAACTAATGATTATAAAATGATTATGATGATTATACAGTATTGTTCAAAATAATAGCAGTACAATGTGACTAACCAGAATAATCAAGGTTTTTAGTATATTTTTTTATTGCTACGTGGCAAACAAGTTACCAGTAGGTTCAGTAGATTCTCAGAAAACAAATGAGACCCAGCATTCATGATATGCACACTCTTAAGGCTGTGCAATTGGGCAATTAGTTGAATTAGTTGAAAGGGGTGTGTTCAAAAAAATAGCAGTGTGGCATTCAATCACTGAGGTCATCAATTTTGTGAAGAACAGCGTACTTTGATTAAAAAGTTGATTGGAGAGGGGAAAACCTATAAAGAGGTGCAAAAAATGATAGGCTGTTCAGCTAAAATGATCTCCAATGCCTTAAAATGGAGAGCAAAACCAGAGAGACGTGGAAGAAAACGGAAGACAACCATCAAAATGGATAGAAGAATAACCAGAATGGCAAAGGCTCAGCCAATGATCACCTCCAGGATGATCAAAGACAGTCTGGAGTTACCTGTAAGTACTGTGACAGTTAGAAGACGTCTGTGTGAAGCTAATCTATTTTCAAGAAACCCTCTGTTAAAAAAAAGGCATGTGCAGAAGAGGTTACAATTTGCCAAAGAACACATCAACTGGCCTAAAGAGAAATGGAGGAACATTTTGTGGACTGATGAGAGTAAAATTGTTCTTTTTGGGTCCAAGGGCCACAGGCAGTTTGTGAGACGACCCCCAAACTCTGAATTCAAGCCACAGTACACAGTGAAGACAGTGAAGCATGGAGCATGATATGGGCATGTTTCTCCTACTATGGTGTTGGGCCTATTTATCGCATACCAGGGATCATGGGTCAGTTTGCACATGTTAAAATACTTGAAGAGGTCATGTTGCCCTATGCTGAAGAGGACATGCCCTTGAAATGGTTGTTTCAACAAGACAATGACCCAAAACACACTAGTAAACGGGCAAAGTCTTGGTTCCAAACCAACAAAATTAATGTTAAGGAGTGGCCAGCCCAATCTCCAGACCTTAATCCAATTGAGAACTTGTGGGCTGATATCAAAAATGCTGTTTCTGAAGCAAAACCAAGAAATGTGAATGAATTGTGGAATGTTGTTAAAGAATCATGGAGTGGAATAACAGCTGAGAGGTGCCACAAGTTGGTTGACTCCATGCCACACAGATGTCAAGCAGTTTTAAAAAACTGTGGTCATACAACTAAATATTAGTTTAGTGATTCACAGGATTGCTAAATCCCAGAAAAAAAAATGTTTGTACAAAATAGTTTTGAGTTTGTACAGTCAAAGGTAGACACTGCTATTTTTTTGAACACACCCCTTTCAACTAATTGCCCAATTGCACAGCCTTAAGAGCGTGCATATCATGAATGCTGGGTCTCATTTGTTTTCTGAGAATCTACTGAACCTACTGGTAACTTGTTTGCCACGTAGCAATAAAAAATATACTAAAAACCTTGATTATTCTGGTTAGTCACATTGTACTGCTATTATTTTGAACAATACTGTATAAATAAATGATTAAAGATAAAAAACACAATAATAAAAATATTCTGCGTTTGCAACTAAAGCAAACATTGATCACAACAATGGTGATTTGTTGAAATGTCAACATTTTTTCAATATAAATAGAGGGTGCAAACCTGATATTGATTTAATGGTATTAACAATTTTTAACATTGTTTCAATGGTTGCATGCTATCTGGGTATTTCTGTGATTTTGCCAGGGCTTTTCTTTTTATTCGCTCACTTTCTCTCTCTGCTTCTTCTTTGCAATTGTGCTGCATATTTGTCAGATAGAGCCAAAAAGACGCTGCAGGCGTAAGGTCATGTGGTGGCATTTTCGCACCGCGATTGCCAGATTCGTAGATTTTTAAATGGTCCATCATTTATTCATATCATGCCCGTTTCTCAATCCGAAGGCAGCAGTCACAATGAACAGAAGAACTAAAACTAAACTTCAAGACCCAAGTGCCCAACTAAAGGAAACACTAATTGACACAATGGTGACTTACTTTATTAACCAGATTTACAGCAGTTTTTTTAGAAGTTAAAGTTTTGCTGTGAACTTAAAATTTGACAAAGTACAAAGTACTGTGAGGAATACACATCCTTTAATTGCGCCTTAATATTTGGATTATTGATGTTTGGTCAACGAATAAGAACTGATGGGGCACTTAAATGGTTGTTAATAAGATGTTGTGGCACTAGGTTTAATCTCTTAGTATTGTTTATGTTTTTTGTAAAAATTTGTTTTCTGAGAATTCACCGTTTAGGTGATCATTTGCTTTGGTGTACATTGACCGAGTTCAACACATTGTGTTTCTCTTCATAATAATAATGTGCATGTCATCAGTGCATTCGTGCTTGATAATTATACGTGATGTGTGTTTTTGTAGAGATGTTTAATCAATGATCGACACAAAGTCTATCATGAAGTTTAGGCAAGGCAAGTTTATTTGATAGCACATTTCAGAGGTCATTTAAACTGTTTTAGAAATGAGAAAAAAATTTATAAGAGAAAAAAAAATGTAAAAATAAGAGACACACACAAAAATGATATCCCATACACTATATAAATACCAACTTAAGTAAACTGAAAAATGTAAGTACAGTCTACATGAGCACTGAATTAAATAAACTTTAAATGAACTCAGTATTCCAGTTTTTTAGGAGACTTTAGTTTCCACACATTTTTATAGTAATTTGAACTAGCACACAATGTTATAGTAACTGTTTGGGTTGAGTTGTTTGTACTTAGTTTAAATCTATAGGCTAAGTTAGCTGAACTCATCATACTGAGTTACCTTTACTTGAGTTTTCATGTAATTTCTGTGTATACAGAAAGTTTTACTAACTCAAAAATGATTAAATTTAATAGAAAGTTTCCACAGGTTTTTTAAGTAAACTCAACTTATTACTTTTTGCAGTGCACGTCGTTTTCTTTCATGGACTATGAACCCGCTAAAGTAGCCTTGGCCACCCGATTAAAAAATTCTAGTTCTGCCACTGGCGTACAGATTTAACATGACCTAACCCTGACTGATCAAAGTATTTCATCTATACATATCTTTTTGGTCTTGATGTAAAACCCTGTAAGTGTTGTTGGGACTTCAATACAGTTCCCTTTCAGTCGGTCACTACATCGTCATGTCGTAACAGACAAATTTGAAACCGCTCTGCGGAGACCAATCTGCTTCGAGAAACGTATAAAACGCCAATGAACTTGGCATGCAGGTATTTGCATCTGCTAGTGTAACTGGTCTTGTCTGCGTTGTGTTTACCCTCCGTGAAACAAAGACGAACACCAGCTGACGGGTTGTCTCCTCATTGATTTTTAATCTGACAAAAGATAACAGTCTTTTAACAGTATGTCACACTTGCCCCTTCAGTTCTCTTCCATGCGGACATAACGCGAAAAGGGCAGAGGAGGAGTCATCAAGAATTACAAATAATTAAAACCACATAACAGCATACCTGACAAAAGATAACAGTCTTTTAACAGTATGTCACACTTGCCCCTTCAGTTCTGCAACACAAATGTAATGTGCAATGTAATCAGCATGTCTCAATTTTAACAAGTCCTCATTTAAAAGGACAACGTGAAAATAATGGTACACACATGAAAAATAAAGTGCTAAATAATGTTTAAACCAAAAACTCTGCATAAAATTGATTTTTAACTTAAAGATGAAAGTAAATTAAACAGAGCTCAACAGAAACCCACCTCTTCCATGCGGACATAACGCGAAAAGGGAAGAGGAGGTGCTAAAACAGGAGATTACGTTGGATGCTGCAGTTAGAGAATTAAAGGGGTATGCACACATAAAGAGATCCAAATCAGGTATACTTAAAACATGTACATTTTGTGTAATTCTACCTATAAAAGGAACATAATACTTTTTATACCCGTTACACTCACCCCCCTAGAATTACACAAAATACTAAGAAAACAGTAAACATTTGTACACAGGTCTTAAGACTTACATGGTCCACACACAATAATCAGTGAAGACATTCAGCATTAAAAGCTACCCAAGTAAAGGACAAAAACGTTTTGAAATTGGCCAAATTCCAGCACATTTTATAGACAATATCATGGTGCCCATTACACCACAAACGCTTAGACCAAGTACAGAAGTTACAGTAAAGAAACACAAATGAACAAGCAAATAACAAAAACATGTATCAAAACGGTAACCATCTGTATTCAAACATGAATAACTGGAGACCCAGAATCCAAACCTAACAAGCTTTCAAGCTGGACCATAGATTCAATAAGTCTACATACTGGTTTAATGACTCTACCAAACCTGGTGGTATAATGATCACCAGTATCTAAACCTGCTACAGGTACCTGCCCATGGGGTGCACTTGAAGAAACATGAGTTTGGGAGGATTGGTTAGCACCAGTCACAGTGCCATCATCAGTCAGTAGCACAGGAACTTGTGCATTTGGTTCTTGTTGATCTTGCATCTGAGAATGCACCCATGAAGCGGTGCGGTCATCCTCACAAGTAGCAACATTGGAGATGTTGGACATGCATTCAGACTGTGAGAGATCCCTTGCTTCATACTGTTCATCATCTACATGTACTGTAGGCTCAATCTCACTAGTGCAAGTCTGCCCAATTAAACCAACAGAGTGCGTTGCATCAAACGTCTGCGAGGGAACGCAGCAGGTATGGGTGTCATTGGTCTCATGACTGGAACTTATCCTGTCCGTTTCAGGCAAGGGAAGAAAGTTAACTTGCAAAAGTAAATTCCGGTGTACTGTACGTTCATTACCAGCCCTGTCACGGATCTTATAGACATGTATGGAAGGCTTTGAAGCAACAACAGTGTACACAACTGGATTCCATCTGTCAGCAAGCTTCCGTTTTCCTCTACATCCCTTGTTAGCCACAAGCACCTGATCACCAATAGCAAGAGGTAGGCCTTTAACTCTTTTGTTGTATTGGTTGGACTGATGTTTTTGTTCCAGAATAGAATGCTGCTGTGCTAATGTCATTGCAGTTTGAAGATCATCAATGAGTGATTTGACATATTGGTCATAGTCACAAACCGACTTGTCCCGCAGAACGCTGTGAAACATGAGGTCAACTGGCAGCCTTGGGACCCTACCAAACATCAGGTAAAAAGGGGCAAACCCTGTTGTTTCGTGTGCTGTACAGTTATACACAAAAGTCATGGTCTGTACCAACTGTGGCCATCTCAGCTTAGACGTAGATGGAAGGGACCTCAGCATACTGCCCAATGTCCTATTGAACCGCTCAGTACCACCATTCCCCATCGGGTGGTAGGGTGTGGTCCTAGACTTGTCAATCCCAGCCAGTTCAAGCAGCTCTGCAAACAGCTCACTTTCGAATGTAGCCCCTTGGTCAGAATGAATGCGTTGGGGGAACCCATAGACACAGAAAAAGTTATCCCACAGTTTCTTGGCCACTCTTTTTGCCGTCTGGTCTTGACATGGGAATGCATGTGCTAGCTTAGTAAAGTGATCTGTTATCACTAAAACATCCACAGATTTGTTGTTTCTATCCTCAGCAGACCAGAAGTCAATGCAGACGAGCTCCAGTGGGGTTGTGGTCTTAATGCTCTCCAAAGTGGCTCTCGCTGCTGGCTCCGGAGTTTTGCTGAGGACACACCTGGGGCATCCCTTTACATAATCTCGCACATCACGCTCCATATTGGGCCAGAAAAACCTCTGACGGGCTAAAGACAAAGTGCGCGGCTGCCCCTGATGGCCAGCCAGGTCATGGACACCAGTAAGTGCTTGATGTTTCAAGGATTCAGGCAGAATGAACTGAAATCTCTTGTGCTTCGTAAGGGGGTCTTTAACAGCTCTATACAAGATTCCATGAAGCGCTGAAAGTTTGTCCCATTGTTTCAGAATCTGCAAAACAAACAGGTTTTCATTGGCCCGCTCCCGTCTTGATGGTCTGCGTTTTCTGTCAACATAATACAACACTCTGCCAATTACAGGGTCTTTAAGCTGATGTTCTCGCAAGTCAGACTGTGAAAGGGAATGAAACACATCTTCATCACCACTGGTTAAAGAGTCCAAATGTTCAGCGAATGAAGTAGCTCTACATTCAGTTCCTGTTTCCCATTCATCACAATAGGACAGAATGGAAGACACATCAGTGGTAGACATTGAAACATCTAGACCAACGTCAAATGCATCTGACCTCAAGGACTGCGGTTGGCAGGTAAGTCTGAACACCTCTTGCACATTTCCATCCTCAACACTGTGCACTTGTCTTAGCAATTCAGAATAGGGCTCAGACAAAAGTCGCTGACTCACCGGCCTGACAAATGGAGCCCTACTGAGTGCGTCTGCTACAACGTTAAGTTTCCCAGGAACATATTTGATCTCGAAAGAATATGGAGCGAGTTTTGAGACCCAGCGTTGCTCGCAAGCATCCAATTTCGGCTTGGTCATAATGTACGTAAGCGGATTATTATCCGTCCACACAGTAAATTCATGGCCCTTAAGCCAGTGGCTGAATTTGTCACACACTGCCCACTTAAGAGCCAAGAACTCTAATCTGTGTGCCGGATATTTAGATTGGCTGCGACTCAAGGCCTTGCTAGCAAACGCTATCGGTCTCGCCTTGTCTTCACCAGCAGGAATCTGTGAGAGTACGGCACCTAAACCATCTAATGAAGCATCCGTACAAAGCAGGAAAGGACGTTCAAAATCTGGATGAGCCAGCACTACACTATCCACAAGGGCCCTTTTCAATTCTTCAAAAGCCACATCACAGTCTGGGCTCCAGTCCTGAGGCTTCAGCTCCCGAAAAGTGCCCGCTCTCTTATGACCAGAAACACCCTTCACCAAACGTTTTTGGCCAGCCGTTAAGTTGAATAAAGGTCTAGCAACACTAGAACACTTTGGGATAAATGTCTGGTAGTACAGGACCATACCAAGAAACGATCTGAGTTTCTTTGGTGAAGGCGTGATTCCGTCGTCCCTCATTAAATCAGCCTTTTGAAAAGCAGAGATGACTTTTACTTTCTCCTCATCAACTGAAACACCAGCACCATCTATCACATGGCCTAGGAACTTAACAGATTTTTTTAAAAAGTGACACTTTTTAGGAGCCAGCTTCAGGTTGCTGGATCTCAATCGAGAGAAGACAATCTCCAAGCGCCTTAATGCTTCCTGCTCAGATGGGGCAAAGACCAGCAAGTCATCAAGGTAGCAGAGAAGGTTGGAAAAGTTAAGGTCACCGAAAATGCTGAGCATCATGCGCATGAAAGACCCGGGACTGTTGCAAAGGCCCTGAGGGAGGCGGTTATACTCGTATAAGCCCATCGGTGTTGTGAAGGCAGTGTATCGCCTGTCAGACACATGGAGTGGAATGTTGTAAAATCCCGAAGTCAAGTCCATGGTACTGAAAAAGGCATTACCTCCCAAAGCTGCAAGACAGTCAGCCTGATGTGGAAGAGGGTGGGCGTCTTTGATGGTTTTAGCATTGAGCCAGCGGAAATCAGTGCAGACCCTCAGATTACCGTCCTTTTTCCAGACCATCACTAAGGGGGATGCATACTCACTGATGGACTTGCTGATTATTCCTTTCTCCTCCATCTCTGACAATACTCAATTTTTGGTAGTGGGCAGGAGGGATACGGCGATAGGGCAGCCGGAATGGGCGCTCATCAAAAAGATGGATCCTATGCACGAAATCCTTTGCCTCTCCACAATCCAACTTATCCTTGGAGAAAATGTCATGGTAAGATGCAATGAGGTCTGCTAGTTTTCTCTTCCACACTTCAGAAACTTCACATCCTTCAATGTCAACGTCCATTAGACCACAGTCTTTCAACAACTGTTCAGGACCAGAGGACGAGGCCGTGTCATGGGCATTTGAATTAGGAACGTCACTGTAGGTTCTACTTAAACCCTGTGCAACAGTGAGGTCTTCCACAGCTAGACAAGAGGAAACGTCAGCCAGTTTGGAGTTACGACGAAGTGTAACTGGTGTTAAATTAGGGTTAAGGACCTTCATTGGCACCCATCGATCACCCCACATTGGTGTTACTACTCGTCCGACAAGAATGTTTCGGGGTGCTGAACGTGCCGTGGTTGGCTCAACAATAATAGTACTTCCTGGGGAAATAGGGACATTGGCTGGTAATTTGCCCCAAACAAGATACTCACTTCTGGGAAGTAAAGTGATTGCTTGACAGAGTTTTACAGTACCAAGCTTATCGGGCTGCTGAGAACCAGACCACCGGGAGATACAGCTCAGAAGCTCAAGGAATTGCTCACACTCAGGATTACCATTATTACAAGAGACAAGCTCCCAGTACTTGTCATGAGATTTCATCTTCTGCAGAATGCATTTGATTACATTGCTTCCAATTATGAACTCGTCTCTTTGTCCAGTCACCACAAGAGTTGGAACGACAAACTTAAATCCATAGACCTCAATTTCCATGTCATAAATACACTTTGGCTGAATTGTAAGGCCACCACAGCCAACTAGGACCACATTGCTTGGAATTGCTTGAGGATGCGGAAGAAGACCATTAGCTCGTAGCTTGGACTCACCCTCTTCGCTAAGTGTGCAGGACATACTACCAGAATCCAATAAACCCTTTAATGTGTAATGGCCACAAACTAACACAGGAGCATAAAACAACTCACTAGCTCCATCAACTCTCTGAGACCCCACGTATAAAACAGTTTTGTCTTCTGGCAATAACTTGCAACTGTTCACAAATACATTTTGCACATCTGTCTCTTCTGTGAGGGGGGTTGTAAAATTGCCCATGCTACCCCTCTCATCACACGGGCCATTTAGTTTAACTGAGCAGTATCTGAGGGAGGAGTAGGGCATGCTGCTTTAGGACAGTCACTCTTGAAGTGGCCTGGGCTGAGACAGTGACGACACAGTCTTTGACGTCTACAATGCATGTACGTAGTGTGTTGATTGGATCCACAGACCCTACATGCTGGGCTTGAGTTAACTCTGAAGTCTGAAGTTTTGCCCACCTGGACCTGATTGGGCGTGGATAATGAAGCAGTACACAAGGACAAGACTCTATCCATCATGCCAACCATATGATGAAAACTGGTGTCAGGAGAGAATGGAACAGCATTAGGATTAAGGTGATTCACAGGAGGCAGTGACTGAGCAGGTGTGGAAGTAGGCTGCTGAGGGGAAGTGGACACTGAATTGGGACACGTCATAACACTGCACTGGTTACAGGCTGGCAAAGACGTTGCAAGTGGCGTTCTCAATGAGACTCTTTTGAAATCCCTCTGATAACTGTCCAACCGCTCCTGGACCTCTGCAGCACTCCACTTCTCAGCAGGTTTAAACTGAAAAGATATAGCAAGACTGGGGTCTGGGCAATGTGAAATAAACATCATGACAGCCTCAGCTGCGGGATCCTCAACACTCTTGTTGCGTCTGCGCAGACACTCGTCAGCAACATCAATGGCTTTGTTAAGCCTTATCCAGTAATCCATTGGAGTTTCATTAGCCCTTGGGACAGTATTATAGAAATCAGCCATAGGCATGTTGGAATAAGCTAACTCACTGAAGTTGTGTTTCAGTATGTCAAACACTGCGCTTGGAAGATCACAGGCACTTAGTTCAGGGCGGCTGCGCAGGGACACTTTAACCACATCTCTTGCTTTCCCAGCCAGCCTGCTCAGGATAAGATCAGAAACATCAGTATGTGATTTGCATTTTATTCTGTTTAAATAGCTGTACATCATATCCTCCCATTCATGGACAGTAAATGAATCACTCTTATCGCCCCTGAAGAACGGTGGAGGTGCTGAATCTTGTTGAACTATCACTTTCAGGCTAGAAGCATCCATACGCTCGCTGGAAGACTGAGAATGGTAAGGTGGGTTAGACTGTATTGGGCTGGGCTGGTGTGCAAGGTTTAGGCTGGCTGAAATACTTTCCCCTATTTTCTGGGCCAGGTCTGAAATTATGCTCCCTAATGCCTCAGACGTAATGACGCGTTCATTATCTGGGTGTGTTATTGGGGTGGAGCTAGCTGTTGGACCTACTGAAGCACCAATCGCTGAATCAACTGTGTGTATATTATCTAGACCCACATTAGCTAAAGCCCTCCCTCTTCCATAACAACGAGGGGTAGCTTCAGGTACCCTTGCATTCTGATTAATGTCAGGTCCACCACCCCTACCCAATGGGAAAGTGACATTAAAATGTTCCACAGAACTGAAATTGTCTTTGTTATGATCCCCAAACATGTCTCAAATGTTAAACGAAAAAGACAGAAAACATAGGTAAACAATTACCATTAAATAGTATGCTTTAAACAGCAAAACCCTAAACAACTCACAATTGTTTTAAATATATTTCTTTTGAAAACCTGAGAAATATGAAATAAAATCAACTCAGTTCAAAAATAGGATGCAGAACGTTTAGAGTAATAAGAAATTTCCTAAACAAAGACAAAATATATATATTTTTTTTTTTACAAATGAAGCAGTGTCTCTTTAACATGCATCAACAGTCATTCAAAATATACTGCCAAGATAAAGGATACGATGCTCAAAGATCACTGAATCAGTCCTTGTCACAGTCTCTCTGGATTATTATGCATTGACAATGAACAGAGCTGTTCTCCAGAAAAATAAGAGTCGATCAAAAGTCACTGAAACACTTTACCGTTTTTTTTTAAGATGCACCAGTTTGTTCAGTGATGTCATGCGCCGATTCCCGCACGCACACACACGCGCCGATAGTCACGCACACACAAACGCCGTTGTCGCGCGCACACGCGCGCTCCCGTATGCGCGAGCACGGAGTCGTCACAGCCAATGAAAATCCAGTTGTAATGAAGAAGACCAGGAGAGGAGATTGCCAAGTTAGACGAACCGGCACACAACCACGGCGATCGGCGAAGCGCTGATCAGATGACCCGAAAAGATCACGGCACCAAGTGTAACTGGTCTTGTCTGCGTTGTGTTTACCCTCCGTGAAACAAAGACGAACACCAGCTGACGGGTTGTCTCCTCATTGATTTTTAATCTGACAAAAGATAACAGTCTTTTAACAGTATGTCACACTTGCCCCTTCAGTTCTCTTCCATGCGGACATAACGCGAAAAGGGCAGAGGAGGAGTCATCAAGAATTACAAATAATTAAAACCACATAACAGCATACCTGACAAAAGATAACAGTCTTTTAACAGTATGTCACACTTGCCCCTTCAGTTCTGCAACACAAATGTAATGTGCAATGTAATCAGCATGTCTCAATTTTAACAAGTCCTCATTTAAAAGGACAACGTGAAAATAATGGTACACACATGAAAAATAAAGTGCTAAATAATGTTTAAACCAAAAACATGTGCATAAAATTGATTTTTAACTTAAAGATGAAAGTAAATTAAACAGAGCTCAACAGAAACCCACCTCTTCCATGCGGACATAACGCGAAAAGGGAAGAGGAGGTGCTAAAACAGGAGATTACGTTGGATGCTGCAGTTAGAGAATTAAAGGGGTATGCACACATAAAGAGATCCAAATCAGGTATACTTAAAACATGTACATTTTGTGTAATTCTACCTATAAAAGGAACATAATACTTTTTATACCCGTTACACTGGCACTGCCTTGTTCACTTCACTGCAATGCAACTGCAACTGCAATTCATCCAAACGATTGATTCGCAGCCATCGAACTGAAGGATACATACTTCTATGTCTCGATACTCCCTCGACACAGGCCGTTTCTCCGCTTTGCCTTCAAGGGACGGGTATACCAGTTCAAACTCTTACCTTTCGGGCTATCTCTCGCTTCTTGTGTCTTTACAAAAGTAGAAAATCTGTGTTAGGCTAGGCGCCCACATTGTGTCCCCTATCCGCATAGGTTCCGCCCCCTACGTGGAGGGCTTCTTCAGGCACTGGAATTGTCCAGCTTCAGTGGGGCTTTGGTAGGGAGGGATTTCCAATTTGTCATTCACGATGTGACATCGTAGTGACCGACTGAAAAGAAACATCTCGGTTACGTATGTGTAACCCTCGTTCCCTGAAGGAAGGGAACGGAGACGCCACGTCGCCAAAGTTTGCTGTTCCATTGCTGTTACCAGGCCGGGAACTATGCTCAGCTTTCTCAGCAAATAATAGCCGATTTGGTATTGCACCTGCTCTGCATTAAATACCCGCGGGGCGAGGCGACGCCAGCAGAAGCAAATACCTGCATGCCAAGTTGATTGGCGTTTTGTTAGTTTCCCGAAGTAGATTGGTCTCCGCGAAGCGGTTCGCAATTTGTTGGTCACAATATTTTCTTAATTGTCATTTTTGTACAGATCTTTGGAGCAGTGTTTCAAGGCAACTTTATGAATTTATTATGAACTTAATGCTTTTTTCTTTTCAAGATATAATATAATAATAAAAAAAATTGTGTTTCGTTCAGATTATTTACAAAATATTATGATAGTCTCTACAGGCATTAAACGTTGCATTTTTGTAAATCTATTCAAATCCATATTTTGGTCATGTTCAGGTTATGCTCGGTTTCTGCTTTTGCTGGCATAAAAACCATAGATCTGTTTTAGGTTACTACACAGACCGATCAGGTTATGATTTCAAAGTATTTCCAAATTTTAATTTATTTCAATGTGCAGATAAATACCACCAGCTGATAACATGTATGTGCTCATTTACTAAATTATCCCTAACAACCAACTAATCATTTGAAAACTCAAAGACATTTAAGATTTTTATTTGATCTATAATATTAATCATAATGTTTCTGTTATGAAAAGTGTTAAGTCTATGCACTGCTATAAGCTACATCTGTTATAAAAATTAAACATTAAAAACAATTTATGCACTCATGAAAGTATTAATGTAACAAAGATGTTTATAACGTAATTTGTAAAAATAATGTAAGCAAAATATATTTTGAAGGCATGCAATGAAAAGCATCTATGATTATATGTTATAAAGAATTTTAAATTGTAAAAATCTGTAAAAGGTTTAAAAATCTCAAGAAACTCTTCTAGATTTCATCTGATGTCCATGCAGTCCAGACCTACAATCACAAAGATGATTTATGTTCATGTTACTTTATCAACTCAATTTCAGACATAATGACAGATGTTAGAAAACATCAGATTCTCATGAAGTACCTTCATCTTCTTTCATGAGCAATTCATACGACTGCATTCATTAATCTTTAATATAAACATAGAAGTGTTAAAGATGAAATGATAAGCATTTAAAACAGAGTCACACTGATTATTATTATTAACCATTACTGGTTTATATTCAACAACAAACTCAAGATTCCTCTCTAATAATCTAGTAAGTGTACATCTTTACCACGAGTACCATAAACACAGCAAGTTAAATGTAGCCCAGTATCGGTTTAACTTTATTAGAACAAACACTTAATCAGAGACATAATAAGAGAGATGGTAACCTCTAAATGAATAATAGAAATCAAACTCTCAATACTCTGTATTTCTGCTTTACAGTTGAACATTAATGGATGATAGAAAGCTTAAAATGATGTTTAAAATCGCTTTATATGAAGTACAGCGTGTCACATCACAGGACTTTCCTACGCTGCATTATAAATCAAAGATTAACAACACATAACATCAGTATATAATGTGTTACTCACTGTGTTTATTGGGTCTGTAGAAGAGCATATAAGCACTTGAAGACCTGTAAAGACATTCATTTAATAATCTTCATAACAATAATATCACAGTTAATGAAAGATAGCAGATACTGTACCTGTACTCGAAGTTCTTGTCTTTTCGTGAAAGATTGTTCAAATAACTCTAAAGAAAAAACATCCAGAAACATGAGCAGATTATGATGTAATATTGTCAGCAAATACAATCATTTGAAAAATCAGGACACCCCATTACATTTTCTGTTCTTTGTTAAGAAATATTTACATATCACTGGATTTTGTCTGGAAAAGAAAGTGATTTAATTGCAGGTAAAGAAATCTGACCTAGTTTTACTCATTAAACAAAAGATTAACAAAAATGTGAATTCTCACAGCGGAAAAAAGTAAGGACAACCTGCCAGAGAGTGTTACCCCCTTTGGCTAAAATTACTTCAGTGAGATGCTTCTTGTAGCCATCTACTGTATCAGTCTCTGACAGTTGGTCTGAGGAAAGTTTGCCCTACTCCTCAATGTAAAACCCCTTTAGCTGTGAGATATTTGATGGGTTTCTTGCATGTACAGCCCGTTTCAAGTCAGCCTACAGCATCTCAATGGGATTCAGATCTGGGCTTTGGCTCTGCCATTCCAGTACTCCCCCTTTCTTAGTTTTCGGCCAGTTCTTGGTAGATTTACTGGTATGTTTTGGGTCAGTGTCCTGTTGCAGGATCCCGTGCCGCTTCAGCTTTACTTTTTTACGGATGGTCTAACATGTTCCTCAAGCACCCCCTGATACACAGTAGAATTCATGGTGGATTCTATGATGGTGAGCTGGCCAGGTCCTGCTGCAGCAAAACACCCCCAAAACCAGGACACTTCCACCTCCATGTTTTACAGTTGGTATGAGGTTCCTTTCCTGAAATGCTGTATTTGGTTTGCGCCAAGGGTTAGGGTCCTCTGTTGCGGTGTCCAAATAATTCAATTTTAGATTCATCTGTCCAAAGAACATTATTCCAGAAGTCCAGGGGCCTCATTTATCAAGCGTGCGTACGAACAGAAGTGTGTGTAAAGTGTGCGTAGGAACAGTTTTACGCAAAGTGTGGAATTTATCAAATTGCACTTATACGTAGAAATGTGTGTAAATATACGCACACCTCGGAGTATGCGTATGCAGAGCATCTAGTGGTAGAATAGCGATACTACACAGGACCGTCCATCCCCAGCGTTTAAAGAACACTTTGTCTATTTATTATCCAGCCTCAGGTGTTAAAAATGATTACTGTTAATAAAGTAACTGCAAATCAGTGTTGAAGTTAATAATGAACTTAGTGTCTAACCCTATATAAGAAAGCTCCGTCAAATGCTTGACACAGTGCAATGGCTTATCTTGGATTATTGGAAGACTTGGCAAATCATCCATTCCGCCGGGAGTGCATTTTCAAAGATCGCGCCGATTATGCTGGCTATATGCTGCTGTCCAAGGTGGAAAGCTCTGTCATTGTCGGTCCTCCTACAGTTGCACTGATTTCACGTCGGTGTGCTGTAAAGCGTTTTTTTTTCTTGGCTGATAATTTAATGTCAAACCACTTTTTTATTTCTAGAAGTTTTCTCATACCCAACGGAATTAAAGTGCCCATATTATGAAAAACTCACTTTTTCTGGGTTTTGGGGTGTTATTTTGTGTCTCTGATGCTTCCACACGCATACAAATTTGGAAAAAAAATCCATCCATGCTGTTTTGAGTGAGATACAGGTTTCTGAATGTCCTCTGCCTTGAGTCTCAGATTGCGCGAGTTCAAACTCAGCTCCGTTGTGACGTAACTAGCCGTTTCGTCACATTACGTTTGAATTTGCCCGCCCACCACCCCACTTGCAGGTCTCCACCCACCAGGTAGCTAGAGAGAGCACAGAGCAGTCACTTCGCTGATATCCTCTATACTGTTATCATGTCTCACGGAAATAACAGCGCTATTTGGATATTATGGATTATACTCCCGCCTACTTTTAAAAACAAAGTTTAAACGCGTGTTTATTTAAACCTAAAATGTAATCTCATATATAGTGTGTTACAACGCAAATTGTCCTCAGATTGTAGGCGATAAGACGTTCATGCGAAATCTGATGTAAACAACAGACTATGTAGCTATATTTCACGGATTATACGCATTTGTGGACAAAAATGGTCATTGAATTTATTTTATTGGACTATGGATTATTCACCCATCTGAAACAGACTGGATTCGATTCGCGATCACTATATCAACACAAAAGGTAAGAAGTCACGTTATATTTTGCATGTTGTCATCTTCTGTTACAAAATACTACATTTATGATGCTAGAGCATCTGTATCTCAAAACAGAGATCATACATTGATGCTAATGCCGTAAATTATACCTTTTAAATGTATATGTTATTGTTTGTAGACAGTAGGCTGTATAGATATTTTTTGCAGGCTAGATAGTTTGCAGCGTTTCGAAAGTTAAAAAAATATTTAACGGCTTTATTTTACAATTCTACATTAACTAAGTAATAGTGCTTTGCCAAACTAAAAGTGTTTTGCCAAACTAACCAAGACCGGGCCTTACCGATCCGGCTTTTCTGACGAGGCCAACGTAAGTTACCCCCGAGCCTCTTATAACTTTACGGCCCGGACCTCCCGCTAGCTTCTAGCAATTACCACGCGGCCCACAAGCAGTATACATCCCCCGCCGGGTCTAAATTTTTGTCATTTGTGAAAATAATGCGTTTGAAAATGTTTTATAACGGGAATATGTTAGCATTGTCCAGGAAAAACGAGTTTATTGTTGTGACTGCTAACGTAACATCACAATTTACTCTGGAATCATTGTGTGTCATGAGTTTCTTCTCCTGTAGTGTACTTATTAGTGAAACTTTTCTGCATGATTTGTCTGTTGGCAACATAAACCGTTAATAATTATAATATATAAAATAATAACACAGTATGGTCTGTACTGCTCACGATATCACTATGCACGGGCACATGACTTTAGAAGTGGGGCGTGATCAAAGGAGCAGCAGCTCATAAATATGTAATAACCAGCTCAAAACGGCACAATCTGAACTGCCCTGAAACAGAGACTCCTAGAGATGGGTAACAATCTTTTCCTACAAGCTATTTCGAGCAAACAACTTTTGAAACATGCTTTATGGAACTCATACACCTATTTAACTTGTGGAAAAACAGTCATAATATGGGCACTTTAAACTCACTGGTAATATGTTCCCATGCAGATTTGTTAGTCATTCCTCCTGCACTAAGTGAACCAAACAGGATGTGTTATTAGGATTTAACCTCATCCAGCAGTAACTCAATTTCTGTGTCTGTAAAATTCCTCTTTTATGCTCTCTTTGTCATTATTGCGATGAGGGAAAAAGCACAACCACGTGACTTGTAATGGGAGGTGTTGTCACCATATATGGTTAATTGGAGGCGTTTTGGAATGCAAATGACCATAAACGTGCACGAGTATAGTGCTTAAGAACACATGGGATTTATCATCAAGGATTACTTACTAATGTGCGTACGAACCACATGCACACGTTTGATAAATCCCAATTTTTTGTACTTACACACATTCTAAATTTCATTCGTATGTTCAAATATAGAACATTTTCTACGCAATGTTGATAAATGAGGCCCCTGGTCTTTTTCTATATTCTCTCTGGCAAATGTCAGTCTGGTCTTTATGTTTTTCTTAGAGAGCATAGGTGTTTGCACACCTCCTATGAAAGTTAAACTTGTGTAGTCTCTTTCTGATTGTAGAGGCATGCACTTTCAAATTAACAACAGTAAGACAGCAAGAGCCTCGGACAGCTCTTTTGATCTCACCATGGTGTTCACTCTCACTTCAACAGGCAAGAGCACACCAAACCAAATGTGTGAGATTTAAATAGGGCAAGCCTCCTTGTAACAATGTTCTAATCATGTGTACCTAAATGATACACCTATGTGTGATTTTAGCCAATTTAAGTGGGAAAAATTTTTGGGATGTCCCAACTTTTTCTTCTGTGTGAATTCACATTTTTATTAAACTTTTGTTTAATGAGTAAAACTATGTCAGTTTTTGTTGTTTACCTGCAATTAAATCCCTTTCTTTTTCAGACAAAAATAAAAACAAGATGAAAACCAGTGATATGCAATATTTCTTAATAAAGAACAGAAAATGTAATGGGGTGTCCTAATTTTTTCACATGACTGTATGTTAAATTCTTATTCACAAACACACATTAATGTAAATATATGTAAATACCTCACAGACGTGGGTTTCATGAAAGCGATACCATTGTTGATTTTCACATTTGATGTCTACATTAAAGTGTCCTTTATCAAATGACTTATAGTGGTTTATTATGGCATAGAGCTCAAACTCATGAGAGGAAACCTTAAATTGAAAACAG
The DNA here is from genome assembly GCF_027580225.2 of Misgurnus anguillicaudatus. Taxonomy (NCBI): domain Eukaryota; kingdom Metazoa; phylum Chordata; class Actinopteri; order Cypriniformes; family Cobitidae; genus Misgurnus; species Misgurnus anguillicaudatus. The sequence continues at coordinate 168,672 of NW_027395277.1, read as the reverse complement.
ACTTTATGATAGTTGAATATTCTCTGTTTTATCAAATAAATGGGAAAACACACACACACACAAAATATTTTATTACCTTCAAATGAGGACGAATGATCACTTCCTCTGTATTTGTTCTTATTTTACTGTGGAATCTCCACAAACGTACAATCAGTATTTTTTGTGAGTGGATCTCATGTTTCTGATGAGATAACAACTCGGTTTTAGGACACATAATGAAGCCTAAATCATATTCAATAAATTGTGTTGCTCAGCTGTATCTGAGATAAAAACATTACACAGAGGTCTCGTACACACTGCTTATAAATTTGGTTGTCACTTCACCTTTTAATGCTTAATCCTGTTCTGTACACACAAACTTAAAGGAATTCTTCAGACAATTTAAATTTGAATTGTAACGGGTGTGCTTTAAAGAAAGCGATGAAGAGGAGAATCCATGTGCTAAAGGTGTTTATTAGTAAAATCCCAATAAGGGCCAGCAAACAAATCCAAACAGGGTAAATCCACAATCGTAATCCAGAGACAGGCAAAATATATCAGGGCAGGCGGCAAACAGGCATTAAATCCAAAATACAGGCAGAAGTCAAACACAGGCAGATGCAGGTAACAGGGTAACAGATAAACAGAATAACAGAATCAGAATCAGAATACAGGCAGATACAAACAGGATGGCGATGTAATAATCAGCCAGGAGCAGGTGAACAGGATGTGACTTATATACAGACAGACAGGAAGTGTGAACTGTGACATGGCATGATGAATATCAAAATAAAAGTCCGAACAGAGCAGAGTATCAAAATAAAAGTCCAAAATACAAAAATACACAGAACACAGAACAAAACCATTACAGAACCCCCCCTCTAAAGGGCGACTCCCGGAGCCCAACATCCAAAACATACAGTCCAATAGAGGGTGGGCGGGCGGGCCAGGACCTCTTGGTGAAGGCAGGGCAGTTCAGGAGAGGTCCTGGGTCATATGGCCAGGATGGTCCAGGAACATGGGGCAGATGCGGGCCTGGGTCATGGGGCAGATGCGGGCCTGGGTCATGGGGCAGATGCGGACCTGGGTCATGGGGCAGATGCGGACCTGGGTCATGGGGCAGGCTAGGACCTGGGTCATGGGGCAGGCTAGGACCTGGGTCATGGGGCAGGCTAGGACCTGGTTCATGGGGCAGGCTAGGACCTGGGTCATGGGGCAGGCTAGGACCTGGGTCATGGGGCAGGCTAGGACCTGGGTCATGGGGCAGGCTAGGACCTGGGTCATGGGGCAGACATGAAGCTAGATCATTGGGTAGGAATAGCCCTGGAACACAAGGAGAGGAAGGATCAGAGTCCACTTTGGTCTCTGCCTCGGCGTCCTCTGCCTCCTTCCTGTGTCCGGGTACTACCCCCCCCCAAAAAAAACTTGGAAAAGCTTCCAAAGCCCAGGGTGGCGAAGTCCCAGGTGGTGGACCAGACAAATCAGATGAATCAGGTGAATCAGATGAGCCAGGTGAGTCAGATAAGACAGATGAGCCAGGTGAGCCAGACGAATCATGTGAATCAGGTGAGTCAGACGAATCAGATGGGACAGGTGAATCAGGCAGGACATACGAATCAGATGAAGTGAGCGAGTCAGATGAATCAGGCGAGTCAGATGAATTAGATGATTCAGACAGGACAGGTGAATCAGGCGGGTCAGGCGAATCAGGCAGGACAGACGAATCAGGCAGGACAGGCAGATCAGATGAGACGGGCAGATCAGACGAGACGGGCAGATCAGACGAGACGGGCAGATCAGGTGAATCAGACGAGTCGGGCAGATCAGGTGAATCAGACGAGTCGGGCAGATCAGGTGAATCAGATGAGTCGGGCAGATCAGGTGAATCAGATGAGTCGGGCAGATCAGGTGAATCAGATGAGTCGGGCAGATCAGGTGAATCAGATGAGTCGGGCAGATCAGGTGAATCAGATGAGTCGGGCAGATCAGGTGAATCAGATGAGTCGGGCAGATCAGGTGAGACGGGCAGATCAGATGAGACGGGCAGATCAGATGAGACGGGCAGATCAGATGAGACGGGCAGATCAGATGAGACGGGCAGATCAGATGAGACGGGCAGATCAGATGAGACGGGCAGATCAGATGAGTTAGACGGGACAGATGAATCGGATGGTTCAGATTCAGGGCTTTGAGGAACCTCGGGAACAACAGAGCAGAAGGCAGACAAAACGCACCACAGGGCTATGGCAAATTCAGTAAGTTCAGAGTCAATGAGACATACCTCTGTGGTAGTCGGTTCAGGCAAGACGGCCATCTTGACGGCAGGTGCAGGGTGAACGACAGCCCTCATAAGTGCAGGTGTGGTGGTGACGATGGCCCTCTGAAGCTCAGGTGCAGGAATGGTTGTTGCTCGCACGTAAACAGGTGCAGGTGCAGAGACAGGCAGGATGGCGGCCATTTTAGGGACAGGCAGGATGGCAGCCATTTTATGATCAGTCATGGTGGCGGCCATTTTAGGAACAGGCATGGTGGCGGCCATTTTAGGAACAGACAAAGATTTATTAGAATCAGACAGAACAGGCATGATATGGGTTGGTGTGTTGTGAATAGCCTCTGGTTTGTTATCCACAACACCCACAGTGAAGGGAGAGCCACACAAACACAGAGCATGGTCAATGTACTGTTCTAAAGTCCAGTGTGGTGTATGGAGTGGCATAGTACGGGCAATGTCTCGATCTAATCCACAGTAAAATATGTCCTTTAGAAATGAATCCTGGAAGTTTACCTGACATGATAGTTCACAGAAATCCTCAACAAATTCCTCAATGGAGCGGTGGTTCTGGCGGAGACAAACAAGTTGATCTGCTGGAGTCATGGTGCTGGTGGGAAGTTACAAACCTTTGCTGGATTCCGGGTTAGGCTGATTATTCTGTAACGGGTGTGCTTTAAAGAAAGCGATGAAGAGGAGAATCCATGTGCTAAAGGTGTTTATTAGTAAAATCCCAATAAGGGCCAGCAAACAAATCCAAACAGGGTAAATCCACAATCGTAATCCAGAGACAGGCAAAATATATCAGGGCAGGCGGCAAACAGGCATTAAATCCAAAATACAGGCAGAAGTCAAACACAGGCAGATGCAGGTAACAGGGTAACAGATAAACAGAATAACAGAATCAGAATCAGAATACAGGCAGATACAAACAGGATGGCGATGTAATAATCAGCCAGGAGCAGGTGAACAGGATGTGACTTATATACAGACAGACAGGAAGTGTGAACTGTGACATGGCATGATGAATATCAAAATAAAAGTCCGAACAGAGCAGAGTATCAAAATAAAAGTCCAAAATACAAAAATACACAGAACACAGAACAAAACCATTACATGAATATATTATTAAATTGGGTCACCTATGTAGTAGAAGTGTGAAGTTATTTTAGAAATTGGTGCCCTCTAGGCCGAGAAAAGCCAGAAAATGTGTTTTTTGGCTTATGTGGATGAAAAATCCCAAGTCCCAGAATGCATTGCTTCGCTGCTCTACGAGGCCACTCACTAGTCACGCCTACCGGTTCGAGACGGCAGGAGGGAGGGAGATTCAACTAGACTAATTACAACTTTTACAGACACGTCTGCGACGATTTAGTTGATATATTATTATAAATACTACCTTTTCCACATCGAAATGATGATAAGTTGCGTTGTAACGGGATGTTCAACCAAAACCGGGAAAGGACAAGCAGTAAGTTTTCATCATTTGCTGCGGTGTAAACAATGGCTGCAGGCTATCAACCACGCAAAGTTCAGAGAAGACAACGATGCGGTAAAATTGAAAAACCTGAGGGTTTGCAGTCTCCATTTCAAGCAGGAAGACATCGAACCCAATGTACTCAGAATGAAGCGAAACACGCGAAAGGACACTGCACTTCCGTTCATGTTTACCTTCACAGACACGACGAACAGCTGGAGCCATCTGGTATCAAATGCATGCGTCTACGTTTGAGGTAAGACTCTTGCTAATACTCGTTTCTGATCACACAGTAGCCTTTACATAGTGATACAGTTGTTATCAAAGTAACGTTAGATAGATAATGACACATAAGTTGGCTGTTCTCAAAATAAAACAACTGTTAGCTACCGAGCTACTTCTGGAGTTGCGTAAGCACGAAAGCCTGTTACTGTAAAGTTATTCGATGGTTGAGATAACTGCAGATACATTTGCCAGATGTACATTATTAATTAAATAATATTTATGAAATCCTGAAATCCTTAACAATGAAATCCTCCTTGCATGGACCAGGTCAGTGTTAGTTTGTAATGTGGGAGACTTTACATTGGTTTGCAAGGTTAAAAGTTACTAACTGTATTATCTTTCATAGGTCTGTCATAAATCATATGTGGTTTTCCTGTGCAACTGTGGTAGATTGAAATATTCATTCATCTGTGAAGCAGTGAAAAGAATTGAAATGTGTATTTACAGAGAAATATAAAAGATTTGAAATATGTATTTACAAAGAAATATTCATTAATCTGTGAAGCAGTGAAAACAAAACAATTGACATATGTATTTACATAGAAATATTCATTAATCTAATCTGTGAAGCAGTGAAAATATGTTACATATGGTGTGGATATGTTTATAATTCATATACTGTTATCTATTGAAATGTGTTACCTTGAAATTATTAAGTCTTTATTCTGTGAAGCGTAACTGTTTAAGTTTATAACTGTTTATAAAATCTAATGATGTAATTTTTTGTTATTTTAGTTCATCTATGTCCTATTAGATTTATGAGTTGGGTACAATAAGGCGGGCGATCGATTACTTTTGCCTACTCGATCGCAGGGGGCGATCGATTGCTTTTGCCTGATTCACTTCACTGGGAGTGAACTCGCGGGGTCTCTTCATTACACATAAAGTTCGCAGTGGGGAAACTAGTGATGGGAGAAACGAAGCTTTTCGAAGCTTCGAATCAATTGAACCAATTGCTTCGAAAATTGATTCAGTTTTTCGAAGCAGTTCGAAACACCACACACGCTGGCGACCCCTGCTGGTCAAAATCAGTGTTGTAATGTAACGAAGTAAAAATACTTCGTTACTGTACTTAAGTAGAAATTTCACGTATCTGTACTTTACTTCGCTATTTAAATTTATGTCAACTTTCACTTTTACTCCACTACATTTTCTAGATAAAATGTATACTTTTACTCCGATATATTTTCACTAAGCATATTCGTTACTCGTTACTACAAAATAAAATCAGAAGAAATGTGTGCGACCTCAATAAAGGAGGTTTTAGCGAATCAGTGCTTCTAGATTGATTTACGCACGCTCCGCACACTCAATAAGGGAGGTTTTGGCGAATCAGTGCTTCTAGATTGATTTACGCACGCTCCGCACACTCTATTTCAAGCACACTCTAGCCGTTTCTCAATATGCGTTCTTGTCTGTACTTGCGTTCTTGTGGACTTGTGAAACGTCATCAGTCGCGGCCCAAGTACTGTTCCAATTCAAAGTTCGCATCAAGCCCAAGTTCACATAAAATCCCCGGATGTGTTCTTGATCCGCCCATTTTATCGAGGATGCATCAGAGGAGACTTGTGTGGACTTATGACAGCGAAGTTTCCCAGAATGCATTTCGCGTCAGAAGTTCGTTTTTCCGAGTCTGAACTTGCAAGTCCGAACTAGGAAGGACACAAGTCCGAACTTGGCGTACTTGGTATTGAGAAACGGCTTCTATTTTAGCGTAGTGTTGCCAAAGGATGAGGAAGCACAACTGTAACTGCAATGAAAGCACCTACTGGAGGACCTCCCGTTATCGTAATCGACCATCCCGACGATGAACAGGGTGAGAAAGCTAACGTTATACATCCGTGGCCGTATTTGTAAGAAATGTTTTTGTACATTGGAATTAAAGATTCCCGATTACCGAATAAAGTGCCTCTTATGCCTACCGAAAATCACTTACATTTTTTCATTTAAAAACTCCCCGTCCAACCTGAAGAATCATATCAAGGTACGTTAAAATAATAGTTATTAAGTAAAGCCACAATGTCAATGTGATTAAACATTAGTTATCATAAGCCATATCAGATAATTATCTGTCTAATGTGATGGCCAGGCGCATGTGTTTAATAAACGTCAATGTTAACGTTAGACCGCTGATTTTCCCATGGATTTATTTAATTCACAGAGAACTCTCAACTGAAACACGCTTAACTGTTTATGGTAACATTATAGCATAACTGCCGGCCGAATATTCCCTCCGGTAGGCTAATGTTAGATTGAGAAATATTTGTTAAAAACATTTTAATCAGTGGCAGGTTAGAAAGAAAGTGTTAAGAACTGTATTCACGTCTTCAAAAGCATCATACGTTTTGTCAAACTTGAGATTTCCTTTTATGTTAATTAACTTAAAACTCAGTGGTTATAGGATAATGTTGTGCTAATGTTATACATTGTGAATGTACGCTTGCATTGTTGATCAAAGTCACAGTGCTTTCATTGCCACACAACGAGTTGGCATTTTTTTCTTAGTAGAGCAGCTAACTTAAAGGGATACTCCACTTTTTTCAAAAATATGCTCATGTTTTGAAAGAAATAAGTTATAATGTATTTTTCATTTTTACCTGAAGTTCATACAAAAGTGAAATTTCTGCTTTTTTATTTGATGTCAGCTCTAAAAATACGCTGTTTGCTCTTTGAACTTAAGAGAATTGTGCCTGAAAAGTCCTGGAAAAACAGATTTTTATTTGATGATTGAGATTAAAGGCGGAGTCCATGATGTTTGAAAGCCAATGTTTATATTTGAAATCACCTAAACAAACACGCCCCTACCCCAATAGAATCTGGACCTTCTGTTGATAGACCCGCCCCACACATACGCAACTTGGCATTTGATTTGATTTGATTGGCTATATGTGTGTTTTGGTAGTCGGCCCGTCTCCTTTTCCAAAGCGTTTTTCAAACATCGTGGACTCCGCCTTTAAGAAGATAATGGGACCCTGAATATGCTTTACTTTAAGAAAGCCACAATAAAGTTCACAATCAAAGTTCTAACCGCTTGCTTTAAAAAAAAACTTTTTACTTTTACTTCAAATACTTAAGTACATTAAATATCAGAAAATTACTTTTGATACTTAAGTACAGTATATATCAGATACTTTAAGACTTTTACTTAAGTAATATTTTAAAAGACAACTTTTACTTCTACCAAAGTCTTTTTCTAGTACAATACTTGTACTTTTACTCAAGAACTGCTTTCTAGTACTTTATACAACACTGCTGTCAAAATAGTGTAAAGCAGATATGGCCAAACATTTTACACTTTTTTTTTACAAAATAATATCAAGATTTTTATTAAAATATGTTAAAAAAAATATTTAACTTAATTAAGACAGTTAAAAGTGTATTATGTGTTTTTAGTTTTATTTAGGGCAAACAAATGATTAAAACTAACTACCCTTTTAATTATGCACATCTTTGTCATTAAATCTGTCTATAAACAATAAATAGACAAAAATGAAGTGTTATTAGTCAGAAGGATAAATGTTTTATGAACTTTTGTAATAAAACTGGCCCAAGTTCACCGAAACATATTAGACACTGGTCATGTGATCAACTCCCCCTAGTGGTGAATCGTCGGATTTTCGAAACGTTTCGAAACAGTTATGACGTAATGAAGCCTCGTTTGCTAAAATCACGACTTGGGCCAGTTTGAAACAAGCTCCGAACCACTGATTCGAAACAAAAGATTCGTAAATGTTTCGAAGCCTCATGAAGCAGTGCTTCGAAAACGACCATCACTAACTGCTACTACATCGCACATACATGCATACATGCTTTATATTACATATCCCCATTTATTCTGCCCTTACAAGGTAACAGCTAATAAACTGCACACATTTATATTTTGTTCATATTACTCTAACCACCTTCTGTAAACAAACAGCACTACTGTCTACACTGCACTACAGATGAGTCCCGCCTCCAAAATTCACATCGCTAATATGATTGGCTTAACCTTTCCTTAGTTCCGCCTCTCTAACTTATTTCGCTTTATGATTGGCTTGTCTACACTCGTGCTGCATCATTCGCGCTTCAAGCGCCAAAGCTGAGCCTGAACGAGACGCGATGTCCATAATTTGCAGGCAGCTACCGGTAAGTGTGTGAGGAAGAAAGCATTCTTATATTAACAGTTTTATGCACAAAATATGGGACACGTTGTTACACATAACGATTCAGGGACATTGTTTTCCATGGCAATCCCATGTTAACCTGAAGAGTTGCAAACGTGTAACAGTGTAGTGTATGTAGTCTAAACAGACTGCTCATAAAATAATAAAGCACAAACAATAAAATAATTGCTAACTGCAGTACTAAACTTTTTTGAATGCGTTTTTTGTAATGTCTGTTAAATAAGTATAATGTGTTATACTGGAGTGCTGGAGTAGATTGGGAAGAAATCTGATGGTTCAGTATTTTACTTGCCCAGTCAGAATTTTCACTGACATCACAAAAAAGTAAAATATAAAATACAAATAAAATAGGCCTAATCTATATTTGTTGTTTCTGACATATGAAATATGTCAATATGAAAATATGAATATGAAACCTAAGATTAAAGGTGCCATAGGATGTGTTGTCATAATATGTTAATTTGTTCTTTGACAATTACATAGAAGGTATGTTGCTTTATTAAGTGCAAAAATTATCCAGAAACGTTTTTACATGTCTATTTACAACCCTAGAATTTGTCATTTTAATTAAATGGTCTATTTTTGCCCTATTTGAAAGGGTCATGAATAATAATGTTGAGCTCTGCTCTGATTGCTCTGCTCTGAGGCTCATGCCAGAAGCTCATATTAGTAAACAGACCTTATATTTTGAGCCCTTATCAGACAAAAATACATTTTGAGTAACAACTAACAACTAATCAGCTAAACGCTAGCATATGATATAGCATGTATTGGCATGTAGCGCTAACTCAGCAGTTACAACTCTGTTATTAGCATTTTAACAAATTTGTAATTAATATGTAATTTAATGTTTTCAAAACATGCACATTGTGTAATGGCTTCCTCTGCTGCTCTATAAACCTAGACTACTAAGGAGACCATGGTGTCTGTGTGAACTGATTATTTCGTAGACATCTTTTGAAAATTAAACAATTGCGTGAGTTTGAGGAAGATAAAATTAATTAACTTTTTTAAAAAAATTTTTAAAAAGGAACTCAGAATTGTGTTAATATATATACTTTTTGTTTTTAAAAAAAAGAAAAAAAATACATAATTATGAAAGGTGCCCTTTATTTAACTTGAGCCCCTGCCCCTTAAAGTGTCTGTGCACGTCCCTGTTTATAAGCTATCATTTTATGGTCATTGCAGTTTTAAATCTTTGCCACCAGGGGGTGCTGCAGCACCTGCAGCACCCCCACTTCCCGCGCCCATGCTTGCCCCAGTCTTTCGCCTTGCAAAACCCATTCCATGAAATGACGATAGGATGTAAGGAAAAACAGTAAGCACGACGTTAGCAATGCAAGCTATTTTCACATACAATATGCTAACATAGGTGTAAATATAACAACCATAGCTCAGCTGATGGACGTGAAAAACAAAATACTCACTTTTTACCCATGCCTCCGTTTCTCCCTGCAGGCTTCAAGAAGAAAATGCTATCGCTGAAATTCGCGACAGCAATATGACTCTCTTTCGGTGTCCATAGGCGCACAGCGAGAGCACGTAAACCACCAGACCGGCCCCACATCGGCTACAGCGGCCGTGGTGGCAGCCTCTTGTTCCTCGTTCATCCGTAACTGTTCCTCGTTGTATTGCGGCTCGTACAGGTACCACGACTATCAGATTCGAGCGACAGCAAGGCGCACAGCGAGAGCACGTAAACCACCAGACCGGCCCCACCTCGGCTACAGCAGCCGCGGTGGCAGCCTCTTGTTCCTCGATCATCCGTTCTGCTCCTCGTTGTATTGCGGCTCGTACAGGTAACCACGACCATCAGATTCGAGCAACAGGTCATCAAAATCCCCTTCTGCCATCCGTTTTCAAAACTACACCCTGCCGTCGTGGTTTGTTTACTCGGCTTTCTCCACAAAGCAAGACCCAGGCTAGCTTAGCTTAGCGAAGATTAAAGATAGCTGACTCACGTTTTGGTTCGGGCTTTTCCGAATGGACTCGCAGTCCAACCCCTATGGGCGGGGAGAAAACATGCGGAAGTACCTCCTAATACTGGCTGTAGTCTTTGCCTCTGTCCAAAAACTCCTCCGATGATGCAAAAATCGTCATTTTGCGTCATCTGAGGACTTTTTTGGACAACCAGAATACAGATATCTCTCCTCTCACGGGGACATGAGGGAGGGAAACACACATTCAGAAATACTGCCAGGTTTCTACTGATACAAAGCTGAATGCTAAATTGGTGAAGTATTCCTTTAAGTAATTTACGGGAGTAACAACCACATTTACTCTGCGTAGTGCATACAGAACCGAACAACTAGTTGTTGATGAAGTACTTTAATATGTATGTGCATCATGGACATTAGGGGTGTGCAAAAAAATCGATTCACACATTTGAATTCGCGATTCAAGCTTTGACGATTCAGAATCGATTCATAGAATTCCAAAAATCGATTCATATATTTTTTTGTAATGCCGTGTTACTATTGTCCTGAAATGAGTTTATCTCAGTATTCCTATAGATGACGCTGCATCGAATTCACACTGACGCCCGCACACTCTTGTCACAGTGTTTCCCACACATTTACTTTACTTATGGGCGCGCTGCCTAGGTATATTAACAAGTGCTCAAGTATATCTGGCAAACAAAAAGTCTTTTTTGTTTTTCCGTGATGATGACACTATTTAATAATGATATTTTGTGTGTGACATGAGGAGTTCGGTGTGCGTTCACGTGCTCTCTGTTTCTCAATGAATTGGGATGCGACGCGAACAAGCTCGTGTCACATTGTATCCTTCATGTTTCTGAACTTGAGCAGAGTTTTAACATTAGGGGACTTCACGGAGCACCCGTGGCCCATATGGTTCCGGGTTTGTATTTGAAATGGTCAGTCGGGTACGGGTCAGTCATAGTTAAATTACTTTGGGTTCCAAGTCTGATTGATATTGTGTGTAAAACCCGAGTTGATCGTAGAATGTCCGTGAGCGCTACCGCGCTAGGCTCACGTGCAGTTTTTAGCTTGCCGACGGTTTCTATGGTGATAACAACTGGCTCTTGTTTTGAAAGTCACGACCACGCGCTGGATTTTCTTTCTTCCATTTTACATACTATTATTATTAATAAACCATATATTTTCTAAAATCTAAAAAGTTTTCACATAGATGGTAGCAAAGGGACAATGCTAAATTGCACTGAACGAGCAAAGCTCAAGCTGACTCAAGATTTACAAAACGCAAACCTGTAATGTAAAGTCCCCTGTCACTGGGACATAATTGGCAAGAGAGAAATAGAAAGACAGGCACTTTTCCTGCTTCTGCTCTAAAAGAAATAATAACCATTAAACACCACTCACATTTACCTGCACTGTCTATCATTAATATACTATATTATTGTATTGTCAGAAACTCTTTTTAATAGAGTTTGATAAAAGGGGTCATCTAATTGCTTCATATCAGTTTTTATTTTTGCATAAAGACATAAAGTAATATCAAACTACATTTAATTTGTTGTGTTTCTTTTCTTTAAAATTGTATATCTACTACAATCAGTCACATAGGAAAAAGTAAACTACATTTACATAATGTGAATCCTTTTTTAAAATCGAGAATCGTTTTTGAATCGAAAATTCAATTTTGGTTCGAATCTCGAGCCTAAAAATCGGAATCGAATTGAATCATAAAACTTTCTGAATCGTGCACCCCTAATGGACATGACACATGTCTCTGTTCTGAAAAATAAATGCAGAAGGGGAAAAATCTATTAAATACATCTTATAATCCTTTTCCCTTTTGCTCCTCGGGGCTGAGCATGCCGCTTGTAGTAGCCGGTGTTTGTTGAACTCAGTCGCTGTTGTCCCTCTGTCTACCGCTCTCGCTGTCAGATCACCACACCGGAAGTTTTCACCGGAAGTACTGGGCCTCACAGTCAAGTTCGAAGCGTCCGCGATCGCCATATTGAGCACAGAGCCTATTATGCCCTCGTGTTCTCTGTCTTGTGCTCGATTGTTTGTTCAGATTCCGTGTGTTTTGCCTGTGAGTTGTATTCCTGTTCAACCAAAGTCATATTCTGTGTGGTTAGTTTAGAAATTTTGTTATTTAGTTTTATGTTACCCTTCTGTCCATTTATTGCCTTGCCTGTCTGCACCTGGGTTCTGCTTTATTCGTGTCGTGACTGTCTGTATTTGTAACAATCTCAAAATTATTTGTATCTGCATTTGTATTTAGATGGAACAGGAAGTGGGTGGGTCAAATTACATGAAAATGGTATTTTAAATGCATTATTGTTTTTTATTATAATTCCTATTAAAGAGCCACACAGATCCAGAATCGAAAATGACCTGTATTGCAGTGTGTCATGTAACTGTCCATCAATGTAATAATTTATCCACACAGGTCAAAGTAATAAATGAAACCTAATAAATGGAATTATTCTTTAGAAGCACTACAGAAGGAAATTACACGAGACCCCTTCACCACGGCATTGGTGTTCAGTTGTTTTTTATGTTAAAAAAAGTTATTAAGATCGACAAGAATCGTGCTGATTGACAGATCTGAAACGCACATACGCACAAGTGTGCACACCGATATATATCCTACACATATATACAAAATAGTTAAAAAATGTTTTGGCAAGAATTCACGAAAGCGCATGCATTACAACAAACTTGCTGAGCTCATTATTATCTACTGTATGTCCATACAGCGTTTTCGCGAACATAAATTATTCTTTTTTTTTAACTCATTAATCTTCATCTAAATAAATAAATAAATAGTCAGATATTAATTTAAAATAACAGTATGCTTTATTATTTTAAATTCAGTTTTGACCATTAGTTCAAAACAAGCAACATGATTTTAAACAATGAGGTTATTAGAATAATTTAATTCAAAGTTTTAATTGTTGTTTATTTACTTAATTTTCATGTCAAAGTAATCTTCAATTTAAATGTTGCTTTTATAATGTTACCTTTTCATATTCTATAATAATAGTAATTACATAGTAATTACAAGATCATCTGTTACCGGAGTCTGTAATTATTAACGAATATTATCAGAGTGCAGCATTTTATCAAGCTTTTATGGTCTTGTGTAATAAAATAAAATGGGAAAAATGAATTTTTTACAGTTGGTTTAAAAGAAGTTTCATATTAACAGCGTTTTAAAGATTTTTTAATTAATTCCAAAAAGCTCGGATTTCGCAGTAAGAGGTGCGCAGAAAATGTCATTCATGTCATTTCATAGATTACACTCATTCACTTCACACCAGGGATGAAAATTAGCTTCAACTACCGGCCACCGTGGCGGGTAAATTAAAATAGCATAATGTTTCACCCGGACACTTTTAGAGAAGGCACACTTTCAAAAACATGTTGCGTTACATCATAGGCGTTAAGAGGTCTGCAGAGAAAACATCTCAGGAGGAGCTAGTGGACAAAGACCTTCCGGGTGAACGCAGGCGCTGTTAGCTGCCGCTGCTCAGGGAGGGAATTTTAAAAACTTGTAAGTGCTCCAAATTGTCCTGCACTTGTGAATGCATGGATCTATTTATGAACTGCTTTAAAACCTTTTAAGGAGTCCGACCTGTGTGTCCGTGCAGATTCGGCGGGTCTGTACGCTGGTTGATCTGCCTGCGTGTGGACTGTTGACGCCTTCTGCGGTGGCCGATCTGACTGCCGGTTGCTGACCGCTCTTCGTGGTGCATCTGACGTGTGGTTTAACTATGAAGATCGCTGAGCTACTGGTGCGGATGAATTACATCTGGGTCGTCCTCTCTGCAGTATACCACTCGGTAGCATGGACGCTAATGCTCCAGTATTCGGCGGCGGAGCTAATTCAGCTCCGTTTGCGTTCTTTTAATCTTCAGTTAACTTCACATCTTCCCCTGGATATTATACATACCGCGTCGGAAATAAATTCACCGCAGGTCACGGCAGAACTATAACATCGATGACTCATGCCAAATACAATCCTTCTGGTCATCTAAACCTCGTTTGCCTAGGAGGCTTACACGGACTGTTGATCGCAGTGTTTTAATTAATCCGGTTCGGTTGGCAACGATTCTCGTAAGAACAATATTTCCTTTGGATTACTTAATATACGATCGCTTTCCACTAAAGGACCCCTGGTGTACGATCTGTTGTCTGATCGTAAGTATGACTTTCTCTGTCTAACTGAGACATGGCAGAAATCAGATGACTTTTTCCTTTTAATCAGTCTGTTCCCCCAGGATATAGTTATGTTTGTAAATCTCGTGACACGGGAAGGGGAGGGGGGCTAGCAATATTCTATAAAGAGAAATTGAAAGTATCTCAGTTAACTCTCGCCACATACTCTTCCTTTGAATCAACTGCCATAAAAATCAATGGTACGACTCCTACCATCCTTACAACTATTTACCGCCCTCCTAAGAGTAATAACACTTTCTTAACTGAACTATCTGAGCTCTTATGTCATCTATGTTCCATATCTCCAAATGTTATCCTTCTCGGTGATTTTAACATTCATACAGATAATACCAGTAATGCACTTACAAGTGAATTTTTATCATGTTTGGATTGCTTTGGAATACAACAATTTAACACACTGCCCACTCACATTAAGGGGCATACTCTTGATCTTGTTTGTTGCTCCAGTATAATCCCTTTTAATTGTACTGTTTCTGATCTTTCCATATCAGACCACTTTTTGGTGTCATTTTGTGCCAAATTGGCCATATATAAGGCAAACCTGTCCCGTACGATTTCATTTCGGAATATTAAGAACATTGATTTGTCTGCTCTTGCTGATGAACTTGCCATCTTCTCCAGTAAATCTGATTCCTCTTCTGTTGATGACTTAGTAAAATATTTTGATGATGGACTGAACACGATCTTGGATGAACTTGCACCTGTGAAAACTCGAACTGTTTCATTTGTACACTTAGCTCCCTGGTTCACACCTGAACTGCGTGAACTAAAAACCAAAGGCCGTAGGCTAGAGCGGCTGTGTGTCAGGACTGGTCTTACTGTTCATAAGGAAATGTATGCTGAACATATTCAAAAGTATAAAGATGCAGTGACTAAAGCTAAATCTGATTACTACTCCAATATAATTGGAGTTAGCAATGGAAATTCTAGGTCTCTTTTTTCAGTGGTAAACAATATTCTGAAACCACCTGATTATTTGCCATCTGATATGTATTCCACTGACTTATGTGATCGCTTTTTGACTTATTTTGCATCTAAGGTTGAAAATGTACATCAGCAATTACTTACTGGTACTCTTCCTAATAACTTATCAGTTTATAACTCACACACCTGTCCATTCTGTTTTCTTTAATTTTACACTACCTAGTGCTTCAGAGATAATGGGTCTGATAGGTAAGTCTAAATCTTCAACTTGTCAATTAGACCCTCTACCAACTCCTTTAGTAAAAGCTTGTTTACCAGCTGTTTTGCCGTTAATAACAAAAATCATTCATGCTTCACTAAGTTCTGGTCTTGTATCTCCATCTCTTAAATCTGCTATTATTACACCCATACTTAAGGAACCAGGAGGTGATCCATTAGATTTTGACAATTTTTGTCCAATTTCAAATCTACCATTTATCTCTAAGGTAGTGGAAAAGTGTATTGCAATTCAAATTCATGAACAACTTTCTAATAATGACTTGTATGAACAATTCCAATCTGGCTTTCGTCCCCACCACAGCACTGAGACTGCTCTTGTCAGAATAACCAATGATCTACTGTTGGCAGCTGACTCTGGGCTTCTAAGTATACTCGTCCTTCTTGACCTGAGCGCTGCCTTTGATACTATTTCACATAGGTTACTTCTTGACAGGTTAGCTTCTATTGGTTTTGCTGGCACCGCTCTGTGTTGGTTCAGGTCATATTTATCTGGACGCAGTCAGTGTATTCAATTAAAAGGTTTTAGTTCAAGAACATCAACAGTCACTACCAGGGGCGTTGCACAAGATCTCGGGCCCTATGCATAGACAGTCCTGATGGGCCCCCATGCCCAACCCTCATAAAATATTCCAGAGTTTTCAAGGGTCCTCTCTTCCTTTGGGGCCCTGGTAATCAGTACTGGTTTTACCCCCAGTCCGACGCCCCTGGTCACCACTGGTGTACCACAGGGCTTTGTTTTGGGCCCACTTCTTTTCATTATATATATGCTCCCTCTTGGCTACATTTTAAGGAAATATGGTGTTAATTTTCACTGTTATGCAGATGACACCCAACTTTACCTGTCTGCAAAACCCACTGGTTCTTTTCCTCCGCCATCTTTGTCAACCTGTTTGTCTGAAATTAAAGATTGGCTTTCAGCAAACTTCTTAAAGGTAAATGGCAATAAGACAGAGGCTTTGTTGGTTGGCACTAGATCTGTTGTGTCTAAGCCTAACTGCTTCTCTCTCACCATTGACAATAACACAATCTGTCCTTCCTCACAGGTTAAGAGCTGGGGTGTCATCATGGATACCACACTATCCTTTGAAGCACAAGTAAATAATATTACGCGGACTGCATATTTCCATCTGCGTAATATTAACCGTCTTCGCCCTTTTCTTTCAAATAATAATACTGCAGTTCTTATTCACGCACTAATCACTTCACGTATAAACTACTGCAATGCTCTTTTCACAGGTATTCCTTCCAAATTGCTGCATAAATTTCAGATGGTTCAGAATTCTGCAGCTCGTGTTCTTTCTAGAACACCTTATACTGCTCACATCTCTCCGGTTCTTCGGCAGTTACACTGGCTTCCAGTAAAGTATAGAGTAGATTTTAAAATCTTGCTACTCACTTATAAGGCACTTCATAATCTTGCACCACAGTATCTTACACAACTTCTTTATGTTTACTTCACGTGCACTTAGATCTTCATCTTCAATTTCTCTTGTGGTACCCCGGATTCGACTTACTACAATGGGTGCCAGATCTTTTAGTTATGCTGCTCCCCGCCTATGGAACTTCCTTCCCCTTGATGTTCGCAATAGCGAGTGCTTGTTGACTTTTAAAAAGCGTCTTAAGACATATCTTTTTATACAGGCTTTTTTATGAATGTTTTAATTAAAGGTAGGGTAACACATTTTGAAAAATGCTAACGGTAGCCGCCTAGCAATGAAATCCCGATCCCACCCTCAAGTCAAACCGCCATCCAAAGTCACGCCTCTTCCAAAACACATGAACACGCACAGATCAGACGGTCACATCTCATGTCTCATTCAGCAGTGAGAAAACTTTGCAGTACAAAGTCGAATAACACTGCCAAAATAACCAAACAACTGGTTTACATTAGTTTAAGCACACGTACATTAGAATTAGTTTAAGCACACGTTCGGTTGTGTAGACGTAGTAACTATATCGTTACCCTAATCCGTAAACGAACACAAATTTCATAAGCAACACAATGTTTCATCAAAGTAGAATATCTGAATCCATCTCAATACAAACATATCGCTAACCTACCTTACCAAAATAAACTGTGCAACGACTCTTTCAGACCCTTTGCGTCCTGCAGCTGTTTGCATCACGTGGTAAAGCAGTAAAGTTACCGATGTTCATTTGGGGTTTTGCTCTTGCTGATCCAGGCAGTTTTTGCTGTTGTTGTTATAAAAGATGCCTTTAGTTTTGTGCCTCCTGTGTAGGTTGTCAATTTAGCAGAAAAGTTTGCTGTTCTCACTGTTTACAGGCAGGAGGTGAGCGCACGTGAACGCGCCGATGACGTATGGTGTCTGCGTGGACTCGCTGCACGGTGGGCATTCAAATTATGCTTACGTATGAGGGACAAAAATGGAAACGTCCGTTCGGACCGAAATCTATGATTTGTTGAACATTTTTTGGTCCTACGCCTTTCACAGATGACATAAATTTCTACAAATACATTTAAACAACTTAACACAGTGATTGCTATCAGGATGTAAGGAGACTTTTAACCAGCATAACAAAAAATTTTTCAGGATCAAATCTGTTACCCTACCTTTAAGATTTAAATGTAATTTACATGTATGCTGTTTCTTTGATGTGTGTTTTGTCTTATGCAGTGACTTGTATATTTTTTATTATTTTTTCTTTTGTAAGGTGACCTTGGGTGTTCTGAAAGGCGCCATGAAATAAAATGCATTATTATTATTATTATTATAAGGTCAAAAC
Organism: Misgurnus anguillicaudatus; assembly: GCF_027580225.2. Lineage (NCBI taxonomy): Eukaryota > Metazoa > Chordata > Actinopteri > Cypriniformes > Cobitidae > Misgurnus > Misgurnus anguillicaudatus. Next base: position 150,372 of record NW_027395277.1, on the reverse strand, counting down.
GTTTTCAAAGAACGATGGAGAAAAGCAGACAATGGGGAGTCCCACGATTAGTTAGTTAATGTCCTGTACACACTGCATATTAATTCGAAGTTGTCACTTCACCTTTTAGTGCTTAATCCTGTTCTGTACACACACAGTTCAGTAATTTACGGGACTGACAACGGCATTCTACAACCGAATTAACTCCCGCAAAATGACGGTAGTGACAACCGCATTTACAGAAACTCTGCATAGTGTGTACATAACCCAACTGAACAACTAGTAGTTAATAAAGTGTTCAAACTTGCATCATGGACATGACAGGTCTCTCTTCTGAAAAAATAAATGCCTAGAAGGGGAAAAAGTCTTCTGTATGCGCAGTGCAGAAAATAACAGGCACGAGCGTTTCCTGACTAGTGTTGCCAGATCTTGCACAAAAAAACATTGAACAAGAAAAATCCAATAATATACCGAAATAAATCCAAATGCTTTATCTCAAAGATCAAAATATAAAAGTACCGGCATGTTCACACTTTAATAACACCAAAAACTTGATCGCTTCATGAGCCAAAAGTCATAAACGGTTAAGCACCCAAACGGTATATAAGTACAAAAAAGATGTGGACCTGGCAACACTGCAAGGTAGCGCGCTGTGGACACAAATGCGTGCAATACACAACCCTAAGACGGAGGTTTCTTGCAAAACATAACGCTGTTCAATTATTTTGGTCAAAGCTGTGAATGATGATCATGCGAAACAGCAGAACGTTGCTATGGTTATCTTTGTGTCAATCATCACATTTTTGGAAGTGAGTCTTTTTTTTCGTACAGACATGAGACGAACATTTAGGGGATTCACTCCCGCATTTAAATGCGGTTGTCACTACCGAAAGTAGTTTGCAGTGTGTTCTGTTCTGTATGTTCTGCTCTTATATTTCACATAAACATCTCAAAGGTGTTTGTTTAACTTTTACTCATTTAATGAAATGTATATCAGTTCATGGTTTGTATGTTTATAAGAGAGAAAGAGAAAATTTTAGTATTTCATTGAGACTTGAGATTAAATAAACTGCTTAAAGCTACACTGTGTACTTTTTTTTAGTTAATTCTTAACCCATGTTTTTTTTTTCAAAAGTATGTGCTCATTCATGTGTAATTACTACCACCCACTAATCAAAGTATTCTCGTAAGTGTAGAATCTGCTATTTAAAATACATACGGTCGAGTCGCTCGACTGGCTGAATCCATGTTGTGCCTCCATCTTTGAAATACATTCGCCGAAGAGGGACATTCCTGAAATTCAAGCTCTGCCTTTCGCGCTTTCAGACTACACTCACGCTGGCCGCTAGCTGAAGCCTCCGGAGGTTGCATGTGTAGGCGGTATAAGTAATTAAGACGGTCTTATTTTAGAATATTAACAATTATAAAGCTGACAATTATTCTTAGTTAATTGTAAATTGATGTAATATGCTTATGACTTGCGAATGTAATGCTCAGTTAATTTAAATAAACGTATGTGTATGCGACCTGTGTAGACTCAATCCTTCAGATTCAACAACAGTTGCACACCGTGATGATCCCGTGATCTAATGCTTTGATTTGAGGCAGATTTGAAAGCCTGATGAAGACCTATTTTCGAGGACATTAAAACAAGTTGCTAAGGAAAAAAAACAAGACCAAAGACATAATCCAAGATGGCAGCACGCAAGATGGCAGCACGCATACGTACGCACACACGTTTGTTTGTTTAGTTTGAGTTTGAGTTACTATTGTACTATTGCACTACTGTTTTAGAGTGTGTTACGAAGTTTCAAAATTCCTAAATTCCTATTTTTACTCGTTTTGGACTGCGGGATGGGGTCTATGCTTAGACCTAAATGAATGGGCGGTCGTGAGGCATCGTACAGTGGTTTTCTCTACCGGTGACGGATGAAGGGTTTTCAGATCTGCGTGAAATAAACTTGATCTGCTTTTGGGAGTGCATCAAGCAGTGGATTAACTACATCAGATTCGAGGAATTGCTTCGTCAGGACGGGGAGAGCTTTTGCTTATGTGTGGTTGGTCAAACTTGCTCTGCTTTTGGGAAAACATCGAGCAGTGAAATAACTTCATTAAGCAGTATTGTGAAATTGCCGCGTCAGTGACGAGGAACAACTTCTGCATTCCGTTTGTGGTGTATGTTGATCCATTTGGATCAATCTTGAACTGCCTTGTTGGGCCGTACATTTTATTACTTGTTGTGTTTTTCGTTGGGACCCAGAGGCGTTTGCTCATTAATGGCGTTTTTAACGGCGGTCTTTTTCTTGCTGATCGCGGTGGACCATACATGGTACGGAAAGACACCAGTGCCTCATTCTCAAAAGGTATGGACAGATTTTAACATCCCAACTGGTGGAACATCCGCTGACATTGGTTCTACTGTGGAATTGTACCATCTTTTCTTAGTTACTGGAATGAGAACTAACACTGTTCACTTGGATTACAAGGATTGTTTTATTGTTTTAAATCATATTTTTGTTACAAAAGGCTATAGTGGCTCTCATTTTATGCCTCGAAAAAGGCAGTGCCTTGTTCTTATTTTATTATTGATTTCTGGTAATGTACACCCAAATCCTGGTCCAAATATTAATATTCTTAGTACTCCTGAAGATTTTAAATCCAGGACAGGTTTAGGTTTTATTCATCTAAATGTTTGTAGTTTGTTGCCAAAAATAGACCTGGTCAGGATATGGGCTACTCAAACAAATGCAGATGTATTAGTAATCTCGGAAACCTGGCTGAAAAATTCGATTTTAGATAAGGATATTGGAATTAATGGCTATAGAGTTTTTCGTTGTGATCGGTTAAAGAAAGGGGGTGGTGTTGCAATTTATGTTAAGACTAAATTTATTACCAGAGTTTTATTTACTCAATCTATTGTTAAACAATTTGAGATCTTAGCTTTGAATCTTGAATTAGCAAAAGGTCAGTATATTACTGTTATTGGCTGTTACAGACCCCCTTCTGCAGTTGCTGATGCTTTACCAAAATTAATAGACCTTTTAAATGAATTTGAACACAGTGACACTGTTTTAGTAGGAGATTTAAATTGGGATTGGTTATCCTCTGTGTCTGATGATTTTAAAAGTCACTGTAATGGCTTAAATCTTACGCAGTTAATAAATAGTCCCACCAGACCAAATAATAGAGATTTGAACAAATCTACTCTAATTGACTTGTTTTTAACAAATACACCACATAAATACTCAGATGTAGGAGTGTTTGCTAATGATGTGAGTGATCATTGTGTTATTGCTGCAGTAAGAAATATAAAACTGCCTAGGATTAAACCAAGAATAATTTTTAAACGGAACTTGAGGCACTTTTGTGAGCAAGCATTTTTACATGACTTGTCTTACTATGATTGGGACAGAATTGCCCTTATTGATAATGTGGAGCTAGCTTGGAAATATTTTTACGATGGTTTTATTAATATTGTGGACAAGCATGCTCCTTTTCAGAGGCTAAGAGTAAAGGGACGTGATAATGCGTGGTTTACCCCAGAGCTGGCTAATCTTCTTCGGCAGAGAAACCAGGCCTGGGCTAAAGCCAGGCAATCTGGGACTGATTTAGACTGGCTCAGCTTTAGACAGCTGCGTAATCGTTGTACATTTTTTATTAAAAAGGCAAAATCCGATTTTTATTTAGCAGCTACAACAGAAAACTTAAATAATCCTCGAAAATTCTGGAAAGCCCTGAAATCAGTTGGTACCTCAAATTGTCAGAATGATTTACCCACACGTATTATTAAGGACAAAGAGGTTATATCAGAAAAATCTGAAATTTTAGATTGCTTTAATAAGCACTTTGTGGAAGTGGGTTCCTTGTTTGAGCGTCAGTTCTATGCAAGCAACTCATCTATAACAAATTGTTCCATTACTTCAGTTCTACACCCAAAATCAGTGGCGAGTAAAGACGCCTTTTGTTTAATGCCTTTTTCTGTTATGGATGTGCAAACAGCTCTTAGGAGTTTGGATCCAAGAAAATCGCCTGGCCCTGATTCTTTAGAGCCATATTTTTTGCGAATAGCTGCTGATTTTATTGCTAAACCAATTACTACTATTTTTAATCAAACCTTGGTTAGCAATGAGATACCAATAATATGGAAATCGGCGTATGTACTACCTCTTTTAAAGGGAGGAGATCCCACGTGTATGGATAATTATAGACCAATTTCCAAATTATCAGCTTTGGCTAAGGTTTTAGAAAAATTGGTTAGTGAACAGTTGAAGGACTATCTAGTTTCCAATCATATTTTGTCTGATGTGCAGTCTGGGTTTCGAAGACAGCATAGTACTACTACTGCTGCAATGAAGGTCATTAATGACATTATTGAGGCAATGGACTGTAAAAACTCTTGTGTAGCCCTTTTTATAGACTTGGCCAAAGCATTTGATACAGTAGACCATTGCATTTTATTGGCCAAGTTACGTAATATTGGTTTTACTGACCATGCTGTTGATTGGTTTGCCAATTATTTGGCAGAAAGAACTCAGTGTGTTTATTTTGATAATTGCAAATCAGCAACTGTGAATGTATCTTGCGGTGTACCACAAGGGTCAGTCTTGGGTCCAATTCTATTTGCTATTTATATTAATAATGTGGCTGATGGCATCTCCAAGGCAAATTTCCATTTTTATGCGGATGATACCATTATTTATTGTAAGGCTGCGACTTTACATCAAGCTTTTTCGCATCTGCAATCTGCTTTTAACCTTGTTCAGATACAACTGTATCAGCTAAAGTTAGTGTTGAATGTTGATAAAACTAAGACTATGCTTTTTTCAAAAAAAAAAAAAAATCCTTGGATAATCTACCAAGTATTATTACTATTCATGGTGAGCCAATCGAACAAGTTAAATTGTATAAATATCTGGGTATATTAATTGATGATCAGCTCTCTTTTAAGACGCACATTGATAGACTGGTACGAAAGCTCAAGTTAAAAATAGGTTTTTATTTCAGAAATAAAGCCTGTTTCTCTTGGAAAACCAGGAGGAGATTGATTGCAGCTACCTTTCTCACTGCACTTGATTATGGTGATTTGTTATACAGAATGGCGTCTGATCGTAGTTTGTCCTTGTTGGATACTGTTTACCATAGTGCCTTGAGATTTGTGACAGGATGTAAGGCAATAACACATCATTGTACTTTGTACAAATTGACAAACTGGCCTGCATTGTCAGTGAGGAGGCATATACATTGGCTTACTTTTATTTATAAGTCTTTGTTGAATATGCTACCGTCGTATCTTTGTTCTTATATGACATGTAATATCAGCTCTTATAATTTACGCTCCAGTAATTTGTATTTATTATCTGTTCCAATGGTCCGTACAGAGCTGGGAAAAAAGGCTTTTAGTTACGCAGCCCCAGCCACTTGGAATATATTACAGTGTGATTTGCAATTACAAACATTGATTTCTCTTGATGATTTTAAACGACATTTGCAAGTTTTTGAAAATGATGCCATAAACAGTTGTCAGTGTTTTTACAATTAATTTGTATTTTTAAGTAGTCCAATGTTAACTGTTTATATATTTATGAGGATTTTGTCTAGTATTTGCTGTGTGCGTATTTTATTTTGTTTTGTATGTGTATTGTTGTAACTTTGTTCTGTAATTATGCTGCCATTTTGGCCAGGTCTCTCTTGAAAAAGAGGTTTTACATCTCAACGAGATTCATCTGGTAAAATAAAGGTTAAATAAAAAAAAAAAAATTTGGAGTAATATTAGTTTTCCAAGATGGGGCTCAAGGGACACAGAAGTTGCCTACTTTCTATCTCTTCCACAGGTAATTCAGCATATTCATTTACATCTATACAGCAGGGGCGGAGCCAGACATTGTAGACATTGGGGGCTTAGCCCAAATCTAATGGTTTCAAAGCTTGGTCCCCTGTTGATATTTTTTAAACTATTTTTTAAGCTTTATAAACTATTTTTTAATCTAAGTGTTCTCTGTATTGTCCAGTGTTGGGTGTAACTAGTTACTAAGTAATTTGTTACTGTAATTTAATTACTTGAAAAAGTAATGTAAGGGATTACTCTTATTTTTCTTGTAATCGAATTACAGTTACTTCTGATGTAACTAAATACTGTCTATGGACTGTAGAACAATTATGTATACTATAATAAATAGTGGATTTAACATGGTTTTACAATTCTCACTATTAACTGGTTGATTATTAGCATTAATATTATTGAGATGTTGACTGTTTTTTTAGTAGGCCTACTTAAATAGCACATATTAATGCCTGATTCTGCAAAACCTTATTCTACACCCTTAACCCTCCCCATTTCTACAAATACTTAAAATAAACAACTACTTTAGTATTAATAAGCAGTAGTTGGAGTATATTGAGGCAAAAGTAGTTAATAGTTAATTAATAGAGAGAAATTAACCCTAAAGTGGGACCAGAATAATTGATGTACTTTTATATATTGTTTCTTCGAGCCATTTCAAGCCTATCCTTGTATCATGTACTAAATAGGATTTAGAAAGTAATTAGTAATAATTAAATACTTTTTGGAGTAATTTGTAAAGTAATTTAATTACATGATTGAAGATGTAATTAGTAACTAGTAATTAATTACTTTTTTGAGTAACTTACCCAACACTGGTATTGTCATTTTGAAACTGCAACATAACAAATTTTGACAATGATACTTTAACTTCTCTTATCCAAAAAATAGGCAAACATGTTTGCTGAAGGCTAATCTAGTAACTATAAAGCTACATAAGAATAACAATTTTTGACTTCATTGACAGAACAATTTCTCACCTGCTTATGGAAGCGTTTCTCTCTCTTTCTCTCTTTCTGTCTATCTGTCTGTCTGTGATCTCTCTCCACCCTCCTCTCTTCCTATTTGCACTGACAGTTATCACACATAAGGATATTTTAATGTAAGAGATTGGGGATTCACATTTTATAACTGTCTATCAATGTATTTCTGAGGTAAAATCATTGCGAATTTCAAATGCATATGGACAAAACATACCTAACTAACTATATACTTTCTCACCTTCTTACTTCTGACGTCTTTAAAAATATAAATCGTATATCCATCTATAAAAAAGTATATATCCAACAATGAGCAAGTTTTTTCAAAGTTTAAATTCACTGTTATTAAATGTACTTTAAATACAACGTTACCAATGACCAATGAGGCAGACTAGACCAGAGCACCACAGTAAGTTAGACGTTAGCCATGCAGATAATATATCAGTTGACGCTATTTAACAGTATTTACATCACATAACTATAAATATACACTTACAGTAATAACGAAGGCACTGTAATAATAAAGACACTTTGAAAATGCGTTTACTGTGGGGAGATTCAGAATGTTATTTTGCATTCAACACGCATCTCTTATTCATTTTCAGTTGAGTGTGGGACCGGAGAGTGTAAGCTGAGTGCCGCCACCTAGCGTCCTGGATGAATTCATTTTACAGATCTGAAAAGATTCGGGGCTTTTGACAAAACATTCGGGGCTCGAGCCCCAAAAGCCACCCCCCCGCTCCGCCCCTGCTATACAGTCTATGTTGTAAACTTAAAGTTTTATAGTTCTTTGACTAACTATTGCATGGTTATGCATAACACTTGTTAGTATAAACACGCATGTGGTTTAATGTGTTCGAACAGCCACATGCCGTCTCTCCGCCCATTTATGTAATCTGAGGTACTGAGATAAATGTTTTTAATCTTTTCTGACCTCTAGCATGAACACACGGTGACAGCGCTATTTTTAGCCTTTCATTGATAAAACTAAAGCGGCTGATCTGTGCGTCTTTCGTTTCATTTTACAAGCGTGTGAAAGTTTAGCGATCTTATTTTACCAATATCAGAGAAAGCTCTTACATATACACGGACATGTAACATGTTTACTTAAAACATAAGCATTGGACTCTGACATAATATTAGTTTGCGTCCATTTAAACCCGTCATTACGCCCACTCATGATTAAATGACAGGAGAGGGACTCGTCCACAGACCATCTCCTCAGTAATCTGGAGAGAAGCGGTCGAAAATGGACAAAAAGAGACGGCTTTAAATACCAAGTGTAAACGTGATGTGTCCCTCGTCCACTTGTGATCCGATCGACGAAAACGCATCTTAATACCAAGTGTAACAGCCCCTGGGATATTTTTCCTCACGTCGATGAAAAAGGAGTGTCTAAGCTACGTTTATGGTTGCTTTTTGTATGTGATTTTAAGCGGACATATCACAAAATCAAACTTTTTCCATGTTTAACATAAATCTGTGTGCTTTGACGGATCACAGGCAAAGGACATTGCAAATTGTTTATTTTTAGGGCCCGAGCACACCAGGGTGTGAAGACCCTATTGTTTTTGCTCCGTTTATTATTATTTTTCTATTATTAATCATCATCTTCTTCTTCTTCTTCTTCTTCTCCGAAATGGATGGCATTTTTGAGGGCCTAAACATACCCAAAAACTCATGAAAATTTGCACACGCGTCAGAAGTAGCGAAAATGTACATGTAGTATAGGCGTCAGAAGTGGGCGTGTAGAAATGGCTCGATAGCGCCACCTGCAAAATTTCAAGAGAACAGCCCCCCCACTACGAAAAACGTACAGATACGAAATTTGGTAGGATCATCTATCAACCCAAGACCTACAAAAAAGTCTCTTGGAGCAAAGCTCTATACCACACAGGAAGTCGACCATTTTTAATTTTCTCTTTCATTTTTTGACATTTCCAAGCGTCGTACTTTAACGAACTCCTCCTAGCGATTTAATCCGATCATTATCGTATTTGGTCAATCTCATCTAAAGGCCTTTGTGATGCTAAATTGCTGAGATTTTGACTTTTTGTTGGAGGGTGTGTCCGTGGCAGCCTGACAAAGTTCTGCATTTTTGCCATGAAACAGGAAGTTGTTCTAACTCAGGCATACAATGTCCAATCTGCCCCACGCTTCACATGTTTGATAAAGGTCTTGACCTGAACACATTTTAATGCCAATATTCAGCTTCAGTCATAGCGCCACCTAGAGGTAGCAGGAAATGGCATGTTTTACGCTGTGATTTACTGCTCTTAAAGATTTAATCAAATTATCATCATATTTGGTCAGACTGATGTTAAGCCCTTTGCCGTGATAAATTGCGAAGATCTTGACTTTTCGTTGAAGGGCATGTCCGTGGCAGCCTGGCAGAGTGTGATATTTCGCCATGAAACAGGAAGCTGTTGTAATTCAGGCATACATTATCCAATCTGCCCCCGACTTCACAAGTTTGATAAGGGTCCCGGCCTGAACATGTCAATATAACAATAATCAGGTACAGTCATAGCGCCACCTGCTGCACACAGGTGTTGTGGCACATCAGTTTCCCTTTGAATATCCACCTATATTTACCCACTTTAATTCATTTCCCCTTGTTTTACTGCTTTACTAATGCCATAGGGTAGCGGTGCACATGCGTGCGAGGGCCCTTCCATCGCTGCTTGCAGCTTTAATTAGGGCCCGAGCACACCGGGGTGTGAGGACCCTATTGTTTTTGCTCCATTTATTAGGGCCTGAGCACACCAGGGTGTGAGGACCCTATTGTTTTTGCTCCGTTTATTATTATTAGGGCCCGAGCACCGAGGAGCAGGCCAGAATGGCCTGCACCGTGGGTGCAAAGCCCTATTGTTTTTGCTCAGTTTCTTTAACTTTTTCTTCTCCAAAATGAATCGCATTTTTGAGGGACTTAACATGCTCGAAAACTCATGAAACTTTGCACACGTGTCAGAAGGGACGAAAATTTACATGTGGTATAGGCATCAGAAATGGGCGTGTAGAAATGGGTCGATAGCGCCACCTGCAAAATTTCAAGAGAACATGTCTCCCGCTACGAAAAATGTACAGATACGAAATTTGGTAGGGTCATCTATCACCTCAAGACCTACAAAAAAGTCCCTTGGAACCAAGCTCTAAACCCCCAAGGAAGTCGGCTATTTTGAATTTTCTCTGTGATTTCTGTGCAAATTTTGCCATTTCCAGGCTTCGTACATTAACGAACTCCTCCTAGACATTTAATCCGATCATCATCATATTTGGTCAATATCATCTAAAGGCCTTTGCGATGTTAAATTGCGAAGCTTTTGACTTTTTGTTGGAGGGTGTGTCCGTGGGGGCCTGACAAATTTCACAATTTTCGCATGAAACAGGAAGTTGTTATAACTAAGGCATACAATGTCCAATCTGCCCTACACTTCACATGTTTTAAAAAGGTCTTGACCTGAACACATTTCAATGCCAATATTTAGCTTCCGTCATAGCGCCACATAGAGGTAGCAGGAAATGCCATGTTTTACGCCGTGATTTACTGCTCTTACAGATTTAATCAAGTCATCATCATTTTTGGTCAGACTAATCTTAAGCCCTTTGCGATGATAAATTGCGAAGATTTTGACTTTTCGTTGAAGGGCGTGTCTGTGGCGGCCTGTCAAAATTTGATGTTTCGCCATAAAACAGGAAGCTGTTGTAATTCAGGCATACATTGTCCGGTCTGCCCCTTACTTCACACGTTTGATTAGGGTCCCGGCATGAACACATCAATATGGCATAATTCAGTAACACTCATAGCACCACCTAGAGGCAGCAGGAAATACCATGTTTTACGCTGTGACTTACTGCTCTTAGATATTTAACCATATCAACATTATATTTTACCAGTGTAATCTCAAGATCTTGTGTGATGATAAAAAGCAACGACCTTGACTTTTCATTAAAGGGCGTGTCCGTGGCGGCCTCGCAAAGTATCGCTAAATGAATCGCATTTTTGACAGGCTAAACAAGCTCAAAAAGTCATAAACGTTGCACACACATCAGAAGTGGGGAAAATTTACATGTGGCATAGGCACCAGAAGTGGGCGTGTAGAAATGGCTCGATAGCGCCACCTGCAAAATTTCAAGAGAACAGCCCCGCCGCTACGAAAAACCTACAGATACGAAATTTGGTAGAATCATCTATCACCCCAAGACCTACAAAAAAGTCTCTTGGAGCGAAGCTCTAAACCTCACAGGAAGTCGGCCATTTTTAATTTTTGCTGTGATTCTGCGCAAATTTGGTCATTTCCAGGCTTCGCACTTTAACGAACTCCTCCTAGAGATTTTGTCACATCGTCATCATATTTGGTCAATCCCTTTGCGATGTTAAATTGCGGAGCTTTTGACTTTTCATTGGAGGGTGTGTCCGTGGCGGCCTGACAAATTTCAGCGTTTTCGCCATGAAACAGGAAGTTGTTATAACTAAGGCATACAATGTCCAATCTGCCCCATGCTTCATATGTTTGATAAGGGTCCTGGCCTGAACACATCAATATAACAACAATCAGTTACAGTTACAGCGCCACCTGCTGCACACAAGAGGTGTGGCACATCAAAGTTCCTTTAAATATCCACCTATATTTACCCACTTAAATTTAAATCCACCTGGTTCAATGCTTTACTAAGGCCATAGGGTGGCGGTGCACATGCGTGCGAGGGGCTAAACATACTCAAAAACTCATGAAAATTTGCACACGCGTCAGAAGTGGCGAAAATTTACATATAGTACAGGCCTCAGAAGTGGGCGTGTATAAATGGCTCGATAGCGCCACCTGCAAAATTTCAGGAGAACAGCCCCCCGCTACGAAAACGTACAGACACGAAATTTGGTAGGATCATCTATCACCCCAAGACCTACAAAAAAGTCTCTTGGAGCAAAACTCTAAACCCCACAGGAAGTCGGCCATTTTGAATTTTCACTGTGATTTCTGAGCAAATTTTGGCATTTGCAGGCTTCGTACTTTAACGAACTCCTCCTACAGATTTAATCCGAACATCATCATATTTGGTCAGTTTTATCTAAAGGCCTTTGCGATGTTAAATTGCGGAGATCTTGACTTTTCGTTGGAGGGTGTGTCTATGGCGGCCTGCCAAATTTCAGCGTTTTCGCCATGAAACAGGAAGTGGCTCTAACTCAGGCATACAATGTCCAATCTGCCCCATGCTTCACATGTTTGATAAGGGTCTTGGCCTGAACACATTTCAATGCCAATATTCAGCTTTAGTCATAGCGCCACCTAGAGGTAGCAGGAAATTACATGTTTTACGCTGTGATTTACTGCTCTTAGAGATTTAATCAAATCATCATCATATTTGGTCATACTGATCTTAAGGACTTTAAGATGATATATTGGGAAGATCTTGACTTTTCGTTGAAGGGCGTGTCCGTGGCGGCCTCGCAAAGAGTGATGTTTCGCCATGAAACAGGAATCTGTTGCAATTCAGGCATACATTGTCCGATCTGCCCTATACACTTTTGATAAGGGTCCCGGCCTGAACACATCAATATATCAACAATCAGTTACAGTCACAGCGCCACTTGCTGCACACAAGAGGTGTGGGACATCAAAATTCCTTTAAATGTCCATCTATATTTACCCACTTAAATTTAAATCCCCCTGGTTCAATGCTTTACTAAGGCCATAGGGTGGCGGTGCACATGCGTGCGAGGGCCCTTCCATCGCTGCTTGCAGCTTTAATTAGGGCCCGAGCACCGAGGAGCAGGCCAGAATGGCCTGCACCGAAAGGTGCGAAGCCCTATTGTTTTTGCTCGGATTATTAGGGCCCGAGCACCGAGGAGCAGGCCAGAATGGCCTGCACCGAAAGGTGCGAAGCCCTATTGTTTTTGCTCGAATTTATTCTTTTTTTAGGGCCCGAGCACCGAGGAGCAGGCCAGAATGGCCTGCACCGAAAGGTGCGAAGCCCTATTGGTTTTGCTCGAATTTATTATTATTAGGGCCCGAGCACCGAGGAGCAGGCCAGAATGGCCTGCACCGAAGGGTGCGAAGCCCTATTGTTTTTGCTCGGATTATTATTTTTTTTATTATTATTTTTATTATTATTATTTTTTTTTAACACTTTTGGGCACTTTGGGTGCCTAAACATACTCGAAAAGTCTTGAAATTTGTCACAGACATCAGAGTCGTCGGCCATCAGGTCCGGGCAAAGGCTGGACCACGGGCGTGGCAAGGGAGTTCTGTAGCGCCCCCTGTAATGCAAAAACAAACATTGGGGCACAGAATGGCCAAAAATGTACGCACATGTACGAGAGTTTGTACGCATATAGATCTCATCGACCCGAACAACTTTCGCCCTCTAACATTTAAGCTCCGCCCAACAGGAAGTCAGCTATTTTGGATTGTTTAAAAAATGCATGCGTTGAACTTTTAAATACTCCTCCTAGAGGATGCATGTGATTGACACCAAAAGTGTAGAACATGATGTCGAGACATTGGACTTGCTAAATTGCGAAGGGATTTTTGATATCTCGAACGGTTCTGCCATGGCGAGCTGACAAATTTTTGGCGAAATCAGAGAAACAGGAAGTGTCTAATATCTATAGCAAAAAATGTCTTATTGTGATGCCATGCGGGGTGTTTGTTCGTCTGAAGATTCCGATCGCATCGATGTGCCTATTGTGACTCCCGGGTATAGCGCCACCACCAGGCGCCAGGAAGTGTGTCAGTCTCAAAGGTTGATTTTTTGACAGTTCCATGTGATGTTCTTTTAAATACTCCTCATAGAATGTTTATGCGATTGACAACAAAAGTGGTCAACATGATGCCAAGACATAGTAGATGATAAATTGCGAAGGGATTTTTGATATCTCGAACGTTGTTCCCATGGCAACGCGTCAAACTTTACTTTCATTTTAAAGGCATATTTAAGCCCTTCAGTTGCATGCAGTGAACTTTTCAATACTCCTTCTAGGATATTCATGCGATTGACACCAAACGTGGTCAACATGGTGCTGAGACATTGTAGATGATAAATTGCGAAGGGATTTTTGACATCTTGAACGCTGTTGCCATGGCAATCAGTGTTGGGGAAAGTTACTTTTAAAAGTAATGCATTACAATATTAAGTTACTCCCCAAAAAAGTAACTAATAACGTTACTTAGATACTTTTAATGGAAAGTAATGCTTACGTTACTTCTAAGTTACTTTTGCGCTACTTTTTCTTACTTTGGCTGAGGCTTGATCTCTTTCAGGCCTTGCTGGTGTTTTTTTATGACTGGGAAGTTCTGCATTCAGAAATTGCATATTTCCATCCCAAAAATGTCAAGCTTTGGCGTGCCATCTCCTTTTCTGACTCAAACTGTTTCCACTCAGGCGAGCATGCATAGAGTTTGCATAATTCTACGTGACCATGTTCAGTTTAATTCAGTACATTATTTTTTTTAATCAAATTAATTAAATAGAAAAGTAACTCGCATTACTTTTTTAAAAAAGTAATTCAAATATTAATGTGAACATTTAAAAAGTAATGCGTTACTTTACTCGTTACTTCAGAAAAGTAATATTATTATGTAATGCAAGTTACTTGTAATGCGTTACCCCCAACACTGATGGCAATGCATCAAAGTTTACTATTATTTCAGGAATATTTAAGCCTCTTGGCATGCTTAGATTAACTTCAAATTTGGCACACACATCAGAGTTGTCAACTGTTAAGTGTTGACAAACAGGTCAGACATAGGTGTGCCTCTTAAGTTGCTCACTAGTGCCCCCGTTTGTCCAAAATGTGGGGTTTCTTTTACCTACAGTCCCTAATTGGGTCAGTAACAACATAAATAGTCCACCGATATTTACCCACTATATTTATTAAGGGATTTTTGATATCTCGAACGGTTCTGCCATGGCGAGGCGACAAAGTTGTGGCGAAATCAGAGAAACAGGAAGTGTCCAATATCTGAGGCAAAAAATATCTTATTGTGATGCCATGCGGGAAGTTTGTTCGTCTAAAGATTCCGATCGCATCGATGTGCCTATTGTGACTCCCGGGTATAGCGCCACCACCAGGCGCCAGGAAGTGTGTCAGTCACAAAGGTGATTTTTTTTCACAGTTCCATGCGATGTTCTTTTAAATACTCCTCCTAGGATTTTCATGCGATTGTTACCAAAAGTGGTCAACATGATGCCGAGACATTGTAGATGATAAATTGCGAAGGGATTTTTGATATCTCAAACGCTGTTCCCATGGCAACCTGTCAAACTTTACTTTCGTTTTTAAGGCATATTTAAACCTTACATCTGCATGCGGTAAACTTTTAAATACTCCTCCTGAGGAAATAATGTGATTGACTCCAGAAGTGGTCAACATAATGGTGAGACATTGTAGATGATAAATTGCGAAGGGATTTTTGATATCTCAAACGCTGTTCCCATGGCAACGCGTCAAACTTTGCTTTCACTTTCCAGCATATTTAAGGCTGACTGTTACATGCTGTGAACCTTTAAATACTCCTCGTATGGGATTCATGCGATTGACACGAGAAGTGGTCAACATGATGCTGAGACATTGTAGACGTTAAATTGCGAAGGGATTTTTGATATCTCAAATGCTGTTCCCATGGCAACGCGTCAAACGTTACTTTAATTTCAGGCATGTTTAAGGCTCTTGGGGTGCTTAGTTGAACTTTATATTTGGCACACACATCAGAGTTGTCGGCTGTTAAGTGTTGACAAAAATGTCAGATAAAGGCGTGTCTATTTCGTGGCTCACTAGCGCCCTGTTTGTCTAAAATGTGGGGTTTCTTTTACCTACTGTACCTAAATGGGTCAGTAGCAACATGAAATAGTCCACTGATATTTACCCACTTGATGCACATGCCCACCGTGCATCGTTTTCTCGAAGGCACCGTGTAGCGGTAAAATAACGTGCGAGGGCCCGCCATTGCTGCTTGCAGCTATATTTATTATTTTTATTTATTTTTTTTTAACACTTTTGGGCATTTTGGGTGCCTTAACATACTCGAAAACTCTTGAAATTTGGCACAGACGTCAGAGTCGTCCGTCATTGCAAACAGGAAAAGGCTTGAACACGGCGTGGCACGGGGGCTATGTAGCGCCCCCTGTAATGCAAAATAAAACATTGATGCACAGATCGTGCAAACATGTACGCACATGTACGAGAGTTGGTACGCATATAGATCTCATCGACCCAAACAACTTTCGCCCTCTAACATTTAAGCTCCGCCCAACAGGAAGTCAGCTATTTTGGATTGTTTAAAAAATGCATGCGTTGAACTTTTGAATACTCCTCCTAGAGGATGCATGCGATTGACACCAAAAGTGATGAACATGATGTCGAGACATTGGACTTGGTAAATTGCGAAGGGATTTTTGATATCTCGAACGGTTCTGCCATGGCGAGCCGACAAAGTTGTGGCGAAATCAGAGAAACAGGAAGTGTCTAATATCTAAGGCAAAAAATGTCTTATTGTGATGACACGCGGGGTGTTTGTTCATCTGAAGATTCCGATCGCATCGATGTGCCTATTGTGACTCCCGGGTATAGCGCCACCAGCAGGCGCCAGGAAGTGTGTCAGTCACAAAGCTGGATTTTTTTGAAAGTTCCATGCAATGTTCTTTTAAATAGTCCTTCTAGGATTTTCATGCGATTGACACCAAAAGTGGTCACCATGATGCCGCGACATTGTAGATGATAAATTGCGAAGGGATTTTTGATATCTCAAACGCTGTTTCCATGGCAACCTGTCAAAATTTACTTTCATTTTAAAGGCATATTTAAGCCTTTCAGTTGCATACAGTTAACTTTTAAATACTCCTTCTAGGATTTTAATGCGATTGACACGAGAAGTGGTCAACATGATGCCGAGACATTGTAGATAATAAATTGCGAAGGGATTTTTGATATCTCAAACGCTGTTCCCATGGCAACCTGTCAAACTTTACTCTCATTTTAAAGGCATATTTAAGCCTTTCAGTTGCATACAGTTAACTTTTAAATACTCCTTCTAGGATTTTAATGCGATTGACACGAGAAGTGGTCAACATGATGCCAAACATTGTAGATGATAAATTGCGAAGGAATTTTTGACATCTCGAACGCTGTTCCCATGGCAACGCGTCAAACTTTACATTAATTTCAGGCATGTTTAAGGCTCTTGGCGTGCTTAGTTGAACTTTGAATTTGGTACCCACATCAGAGTTTTCGGCTGTTAAGTGTTGACAAAAAGGTCAGATAAAGGCGTGTCTCTTAAGTGGCTCACTAGTGCCCCTGTTTGTCTAAAATGTGGGGTTTCTTTTACCTACAGTCCCCAAATGGCTCAGAAACAACATTAAATAGCCCACTGATATTTTACCCACTTGATGCCCTTGCCCACCGTGCATCGTTTTCTCGGACGCACCGTGTAGCGGTAAAAAAACGTGCGAGGGCCCGCCATTGCTGCTTGCAGCTATATTTTTATTATTATTAGGGCCCGAGCACCGAGGAGCAGGCCAGAATGGCCTGCACCGAAAGGTGCGAAGCCCTATTGTTTTTGCTCGGATTATTATTTTTTTTATTATTATTTTTATTTTTATTATTATAATTTTTTTTAAACACTTTTGGGCACTTTGGGTGCCTAAACATACTCGAAAAGTCTTGAAATTTGGCACAGACGTCAGAGTCGTCGGCCATCAGGTCCGGGCAAAGGCTGGACCACGGGCGTGGCAAGGGAGCTCTGTAGCGCCCCCTGTAATGCAAAAACAAACATTGGGGCACAGATCGGGCAAAAATGTATGCACATGTACGAGAGTTGGTACGCATATAGATCTCATCGACCCGAACAACTTTCGCCCTCTAACATTTAAGCTCCGCCCAACAGGAAGTCAGCTATTTTGGATTGTTTAAAAAATGCATGCGTTGAACTTTTAAATACTCCTCCTAGAGGATGCATGCGATTGACACCAAAAGTGGTGAACATGATGTCGAGACATTGGACTTGCTAAATTGCGAAGGGATTTTTGATATCTCGAACGGTCCTGCCATGGCGAGCCGACAAATTTATGGCGAAATCAGAGAAACAGGAAGTGTCTAATATCTAAGGCAAAAAATGTCTTATTGTGAAGACACGTGGGGTGTTTGTTTGTCTGAAGATTCCGATCGCATTGATGTGCCTATTGTGACTCCCGGGTATAGCGTCACCACCAGGCGCCAGGAAGTATTGCAGTCATAAAGGTTGATTTTTTTGACTGTTCCATCCAATGTTCTTTTAAATACTCCTTCTAGGATATTCATGCGATTGACACCAAAAGTGGTCAACATGATACTGAGACATTGTAGATGATAAATTGCGAAGGGATTTTTGATATCTTGAAGGCTGTTCCCATGGCAACGTGTCAAACTTTACTCTCATTTTAAAGGCATATTTAAGCCTTACAGTTGCATGCAGTGAACTTTTAAATACTCCTTCTAGAATAATCATGTAGTTGACACCAAAAGTGGTCAACATGATGCTGAGACATTGTAGATGATAAATTGCGAAGGGATTTTTGATATCTCAAACGCTGTTCCCATGGCAACGCCCCAAACTTTACTTTTATTTCAGGCATATTTAGGGCTCTTGGCGTGCTTAGATTAACCTAAAAGTTAGCACACACATCAGATTTGTCGGCTGTTAAGTGTTGACAAAAAGGTCAGATAAAGGCGTGTCTCTTAAGTGGCTCACTAGCGCCCCCTTTGTCTAAAATGTGGGGTTTCTTTTACCTACAGTCCCCAAATGGGTCAGTAACAACATAAAATAGTCCACTGATATTTACCCACTTGATGCACTTGCAAACCGTGCATCGTTTTCTCTGAGGCACCGTGTAGCGGTAAAAAAACGTGCGAGGGCCCGCCATCGCTGCTTGCAGCTATATTTAGGGCCCGAGCACCGAGGAGCAGGCCAGAATGGCCTGCACCGTAGGTGCGAAGCCCTATTGTTTTTGCTCGGATTTATTATTATTATTATTTATTTTTTTTTTTTACGTTTCGGGGCAATTTGGGGGCCTTAACATACTCAAAAACTCTTGAAAATTGGCAGAGATGTCAGAGTCGTCGGCCATTAGGACCCGGCAAAGGCTGGAACTCGGGCGTGGCAAGGGAGCTCTGTAGCGCCCCCTGTAATGCAAAAACAAACATTGGGTAATGGGCACAGATCGGGCAAAAATGTACGCACATGTACGAGAGTTGGTACGCATATAGATCTCATCGACCCAAACAACTTTTACCCTCTAACATTTTAGCTCCGCCCAACAGGAAGTCGGCTATTTTGGATTGTTTAAAAAGTGCATACGGTGAACTTTTAAATACTCCTCCCAGGGGCTTCATGGGATTGACACCAAACGTGGAGATCATGATGTCGAGACATTGGACTTGCTAAATTGCGAAGGGATTTTTGATATCTCGAACGGTTCTGCCATGGCGAGGCGACAAAGTTGTGGCGAAATCAGAGAAACAGGAAGTGTCTAATATCTAAGGCAAAAAATTTCTTATTGTAATGACATGCGGGGTGTTTGTTCGTCTGAAGATTCTGATCGCATCGATGTGCCTATTGTAAGTCTCGGGTATAGCGCCACCACCAGGCGCCAGGAAGTGTGTCAGTCACAAAGCTGGATTTTTTTGAAAGTTCCATGCAATGTTCTTTTAAATACTCCTTCTAGGATTTTCATACGATTGACACCAAAAGTGGTCACCATGATGCCGAGACACTGTAGATGATAAATTGCGAAGGGATTTTTGATATCTCAAACGGTATTCCCATGGCAACGCGTCAAACTTTACTTTTATTTTAAAGGCATATTTAAGCCTTTCAGTTTTATACAGTTAACTTTTAAATACTCCTTCTAGGATTTTCATGCGATTGACACCAGAAGTGGTCAACATGATGCCGAGACACTGTAGATGATAAATTGCGAAGGGATTTTTGATATCTCAAACGCTGTTCCCATGGCAATGCATCAAACTTTACTTTCATTTTTACACATATTTAAGGCTGACAGTTACATGCTGTGAACCTTTAAATACTCCTCGTATGGGATTCATGCGATTGACACCAGAAGTGGTCAACATGATGCAGAGACATTGTAGATGATAAATTGCGAAGGAATTTTAGACATCTCGAACGCTGTTCCCATGGCAACGCGTCAAACTTTACTTTAATTTCAGGCATGTTTAAGGCTCTTGCCGTGCTTAGTTGAACTTTAAATTTGGCACACACATCCAGAGATGTATAATGTACTAGGGACCCAGACTTGAGTAAAAGTACAAGCGCTCTATCAAAAAAGTGAGCACACCACTTAAGTGGAAGTACTGAAGTATTAAACATGTTTTGTACTTAAGTATTGCAAGTAGTTTATTTTAAAATATACTACTCAAGTACTGAAAGTAAAAGTACAAGTATTGTGTAATGTAGTTATTAAAGAAAACAGTCAAAAGTTTGAATATAATATTGTTTATATTATTTCAAATGTTTAAGCTAAAGGACACTCACAATTGCTTTGGCTGTAGCAGGAGTACAAGGACAGGAATGTTCAGATTAATTTAACTAATATGGCAATAGAAAATTCAGAATTAATAAAATATTAGTCGATGTAATGGTAATAGGTAAAGGTACAAGATGTTTCAATGTATTTAGGTTTCCTTCTTTCGCGCACACTCGCCCTTTCTCGCGAATTCTCTCTCTCTATCGGTCTCTCTCGTGCACTTTGGTTCTCTCTTCACTTCACATTTGTCCACAACCCCGGCTCATATTTGTGAGTGAGAGGGAGGGAGGGGTCCGCTCTTCACTATCTCCTATTGGTTTAGACCACAATCTGTGTGTGTTTCTAATGTGTATCACCGCTCCGGCAGTGATAATGTAGGTTTGGAATGATTCGTAACATTTGAGTGTAACGAGTAACTATGCAGCACATAAAAAATGTATTGGAGTAAAAGTATTAAACTCATCGAAAATATGTACTGAAGTAAAAGTGGAAGTAGGAGAAAAAAATAATACTTCAGTAGAGTACAGATTCTGCCTTTTAGTACTTAAGTACAGTAGTGAAGTAGTTCTACTTCGTTACTATACATCTCTGCACACATCAGAGTTTTCGGCTGTTAAGTGTTGACAAAAAGGTCAGACATAGGCGTGTCTCTTAAGTGGCTCACTAGTACCCCTGTTTGTCTAAAATGTGGGGTTTCTTTTACCTACAGTCCCCAAATGGCTCAGAAACAACATTAAATAGCCCACTGATATTTTACCCACTTGATGCCCTTGCCCACCGTGCATCGTTTTCTCGGACGCACCGTGTAGCGGTAAAAAAACGTGCGAGGGCCCGCCATTGCTGCTTGCAGCTATATTTATTTTTATTTTTTTTAACACTTTTGGGCATTTTGGGTGCCTAAACATACTCGAAAACTCTTGAAATTTGGCACAGACGTCAAAGTCGTCCGTCATTGCGAACGGGCAAAGGCTGGAACACGGGCGTGGCACAGGGGCTCTGTAGCGCCCCCTGTAATGCAAAAAAAACCATTGGTGCACAGATCGGGCAAACATGTACGCACATGTACGAGAGTTGGTACGCATATAGATCTCATCGACCCAAACAACTTTCACCCTCTAACATTTTAGCTCCGCCCAACAGGAAGTCGGCCATTTTGGATTGTTTAAAAAATGCATGCAGTGAACTTTTAAATACTCCTTCTAGGGAATTCATGGGATTGACACCAAACGTGGTGATCATGATGTCAAGACATTGTACTTGCTAAATTGCGAAGGGATTTTTGATATCTCGAACGGTTCTGCCATGGCGAGGCGACAAAGTCATGGTGAATTTAGAGAAACAGGAAGTGTCTAATATCTAAGCCAAAAAATTTCTTATTGTGATGCCATGCGGGGTGTTTGTTTGTCTGACGATTCCGATCGCATCGATGTGCCTATTGTGAGTCTCGGGTATAGCGCCACCACCAGGCGCCAGGAAGTGTGTCACTCATGAACTTTTAAATACTTATCCTAGGGAATTCATACGATTGACACCAAACGTGGTGAAGATGATGCTGAGACATTGGACTTGCTAAATTGCGAAGGGATTTTTAATATCTCGAATGGTGTTGCCATGGCGAGGCGACATATTTATGGCGAATTCAGAGAAACAGGAAGTGTCTAATATCTAAAGCAAAAAATGTCTTATTAGGATGAAACGCAGTGTGTATGTTCGGCCAACGATTCTGATCACATCGATGTGCCTATTGTGAGTCTCGGGTATAGCGCCACTTACAGGCAACAGGAAGTGTGGCAGTGACAAAAGGTGGATTTTTTGACAGTTGCATGCGGTGAACTTTTAAATACTCCTCCTAGGATTTTCATGCGATTGACACCAAAAGTGGTCAAAATGATGCTGAGGCATTGTAGATGATAAATTGCGAAGGGATTTTTGATATCTCGAATGCTGCTCCCATGGCAACACGTCAAACTTTACTTTCATTTTCAGGCATATTTAAGCACTTGGCATGCACTTTGGGTGCCTTAACATGCTCGAAAACACCGGGAATTTGGCAGAGACCTCAAAGTCGTCGGCCATTAGGACCGGGCAAACGCTGGAACACGGGCGTGGCAGTAGGGCTCTGTAGCGCCCCCTGAAATGCAAAAAAAAAAATTGGTGCACAAATCGGGCAAACATGTACGCACATGTACTAGAGTCCGTACGTATATAGATCCCATCGACCCGAACAACTTTCACAATCAAATCTATTAACTCCACCCAACAGGAAGTCGGCCATTTTGGATGGTTTAAAAAATGCATACGATGAACTTTTGAATACTCCTTCTAGGGGATTCATGGGATTGACACCAAACGTGGTGATCATGATGCCAAGACATTGTACTTGCTGAATTGCGAAGGGATTTTTGATTTCCCAAACAGTTCTGCCATGGCGAGGCAACAAATTCATGGCGAAATCAGAGAAAAAGGAAGGGTCTAATATCTAAGGTAAAAAATGTCTTATTATGATGACACACGGGTTGTTTGTTCGTCTGAAGATTCTGATTGCATCGATGTGCCTATTGTGAGTCTCGGGTATAGCGCCACCACCAGGCGCCAGGAAGTGTTGCAGTCACAAAGGTTGATTTTTTGACAGTTCCATGTGATGTTCTTTTAAATACTCCTCCAAGGATTTTCATGCGATTGACACCAAAAGTGGTCAACATGATGCTGAGACATTGTAGATGATAAATTGCGAAGGGATTTTTGATATCTCGAACGCTGTTCCCATGGCAACTCCCCAAACTTTACTTTTATTTCAGGCATATTTAGGGCTCTTGGCGTGCTTAGATTAACCTAAAAGTTAACACACATCAGAGTTGTCGGCTGTTAAGTGTGGTCAAAAAGGTCAGACATAGGCGTGTCTCTTAAGTGGCTCACTAGCGCCCCCTTTGTCTAAAATGTGGGGTTTCTTTTACCTACAGTCCACAAATGGGTCAGTAACAACATAAAATAGTCCACTGATATTTACCCACTTGATGCACTTGCCCACCGTGCATCGTTTTCTCTAAGGCACCGTATAGCGGTAAATAAACGTGTGAGGGCCCGCCATCGCTGCTTGCAGCTATATTTATTTTTATAATTTTTTTTTTGTTAATTTTTTTTTTACGTTTCGTGGCAATTTGGGGGCCTTAACATACTCAAAAACTCTTGAAATTTTGCACAGACGTCAGAGTCGTCGGCCATCAGGTCCGGGCAAAGGCTGGAACACGGGCGTGGCAAGGAAGCTGTGTAGCGCCCCCTGTAATGCAAAAACAAACATTGGGGCACAGATTCGGCAAAAATGTACGCACATGTACGAGAGTTGGTACGCATATAGATCTCATCGCCCCAAACAACTTTCGCCCTCTAACATTTAAGCTCCGCCCAACAGGAAGTCAGCCATTTTGGATTGTTTAAAAAATGCATGCAGTGAACTTTTGAATACTCCTTCTAGGGGATTCATGCGAATGACACCAAACGTGGTGATCATGATGTCGAGACATTGTACTTGCTAAATTGCGAAGGGATTTTTGATATCTCGAACGGTTCTGCCATGGCGAAGTGACAAAGTCATGGCGAAATCAGAGAAACAGGAAGTGTCTAATATCTAAGGCAAAAAATGTCTTATTGTGATGATATGCGGGGTGTTTGTTCGTCTGAAGATTCAGAGCGCATTGATGTGCCTATTGTGAGTCCCGGGTATAGCGCCACCACCAGGCGCCAGGAAGTGTTTCAGTCACAAAGGTGGATTTTTTTGACAGTTCCATACGATGTTCTTTTAAATACTCCTTCTAGGATATTCATTCGATTGACACCAAAAGTGGTCAACATGATGCCGAGACATTGTAGATGGTAAATTGCGAAGGGGTTTTTGATATCTTGAACGCTGTTCCCATGGCAACGTGTCAAACTTTACTTTCATTTTGAAGGCATATTGAAGCCTCTCAGTTGCATGCAGTGAACTTTTAAATACTCCTTCTAAAATATCTATGCGATTGACACCAAAAGTGGTCAAAATGATGCTGAGACATTGTAGATGATAAATTGCGAAGGAATTTTTGACATCTCGAACGCTGTTCCCATGGCAACGCGTCAAACTTTACTTTTATTTAAGGCTTTTTTAAGGCTCTTGGCGTGTTTGGATTAACTTCAAATTTGGCACACACATCAGAGTTGTCGGCTGTTACGTGTTGACAAAAAGGTCAGATAAAGGTGTGTCTATTTAGTGGCTGACTAGCCCCCCCGTTTGTCTAAAATGTGGCGTTTCTTTTACCTACAGTCCCCAAATGGGTCAGTAACAACATTAAATAGCCCACTGATATTTACCCACTTGAGGCCCTTGTCCACCGTGCATCGTTTTCTCGGACGCACCGTGTAGCGGAAAAAAAAAACGTGCGAGGGCCCGCCATTGCTGCTTGCAGCTATATTTATTAGGGCCCGAGCACACTAGTGTGAGGACCCTATTGTTTTTGCTTCGTTTATTATTATTATTATTATTATTATTATTATTCTTATTCTTCTTCTCCAAAATGGATCGCATTTTTGAGGGGCTAAACACACTCGAAAACTCATGAAATTTTGCACACACATCAGAAGTGGCGAAAATTTACATGTGGCATAGGCGCCAGAAGTGGGCGTGTAGAAATGGCTCGATAGCGCCACCTGTAAAATTTCAAAAGAACAGCCCCCCCACTACGAAAAACGTACAGATACGAAATTTGGTAGGATCATCTATCACCCCAAGACCTACAAAAAAGTCTCTTGGAGCTGAGCTCTAAACCCCACAGGAAGTCGAGCATTTTGAATTTTTGCTGTGATTTCTGTGCAAATTTTGTCATTTCCAGGCTTCGTACTTTAACGAACTCCTCCTAGAGATTTTATCAGATCGTCATCATATTTGGTCAGTCTAATCTAAAGGCCTTTGCGATGTTAAATTGCGGAGCTTTTGACTTTTCGTTGGAGGGTGTGTCCGTGGCGGCCCGACAAAGTTCAGCGTTTTCGCCATGAAACAGGAAGTGGTTCTAACTCAGGCATTCAATGTCCAATCTGCCACACACTTCACATGTTTGATAAGTGTCTTGACCTGAACACATTTCAATGCCAATATTCAGCGTCAGTCATAGCGCCACCTAGAGGTAGGAGAAAAAGCCATGTTTTGCGTTGTGATTTACTGCTCATAGGGGCGGTTTCCCGGACCAGGATTAGCTTAATCCAGGACTAGGCCTTAGTTTAATTAGGAAATATAACTAGTTTTAACAAACATGCCTTACTAAAACATTGCCTGTTTGCATTTTGAGGTAAAACAAAGGGCACTGATGTATTTTAAGATATGTAAGTGCAAGTTGTTTTCCGTTTGGAGAGCTCTTAAAAGTGTTTAAGTCTAGGACTAGTCTAATCCCTGTCCGGGAAACCGCCCCTTAGAGATTTAATAAAGTCATCATCATATTTGCTCAGACTGATCTTAAGCCCTTTGCGATGATAAATTGTGAAGATCTTGACTTTTCGTTGGAGGGCGTGTCCGTGGCAGCCTGGCAAAGTGTGATGTTTCTCCATGAAACAGGAAGCTGTTGTAATTCAGGCATACATTGTTCGATCTGCCCCAGACTTCACACGTTTGTTAAGGGTCCCGGCCTGAACACGTCAATTTAACAATAATCAGGTTCAGTCATAGCGCCACCTTCTGCACACAGGCGTTGTGGCACATCAATTTTCCTTTGAATATCCACCTATATTTACCCACTTTAATTCATATCCCCCTGGTTCAATGCTTTACTAAGGCCATAGGGTGGCGGTGCACATGCGTGCGAGGGCCCTTCCATCGCTGCTTGCAGCTTTAATTAGGGCCCGAGCACACAAGTGTGAGGACCCTATTGTTTTTGCTCCGTTTATTATTATTATTATTATTATTATTATTTATTCTTCTTCTTCTCCAAAGTGAATCGCATTTTTGAGGGGCGAAACATGCTCGAAAACTCATGAAATTTTGCACACATGTCAGGAGTGGCGAAAATTTACATGTGGCATAGGCGCCAGAAGTCGGCGTGTAGAAATGGCTCGATAGCGCCACCTGCAAAATTTCAAGAGAACAGCCCCCCCGCTACGAAAAACGTACAGATACGAAATTTGGTAGGATCATCTATCACCCCAAGACCTACAAAAAAGTCTCTTGGAGCGAAGCTCTAAACCCAACAGGAAGTCCGCCATTTTGAATTTTTGCCTTGATTTTTGTGCAAATTTGGTCATTTCCAGCCTTCATACTTTAACGAACTCCTCCTACAGATTTAATCCGATCATCGTCATATTTGGTCAATCTCATCTAAAGGCCTTTGCGATGTTAAATTGCGGAGATCTTGACTTTTCGTCAGAGGGTGTGTCCGTGGCGGCCTGACAAATTTCGGCATTTTCGCCATGAAACAGGAAGTGGCTCTAACTCAGGCATACAATGTCCAATCTGCCCCACGCTTCATACGTTTGATAAGGGTCTTGGCCTGAACACATTTCAATGCCAATATTCAACTTCACTCATAGCGCCACCTAGAGGTAGGAGGAAATACCATGTTTTATGCTCTGATTTACTGCTCTTAGAGATTTAATCAAATCATCATCATATTTGGTCTGACTGATGTTAAGCCCTTTTCCTTGATAAATTGCGAAGATCTTGACTTTTCGTTGAAGGGCGTGTCCGTGGCGGCCTGGCAAAGTGTGATGTTTCGCCATGAAACAGGAAGTTGTTATAACTCAGGCATACAATGTCCGATCTGCCCCTGACTTCACACGTTTGATAAGGGTCCAGGCCTGAACACATCAACATGGCATAATTCAGTAACACTCATAGCGCCACCTAGAGGCAGCAGGAAATACCATGTTTTACGCTGTGATTTACTGCTCTTAGATATTTAACCATATCAACATCATATTTCACCAGTGTAATCTCAAGACCTTGTGTGATGATAAAAAGCAACGACCTTGACTTTTCATTAAAGGGCGTGTCCGTGGCGGCCTCGCAAAGTATCGGTAAATGAATCGCATTTTTGACAGGCTAAACAAGCCCAAAAAGTCATAAAACGTTGCACACATGTCAGAAGTGGCGAAAATGTACATGTGGCATAGGCGCCAGAAGTGGGCGTGTAGAAATGGCTCGATAGCACCACCTGCAAAATTTCAAGCGAACAGCCCCCCCCCGCTACGAAAAATGTACAGATACGAAATTTGGTAGGATCATCTATCACCCCAAGACCTACAAAAAAGTCTCTTGGAGCGAAGCTCTAAACCCCACAGGAAGTCGGCCATTTTGAATTTTTGCCTTGATTTTTGTGCAAATTTGGTCATTTCCAGGCTTCATACTGCAACAAACTACTCCTACAGATTTAATCCGATCATCGTCATATTTGGTCGGTCTTATCTAAAGGCCTTTGCGATGCTAAATTGCAGAGATCTTGACTTTTCGTTGGAGGGTGTGTCCGTGACGGCCTCACAAAGTTCAGCATTTTCGCCATGAAACAGGAAGTTGTTATAACTCAGGCATACAATGTCCAATCTGCCCCACGCTTCACATGTTTGATAAGGGTCTTGACCTGAACACATTTTAATGCCAGTATTCAGCTTCAGTCATAGCGCCACCTAGAGGTTGCAGAAAATGCCATGTTTTACGCTGTGATTTACTACTCTTAGAGATTTAATCAAATCATCATCATATTTGGTCAGACTGATGTTAGGCCCTTTGCCGTGATAAATTGCGAAGATCTTGACTTTTCATTGAAGGGCGTGTCCATGGCAGCCTGGCAAAGTGTGATATTTCGCCATGAAACAGGAGGCTGTTGTAATTCAGGCATACATTGTCCGATTCGCCCTATACTTTACACTTTTGATAAGGGTCACGGCCTGAACACATCAACATAACAACAATCAGTTACAGTCACAGCGCCACCTGCTGCACACAAGAGGTGTGGCACATCAAAGTTCCTTTAAATATCCACCTATATTTACCCACTTTAATTTAAATCCCCCTGGTTCAATGCTTTACTAAGGCCATAGGGTGGGGGTGCACATGCGTGCGAGGGCCCTTCCATCGCTGCTTGCAGCTTTAATTAGGGCCCGAGCACACAAGTGTGAGGACCCTATTGTTTTTGCTCCGTTTATTATTATTATTATTATTATTATTTATTCTTCTTCTTCTCCAAAGTGAATCGCATTTTTGAGGGGCGAAACATGCTCGAAAACTCATGAAATTTTGCACACATGTCAGGAGTGGCGAAAATTTACATGTGGCATAGGCGCCAGAAGTGGGCGTGTAGAAATGGCTCGATAGCGCCACCTGCAAAATTTCAAGAGAACAGCCCCCCCACTACGAAAAACGTACAGATACGAAATTTGGTAGGATCATCTATCACCCCAAGACCTACAAAAAAGTCTCTTGGAGCGAAGCTCTAAACCCAACAGGAAGTCGGGCATTTTGAATTTTTGCCTTGATTTTTGTGCAAATTTGGTCATTTCCAGCCTTTATACTTTAACGAACTCCTCCTACAGATTTAATCCGATCATCGTCATATTTGGTCAATCTCATCTAAAGGCCTTTGCGATGTTAAATTGCGGAGATCTTGACTTTTCGTCAGAGGGTGTGTCCGTGGCGGCCTGACAAATTTCGGCATTTTCGCCATGAAACAGGAAGTGGCTCTACCTCAGGCATACAATGTCCAATCTGGCCCACGCTTCATACGTTTGATAAGGGTCTTGGCCTGAACACATTTCAATGCCAATATTCAACTTCACTCATAGCGCCACCTAGAGGTAGGAGGAAATACCATGTTTTATGCTCTGATTTACTGCTCTTAGAGATTTAATCAAATCATCATCATATTTGGTCTGACTGATGTTAAGCCCTTTTCCTTGATAAATTGCGAAGATCTTGACTTTTCGTTGAGGGGCGTGTCCGTGGCGGCCTGGCAAAGTGTGATGTTTCGCCATGAAACAGGAAGTTGTTATAACTCAGGCATACAATGTCCGATCTGCCCCTGACTTCACACGTTTGATAAGGGTCCAGGCCTGAACACATCAACATGGCATAATTCAGTAACACTCATAGCGCCACCTAGATGCAGCAGGAAATACCATGTTTTACGCTGTGATTTACTGCTCTTAGATATTTAACCATATCAACATCATATTTCACCAGTGTAATCTCAAGACCTTGTGTGATGATAAAAAACAACGACCTTGACTTTTCATTAAAGGGCGTGTCCATGGCGGCCTCACCAAGTATCGCTAAATGAATCGCATTTTTGACAGGCTAAACAAGCCCAAAAAGTCATAAAACGTTGCACACACGTCAGAAGTGGCGAAAATTTACATGTGGCATAGGCGCCAGAAGTGGGCGTGTAGAAATGGCTCGATAGCGCCACCTGCAAAATTTCAAAAGAACAGCCCCCCCACTACGAAAAACATACAGCTATGAAATTTGGTAGGATCATCTATCACCCCAAGACTTACAAAAAAGTCTCTTGAAGCTAAGCTCTAAACCCCACAGGAAGTCGGCCATTTTGAATTTTTGCTGTGATTTCTGTGCAAATTTGGTCATTTCCAGGCTTCATACTTTAATGAACTTCTCCTACAGATTTAATCCAATCATCGTAATATTTGATCAATGTCATCTAAAGGCCTTTGCGATGTTAAATTGCGGAGATCTTGACTTTTCGTTAGAGGGTGTGTCCGTGGCAGCCTGACAAATTTCGGCATTTTCGCCATGAAACAGGAAGTGGCTCTAACTCAGGTATACAATGTCCAATCTGCCCCATGCTTCACAAGTTTGATAAGGGTCTTGGCCTGAACACATTTCAATGCCAATATTCAGCTTTAATCATAGCGCCACCTAGAGGTAGGGGGAAATACCATGTTTTACGCTGTGATTTACTGCTCTTAGATATTTAATCAAATCATCATCATTTTTGGTAATACTGATCTTAAGGACTTTAATATGATATATTCAGAAGATCTTGACTTTTCGTTGAAGGGCGTGTCCGTGGCGGCCTGGCAAAGTGTGATGT
Organism: Misgurnus anguillicaudatus; assembly: GCF_027580225.2. Taxonomy (NCBI): domain Eukaryota; kingdom Metazoa; phylum Chordata; class Actinopteri; order Cypriniformes; family Cobitidae; genus Misgurnus; species Misgurnus anguillicaudatus. The sequence continues at coordinate 119,995 of NW_027395277.1, read as the reverse complement.
TTCGCCATGAAACAGAAAGCTGTTGTAATTCAGACATACATTGTTCGATCTGCTCGAGACTTCAGACGTGTGTTAAGGGTCCCGGCCTGAACACGTCAATATAATAATAATCATGTACAGTCATAGCGCCACCTGCTGCACATTTTCCTTTGAATATCTACCTATATTTACCCACTTTAATTCATATCCCCCTGGTTCACTGCTTTACTAATGCCATAGGGTAGCGGTGCACATGCGTGCGAGGGCCCTTCCATCGCTGCTTGCAGCTTTAATTATTATTTTTCTTCTTCTTCTTCTTCTTCTTCTTCTTCTTCTTCTTCTTCTCCGAAATGAATCGCATTTTTGAGGGCCTAAACATACCCGAAAACTCATGAAAATTTGCACACGCGTCAGAAGTGGCGAACATTTACATGTAGTGTAGGTGTCAGAAGTGGGCGTGTAGAAATGGCTCGATAGCGCCACCTGCAAAATTTCAAGAGAACAGCCCCCCCACTACGAAAAACGTACAGATACGAAATTTGGTAGGATCATCTAGCACCCCAAGACCTACAAAAAAGTCTCTTGAAGCTAAGCTCTAAACCTCACAGGAAGTCGGCCATTTTGAATTTTCTCTGTCATTTTTTGACATTTCCAAGCGTCGTACTTTAACGAACTCCTCCTAGCGATTTAATCCGATCATTATCATATTTGGTCAGTCTCATCTAAAGGCCTTTGCGATGCTAAATTGCGAAGATCTTGACTTTTCATTGGGGGGTGGTTCCGTGGCGGCCTGACAAATTTCTGCATTTTCGCCATGAAACAGGAAGTTGTTATAACTAAGGCATACAATGTCCAATCTGCCCCACGCTTCACATGTTTGATAAGGGTCTTGGCCTGAACACATTTCAATGCCAATATTCAGCTTCAGTCATAGCGCCACCTAGAGGCAGCAGGAAATGCCATGTTTTACGCTGTGATTTACTGCTCTTAGAGATTTAATCAAATCATCATCATATTTGATCAGACTGATGTTAAGCCCTTTGCAGTGATAAATTGCGAAGATCTTGACTTTTCGTTGAAGGGCGTGTCCGTGGCAGCCTGGCAAAGTGTGATGTTTCGCCATAAAAAAGGAAGCTGTTGTAATTCAGGCATACATTATCTGATCTGCCCCCGACTTAACACGTTTGATTAGGGTCCCAGCCTGAACACATAAACATGGCTTAATTTAGTAACAGTCATAGCGCCACCTAGAGGCAGCAGGAAATGCCATGTTTAATGCTGTGACTTACTGCTATTAGAGATTTAACCATATCAACATCATATTTCATCAGTCTAATCTCAAGACCTTGTGTGATGATAAAAAGCAACGACCTTGTCTTTTCATTAAAGGGCGTGTCCGTTGCGGCCTCGCAAAGTATCGTTAAATGAATCACATTTTTGACAGCCTAAATAAGCTCAAAAAGTCATGAAACGTTGCACACATCTCAAAGGTGGCAAATATTTTCATGAGATATAGGCTTCAGAACTTGGGGTGTTAAAATGGCTCTATAGCGCCACCTACAAAAATTCAATAGAGCAGCCCCCCCACTACGTTAATCGTACAGATACGAAATGCGGTAGGATCATGTATCACCCCAAGACCTACAAAAAAGTCTCTTGGAGCAAAGCTCTAAACCTCACAGGAAGTCAGCCATTTTAAATTTTCTCTGTAATTTGAGTGCAAATTTTGCCATTTCTTGCCTTCGTATTTTAACGAACTCCTCCTATAAATTGAATCAGATAATCATCATATTTTGTGTGTGTCATTTAAAGGGCTTTGCAATGCTAAATTGCGGAGATCTTGACATTTCAATGGAGGGTGTGTCCGTGGCAGCTTGCCAAATTTCTGTGTTTCTCAAAGAAACAGGAAGTTGTTCTAACTCGGATTTAAAATGTCCAATCTGACCCATGCTTCACAAGTTTGATAAGTATCCTGTCCTGAACACATCAACATGCCAATATTCAGTAAAAGTTATAGCGCCACCTGCTGGAAGCAGAAAGTGACATGTTTAACACTGTGATTTACGGCTAATCTAAATGTATTCAGATCATCATCATATTTGGTCAGTCTGAACTTAGGGACTTCACAATGATAAATTGTGAGGATCTTGACATTTCGTTAAAGGGGCGTGTCCGTGGTGGCCTGTCAAAGTTTGATGTTTCGCCATGAGAAAGCTGTTGTAACTCAGGCATGCAATGTCCGACCTGTCACAGACATCATACGTTTGACAAGGGTCCTGGCCTCAACACATCAATGTTACAACGATCAATTACAATCATAGCGTCACCTGCTGCACAAAAAGAGCTGTGGCACTTCAAAGTTCCTTTGAATATCCACCTATATTTACCCACTGAAATTTCAATCCCCCTGGTTTATTGCTTTACTAAGGCCATAGAGTGGCGGTGCACATGCGTGCGAGGGCCCTTCCATCACTGCTTGCAGTTTTAATTATTATTATTATTCTTCTTCTCCGAAATGGATCGCATTTTTGAGGGGCTAAACATACTCGAAAACTCATGAAAATTTGCACACGCGTCAGAAGTGGCGAAAATTTACATGTAGTATAGGCGTCAGAAGTGGGCGTCTAAAAATGGCTCGATAGCGCCACCTGCAAAATTTTAAGAGAACAGCCCCCCCACTACGAAAAACATACAGATACGAAATTTGGTAGGATCATCTATCACCCCAAAACGTACAAAAAAGTCTCTTGAAGCTAAACTCTAAACCCCACAGGAAGTCGGCCATTTTGGATTTTTGCTGTGATTTCTGTGCAAATTTGGTCATTTTCAGGCTTCGTACTTTAACAAACTCCTCCTACAGATTTTATCAGATCGTCATCATATTTGGTCAATCTCATCTAAAGGCCTTTGCGATGTTAAATTGCGGAGCTTTTGACTTTTCGTTGGAGGGTGTGTCCGTGGCGGCCTGACAAAGTTCAGCATTTTCGCCATGAAACAGGAAGTTGTTATAACTAAGATATACAATGTCCAATCTGCCCCACACTTCACATGTTTGATAAGAGTCTTGGCCTGAACACATTTCAATGCCAATATTCAGCTTCAGTCCTAGCGCCACCTAGAGGTAGCAGGAAATGCTTTGTTTTACGCTGTGATTTACTGCTCTTAGAGATTTAATAAAATCATCATCATATCTGGTCAGACTGATCTTAAGCCCTTTGCGATGATAAATTGGGAAGATCTTGACTTTTCGTTGGAGGGCGTGTCCGTGGCAGCCTGGCAAAGTGTGATGTTTCGCCATGAAACAGGAAGCTGTTGTAATTCAGGCATACATTGTTCGATCTGCCCCAGACTTCACACGTTTGTTAAGGGTCCCGGCCTGAACACGTCAATTTAACAATAATCAAGTTCAGTCATAGCGCCACCTACTGCACACAGGCATTGTGGCACATCAATTTTCCTTTGAATATCCACCTATATTTACCCACTTTAATTCATATCCCCCTGGTTCAATGCTTTACTAAGGCCTTAGGTTGGCGGTACACATGCGTGCGAGGGCCCTTCCATCGCTGCTTGCAGCTTTAATTAGGGCCCGAGCACACCAGGGTGTGAGGACCCTATTGTTTTTGCTCCGTTTATTATTATTATTATTTTTCTTCTTCTTCTTCTTCTTCTTCTTCTTCTTCTTCTCCGAAATGGATCGCATTTTTGAGGGCCTAAACATACCCGAAAACTCATGAAAATTTGCACACGCGTCAGAAGTGGCGAAAATTTACATGTAGTATAGGCGTCAGAAGTGGGCGTGTAAAAATGGCTCGATAGCGCCACCTGCAAAATTTCAAGAGAACAGCCCCCCCACTACGAAAAACGTACAGATACGAAATTTGGTAGGATCATCTATCACTCCAAGACCTACAAAAAAGTCTCTTGGAGCGAACCTCTAAACCCCACAGGAAGTCGGCCATTTTGAATTTTCTCTGTCATTTTTGGATATTTCCAAGCGTCGTACTTTAACGAACTCCTCCTAGAGATTTACTCTGATCATCATCATATTTGGTCAGTATCATCTAAAGGCCTTTGCGATGCTAAATTGCGGAGCTTTTGACTTTTCGTTGGAGGGCGTGTCCTTGGCGGCCTGGGAAAGTTTGATGTTTCGCCATGAAACAGGAAGCTGATGTAATTCAGGCATAAGTTGTCCGATCTGCCCCTGACTTCACACGTTTGATAAGGGTCCAGGCCTGAACACATCAACATGGCATAATTCAGTAACACTCATAGCGCCACCTAGAGGCAGCAGGAAATACCATGTTTTATGCTGTGTCTTACTGCTCTTAGAGATTTAAACATATCAACATCATATTTCACCAGTGTAATCTCAAGACCTTGTGTGATGATAAAGAGCAACGGCCTTGACTTTTCATTAAAGGGCGTGTCCGTGGCAGCCTCGCAAAGTATCGCTAAATGAATCGCATTTTTGACAGGCTAAACAAGCTCAAAAAGTCATAAAACGTTGCACACACGTCAGAAGTGGCAAAAATTTACACGTGGCATAGGCGCCAGAAGTGGGCGTGTAGAAATGGCTCAATAGCGCCACCTGCAAAATTTCAAGAGAACAGCCCCCCCACTACGAAAAACCTACAGATACGAAATTTGGTAGGGTCATCTATCACCCCAAGACCTACCAAAAAGTCTCTTGGAGCGAAGCTCTAAACCCCACAGGAAGTCGTCCATTTTGAATTTTTGCTGTAATTTATGTGCAAATTTTGTCATTTCCAGGCTTCGTACTTTAACGAACTCCTCCTAGAAATTTTAATAGATCGTCATCATATTTGGTCAATCTCATCTAAAGGCCTTTGCGATGTTAAATTGCGGAGCTTTGACTTTTCGTTGGAGGGTGTGTCCGTGGCGACCTGCCAAATATCAGCGTTTTCGCCATGAAACAGGAAGTGGCTCTAACTCAGGTATACATTGTCCAATCTGCCCCACGCTTCACATGTCTGATTAGGGTCTTGGCCTGAACACATTTCAATGCCAATATTCAGCTTCAGTCATAGCGCCACCTAGAGGTAGCAGGAAATACCATGTTTTACGCTATGATTTACTGCTCTTAGAGATTTAATCAAATCATCATCATATTTGGTTAGATTGATGTAAGGCCCTCTGCGGTGATAAATTGTGAATATCTTGACTTTTCGTTGAAGGGCGTGTCCGTGGCAGCCTGGCAAAGTGTGATGTTTCGCCATGAAACAGGAAGCTGTTGTAATTCAGACATACATTGTTCAATCTGCCCCAGACTTCACATGTTTGATAAGGTTCTTGGCCTGAACACATTTCAATGCCAATATTCAGCTTCAGTCATAGCACCACCTGCTGCACACAGGCGGTGTGGCACATCAGTTTCCCTTTGAATATCCACCTGTATTTACCCACTTTAATTCATATCCCCTTGGTTCACTGCTTTACTAATGCCATAGGGTAGTGGTGCACATGCGTGCGAGGGCCCTTCCATCGCTGCTTGCAGCTTTAATTATTATTATTTTCCGAAATGAATCGCATTTTTGAAGGCCTAAACATACTCGAAAACTCATGAAATTTTGCACACGCGTCAGAAGTGGTGAAAATTTACATGTGGTATAGGCATCAGAAGTGGGCGTGTAGAAATGGCTCGATAGCGCCACCTGCAAATTTTCAAGAGAACAGCCCCCCTGCTACGAAAAACATATAGATACGAAATTTAGTAGGATCATCTATCACCCCAAGACCTACAAAAAAGTCTCTTGGAACTAAGCTCTAAACCCCACAGGAAGTCAGCCATTTTGAATTTTCTCTGTCATTTTTTGACATTTCCAAGCGTCGTACTTTAACGAACTCCTCCCAGAGATTTAATTCGATGCTCATCATATTTGGTCAGTATCATCTAAAGGCCTTTGCGATGTTAAATTGCGGAGCTTTTGACTTTTCATTGGAGGGTGTGTCCGTGGCAGCCTGACAAATTTCAGCGTTTTCGCCATGAAACAGGAAGTTGTTCTAACTCAGGCATACAACGTTCCAATCAGCCCCACGCTTCACATGTTTGATAAGGGTCTTGGCCTGAACACATTTCAATGCCAATATTGAGCTTCAGTCATAGCGCCACCTAGAGGTAGTAGAAAATACCATGTTTTACGCTGGTATTTACTGCTCTTAGAGATTTAATCAAATCATCATCATATCTGGTCAGACTGTTCTTAAGCCCTTTGCGATGATAAATTGGGAAGATCTTGACTTTTCGTAAATGGGCGTGTCCGTGGCGGCCTGTCAAAGTGTGATGTTTCACCATGAAACAGTAAGCTGTTGTAATTCAGGCATACATTGTCCGATCTGCCCCCGACTTAACACGTTTGATTAGGGTCCCAGCCTGAACACATAAACATTGCTTAATTTAGTAACAGTCATAGCGCCACCTAGAGGCAGCAGGAAATGCCATGTTTAATGCTGTGACTTACTGCTAGGGATGTCCCGATCCGATCACGTGATCGGAAATCGGCCCCGATCACGTGGTTTCAGACTCGATCGGAATCGGCCGTTACCTCCCGATCAGGACTCGGATACATATGCAGGGTTTAAAATCCATTAAGGTCTCGCTCTGCTCCACGCCAGTGTACGCGCTGCGCTGGTGCTTGTGAACTGATGAGAAGAGAATAGGCTTGTTCGACTTCATGCAGCGCCACAAGAACCGGCAGCCGGATGACGTCAAAGTTCCGCGAGAGATTTAAAAACAAACTCCTCCGTACGATTTCGCGGATCACTCTCGCGGTAGTTTGACGTCACCCGGCTGTCGTGTTGCGGCGCCGCATGAAGTCGAACGAGCCTGTTGACGTGCTTTCATTCATAGGCTTCACACTCGTGCGTGCAAGGAACCCACGGCAAAACCGGATTTTTACCGCTCATTTAAACGACGCGTTGATCGTTTTTGTCACCATGTGCTCAGACGCAGCTCCGCGTCTCACTCAGAACCTCAAGAACGCGCATTCGCGCAGGATACTGTAGAGAGAGATAGAGAGAGAGGTAAGAATGGTGCCCACGTCGAGAAAACTATAGAAGTCTAGAAACAAAGTATTAAAGTATGTACAGCCATTTCACTCATCTCATTACAATATGTTAACTAGATAACTGGATGCTGATTTTATAGTTTAATAAAAAATGTATTTTGATTATACAGATTGATTACGACCTAACTATAGGTATTTTATAACTAACTGCTGACCAGCTTAGGGAATCTTATAAGATATACTGTATTGCTGAATCAGTATGTTGTTTTTCTTGTTAATTGAGTCTTTTTGGGTAGTCTATCTTATGCCTAGAATTAGTCAAGGAGGTTGATTCTTATAACTTCCTTCCAAGTTTGATCAATTGTGCATAATGACATGTGCAACAAATGCATATAGGGTGTCAGACTCATAGATTTGCATAATTTAAAGTTCAGTTTTTAAAGTTTGGGTCAACATGTGGCACAGCTTTAAAACTGAAACTTATAAAATCCTATCAGAGGTCCAAAATGTCATTGAAACATACCAGTGGCTTTGCTGTCAACATGTTACCCCTCAAACCCTCCATCCCACAGAGCATACCCACAAAACAAATCCCAATTTAACCCCTGTACATATACTATATATATATTCTCATTATTTTTAACACATCTATAGTTATGCGCTGGCACAGAGTTAGACTCTTTTGACTCCACACAGAAACAGCAATGCGTGCGGCATGACATAAGGAACATCCTGGTTCTGTTTTTTTCGCTCTTATTTATTCTTTTTTTATGTATTATAGAAGTATCGGATCGGGACTCGGTATCGGCAGATACTCAAAATCAAATGACTCGGACTCGGACTCGAGGGCAAAAAAACCTGATCGGGACATCCCTACTTACTGCTATTAGAGATTTAACCATATCAACATCATATTTCATCAGTCTAATCTCAAGACCTTAAGTGATGATAAAAAGCAACGACCTTGACTTTTCATTAAAGGGCGTGTCTGTTGCGGCCTCGCAAAGTATCGTTAAATGAATCACATTTTTGACAGCCTAAATAAGCTCAAAAAGTCATGAAACGTTGCACACATGTCAAAGGTGGCAAATATTTTCATGAGATATAGGCTTCAGAACTTGGGGTGTTAAAATGGCTCTATTGCGCCACCTACAAAAATTCAATAGAGCCGCCCCCCCACTACGTTAATCGTACAGATACGAAATGCGGTAAGATCATGTATCACCCCAAGACCTACAAAAAAGTCTCTTGGAGCAAAGCTCTAAACCCCACAGGAAGTCAGCCATTTTGAATTTTCTCTGTAATTTGAGTGCAAATTTTGCCATTTCTTGCCATCGTATTTTAACGAACTCCTCCTATAAATTTAATCAGATAATCATCATATTTTGTGTGTGTCATTTAAAGGGCTTTGCAATGCTAAATTGCGGAGATCTTGACATTTCAATGGAGGGTGTGTCCGTGGCAGCTTGCCAAATTTCTGTGTTTCTCAAAGAAACAGAAAGTTGTTCTAACTCGGATTTAAAATGTCCAATCTTACCCACGCTTCACAAGTTTGATAAGTATCCTGTCCTGAACACATCAACATGCCAATATTCAGTAAAAGTTATAGCGCCACCTGCTGGAAGCAGAAAGTGACATGTTTAACACTGTGATTTACTGCTCATCTAAATGTATTCAGATCATCATCATATTTGGTCAGTCTGAACTTAGGGACTTCACAATGATAAATTGTGAGGATCTTGACATTTCGTTAAAGGGGCGTGTCCGTGGTGGCCTGTCAAAGTTTGATGTTTCGTCATGAGAAAGCTGTTGTAACTCAGACATGCAATGTCCGACCTGTCACAGACATCATACGTTTGACAAGGGTCCTGGCCTCAACACATCAATGTTCCCTTTGAATATCCACCTATATTTACCCAGTTTAATTCATATCCCTCCGGTTCACTGCTTAACTAATGCCATAGGGTGGCGGTGCACATGCGTGCGAGGGCCCTTCCATCGCTGCTTGCAGCTTTAATTAGGGCCCGAGCACACCAGTGTGAGGACCCTATTGTTTTTGCTTCGTTTATTATTATTCTTATTCTTCTTCTCCGAAATGGATCGCATTTTTGAGGGGCTAAACACACTCGAAAACTCATGAAATTTTGCACACATGTCAGAAGTGGTGAAAATTTACATGTGGTATAGTCGCCAGAAGTGGATGTGTAGAAATGGCTCGAGAGCGCCACCTGCAAAATTTCAAGAGAACAGCCCCCCCGCTACGAAAAATGTACAGATACGAAATTTGGTAGGATCATCTACCACCCCAAGACCTACAAAAAAGTCTCTTGGAGCTAAGCACTAAACCCCACAGGAAGTCAGCCATTTTGAATTTTTGCTGTGATTTCTGAGCAAATTTTGGCATTTCAAGGCTTCGTACTTTAACGAACTCCTCCTAGAGATTTTATCAGATCGTCATCATATTTGGTCAATCTCATCTAAAGGCCTTTGCGATGTTAAATTGCAGAGATCTTGACTTTTCGTTGAAGGGTGTGTCCGTGGCTGCCTGACAAAGTTCGGCGTTTTTGCTATGAAACAGGAAGTGGTTCTAACTCAGACATACAATGCCCAATTTGACCCATGCTTCACACATTTGATAAGGGTCTTGGCCTAAATACATATCAAAGCCAATATTCAGCTTCAGTCATAGCGCCACCTAGAGGTAGCAGGAAATGCCATGTTTTACGCCATGATTTACTGCTCTTAGAGATTTAATCAAATCATCATCATATCTGGTCAGACTGATCTTAAGCCCTTTGTGATGATAAATTGCGAAGATCTTGACTTTTCGTTGGAGGGCGTGTCCGTGGCGGCCTGGCAAAGTGTGATGTTTCGCAATGAAACATGAAGTTGTTGTAATTCAGGCATACATTGTCTGATCTGCCCCCGACTTCACACATTTGATAAGGCTCCTGGCCTGAACACATCAACATGGCATAATTCAGTAACAGTCATAGCGCCACCTAGAGGCAGCAGGAAATACCATGTTTTACGCTGTGACTTACTGCTCTTAGATATTTAAACATATCAACATCATATTTCACCAGTGTAATCTCAAGATCTTGTGTGATGATTAAAAGCAACGACCTTGACTTTTCATTAAAGGGCATGTCCGTGGCGGCCTCGTAAAGTATCGCTAAATTAATCCTATTTTGACAGGCTAAACAAGCTCAAAAAGTCATAAAGCGTTGCACACACGTCAGAAGTGGCGAAAATTTACATGTGGCATATGCGCCAGAAGAGGGCGTGTAGAAATGGCTCAATAGCGCCACCTGGAAAATTTCAAGAGAACAGCCCCGCCGCTATGAAAAACCTACAGATACGAAATTTGGTAGGGTCATCTATCACCCCAAGACCTACAAAAAAGTCTCTTGGAGCGAAGCTCTAAACCCCACAGGAAGTCGGCCATTTTGATTTTTCGCTGTGATTTCTGTGCAAATTTTGTCATTTCCAGGCTTTGTACTTTAACGAACTCCTCCTAGAGATTTTATCAGATCGTCATCATATTTGGTCAATCTCATCTAAAGGCCTTTGCGATGTTAAATTGCGGAGCTTTTGACTTTTCGTTGGAGGGTGTGTCTGTGGCGGCCTGACAAAGTTCAGCGTTTTCGCCATGAAACAGGAAGTTGTTATAACTAAGGCATACAATGTCCAATCTGCCACACACTTCACATGTTTGATAAGAGTCTTGGCCTGAACACATTTCAATGCCAATATTCAGCTTCAGTCATAGCGCCACCTAGAGGTAGCAGGAAATGCCATGTTTTATGCTGTGATTTACTGCTCTTAGAGATTTAATAAAATCATCATTATATTTGGTCAGACTGATTTTAAGCCCTTTGCGATGATAATTTGCGAAGATCTTGACTTTTCGTTGAAGGGTGTGTCCGTGGCAGCCTGCCAAAGTGTGATGTTTCACCATGAAACAGGAAGCTGTTGTAATTCAGGCATACATTGTTTGATCTGCTCCAAACTTCACACGTTTGTTAGGGGTCCCTGCCGGAACACATCAATATAACAATAATCAGGTACAGTCATAGCGCCACCTGCTGCACACATGCGGTGTGGCACATCAATTTTCCTTTGAATATCCACCTATATTTTCCCACTTTAATTCGTATGCCCCTGGTTCACTGCTTTACTAATGCCGTAGGGTAGCGGTGCACATGCGTGCGAGGGCCCTTCCATCGCTGCTTGCAGCTTTAATTCTTATTCTTATTCTTCTTCTTCGAAATGAATCGCATTTTTGAGGGGCTAAACATACGCGAAAACTCATGAAAATTTGCACACGCGTCAGAAGTGGCGAAAATTTACATGTAGTATAGGCGTCAGAAGTGGGCGTCTAAAAATGGCTCGATAGCGCCACCTGCAAAATTTCAAGAGAACAGCCCCCCCACTACGAAAAACATACAGATACGAAATTTGGTAGGATCATCTATTACCCCAAAACGTACAAAAAAGTCTCTTGAAGCTAAACTCTAAACCCCACAGGAAGTCGGCCATTTTGAATTTTTGCTGTGATTTCTGTGCATATTTTGTCATTTTCAGGCTTCGTACTTTAACGAACTCCTCCTACAGATTTTATCAGATCGTCATCATATTTGGTCAATCTCATCTAAAGGCCTTTGCGATGTTAAATTGCGGAGCTTTTGACTTTTCGTTGGAGCGTGTGTCCGTGGCTGCCTGACAAAGTTCAGCATTTTCGCCATGAAACAGGAAGTTGTTATAACTAAGGCATACAATGTCCAATCTGTCCCACGCTTCACATGTTTGATAATAGTCTCGACCTGAACACATTTTAATGCCAATATTCAACTTCAGTCATAGCGCCACCTAGAGGTAGCAGGAAATGCCATGTTTTACGCTGTGATTTACTGCTCTTAGAGATTTAATCAAATCATCATCGTATTTGGTCAGACTGATGTTAAGCCCTTTGCCGTGATAAATTCCGAAGATCTTGACTTTTCATTGAAGGGCGTGTCCGTGGCGGCCTGGCAAAGTGTGATGTTTTGACATGAAACAGGAAGTTGTTGTAATTCAGGCATACATTATCCGATCTGCTCCAGACTTCACACATTTGATAAGGGTCCCGGCCTGAACACGTCAATATAACAATAATCAGGTACCATCATAGCGCCACCTGCTGCACACAGGCGGTGTGGCACATCAGTTTCCCTTTGAATATCCACCTGTATTTACCCACTTTAATTCATACCCCCCTGGTTTACTGCTTTACTAATGCCATAGGGTAGCGGTGCACATGCGTGCGAGGGCCCTTCCATCGCTGCTTGCAGCTTTAATTAGGGCCCGAGCACACCGGGGTGCGAGGACCCTATTGTTTTTGCTCGGTTTATTATTATTATTATTATTATTATTATTATTATTATTATTATTATTATTATTATTTATTCTTCTTCTTCTCCAAAGTGAATCGCATTTTTGAGGGGCGAAATATGCTCGAAAACTCATGAAATTTTGCACACATGTCAGAAGTGGCGAAAATTTACATGTGGTATAGGCGCCAGAAGTCGGCGTGTAGAAATGGCTCGATAGCGCCACCTGCAAAATTTCAAGAGAACAGCCCCCCCGCTATGAAAATCATACAGATACGAAATTTGGTAGGATCATCTATCACCCCAAGACCTACAAAAAAGTCTCTTGGAGCGAAGCTCTAAACCCAACAGGAAGTCCGCCATTTTGAATTTTTGCCTTGATTTTTGTGCAAATTTGGTCATTTCCAGGCTTTATACTTTAACGAACTCCTCCTACAGATTTAATCCGATCATCATCATATTTGGTCAATCTCATCTAAAGGCCTTTGCGATGTTAAATTGCGGAGATCTTGACTTTTCGTCAGAGGGTGTGTCCGTGGCGGCCTGACAAATTTCTGCATTTTCGCCATGAAACAGGAAGTGGCTCTAACTCAGGCATACAATGTTCAATCTGCCCCACACTTCAAACGTTTGATAAGGGTCTTGGCCTGAACACATTTCAATGCCAATATTCAACTTCACTCATAGCGCCACCTAGAGGTAGGAGGAAATACCATGTTTTACGCTGTGATTTACTGCTCTTAGAGATTTAATCAAATCATCATCATATTTGGTCAGACTGATGTTAAGCCCTTTGCGGTGATAAATTGCGAAGATCTTGACTTTTCGTTGAAGGGCGTGTCCGTGGCAGCCTGGCAAAGTGTGATATTTCGCCATGAAACAGGAAGCTGTTGTAATTCAGACATACATAGTCCGATCTGCCCCCAACTTCACACGTTTCATAAGGGTCCCGGCCTGAACACATCAACATGGCATAATTCAGTATCAGTCATAGCGCCACCTAGAGGCAGCAGGAAATACCACCTTTTATGCTGTGACTTACTGCTCTTAGAGATATAACCATAGCAACGTCATATTTCATCAATCTAATCTCAAGACCTTGTGTGATGATAAATAGCAACGACCTTGACTTTTCGTTAAAGGCCGTGTCCGTTGCGGCCTCGCAAAGTATCCCTAAATGAATCCCATTTTTGACAGCCTAAACGAGCTCAAAAAGTCATGAAACGTTGCACACGTGTCAAAAGTGGCAAATATTTTCATGCGATATAGGCCTCAGAACTTGGGGTGTTAAAATGGCTCTATAGCGCCACCTACAAAAATTCAATAGAGCAGCCCCCCCGCTACGTTAATCGCACAGATACGAAATGCGGTAGGATCATGTATCACCCCAACACCTACAAAAAAGTCTCTTGGAGCAAAGCTCTAAACCCCACAGGAAGTCAGCCATTTTGAATTTTCTCTGTAATTTGAGTGCAAATTTTGCCATTTCTGGCCTTCGTATTTTAACAAACTCCTCCTATAAATGTAATCAGATAATCATCATATTTGGTGAGTGTCATCTAAAGGGCTTTGCAATGCTAAATTGCGGAAATCTTGACATTTCAATAGAGGGTGTGTCCGTGGCGGCCGGCCAAATCTCTGTGTTTCTCAATGAAAGAGGAAGTTGTTCTAACTCAGGTTTAAAATGTCCAATCTGACCCACGCTTCACAAGTTTGATAAGTGTCCTGGCCTGAACACATCAACATGGCAATATTCAGTAAAAGTTATAGCGCCACCTGCTGGAAGCAGGAAATGACATGTTTTACACTGTAATTTACTGCTCGTAGAAATTTATTCAGATCATCATCATATTTGGTTAGTCTGAACTTAAGGACTTCACAATGATAAATTGGGAAGATCTTGACATTTCGTTATAGGGGCGTGTCCGTGGTGGCCTGGCAAAGTTTGATGTTTCGCCATGGAAAAGCTGTTGTAACTCAGGCATGCAATGTCCGACCTGTCACAGACATCATACGTTTGACAAGGGTCCTGGCCTCAACACATCAATGTTACAACAATTAATTACATTCATAGCGCCACCTGCTGCACAAAGGAGGTGTGGCACTTCAAAGTTTCTTTGAATCTCCACCTATATTTACCCACTGAAATTTCAATCCCCCTGGTTCATTGCTTTACTAAGACCATAGATTGGCGGTGCACTTGCGTGCGAGGGCCCTTCCATCACTGCTTGCAGTTTTAATTAGGGCCCGAGCACCGAGGAGCAGGCCAGAATGGCCTGCACCGAAAGGTGCGAAGCCCTATTGTTTTTGCTCGGATTATTATTTTTATTATTATTATTTTTTTTTTTATTTTTTTTTTACGTTTCGGGGCAATTTGGGAGCCTTAACATACTCGAAAACTCTTGAAATTTTGCACAGACGTCAGAGTCGTCGGCCATCAGGTCCGGGCAAAGGCCGGACCACGGGCGTGGCAAGGGAGCTCTGTAGCGCCCCCTGTAATTTAAAAACAAACATTGGGGCACAGATCGGGCAAAAATGTACGCACATGTACGAGAGTTGGTACACATATAGAACTCATCGACCCGAACAACTTTCGCACTTAAACCTATTAGCTCCGCCCAACAGGAAGTCGGCCATTTTTGATTGTTTCAAAAACGCATGTGATGAACTTTTAAATACTCCTCCTAGGGGATTTATGCGATTGACACCAAACACGGTGAACATGATGTCGAGACATTGTACTTGCTAAATTGTGATGGGATTTTTGATATCTCGAACGGTTCTGCCATGGCGAAGCGACAAAGTCATGGCGAAATCAGAGAAACAGGAAGTGTCTAATATCTAAGGCAAAAAATGTCTTATTGTAATAATACGCAGGACGTTTGTTCGTCTGAAGATTCCTAACGCATCGATGTGTCTATTGTGAGTCTCGGGTATAGCGCCACCAGCAGGCGCCAGGAAGTGTGTCAGTCACAAAGGTGGATTTTTTTGACAGTTCCATGCGAAGTTCTTTTAAATACTCCTCCTAGGATTTTCATGCGATTGACACCAAAAGTGGTCAACATGATGTTGAGGCATTGTAGATGATAAATTGCGAAGGGATTTTTGATATCTCAAATGCTGCTCCCATGGTAACACGTAAAACTTTACTTTCATTTTCAGGCATATTTAAGCACTTGGCATGCATTTTGGGTGCCTTAACATGCTCGAAAACACCGGGAATTTGGCACAGACCTCAAAATCGTCGGCCATTAGGACCAGGCAAATGCTGGAACACGGGCGTGGCAGTAGGGCTCTGTAGCGCCCCCTGTAATGCAAAATTTTTTATTGGTGCACAAATCAGGCAAACATGTACACACATGTACGAGAGTTGGTACGTATATAGATCCCATCGACACGAACAACTTTCACAATCAAACCTATTAGCTCAACCCAACAGGAAGTCGGCCATTTTGGATGGTTTCAAAAATGCATACGGTGAACTTTTGAATACTTCTTCTAGGGAATTCATGGGATTGACACCAAACGTGGTGATCATGATGCCGAGACATTGTACTTGCTAAATTGCGAAGGGATTTTTGATATCTCGAACGGTTCTGCCATGGCGAGGCGACAAATTAATGGCGAAATCAGAGAAACAGGAAGTGTCTAATATCTAAGGTAAAAAATGTCTTATTGTGATGACACACAGGGTGTTTGTTCGTCTGAAGATTCTGAATGCATCGATGTGCCTATTGTGAGTCTCGGGTATAGCGCCACCACCAGGCGCCAGGAAGTATTGCAGTCACAAAGGTTGATTTTTTTGACAGTTCCATGTGATGTTCTTTTAAATACTCCTCCTAGAATGTTAATGCGATTGACACCAAAGTGGTCTACATGATGCCAAGACATAGTAGATGATAAATTGCGAAGAAATTTTTGACATCTCGAACGCTGTTGCCATGGCAACGCTTCAAACTTTACTTTAATTTCAGGCATATTTAAGGCTCGTGGCATGCTTAGATTAACTTTAAATTTGGCACACACATGAGAGCTGTCGGCTGTTAAGTGTTGACAAAAAGGTCAGATAAAGAAGTGTCTATTTAGTGGCTCACTAGCGCCCCCGTTTGTTTAAATATGGGGTTTCTTTTACCTACAGTCCCCAAATGGGTCAGTAACAACATAAAATAGTCCACTGATATTTACCCACTTGATGCACTTGCCCACCGTGCATCGTTTTCTCGGAGGCACCGTGTAGCGGTAAATAAACGTGCGAGGGCCCGCCATTGCTGCTTGCAGCTATATTTATTATTATTATTCCGTTTCTTCTCCAAAGTGAATCGCATTTTTGAGGGCCTAAACATACTCGAAAACTCATGAAATTCTGCACACATGTCAGAAGTGGCGAAAATTTACATTTGGCATAGGCGCCAGAAGTGGGCGTGTAGAAATGGCTCAATAGCGCCACCTGCAAAATTTCAAAAGAACAGCCCCCCCACTACGAAAAACGTACAGATATGAAATTTGGTAGGATCATGTATCACCCCAAGACCTACAAAAAAGTCTCTTGGAGCGAAGCTCTAAACCCCACAGGAAGTCGGCCATTTTGATTTTTCGCTGTGATTTCTGTGCAAATTTTGTCATTTCCAGCCTTCGTACTTTAACAAACTCCTCCTAGAGATTTTATCAGATCGTCATCATATTTGGTCAATCTGATCTAAAGGCCTTTGCGATGTTAAATTGCGGAGCTTTTGACTTTTCGTTGGAGGGTGTGTCCGTGGCGGCCTGACAAAATTCAGCGTTTTCGCCATGAAACAGGAAGTTGTTATAACTAAGGCATACAATGTCCAATCTGCCCCACACTTCACATGTTTGATAAGAGTCTCGGCCTGAACACATTTCAATGCCAATATTCAGCTTCAGTCCTAGCGCCACCTAGAGGTAGCAGGAAATGCCATGTTTTACGCTGTGATTTACTACTCTTAGAGATTTAATCAAATCATCATCATATTTGGTCAGACTGATGTTAAGCCCTTTGCCGTGATAAATTGCGAAGATCTTGACTTTTCGTTGAAGGGCGTGTCCGTGGCGGCCTGGCAAAGTGAGATGTTTTGACATGAAACAGGAAGCTGTTGTAATTCAGGCATACATTATCCGATCTGCTTCAGACTTCACACGTTTGATAAGGGTCCCGGCCTGAACACGTCAATATAACAATAATCAGGTACCATCATAGCGCCACCTGCTGCACACAGGCGGTGTGGCACACCAGTTTCCCTTTGAATATCCAGCTGTATTTACCCACTTTAATTTATACCCCCCTGGTTTACTGCTTTACTAATGCCATAGGGTAGCGGTGCATATGCGTGCGAGGGCCCTTCCATCGCTGCTTGCAGCTTTAATTCCTATTATTCTTTTTCTTCTCCGAAATGGATCGCCTTTTTGAGGGGCGAAACATGCTCGAAAACTCATGAAATTTTGCACACATGTCAGAAGTGGCGAAAATTTACATGTGGCATAGGCGCCAGAAGTGGGCGTGTAGAAATGGCTCGATAACGCCACCTGCAAAATTTCAAGAGAACAGCCCCCCCGCTACGAAAAACGTACAGATACGAAATTTGGTAGGATCATCTATCACCCCAAGACCTACAAAAAAGTCTCAGGAGCGAAGCTCTAAACCCCACAGGAAGTCGGCCATTTTGAATTATTGCCTTGATTTTTGTGCAAATTTGGTCATTTCCAGGCTTCATACTTTAACGAACTCCTCCTACAGATTTAATCAGATCATCGTCATATTTGGTCAATCTCATCTAAAGGCCTTTGCGATGTTAAATTGCGGAGATCTTGACTTTTCTTCGGAGGGTGTGTCCGTGGCGGCCTGACAAATTTCAGCATTTTTGCCATGAAACAGGAAGTGGCTCTAACTCAGGCATACAATGTCCAATCTGCCCCACGCTTCACATGTTTAATAAGGGTCTTGACCTGAACACATTTTAATGCCAATATTCAACTTTACTCATAGCGCCACCTAGAGGTAGGAGGAAATACCATGTTTTACGCTCTGATTTACTGCTCTTAGAGATTTAATCAAATCATCATCATATTTGGTCTGACTGATTTTAAGCCCGTTGCGGTGATAAATTGCAAAGATCTTGACTTTTCATTGAAGGGCGTGTCCGTGGCGGCCTGGCAAAGTGTGATGTTTCACCATGAAACAGGAAGCTGTTGTAATTCAGACATACATAGTCCGATCTGCCCCCAACTTCACACGTTTCATTAGGGTCCCGGCCTGAACACATCAACATGGCATAATTCAGTATCAGTCATAGCGCCACCTAGAGGCAGCAGGAAATACCACCTTTTATGCTGTGACTTACTGCTCTTGGAGATTTGATTATATCAACATCATATTTCATCAGTCTAATCTCAAGACCTTGTGTGATGATAAATAGCGAAGACCTTGACTTTTCGTTAAAGGGCGTGTCCGTGCCGGCCTCGCAAAATATTGTTAAATGAATCACATTTTGACAGCCTAAACAAGCTCAAAAAGTCATGAAACGTTGCACAGGTGTCAAAGGTGGTGAAAATTTTCATGTGATATAGGGTTCAGAACTGGGGGTGTAAAAATGGCTCTATAGCGCCACCTACAAAAATTCATGAGAGCAGCCCCCCCGCTACGTTAAACGTACAGATACGAAATGTGGTAGGATCATGTATTACCCCAAGACATACAAAAAAGTCTCTTGGAGCAAAGCTCTAAACCCCACAGGAAGTCAGCTATTTTGAATTTCCTCTGTAATTTGAGTGCAAATTTTGCTATTTCTGAGCTTCGGACTTTAACGAACTCCTACTAGAAATTTAATCAGATCATCATCATATTTAGTCTGTGTCATCTAAAGGCCTTTGCGATGTTAAATTGTGGAGGTCTTGACATTTTGTTGGAGGGTGTGTCTGTGGTGGCCTGCCAAATTTCTGTGTTTCGCAATGAAACAGGAAGTTGTTCTAACTCAGACTTAAAACGTCCACTCTGACCCACACTTCACATGTTTGATAAGTGTCCTGGCCTGAACACATCAACATGGCAATATTCAGTAAAAGTTATAGCGCCACCTGCTGGCAGCAGGAAATGATGTGTTTTACACTGTGATTTACTGCTCATAGAAATGTATTCAGATCATCATCATATTTGGTCAGTCTGAACTTAAGGACTTCACAATGATAAATTGTGTATACAATGTCCAACCTGTCAGAGATTTCATATGTTTAACAAGGTTCTTGGCATGAACACATCAATATAACAACAATCAGTTACAGTCATAGCGCCACCTGCTGCACACAGGAGGTGTGGCACATCAAAATTCTTTTGAAACTGCACCTATATTTACCCACTTAAATTCATATCCCCCTGGTTCACAGCTTTACTAAGGCCATATGGTGGCGGTGCACATGCGTGCGAGGGCCCTTCCATCGCTGCTTGCGGCTTTAATTAGGGCCCGAGCACCGAGGAGCAGGCCAGAATGGCCTGCACCGTAGGTGCAAAGCCCTATTGTTTTTGCTCAGATTCTTCTGCTTTTTCTTCTCCGAAATGAATCGCATTTTTGAGGGCCTAAACATGCTCGAAAACTCATGAAACTTTGCACACGCGTCAGAATTGACGAAAATTTACATGTGGTATAGGCGTCAGAAGTGGGCGTGTAGAAATGGCTCGATAGCGCCACCTGCAAAATTTCAAAAGAACAACCCTCCCGCTACGAAAAACGTACAGATACGAAATTTGGTAGGAACATCTATCACCCCAAGGCCTACAAAAAAGTCCCATGGAACCAGGCTCTGAAACCCACAGGAAGTCGGCCATTTTGAATTTTTGCTGTGATTTCTGTGCAAATTTTGGCATTTCCAGGCTTCGTACTTTGACGAACTCCTCCTAGAGATTTAATCCGATCATCATCATATTTGGTCAGTATCATCTATTGGCCTTTGCGATGTTAAATTGCGGAGCTTTTGACTTTTCGTTGGAGGGCGTGTCCGTGGCGGCCTGACAAATTTCAGCGTTTTCGGCATGAAACAGGATGTTGTTCTAACTCCGGCATACAATGTCATTCAATCTGCCCCATGCTTCACATGTTTGATAAGAGTCCTGGCCTGAACACATTTCCATGCCAAAATTCAGCTTCAGTCATAGCGCCACCTAGAGGTAGCAGGAAATGCCATGTTTTACGCCATGATTTACTGCTCTTAGAGATTTAATCAAATCATCATCATATCTGGTCAGACTGATCTTAAGGCCTTTGCGATGATAAATTGCGAAGATCTTGACTTTTCGTTGGAGGGCGTGTCCATGGCGGCCTGGCAAAGTGTGATGTTTCGCAATGAAACATTAAGTTGTTGTAATTCCGGCATACATTGTCCGATCTGCCCCCGACTTCACACATTTGATAAGGGTCCTGGCCTGAACCAAGGTTATAATCGTTAACGAAAACGAACGAAAAAACGAAAACTAGGTGGGGAAAAACATTGTCGTTAACTGAAATAAAAATAAAAACGAGGCATTACAAAAAAACGATAACTAACTAAAACTGTAATGTGTGTCTGGCAATAGGGAATGTGGAGTTGACGTCACGCGGTGTTGCATTATGTGTAATCCGCCATATTTGCAGGCACGCGTCCTATCCCGCTGTATTTGAGTTCATGTGTTGGAGGTTGTTTTTGTATTTTCTGTCGAGATTTTAATAAACTTCGATATGTTTGGTTAGTACTGCTCGATCAAGCAGGTCACGCGATCGTTCAGGGAGAACACCGAACAACGGAATACGTTTTTCCAGCTTTTATTCGTGGAAAAAACAAAGGAAGCCGGTGTAGGAGATGACGAACAGACGCCGGATCGCGTGGTTTGCCTGCTGCAATCAGGAGAAAAACGTTTACTTTTCAAAAAAAAAATCCCTGCATCAGCGAGAGTGTGTTCGCTGCATTTTCAGTCATTCAGTAATTTGTGATTAATAAAAGCAGAACCACTTAAATTGTCTTGTTTTTATGCTAACACTGTCAAACTAACTTGCAAATGTAAGTTATTGATTGATTGATTGATTCATTCATTCATTTCTGATCACCCTAAACACATGAGTTATAAAAATAAATATTTAGACAAGTTTGACGATTGTAACATATTTTTTATTAAATGCAACTGCTCAAACCCACTGCGTGTGACTCTTTAAATAACAACGTTAGCTAAATATTTAGCATTTTGTTTGTTTTAATAACTTGGCCAAAACAGAAGTGCCATCTTATGAACATGTGTTGATTCATCGCACAGAATACAACGGAGAAATTATTTTATAGAATCATTAAGATACGTAGGTATTAACACATTGTCAGTAAATAGCTGGTTTGCCAACCATAAGACTCCAAAAGAAGAAGTGTCACCTTACTATAAGCTTGAAGGGATTTATAGGTCTTAAACTCCTGCAAAGTGTAAATAAAGTCCTGCAAAAACAAGGTAATTGACCAGATATGTAAGCGGAGGTCCGTAATCCAGTCTTGGGCTGCTAAATCATATGGATCTATGTTGTTTATTTGTCCAAATAAAGTTTTTTGGCAGTAGCATTTAGTTTCTCCCGATAGGGTCCCTTCTCTTTTTTTTCAACTTCTCGATTTCTTCCGTTCTTCTTCAATTTTACCTAGTTTTAGCTTAACATGCCCACAATTAAATGGCATAGCGGTCGGCGGTGCCTCTAAACATGGCGCCCACGTCCCATAATGCAACACTGCGGTGACGTACATTAACATTCCCTATACTAACTAAAATAAAATAAAATTATAGATTAAATGTCCTTAGTTTTCGTCTTTGTAAATGTCTTTCATAAAGCAAATTACGTTAAGAGTTAAGCTTCAAATTCCTTTCCATGCGTCTCTCACTCGCGCGTCACACACACACATTCGCAAATTAATGACTCATTTAAGTTGATTCCTTACAGGGTGTTGCAAGTAAATGAGTCTTTTGAGTCGATTCTTTACAAAGCAAACGGGTCAAACTGTTTGAATTGGTTCGCGAATCAGTTTAAATGAATTGTTTAGATCGCTTCAAAAACTGAATCGTCTGATGCGGTTTTGCTCGTGTCTAGAAACACGCAGAACATAAAGAGTGTTGGATTACGTGAATATGATTTTACTAATCTTTTAACTAAAAGCAAAGCTTCACACCTGTACCCGCCATTATATATGCGCGACCTTTCATCGTCAGAAACATTTAAACGCGCGCAACCTCCAGAAGCACTGTGTACACGTGACTGAATGTAGAAAGTCCATCTATGATTGACGTCTGATTCGCTGTATACTGTACTGTGTATAATGTAAGTGCTTCTCACAACACACACACACACGTGACATGAGATTCACAACATAAGAAAACATGAGTTTTGTCTAAAATTAGTTGTATTTCATGTAAGTGTAAACTGTCGATGTCCTCAGACCATCTAAGATTTTCTGAGTTAACTTTAATATGCATAACTGAATGCAAAACTGTGTCGGTTAACTTGTCTGATATTTCAGCTATAAGCTGTATACATGAACCTAAAGACACAAGTTAATTTCATAGAAATGCTTGTCTATTCTGTGCTTGTCTAAAGTATTCTTTAATATGTACTGTTTGTGTATTTTGCAATTTTACACATATATAGCCTACTGTAGGCCTACGTGCCTTTCAAAAGTTTTCAGACAAAACATGCAAAAATCCTCAGTTTGCTGTGGAGTCAAGAAAAGTCTAAACATTAAAAGATGAATAGACAAAAGTACAGAAATGTCACCTGTTTTAACATGCACAATATTCCAACTCAATGACACAACACGTTTGTATTTTAATACTATCTAATATGGCCACGTTGAGACCATTGAGTGTTCATATGATGAACTGTGTCCTAATGCATTAATTGTTCACACACATACAGTACTTTTGAGTTTTGCGTTTGGGCACAACATACAAGTCGGCATTAAAGGCTGTTTTTCTTTGTTGTTAAAGCATGTATGTGTTGAAACATAATCAAAGGTTGATCAAATGTGACTTCTGTACTTCTGACACACTGATATTCATCTTACCAATTTCTGGTCTCCACAGCAAACTTTTACTGTCCTGATCCTTGTGGTGGTACTGTATACTGTGTGTGCATGTTTTTTTTTTCTCAAGAGTAACTAGTAACTTGCTACTTGAGTATTTTTTTCTTTAGTTACTTGTACTTTTACTTGAGTCAAGTTTTTGCCTACTCTTTCCACCTCTGGTTATTTGTCATGTTCTTTTCTCAGATTGAGCTCCCTGACAATCTGACAGAAATGTCTTGTTGTGGCTCAAAAATGGGTTGAATACATGCGGTTCATGTATGTCTTGTTTAGTCTGTTGGCTCTTTAAGTTTTTTACTGGCACACATCACATCTTACTGTGGAGTGTTAAACTTGAGACTGTTTACATATTTGTGCCCATATGTAAATTTTTTAACTGGTTTTATTTTTGAATGAATATTTTCTAAAATTGTATGACGTTTTTGTTGAGTTATTATCACACAATTCTTTTTCTGACCTTTTTTAATTCTTGCCCCTGACAAATAACCCAAATTACGAAAAAGACTAAAACTAACACTAAAACTAATAAAAACTAAACTAAAACTAAGCATTTTCAAAAAATAAAAACTAAACTAAACTAGCAAACCCACTTTAAAAACTAATTAAAACTAAACTGAATTTGAAAACAAAAAGTCAAAACGAAATAAAAATAAAAACTAATGAAAAATGCAAAACTATAATAACCTTGGCCTGAACACATAAACATGGCATAATTCAGTAACAGTCATAGCGCCACCTAGAGGCAGCAGGAAATACCATGTTTTACGCTGTGACTTACTGCTCTTAGATATTTAAACATATCAACATCATATTTCACCAGTGTAATCTCAAGACCATGTGTGATGATAAAAAGCAACGACCTTGACTTTTCATTAAAGGGCGTGTCCGTGGCGGCCTCGCAAAGTATCGCTAAATGAATCGCATTTTGACAGGCTAAACAAGCTCAAAAAGTCATAAAACATTGCACACACGTCAGAAGTGGCGAAAATTTACATGTGGCATAGGCGCCAGAAGAGTGCGTGTAGAAATGGCTCAATAGCGCCACCTGCAAAATTTCAAGAGAACAGCCCCGCCGCTATGAAAAACCTACAGATACAAAATTTGGTAGGGTTATATATATCACCCCAAGACCTACAAAAAAGTCTCGTGGAGCGAAGCTCTAAACCCCACAGAAAGTCGGCCATTTTGATTTTTCGCTGTGATTTCTGTGCAAATTTTGTCATTTCCAAACGTCGTACTTTAACAAACTCCTCCTAGAGATTTAATCCGATCATCATCATATTTGGTCAGTATCATCTTAAGCCCTTTGCAATGTTAAATTGTGGAGCTTTTGACTTTTCATTGGAGGGCGTGTCCGTGGCGGCCTGACAAATTTCAGCGTTTTCGCCGTGAAACAGGAAGTTGTTATAACTAAGGCATACAATGTCCAATCTGCCACACACTTAACACGTTTGATAAGAGTCTTGGCCTGAACACATTTCAATGCCAATATTCAGCTTCAGTCATAGCGCCACCTAGAGGTAGCAGGAAATGCCATGTTTTATGCTGTGATTTACTGCTCTTAGAGATTTAATAAAATCATCATCATATTTGGTCAGACTGATCTTAAGCCCTTTGCGATGATAAATTGCGAAGATCTTGACTTTTCGTTGAAGGGCGTGTCCGTGGCAGCCTGGCAAAGTGTGATGTTTCAACATGAAACAGGAAGCTGTTGTAATTCAGGCATACATTGTTTGATCTGCTCCAGACTTCACACGTTTGATAAGGGTCCCGGCCTGAACAGGTCAATATAACAATAATCAGGTACCGTCATAGCGCCACCTGCTGCACACAGGTGGTGTGGCACATCAATTTTTCTTTGAATAGCCACCTATATTTACCCACTTTAATTCATATCCCCCGGTTCACTGCTTTACTAATGCCATAGGGTGGCGGTGCACATGTGTGCGAGGGCCCTTCCATCGCTGCTTGCAGCTTTAATTATTTTTCTTCTTCTTCTTCTTCTCCGAAATGGATCGCATTTTTTAGGGCCTAAACATATCCGAAAACTCACGAAAATTTGCACACGCGTCAGAAGTGACGAAAATGTACATGTAGTATAGGCGTCAGAAGTGGGCGTGTAGAAATGGCTCGATAGCGCCACCTGCAAAATTTCAAGAGAACAGCCCCCCCACTACGAAAAACGTACAGATACGAAATTTGGTAGGATCATCTAGCACCCCAAGACCTACAAAAAAGTCTCTTGGAGCGAAGCTCTAAACCCCACAGGAAGTCGGCCATTTTTAATTTTCTCTGTCATTTTTTGACATTTCCAAGCGTCGTACTTTAACAAACTCCTCCTAGAGATTTAATCCGATCATTATCATATTTGGTCAGTCTCATCTAAAGGCCTTTGCAATGCTAAATTGCGGAGATCTTGACTTTTCGTTGGAGGGTGTGTCCGTGGCGGCCTGCCAAATTTTGGCGTTTTCGCCATGAAACAGGAAGTAGTTATAACTAAGGCATACAATGTCCAATCTGCCCCACGCTTCACATGTTTGATAAGGGTCTTGACCTGAAGACATTTTAATGCCAATATTCAGCTTTAGTCATAGCGCCACCTAGAGGTAGCAGGAAATACCATGTTTTACGCTGTGATTTACTGTTCTTAGAGATTTAATCAAATCATCATCATCTTTGGTGTGTGTCATCTAAAGGGCTTTGCAACACTAAATTGCAACACGGATGTTTCCGTGGCGGCCTGCCAAATTTCTGTGTTTCTCAAAGAAGCAGGGAGTTGTTCTAACTCAGGTTTAAAATGTCCAATTTGACCCACGCTTCACAAGTTTGATAAGTGTCCTGTCCTGAACACATCACATGGCAATATTCAGTAAAAGTTATAGCGCTACCTGCTGGAAGCACAAAATGACATGTTTTACACTGTGATTTACTGCTCATTGAAATTTATTCAGATCATCATCATATTTGGTCAGTCTGAACTTAAGGACTTCACAATGATAAGCTGGGAAGATCTGGAATTTTTGTTAAAGGGCATGTCCGTGGTGGCCTGGCAAAGTTTGATGTTTCGCCATGAGAAAGCTGTTGTAACTCAGGCATGCAATGTCCGACCTGTCACAGACATCATACGTTTGACAAGGGTCCTGGCCTCAACACATCAATGTTACAACAATCAATTACAATCATAGCGCCACCTGCTGCACAAAGGAGGTATGGCACTACAAAGTTCCTTTGAATATCCACCTATATTTACCCACTGAAATTTCAATACCCCTGGTTTATTGCTTTACTAAGACCATAGAGTGGCAGTGCACATGCGTGCGAGGGCCCTTCCATCACTGCTTGCAGTTTTAATTTTCATTGCTTTTGCTTTGTAGCTGTTATTCGTTTTGAAGCCATTATCCGCGCCCTTCCGAAAAACGCATTCGGCTTCAGGCACATCCCTATTGGTTGTCATTCCCTAAAGTTTGCAGTGTGAACGAGGCCATAGTCTGACATGAAGTTCTCTACAGATATCGAAGACTTATTTTTCTTTGAAATGTAAACACAATTGCACACCATCAGAACAGGTGTAAATATTTACTACATGATAGAAAATGTACTTGCCTTCTCCAGAGGTTTATTGCAGTCACGACAGAACTGCTGAACGATCCCTTCTTTTATCTGTAGAGCATCTTCCTACATAACAAACAGATCAAATGATATCAAATAACATCTGAGACATAAAGTTTCATATATGATGTTGAAGTGTATTTTTAATAATGGCACAGATCCTTTTATCAGATTTACTGCTGCAGGATTAAATTTAGTCTCAACATTTTATAAAGTTCATCAACATCAAGTTAGACTGAATGAGTATTTAATCATTTTAATAGATCAATTCAGAACTGCATACCACAGCATCAACTGAGATGATTCCAGTTATTGAAAAAGTCTCGCACGATTGACATGTTGTATGAAAGTCCTCATCGAACATAAAAATCTGAATGAAAACACATTAAATAATATGAATATTAAAGCAATAAGCCCAAAGAAGCAGTGTTGCATTTTATAACAGTGCGTCTTGCCTAAAACCCACTTAGCTGCTATAAAATGCACTGTAACACTGAGACTGTCCTCCAAAAAATAACCACCTCATAAGTCGTTTGTGCAAGCACCTTATTAAGACATAAAGTGATGTATTAAGGCATTAGTGTCCTCTAGCGGCAGTAGCTTATAAATACAACCTGTTGTTACGTTTTAAGGTTTTTGCCTTATACGTCAGATTAGCACATTTAATTTTATGAATTTGTAAATGTAGAAAAAGTTTCATAAACATTTATGGTTATAAAGATATTTTGAGGCATTTAACCCCACCCTCACCCTTACCCCAACCACTTCTCAACCATATAAAACACAACATGGAATTAAAAGTATAGTCAGGTATTTATTGCATAAAACAGTATAAAAGTATTACAAACCATTCGTGTTGCAAACCTTGTGAACTGAAGCCATACGATTACTTTATATGAAGAACGCACAGTCAGATCTCATTCAAACATAAACCAGTATGACATAGTTGTAATGTTGTAGTTCTCGAGACCTCGAGGTCTCAAGACCACTTTTTAAAGTTCTTGGTCTCGTCTTGGAATCTACCACATTTTTCGTCTCTGTCTCAGACAAAGAGGACTCTGAATTTTATTTCAAGACCGGTTAAGGCCACAACTGATCACAAATAAATTTTTTATCATAAATTTTATGCTGTTTATTCAGGTTTGGCATATGATGTTTGCATATGATGTTGTCATTGTTTAAGCATTGTTTAAGTTTTCTCCCAATGACAATTTTTCTAATTGTATTACTAAAAACACCTGCATTGTGTTAAGTGGATGGCAAGCCGTGGAAAGACAGTTCAGAATAAATGGTTAAGTTGATTTCAGCTCTTTAGTGTTGGTTCTCTTTTATTTGCTTATAGACAAAGATAAATTCCCACACATCTCCATTAGGGGTGTGCAAAAAAATTGATTCACATTTGAATCGCGATTCAAGCTTTGACGATTCAGAATCGATTCATAGAATGCCAAAAAATCGATTCATATATTTTTTTGTAATGTGGTGTTACTATTGTCCTGAAATGAGTTCATCTCAGTATTCCCATAGATCAGTGGTTTTCAAATTAAATTAAAAAACTGGGTCGCCAGAAAGATTTCAGAAAAATGTTACTAAAATAATTTATTCAATTTTATTATAAAAACAATAATAATAACAACACACTTGAATAAAATCTTTTAAATACACGAAACTAAAAAATACTCCACCACTGTATCACATGACCCATGTGCTTGCGCAGCTTACTGTATTTAATTGTGCGCGGGGTCACAGCCATTTTCCCCCTTGAAATGATGCAAGGGGAAATAAAAACTCCTAAATAAAAATAAAAATGTGTTTGGTCTGATTTTAACAAATATATATTTTAAATGTATTTGATTGGTTTGTCGATAGTGAGCGTGCCACCGCTTGGTTGAGTTTTGACGTGAGACTGACACGTTGTGGTTCTGCTGTTATCTTTGAACTATTTTCGCTGCTAAAACAACAAAAACAGTCAACATTTCGTCTAAAATGTAAGTGACTAAATATTAATTACTTGTTTAGTGAACTGTCATATGAAATCTGTAAATTTTCAACCGTGATGTGATGCTGCTTAACTGTATCATGTTATTAAAAACTCCACATTTTTACCGCAGTATGTTTAACCCACTTTGTTAACACAGTGTAAACTCACTTTGTGTTTGCTGTGCTTATTTGCTTAACTTAACGTTATTACATTATGCACTTTCGGTCGCTATTGATACTAAAGGATGCAGAATCATTATCGTGTTTTGGTGATTGTTATTGGCGATTTAATCTTACTTGTCCCTGATAAGCGGACAAGTGTTGATGTAGAGCCCTACGACGTGTTTTTAGACTGCTTTAGTACAGGCAAAGAGAATAGAAGCACAAGAGGGGAAACTCTAATTCGTTTTTGGCAACAGTCACTAGGTGGCGCTTCAGTAGCGCGGCTGCCATTTTGGAATGAATATTCTCACAGCCAATTACTTCTCAGCGAATCTCACAGCCAAATCAGAAGCGCAATAGTAAGTTTCTTAAATTAAAATTTTGTTCACTTGTTACACCTACACAAAATATTGTATTGTCTTGTATGTATGTGTTGATTTGTTGTTGTTATCAGTTGTGGAATCCAATCATTAAATAGATACAAATTTGAGGTAGTTTTTTCTTGCTTTATTATGTAATTCTATTTTATGCTACTTTACACATTTACTACTATTAGTAGTTACCAACTCCATTAGGTATGAAATATATTTTGTACATATTAATCCCCTGGATCCCGATACAAACATTATAATCTTATAGAACATGATGCATTGTTTTGTCTGTTATCCTATAATTGCCACTTTTGGACAGTTGGCTGTGTTTTTTTTTTACTTAATCCATTTCGAGCAATTCAGATGTATATGTGTGTGTATATGTGTATGTATATGGAGCCAAAATATTATTTGTGGATGAGTTTATGTCGCTATGTATGTATGTAAAATTAGCCTATATAAAAGTGGAAGACTTGTCTAAATATCTGAAAATAAGCTGTAAAAAGGGATTAATGATCACTGGTCTGATTGTATATTATTCTGTGTTATCATCATTCAGTTTGAATTTGATCTTTTAATGTACAAAGTAGCTGATATTGCCATTACTTCTGGTTGACTCCCGAGTCGCTTTCATTCCAAAATGGCGGATTCGTGGGGCTGCTGCTGGGCGCTGGTGATGCAATGGAACGTTCTATTGAGTGTCCTCTCTTGTGCTTCTATACTCTTTGGTACAGGCTAGGTCCAATCTTTACGACTCCTCCGTTGTATTGCATGTGTCAGTTCCTCTTCGTTTTTTGTCCATTATCATAATTAATGATATGCATTGCAGTGAGGTTGATCTCATTTGTGCCCCTCTGAAAAAATGAAATGCCCGTCCGTGAATTTGTGTCTGGCGTCAGGTCTGCTCATTAGGTAAGTTATATGTACATACAGACGCGGGTGTGCACGTTTCAACGGTCTCACTCCACTCTGACGGCTTTCGGCTACGCCCTGCTTCATGCTACTGCGAGTGTGTGTGTGTGGGGGGGGCGGGTAGAGTGTGGGTCGCATAATCTTATTTTTTTTTAATTAGGGTTGCTCCTAAAAAGTTTGAAAACCACTGCCATAGATGACGCTGCGTCGAATTCACACTGACGCCCGCACACTCTTGTCACAGTGTTTCCCACACATTTACTTTACTTATGGGCGCGCTGCCTAGGTATATTAACAAGTGCTCAAGTATATCTGGCAAACAAAAAGTCTTTTTTGTTTTTCCGTGATGATGACACTATTTAATAATGATATTTTGTGTGTGACATGAGGAGTTCGGTGTGCGTTCACGTGCTCTCTGTTTCTCAATGAATTGGGATGCGACGCGAACAAGCTCGTGTCACATTGTATCCTTCATGTTTCTGAACTTGAGCAGAGTTTTAACATTAGGGGACTTCACGGAGCACCCGTGGCCCATATGGTTCCGGGTTTGTATTTGAAATGGTCAGTCGGGTACGGGTCAGTCATAGTTAAATTACTTTGGGTTCCAAGTCTGATTGATATTGTGTGTAAAACCCGAGTTGGTAGAATGTCCGTGAGCGCTACCGCGCTAGGCTCGCGTGCAGTTTTTAGCTTGCCGACGGTTTCTATGGTGATAACAACTGGCTCTTGTTTTGAAAGTCACGACCACGCGATTTTCTAAAATCTAAAAAGTTTGCACATAGATGGTAGCCAAGAGACAAATTGCACTGAACGAGCAAAGCTCAAGCTGACTCAAGATTTACAAAACGCAAACCTGTAATGTAAAGTCCCCTGTCACTGGGACATAATCGGCAAGAGAGAAATAGAAAGACAGGCACTTTTCCTGCTTCTGCTCTATCTAAAAGAAATAATAACCATTAAACACCACTCACATTTACCTGCACTGTCTATCATTAATATACTATATTATTGTATTGTCAGAAACTCTTTTTAATAGAGTTTGATAAAAGGGGTCATCTAATTGCTTCATATCAGTTTTTATTTTTGCATAAAGACATAAAGTAATATCAAACTACATTTAATTTGTTGTGTTTCTTTTCTTTAAAATTGTATATCTACTACAATCAGTCACATAGGAAAAAGTAAACTACATTTACATAACGTGAATCCTTTTTTAAAATCAAGAATCGTTTTTGAATCGAAAAAAAAAAATCGATTTTGAATCGAATCTCGAGCCTAAAAATCGGAATCGAATTGAATCGTGAAATTTTCTGAATCGTGCACCCCTAATCTCCAATGCCTTTGATTATTTTATTAACTTCTCTGATGGCATACACACACACACACACACACGCACGCACGCACGCACGCACGCACACACACACACACACACACACACACACACACACAGACTAGAAGTGCGTAAGCATTCCACATTTTATCATAAGTGTTTTAATGCAGTGACTTGTACTGGTCTTGGTCTTGACTTGGTCTCGGCCTGGCTTGGTCTTGGTCGTGACTTGGTCTTGATCCTTTAAAGTCATGGTCCTGTCTCAGTCTCGGCCTGTCTTGGTGTTGGTCATGACTTGGTCTCGATTTAGGTGGTCTTGACTACAACACTATGTAGTCGGTCACAAGAGCCAATAGCGCTTCACATTCTTAGCTGACGTAATGATGCGATCCTTCCGGATCTGATATTTACAGCGGATTGTCATCTCTTTTGCATTTTTTCTTCAAATAAATCTATCGTTTGACCTCGGTGCACTTGGTATATTTTAAGTATATTTTTCAAAAGTTGTGACTGTTTTGTATGCTGTGTTTATATCAAATAATAAATAAATGGTTATGTTATTTGCCCTAAATGCCTGAATAGTGTAATGTGTAATAAAATACAATTAATCCTGTTGGTTTAAATTGAAAATCTTATCCCTGTACATGTCATCATAACAAAATTATACCCCAAAATATCATTTTATACCCTAATATATTAAGTTTAAGTAGAGGTGCTAATTTAGTAAATGCATCTATTGGTCATATTTGGTGAAATAGACAAAAGACCAAAGCAATCGTATGGGTTGGAGGATATGTTGGTAACACCACGTCTTCGCGGGGCTTATTGCTTTTGTAAAACGATTACATCATGTGCATAGCAGTATTTCATAAAATAAAACAAAGCAAATAAGTTTTGATTATATTAGTACAAATATTACTCTTCCACCTCACAAAATAGTCCCTTAAAATCAAGTTTGTCTGCAACAGAGCAGTTCCCAAGCAACACAGTTAAAAATATTATTCCCAAGACACAATGAAAATATTATTAAAGAATGGTGTTTTTTTATAAATTAACATTCATCTAATTTATACATTAACATTAATATCTATATAAATTTATATCTATTTATACTGTTTAAGTGTGTATCAAATGTTTTTTTTTTTTAAAAAAGCACCTTCATTAGTTCTCTTTTTATCTATTTAAATTTTGAGCAAAAAGCTCCGATAATTCAATTTTTGTGAAGGATTGAAGCGATCCTCAAAACGTTACACGGAGTATTAACTGAGTGAATGCTTCAGTGTTAAACTAGCGCTCCCTAGTGGATAATAGCAGATTGGGTTAATTTCTCAAGGAAGCGTTTTCTCTTAAATGACGAGATAACTCAACAATGTTTATTGACATTTATCTGGATATCGACACTATTGACTATTGACATTTTTGAAAAATTAAAAATATGATTAAAGAATGTGTTGTTTAATTTCATAAATCAGTAGGCTACTTGGTTACAGTGCCGCAGTGATACAATGTAATGCGGTCTGAAGCGTGAGGTTACCGGGGTATTTTGTCACAGCTCAGAACACATGTTACTCACATTACCTGATAATTTGTATTATGTTAATAAATGACGAGATAACTCAACAATGTTTCTTGACATTTACCTGGATATAGAAATTTTTTGTGGAATTTTTGAAAATTTAAAAAAATTTAAAATATGATTAAAGAATTTGTTGTTTAATTTCATAAATCATCTCGGTTACATATGTAACCCTCGTTCCTTGAAGGAAGGGAATGGAGACGTCACATCGTGACCGACGAATTGGGAACCGCTCCGCGGAGACCTATCTACTTCGAGAAACTATAAAAACGGCAATGAACTTGGCATGCAGGTATTTGCATAATGCAGGCGCCGCCTCGCCAGGTGCGTATATAAGCCGCAGGTGCACAATACCAAATTAGCTATATATTGCTGAAAAGGCGAGCAGCAGTGCTCGGCCTGGAAACAGCAATGGAACAGCAAACTGTGGCAACGGGACGTGATGTCTCCGTTCCCTTCCTTCAGGGAACGAGGGTTACATACTTAACCGAGACGTTCCCTTTCAGTCGGTCACTACGACGTCACGTCGTGACCAACGAATTGGGAATCCCTACCAAAACGCCACTGCAGCTAAACCCTTCCAGTGCTTGCAAAAGCCCTCCGCCCTCCACTTAGGGGGCGGAACCTGAGGCAAAGTGCAGAAGGCCGGTCACTACCTGTTCCTTAACC
This sequence comes from Misgurnus anguillicaudatus, assembly GCF_027580225.2. Taxonomy (NCBI): domain Eukaryota; kingdom Metazoa; phylum Chordata; class Actinopteri; order Cypriniformes; family Cobitidae; genus Misgurnus; species Misgurnus anguillicaudatus. The sequence continues at coordinate 85,922 of NW_027395277.1, read as the reverse complement.
CGCGATAGTGAACCAGCGAACTGGGGAAGCGACCTAAACTGGGCGGAGCTAGGAACACTGCGGAAGCCATCCCCTAAGAAGGTTGACTGGATGCCATAAGAAATATGAAACCAATGGGTTGCTCATATAGAAGTCTCTGAACAGTACATGGTATGCAGAGAGATGCAGAGCAGGCTCCTCCAAAGGCAGCGCATGCAGGTTCACCACCTGATCTCTGAAAGGGGGGTGGGAACTTTGGGCACGAAGCCGGGCGGGGTCTCAGTGTTACGCTGGATGCAGAGGGCCGGAACTGAAGGCACGAATCGTCGACCAAAAATGCATAAATGTCCCCTATCCTCTTAACAGAAGCCAATGAGAGAAGAGTTAGAGTTTTCATAGTGAGAAATGTAACACTCACAGTACGCAGGGGCTCAAAGGGAGCTTCCTGGAGTGACTTCAGCATCAAGGACAGGTCCCAAGGAGGAATAGAGGGAGGACGCGAAGGATTTAGCCTTCATGCGCCTCTGAGAAATCTAATGACCAGGACGTGCTGACACACTGTCCTACCGTTTATGGGTAAATGGTGAGCTGATATCGCAGCGATATCGACCTTAATAGTGGATGGTGACAGCCTATTCTCCAAACGACGCTGGAGATATGAAAGCACAACACTGAAAGGTTCCATTTAAGCGCGTAAGCCTGTCTCGCGCGTTCGCGCTGCGGCGATAGTGTTAGATACCTCTTGCGGTAAATCACTCAGGACCTCCGTGCCCCATCCAGAGACCACACATGGAGGCTCCAGAGATCGGGGTGCGGGTGCGAATGAGAAAGAAGGGCCTTACTCAGGGGAATCTTCCAGGGAGGGGCTGTCGCGAGAAAAGAGTGTTCTGGAAACCAACTCCTGGTTGTCCAATACAGTGCAACTAAAAGCACGCTCTCCTCCTCCTCCCGGATTTGCATAGGGTCTGCGCAATGAGGCTCACTGGGGGGAACGCATACTTGCGCATTTTTCACGGCAAGCTGTGTGCCAATGCATCCACGCCGAGCGAGTCGTCGGCTAGTGAATAAAACAGGCGACAATGGGCCGTCTCTGGGGAAGCAAACAGATCTATCAGTGCTCTGCCGAAACGTCTCCAAATCTGCTGAACCGTTATGGGGTGTAGTCGCCATTCGCCGGGCGCGCAGCTCGAGAGAGAGCGCATCCACCCCGGAATATAAATGGCACGAAGAGACCTCAGATTCTTCTGACTCCAGGTGAGGAGGTGATGGGCGAGATCCGACAGGTGACGCAAGCGTACACCGCCTTGGCGATTGATGTACGCAACAGTCGCAGTATTGTCTGTGCGAACTAATACGTCTTTGCCCCATAACTCGTTGCTGAAATGGATGAGCACAAGATATACAGCCCACATTTCTCTGCAGTTTATGTGCCAATGCAGCTGGGGTGTCGACCAGACCCCCGAAGCCACAAGCCCGTCGTAAGTGGCTCCCCACCCCGTGTCCGAGGCATCTGTGCATACTATTGCATGCCTGGAGACCTGTCTCAGAGGCACACCGGCCCGGAGAAACGCATGGTCCAACCACGGGGCGAAAGTGCGACGACACGCAAGTGTAATGATAACACGGTGAACGCCACGCAGCCACGCTCTTCTCTGGACTCATCGTGAAGCAAATGCTGAAGCGGTCGCATATGGAGCAGGCCAAGCGGTCTCACAGCCGCAGCTGCTGCCATATGCCCCAGGAGCTTCTGGAATTGTTTCAGCGGGGCCGCGCTTTGCTCTTGAACATATTCAGGCAAGTCAGAATCGACTGTACACGCGCTTCTGTTAGACCAGCTGTCAAATCGACCGAGTCCAGTTCCATACCGAGAAAAGAGATTCTCTGCACGGGGCAAAGCTTGCTCTTTTCCCAGTTGACCCGAAGACCCAAACGAGCGAGGTGTTTTCGAGTTAAGTCTCTGTGATCGCAAAGCGTCTGACGTGTTTGAGCGATTATGAGCCAATCGTCTAGATATTCGAGAATGCGCACACCTTTCTCTCTCTGGGGTTTTAAAGCCCCCTCCACTACTTTGGTGAATATGCAGGGCGAGAGAGAGAGCCCGAATGGGAGGACTTTGTACTGATATGCTCGAACCCAAAGCGGAGAAACGGCCTGTGCCGGGGGAGAATCGATACGTGGAAGAACGCGTCCTTCAGGTCGATAGATGCGAACCAATCGTTTGGACGAATGCATGGAAATATGCCTTTGGGCGTCAGCATCTTGAACGGCATTCTGTGAAGTGCACGGTTCAGCGAACACAGGTCCAGGATTGGTCGCAAGCCGTTGCTTTTCTTGGGTACAATAAAGTAAGGGCTGTAAAACCCTGACCTCATCTCAGCTGGAGGGACCGGCTTGATCGTGTCCTTCGCCAGTAGAACAGCGATCTCCGCACGGAGGACGTGCGCATCAGCAGCTCTCACTGCAGTGAAACGAACAGCGGAGTCTGCTGGTGGGTGGGCAAGCAGGAAAGACTTGCCTCAAGCCACTCGATGTGCCCTCTGGCGAAGGATGAGGATAATGGGTTATGAGCCTGTACGTGTCTCCTATATACCTCTGAGAAGTCGGAGAGCATGAAAGGGTTATGAGCCCGTGCGTCACTCTCGCGCTCCTCTGACAAGTCGGAGAACAAGGGGGGGTTATGAGCCCGCTCGTGTCTTCGGAACACTTCTGAAGACCTGGAGATGAAAGTGGAATTTGCTCTTTTAGAGACTGAGTGGGTGCCAACTGAAAAGTAGGCGGAACAGAAACAAAATGAAACCAAGGATTCCCCAACCGGCCCTCCTCCGGTGGGGGAGTGGTGCCTTCACCATCTCCTGAAGAGCGATCCCCTCCATCTCCAGGTTGCCCATTTCAGGGCTGCTTCGATTTACGTTTTCCACCCTTTGAAGCGGCTGAGCGGCCAGGGCGGGCTGCTGACGACCGGTTCCTCGCTTTCTAAAAGGGCCCTGGGGAGCAACGGGGGCGGCCACCGCTGGATGCCCTCGGCGAGGGGCAGACTGAGGTGCCGACGTGGACGGGCAGGCCCAGGACGCTTCCGACGCGGCATGATGATGAGAATTGCTGGGCAAACTCCTTGAACGTCTCGCCGAACAAGCCGGCCTGGGAAACCGGAGCATTCAGGAGTCAGGTTTTATCAGCATCCTTCATGTCCGCCAGGCACAACCAGAGATGGCGTTCCTGAACCACCAGGGTGGACATCGCACAACCGACGGCACGTGCGGTGACCTTGGCATGGAGCTCGAAGAACTCTGCCGAGTCGTGACCTCCCGCGTGCAGGTCCCTCAGAGCCTTAGCCTGGTGAACCTGCAGCAATGCCATGGCATGCAGTGCTGAAGCTGCCTCCCCACAGGCCTTGTAAGCAGCACCGGTTAGAGCGGAAGACTGCTTACAGGCCCGTGAGGGGAGAGTAGGCTGGTCCCGCCAGGAGGAAGCGACACCGACTGGACACAGTTGCATCGCGACCGAACACGCCACTGACAGGATACCAGTATACCCCCTGGCATCTCCACCCTCGAGAGAGATGAGAGGTGAAGGCTGATATGGCCGTGCTGGGCGGAAAACGGGGTTTTCCACGGCCGCGTCAGCTCTTCATGCACCTCCGGGAAGAAGGGCACCGGGGGCCAGTGTTGGGTGTAACTAGTTACTAAGTAATTAGTTACTGTAATTTAATTACTTTTCCCTTGAAAAGTAAAGTAAGGGATTACTCCTATTTTTATTGTAATCTAATTACAGTTACTTCTGATGTAACTAAATACTTTGTATGGAATGTAAAACAATTATGTATAATATATTGGATTTAACATGGTTTTAGTTTACAATTCTCACATAAACTGGTTGATTATTAGCATTAATATTAATGAGATGCTGGCTGTTTATTAATACTTAATAGCACATATTAATGCCTGATTCTGCAAAACCTTATTCTACATCCTTAACCCTCCCCATTTCTACCAATACTTAAAATTAACAATTTCTTTAGTATTAATAAGCAGTAGTTGGAGTATATTGAGGAAGAAGTAGTTAAAAGTTAGAGAATTGGACCCTAAAGTGGGACCAGAATAATTGATGTACTTTTATATATTATTTTTTCGAGCCATTTCAAGCCTATCCTTGTATCATGTACTAAATAGGATTTAGAAAGTAATTAGTAATAAGTATTTAAATACTTTTTGGAGAAAGTAATTTGTAAAGTAATCTAATTACATGATTGAAGATGTAATTAGTAACTAGTAATTAATTACTTTTTTTGAGTAACTTACCCAACACTGCCGGGGGCGAGGACTGAGAAGCCCTGGCACCCCCGCAGTTCCAATCATCGAGGCGGGACGGTTTGTGTGGGGGAGGTTCAGTCCACTCCATGCCGTCCGCCGCCGCCCGAGCAAGCATGGTCGAACGCAGGTCCCGCAACCCTACCCGAAGAAGGGAGCGGGTCTGAATCGGCGTCCGAGGTTGCCAGCCCCCCTTCGACAGTACGGTGGACATCGTCTCCGGTGGAGGCTCGACAGAGCGCGATGACACCGTAGAACACAAGCCGCTCGCCTTCATCGGGAACTCCGCTAGCAATGGATCAGGGCGCTGGAAGCCACTGGACAAACCAGCGGCCCGACCCAGCACCGTTATAAGTAGGTCATCCTTCGCAAGTCTAGTAGCTGTGCCCTTAGCAGCACTAGGCTTGGAAGGCGGGGGCCGTTGCTGGAGAAACAACACCCGTCTCCGCAAATCCGCCATCGACATGCCCTCACAGATGGAGCATGAGCTATCACGGAACGCTGCCTCAGCGTGCTGGATCCCCAGACACGAAAGACAACGCTCGTGGCCATCCCGGAGGGGGATGAACACACCGCATCCAGAAACGGAGCACGGATGGAATTCCATCTTTAAAAAGACGAACCTGACCGTGACACAAGTGAGTGGCTGTCTTTAAAAAGACACAAAGCTCAAACGTGCTGCTCTTTTAGAGAAATCACTCTTTGTGCAAGTTGATGAAACACACAGGGAGAGGCAATGCACTCACTCGAACTCAAACCTAAATTGAGAGAGAGAGAGAGAGAGAGAGAGAGAGAGAGAGAGAGAGAGAGAGAGAAAGAAAAGGGTGGACAAAAAAAGCTGCAAGCCTCCGCTGAGGTGCCTTGGTCCGACCAACTTCGGCAAGCAGTGATTCTTTTTCTCTTCAGAGGATAGGATCTACGAAGATCAATTCGCTTCTCGTGAGCAGAAGTCTGCCGGCTTTGAAGCAATAAAAGCTAATTTGGTATTGTGCACCTGCGGCTTATATGCACCTGGCAAGGCGGCGCCTGCATTATGCAAATACCTGCATGCCAAGTTCATTGGTGTTTTTATAGTTTCTCGAAGTAGATAGGTCGCCGCGGAGTGGTTCCCAATTCGTCGGTCACGACGTGACGTCGTAGTGACCGACTGAAAGGGAACAGTACGCTACGTAGTCACAAATGATAACAATGAAAGAACAGTCAATTTTATATCTGAAATAATAGTGTACAATATAAAGCAAGACGTTTCTACAAAGTCAAAACTAAATTTGAATATTTGAAAAAGAACCAATCAAAGGGATTATAGACACAGATAATAAGTTATAAGATGACAGTGAAAATTAACAAGAAACTTGAGTCACCTCAGATGAGTGAGTTGCTTTAAGTATCTCCCACAGCGTATTTATTCTGAATTCATTTTCAACAGAATAGCAAACTAACAAATACACAAAAATTAAACATGTGAATGTTGTTACGGTCATGTATATATTTTATTTTTATGGATTCAAAATCTTTTTTAAACTTAAATTTATTTACCAAAAACCAAACGGCACAATTCTACGGTACTGTAAGTTGCTCCTTTAGTTGAGTGTGTTGAGACCGGCCCTTGGTCGATGTCCAACCTTTGGAACAACGCCTTTATCTCTTTAATTAACTTATCCTCAGCAGACTCATCACCTGTGTTCAGTCTAAACAACACATGATATGTTTACTGTAATAAAATCTGATGAATCATAACAGAATGAAATGGGTGTTATTTGTTTACCTCATAACATGATCTCTGTATTCTTTAGTCATGTAGAGAGTTTGCAAAAGTGCATTGAAAAAGCTGCTCTCTCCATACTTTATCAAACCACAATATCCTTAAATGAGAAACAAATTGGTAATTTCAAAGCATTCATTAAAACCATTAACCCACTGTTTTTAATCAAACTTGACACATGTATTTATTGTATTTATTTATTAAGTGTGAGCTATTAAAGTCAGTACATGCGTATTCTGATCAGGGTAATTTTTAACAAAACAAATTAAACAGAAAAAAGCTCATAGCAAAATTACTAAAAATAAAATTAACAACAAAACAAAAACTATTAAAGAATAATTCAAAATATTTATAAAACAAAAACTAAAATGATTCTGATCCTATGTTTGCTCTGTTCATTACAGGGCCTCACAAAGAGTTTAAATCCAGTAAGTTAAAGCCATTCAGAGTCAAAAATGTGCCATCAAATAACATGGATGTTAGAGTAATCTGACTCACTTTACTCTGGTAAATAAATAATAAACACCAGACTCACCCATGAAGTGTAGGTTCCTCCCCTGAAAAAAAAAACATTTGATAAATTAATTAACAACTACAATAAATATCTACTGACATGTAATTGTCTCAAATATGTAATTGTCATGTAACTTACATGAAGGACGATGGACAACAGGATACAAATACTGGGATTTATTTAAGATGATGAAAATAACGCAGCATATACCCTGCTGAAAAAACAGCATCAAACCAGCATGGGAATTATGCTGGTCTATGCTGGTTTAGCTGGTGGTCACAAGCATACCAGCACCAAAACACAACATATGCTGGTCTTGCTGGTATGACCAGCATGGGATGCTGGTGCTAATGCTGGTTTGGTGCTGGTTTAGCTGGTGCTAATGCTGGTGCTGATGCTGGTTTAGCTGGTGTTCACAAGCTGTGTATGGCAGAGCCCGTGTTGCTTGTGTTGAGGTGAGCTCATTGTAAAGTGTTATGGCTGAAGAGCGGCTCGTTCAGGGAAGTTGTGACCTGCATAAGGCTTTTTACAATGTCAAAGTTCCACGAGAAAGATTTATAAAAGCAACTGAAAGATTAAAAGCTATGAATCAACATCTCGCCTGTTCACTGTCTGTCTAGCTGGATATAGAAGCTACACGTCTAGTGAGGACAGAACAGTAAAAAGCCTTATTATCAGCATACAACACCCTTCAGAAGCAGTTAACTTCAGTCATCAAATCATCATGTCGCAGCCATTGGACACGCAACCCCAACGATCGCCAGAAAAGCGCAAGAAGAGGTACTGGAAACAAGATCCCGGTGCTCTGCTTCTTCATCACGGTCTACTAGGTCATCTGCAAGCGTAGCAGCTCTCAGAGCACGAGCCAAAGCTGAGGCTGCACAAGCGCAGGTGGTCTATGCACAAGAGGAAGCTGAAGTAATGAAACAACAAGCTGAAATGCAGGCTCAACTACATATTTTAAAGATAAAGAAAGAAGCAACTGCTGCTGCAGCAGAAGCACAGATACTAGCAGCAGTCGCACAGTTTGAAGAACAACAGTCATGCAGCAAAGAACATCTGTGCGAAAACCCTGTGGATCCCACGGAAAAGGTTCAAAATTTCATTGATAGTCAAGTATTCTTGCAAAGTAACCAAGTGCTATCACAGCCTCAAATCTCAATCACGAACCCCTTCTACCATCATGATAACACAGGAGCAGAACCATTATCATCCCCCTACATTACTCCTGTAATCAAGCAAGAGAGTCCGCAACACAGACAAAAACGAACGTCCATATACATGTCAACACCACATCCTAACATATCACATCCAGTTCTCAATCATCAACACCAGTCATTCAGCTCAAATCCCCCAAATCCTCAACCGGCCTCTACGGTAAATGACATGGCTAAATATCTAATGAAACGTGAACTGGTGTCAGCCACTTTGCAAACATTTGATGACGATCCACAAAATTATCGCAGCTGGAAATCCTCATTTATGAATTTCATTAAAGACTTGTCCCTGTCCCCTAAAGAAGAATTAGATCTACTTGTAAAATGGCTCGGACCAAAGTCAAACCAACAAGCTAAAAGAATCAGTGCGGCTCAAATCAATTATGTCAGTGAAGCCCTTAAAATTATCTGGCAGCGCTTGGAAGAGACCTACGTAGCACCTGAGGTAATAGAACATACACTGTTTCAAAAGGTTGAAAACTTCCCTAAGATAGCAGCTAGAGACTCAAGCAAACTAAGGGAGCTGGGAGTTCTCCTGCTTGAACTACAGCTAGATAAAGCAGAGGGTTATTCACCTGGGCAAGCCTTTCTGGATACAGCTCGTGGTGTTTTCTATACAAGAAAGATGGATCTCGCATGCATCGAAATACAAGGTAGATTACAACGCCACATTTCCACCATTTTCTACCTTTTCTAACTTTGTACGGGAGCAAGCACGCATAAGAATTGATCCTAGTTTCTCCTTTCGGTCAGCAGTGCAGTCCAAGTTTGACAGGCCTGTTAAAAACTGTTCTCGCCCTATGATTACAGTGAAAAAGACAGAAATAACAGAGGGTAATGAAACCACAGACATCAGTGAAGATCCAGACAAACAATGTCCTCTACATAAAAAAACGCATCCTCTTAGGAGATGTCGCAGTTTTCGCAGCAAGTCCCTAGAAGAGAGAAAAACATAACTGAAGGATAAAAACATATGCTTCAAGTGTTGCGCATCAACCAAACACCAAGCCAAAAACTGTCCGATCAAAGTCACCTGCAAAGAATGTCGTAGTGAAAGACACAATATGGTGTTACACCCAGGTCCACCCCCTCCTAACAGCATCACACCGTCGAGAGGTGAAACAGCATGGCGGGGAGCCTGAGCTTATTACACCATCAGTCTCAGCTACAGCAATGTGCACAGAGGTATGTGTTGAACAGCGTGGCTCAAGGTCTTGTGCTAAAATATGCCTAGCCAAAGTGTATCCATCAGGTCAGAGGGACAAGGCAATAAACCTGTATGCCGTTATGGACGAACAAAGTAATCAGTCTCTCGCCCGCTCTGACTTTTTCGACATATTTAGTGTTAAAGGAGACACTGAGGTGTATACCTTAAAAACATGTTCAGGTATCATGGAAGTCAGAGGGAGAAAGGCTAAAGACTTTATTATCGAATCCATAGACGGTCACATAAAGGTGCCACTGCCTCCGATGCTGGAGTGTGACATGATCCCTGAGGATAGATCAGAGATACCCTCGCCTGAAGTAGCCCAATACCACCCACACTTAAAGGCGCTTTCGCACAAGATACATGCTATAGATTCAAATGCACAAATCCTGTTGCTCTTGGGGAGAGACATACTGAGTTTGCACAAAGTGAGAGAACAGTGCAATAGTCCCCATAATGCACCATTCGCCCAGCGTCTTGACCTTGGCTGGGTTATCGTGGGAGATGTCTGTTTGAATGGTGTACACAAACCAAGGTCTGTTGCAACGTACAAAACAAACACATTGCTCAATGGACGTCCATCGTACCTCAGTCCATGTACCAATGTCCTGCAAATAAAAGAGAAATCTGTAAGGCAATTAAAAGACACTCAAATCTGCACAGATACTTACCAGGCAATGCAAACAGACAATCTCGGAGACAACATTTTCATCAAGAGGGAGGATGATGAAAAGTTAGCACCTTCACAACAGGATATGCAATTTCTAACAATAATGCAGAACGAAATGTATCAGGATGAGACCAACAGCTGGGTTGCACCCCTTCCCTTTGTTAAACCCAGACAACGTCTACCAAATAATCGAGATCAGGCATTAAAAAGACTGGACACACTAAAACGAAGTCTTGTCAAAAAACCTGAGATGAGAGAGCACTTTGTACAGTTCATGCAAAAAGTCATAGACAACAAACAAGCAGAAGTCGCACCCACCTTACAGCTGAATGAAGAGTGTTGGTATCTCCCCATTTTTGGGGTGTATCATCCACAGAAACCTAATCAAATACGTGTGGTTTTTGACTCAAGCGCCAAACATGAGGGCATAGCACTCAATGACATCCTATTAAGCGGCCCAGATCTCAACAACGCTTTCCTTGGGGTTCTGATCAGATTTCGCAGAGAGCCCATCGCAATAACAGCAGATGTGGAACAAATGTTCTACTGTTTCACAGTAAGGGAAGACCATCGCAATTTCTTGCGATTTCTCTGGTTTAAAGACAATGATGTCACAAAAGAGATCATCGAGTATCGCATGAAAGTCCATGTTTTTGGAAATCGTCCATCTCCCTCTGTTGCAATCTACGGGCTCCGCAAAGCAGCTGAAGCCGGTGTGAAGAAATATGGCAAGAATGCAGAGCATTTTGTCACCAGAAACTTTTACGTGGATGACGGTCTAACCTCACTCCCAACTGAACTTGAAGCAATCACTCTACTGCAAAAAACACAGAAAATGTTAGCTGAGTCAAATCTGCGTTTACACAAAATTGCCTCAAACAGCAGCAAGGTCATGGAGGCGTTCCCAGCAAGTGACTTAGCAAAAGCCATCAAAAGCCTTGACTTAGACAATGACATCAGCTGGAGTCTTGAATCAGATACTTTTACATTTCAAGTCTCTAAAGAACAAAAACCATTCACCAAAAGAGGCGTGCTATCCACTGTTAATAGTTTGTACGACCCCTTAGGCTTTGTTGCGCCTATAACTGTACAGGGAAAAGCACTCATAAAAGAACTAACCTCTGAACCATGTGACTGGGATGACCCCCTATCGCCAGACAAGGAAAGACTATGGTCTGTATGGAGAGACTCTCTTCTTGAGTTAGAGAACCAACACATTCCCAGACCATACTTACCCTTGTCGTTTTCCTCAACACATCACAGAGAGCTGTGTGTCTTCAGTGACGCCTCATCAACAGCAATTGCAGCTGTTGCCTACTTGCGAGTTGTCAACGAGCAGGGACAGCATCTCACCGGATTTGTCATGGGAAAAGCCAAACTGGCACCAAAACCAGCTCACACAATTCCACGACTGGAGCTATGCGCCGCGGTCCTTGCTGTAGAAATAGCAGAGCTTATATGTCAAGAAATTGACCTAAAGCTTCATGATGTAAAGTATTACACCGACAGCAAGATTGTACTAGGTTACATCTGCAACACTTTAAGAAGATTTTACGTCTATGTGTCGAACAGAGTCTGTAGAATAGCAGCTCTCCTACTGCCACAAACCTACTGGTTCACCGGAATTATTATTATTATTATTATTATTACTCTGGCTAGAAACAAGTCCAAAGCTCCAGATCAAAACACTACAAATCCTCAAACTCAAGCTAAACTTACAGTCATCTCAAGCGTCCAACAATATTCATTCAAAGAGGACTTAAAGAAACTGCAGAAAGGGGAACAACTCCCTAAAACAAGCCCCTTGTGGACTCTAAACCCTTTCATAGACCCAGAGGGACTGTTAAGGGTGGGGGGTCGGACGTCTCTAGCTAACCTCCCATATGATGAAAAGCACCCTCTGATACTCCCTAAAAACATAATGTGTCAACTCTGCTTGTGAGACATTACCATCAAAGCGTTGCTCACCAAGGTCGTCACCTCACTGAGGGAGCGTTGAGATCTGCTGGTGTTTGGGTAATTGGAGGCAGGAAACTAGTCTCAAGTGTAATTTATCAGTGTGTCACTTGTCGTAGGCTTAGAGGAAAGCCTGTCGAACAAAAAATGGCCAACCTCCCAGAAGATCGACTCACCATGGAGCCCCCGTTCACTAGGGTAGGCTTAGATGTTTTTGAGCCCTGGAGCATAGTCACTCGTAAGACAAGGGGTGGGGCTGCGAAAGCAAATGCTGGGCAGTTTTATTTAGTTGCTTAGGGACTCGTGCAGTTCACATAGAAGTAATCGAAACCATGTCCACCTCGTGTTTTATTAACCCGCTGAGAAGGTTTTTTGCGGTTAGAGGCCCTTCCAAAGTTCTCAGATCAGACAGAGGCACTAACTTTATTGGAGCCTGTAAGGAGCTAAAGATCAATACAGATCACCCTGAGATCCAAAACCACCTCAGCAATGAAGGCTGTACATGGACATTCAACACACCTTACTCATCACACATGGGAGGATCATGGGAAAGAAGGATTGGCATCGCCCGCCGCATTCTAGACGCAATGTTACTGCAGTCAGGTCCAACTCGTCTTACCCATGAAGTCCTCACAACGCTAATGGCAGAAGTCATGGCAGTCATTAATGCTCGTCCATTGGTTCCCATAAGTACTGATTCAGACTCACCAACCATTTTGACACCGTCTATGCTTCTAACTCCAAAGGCAGGAGTTGCTCCTGCTCCTGAAGGAACATTTGACATAAAGGACATGTATAAAAAGCTATGGCAACATGTTCAAGGTCTTGCAGATACATTTTGGAAGCGTTGGAGACAAGAGTATCTGTCAGTGCTTCAGCAAAGAAGGAAATGGACTCATGACAAAGATAACATTCAAGTAGGGGATGTAGTCTTGTTAAAAGATGATCAAGTTAAACGTAATGAATGGCCCATTGGGCTCATTACTAAAAGTATCCCAAGCGAAGACAAGAGAATCAGAAAAGTGGAAGTTAAAGTTGTGAAGCAAGGGAATACTCGTGTCTACTTGCGCCCAGTGACTCAACTTGTTCTCTTTTTTCCCCGCATTGGTGATACAAAGACTGATTAGTATTAAGTAATGGTATAAAAGCATTTACACCAGGCGGGGAGTGTAATGGTTCAGTTTGATTTGGTTATATGTTGATCTTTAGCGCCCTCTTGTGGCGAGTATTGTGTATGGCAGAGCCCGTGTTGCACGTGTTGAGGTGAGCTCATTGTAAAGTGTTATGGCTGAAGAGCGGCTCGTTCAGGGAAGTTGTGACCCGCATAAGGCTTTTTACAATGTCAAAGTTACACGAGAAAGATTTATAAAAGCAACTGAAAGATTAAAATCTATGAATCAACATCTCGCCTGTTCACTGTCTGTTTAGCTGGATATAGAAGCTACACGTCTAGTGAGGACAGAACAGGTATGCTGTTTTTTTTCAGCAGGGTACACTGACAATACCAGACAAAGACTATGCCCCTGTTTACACGTACATGGGTATTTTGAAAAACTGAGACATTTCCCTTTGTTTGCCCCCTTTGTTTACACGCAAACTGAGAACTCGCCTCTGAAACTGATTTATTTCTAAAAACTCCGGGCAGAGCGAATATTTTGAAAACCTTTGGTTGCATGGTTGCATGTAAACTGAAACAAACTGATGTTTAGGCAGCCAACGTTACAGTTTGCAACAGAGCTTGTATATACGTCAAAAGTGCGACCTTGTTCGAAAGTGGAACAGGAAGTGATTCGTTGCTGTTTTCGGGAATCTGATTGGCTTACGTGGGCTTGAGCTTCTCGTTACACCATATAAACATGGATACGGGTCAATAAACACTTTTCTGAAAACTGACATGTGTCTATAACAAATGCAGGGGTTTAAATACACAGGGATGATTAAAAGGAACCAGGTGAAAACGATGATGATGATAAGGATTACAACAAGAAACAGGTGAGAATAATTTAACATAATGAAAACTAACACAAAATTAATGAAACTCTAACAGTAATAATGTGTGATCATACCTCAGTTTTAACTGTGATCACATCAGATTCAGTGGTGTAGTTGAGTTTCCTCAACAGTTCACATTTAATCTCATATTCAGTGCCTGGTCTCAGATCAGTCAGAGTTACAGTATTTTGGTCCTTCAGCACAAGTTGAGATGTCCAGATCTTCTCTTGCTTTATTTTGTAGAGTAACCTGAGTTCCTCTGTAGCAGGACATGTTGAGGGCATCACATTTATAACCAGACTGTCACCTTTAACCTCTGCTATGATTGGACCAGCCGGCCGTGATGGAAGAGTGAAGCAAACAGCTTCAACAGATCCACCTTCATACAGGAGAATGCAGGAACCTGGATGATCCTCTATTTGTTTTGATGACACAATAAACTTGGCTGTTTTTTTTAAATCAATCAAGCTCTTAAACATCTCCAAGTTGCTCCTCATAGTCGTGTGGATGGCAGGGGTGAGCCATGATGTTTCCTTCTTGGAGTCAGGGTCATTTTTATTTCTCATTGTTGAAGATCTTAGGTAGGTCAATTGTTTAGATAGGAGAGCATCTGGCCAGTCCAATGATGTGAATGTGTAGCTGACCAGATATTCAACCTCTAGATCCATCAAAATCGCATGTAGGTTGTCTTCAGCCTCACAATTATCCAGCTGTCTGAGCAATGTTTTAATGATCGCTGACTCTTTCTCTCTCGCCTTCAACCATTCTTCAAGCTCACTTTTTCTGAATGGAGATTCATGATGATCTTTCAGTAGATCTATCAGTGCTGTGTCTTCAATCTTATCTCCACGGATCTGAGGCAACAGAGAGCTGAGTTTCTTCATGAGACTCAACTTGTATTTCTTACAGTTCTGCTTCATCTGCACTATTTTATTTTGAAATGGAGTAAAAGTTGAAGCAGGAGAGTCTTTCAGAAGATCACGGCACTTCATTGCAGTTGTATTTAAACTCTCTAAAACTGGTTCTATGTCATTGATTAAATCAATGCTGATTTCCTTCAGAAGTTTTAAAACTTTTGACTGAAGTTTGCTCAGGGGATACAGCCATACTCTCTGTGGAACCACCTGATCTTTGTTTTCTCCCAGCAGTTTGGGAAGTTCAGCATAAACATTCATCGCATCTTCAAATGAAGTCGGATTAGACGGCAACTGAAAATCACCATAGAAAGTGACAGTGAATTTTTGCACCGCATTCTTTTGAGCGTCATCCATTTTTAGATTCGCATTTACATCTACAGATATTTTTTTGAGTTTATCAAATGCTGCCTTCACTTCTCCTTCCACTGTAGTTTTGTCCTCATCTGAAGAAACCTCTCTGTCGAACACAAAGCAGGCGTCAGCTCCGTACAGCACTGCCGTCACCACGTGTGTTGCTGTATCGTGATCAATCACCTCATGGTGAGCTATATTTTCAGATGCTAAATGGTTCATGCTCAGTTCTTCAAACCTGGTAGTTGAATGATAACGTAGAGTCAGTCTCTGCTGATTGAAAGACTTCTTGGTGTCATTGAGATATTTGGCGGCACCGCTTACGTTGATCATTCCACCCAACAGACTCAATTTCATAGAGGCTTCAATGTTCAATAAGTTAGATTTTTCTTCAATGGAGTCTGAAGCTGTAACTTCGAAATTTGTATTAATTTGGGGATGAGATCGAACACTCTGCTTGAGCTTTTCTTCACCCCACAATGTGATTCCTGTAAGAACAAAACATGATTTATTTATTTTTTTGTATCTGAAACAGTTGATATAACAGAGTTTTTATATTTTTTATATTAAAGGAACAGTATGTAAGAAATTTATATAAATTAATCATAAAATGGCCCTGATATGTCACTAGACATTAGGAAATCCTTTTCATTTTAAATACTTATATCACTGACAACAGTGGTCTGGCCAAGATATTGTCATTTAAAAAGTGGAGTTGCAGCCCTCAACTGATGTTTATGTTGTCATTTTGTCTATTGGTAACCAGTTGTGTGATTGCAGTACCAGTATTAGCCTCAAGTTTTGTGATTGCAATACCAGTTTTGGCCACAATCCTACATACTGTTCCTTTAACATCTCACTTTTTTGATTCTGAAAGTGACATGTTTTTGTCAGTACTCGAAATGTGACCTCTACATTAAACCCATCCTTTCAAGTGTCACAACCTATCAGCCATAAGACTCTAACCAACAACTCTCGGGTTACAAGCCAGACTTTTTAAGCACTCTAGGCTATGACTGCCTTATCATATTTTAAATCTGAGTTAAAAACTACAAAAAACTAAACCAATGAATTAATCACACATGTTTTTTTTTAATTGGAGAGAAATTAAAATAATACTAAAAACAAAGCTTCCCATAGTGTGTCTAAAACACAGTTCTATAATTTGTCCTGAATATTCTAGATGGGTCCATGTACTTTTCCATTCGGAATGAAAGATGAAATTTAATAAAGGGTGCAGCTTGCTTTTCTGTTTAAAGAAAAAAAGGCAGAAATGGCTGTATTTTGTTTTCTAATTGTATTGTTGTCATCAAATAATACCAGTGCCGCCTCAAAGTGCTTGAGCATCAGAAAAATTACCTGTAGCTCCAGGACATGATGTGGCACCTTTGCAGGTGCAGGTCCCACAAACTGTTCTCCCCTTTATGCTGCCATAGGCCCCCCCAACCCGAGAGGGAGGCATCCATAGTGATCACCTCTCTGCGTGAAGGTGGTGGACCCATTTGTACCCCCGATCCCAGAAAATCGTCCTGCTGCCACCGGATGAGGGAAAGCAGCAGCTTCCCGATATCCGCACAAGGGTTCGTCAGTTGCGAACTGCTGTCAAGGGTAGTGCAATCAACCACCCAGGGGCGTCGCTAGGCCCCTTTTACTACTTGCCCCAGTGTAAATCTTTGTGCCCTGGTGTAAATCTCAAGTTTACATTTTAGCAGTTAACTAGTGTATTCCTTTAAAAAGGTACTCGCGACAAAACGGATCTATATGCAATGTAGTTACCCAATTCACGTTTGAAAAAGCGACACAGCAGTCGCACTGACACGTGCATGCACCAATTCATGTCCGCGTCCACACACCAATTCATGTGACGCCACGCGATTGAGTTGGTTTATGAAAACATGACGAGACTAAAGTAAGTTTCTAAATAATAATGATAATCTTATTTTCACCCAATCACTATTGACGCATATGATGGACATCAGAAATGTTTTGTGCAAAGCAGGGAAAGGGAAGACAAAATGAGAGATGATGAGTTTAAGGGAGGTAAGACAAATTACATCTTTACCCTGTCAGGTCTCAAACATTAGAGAAAAAAATCTCAGGAAAACCTCCGTCAATAGTCTATAGAATTGCATTGTTCACATACAAAACTGTGTTATACTGTTCTGCAGGGACGACTGGGGCTAAAAACAGCCCTGGACTTTCTCCCAAATAGGCCCATTATCCGGCCATTCGCCCCTAGCCGTGCGCAACAGACACAAGGATGTCCTGATACTATGCCACAATAATGTCAGACTATTAGACAAGGTTATTTAATATTTTGTCAATGTCATATTCCACTTTGATGTGTAATAAGTCTGTGAAATAATGAAAATGGCTAGGCAATATTAATATTGTCTGTAAAGCTTTCACAAACAACCACCAGGTCTTTGCCAATTCCACACAATACTAAACACACAAAAAATTGCACTCTGATGGAAAAAAATGCAAGCTAGGATTTTTTGGTTAAACAAATTTTTGGTCAATTATTTAGCCCCTTTCTTGTATATTATTAGGACATTTAGAGTGGTAGGAATGCATGCCTGATATTTTCCTGTTTAATTCAATACCTTAGTCTTCATTGTTTCAGAAAATGTGAGCTCACTACAACCTCTCATATACAATAAAATCAGAAATGAAAACCAATGCAATAAGATGAATGTCCACCCCCAGACTGTTTTTAAATGTGGTTGGATAAATATTTTTTGCTTTAGTGTGTGTGTGATTTTGGTTAGATCCCTACTGAAAAATCCAGCTAAGACCAGCATAATCTGGTGAGCTGGTTTTAGCTGGTCTCTAGCTTGGTTTTAGCTGGTTTTGCTGGTGTAGCAGGCTGGTCTAGCTGTGTTTTGGTCACTTTTTAAGCTGGTCTAGCTGGACTTAGCTGGTCAGGCTGGAAGACCAGCTGGCCCACCAGCATGACCAGCTTTGTCAGGCTGGTAGGACCAGCGTAAACCATCTTAAACCAGCTACCAGCTTATGCTGGTCTTAGCTGGATTTTTCAGTAGGGATAGCAGACAGACTCGGCCCGAATGTGGCCTCATGATGGCACTGCTGGAGTGCTGCTGGCAACGGCATGCAACATGTCAGCCAAGTATGGGCCAGGTGTGGCAATGATGGCACTGGATCCATGATGGCAGATAATATTTGGGCCAGTTGTGGGTGGGAGGTATGTGGCCCAGATCAGTCTAGTGATTGTAAGCCACATTTAAAATACTGATTTATAATAAATAATTATAAGAATTGAAGGATTTTCAGGCTATCTTAATCTTAATGTTAATTTAACCTTTATTAAATAAAATAGTTAGTTTTGTATTAAAAGAAACTAATATATTTGGACAATGATGTTTGTCTACATTTCAATCACATAAACTTGCCTTCAGATCATGGGTCAAGATTATTTTGTTCAAATGACCCTGAACTTCCAGAAGTTTTTCTTTCTGAATTTAAAAGTTTCTATAACATTGCTTTGAGAAGCACCATGGATCGTTTCTATTCAAACTTGCTTTTGAGCGATTTTCATTGTAGCAGGAGTTTATTCCTGCTCAGGGGCGGATCTAGAAAATTATTTATGGGGTGGCAAGGGGGTGGCATGAGAACTACGAGGGGTGGCAATGAAGTAAGCATCCCTGCATGGTTGTCGTGGATACAAAAAATTATATACTGTATATACTATATGCGGTGTATACACTGGACTTCAAATTTTTATAACATAAAAACAGGCAACAACAAATGTTCCTATATATAAGTACCCAAGCAGCTACCTTTAGCATCTCTACTGTAGCACCCTTTGTCTTAATACACACATCTTGTCATGATCCTGTCAGCACTGTATGTATTTTCCCTTGTTTCATGTGACAGGATCATGGCAGCCCTTATTACTGTTGTCTTGTTTTGTGTGGAGAGTCACGTGGCTTGTGTTTGTGTACCTCTGGCTCTCCTGTCTTAAGTCTTAACCCTGCCCCCTTGTTCCCTTGTTAATTATTCATTATTAGTTAACTCCCTTCACCTGTGTGTGCTTGTTCCCTTGTTTAGTTCTCCCCTATTTAATGCCCTTGTGTCTACTGTCTCGTGCTGGATCATTGTTCATCTATGATGATGTCTTGTGTTCTTGTTTTGTCACATCCTGCCCTGTTTAGTGTCATGTTATAATATTCTTTTGGATTATTGTCTTTGTTTTACCCCCTCGAGGGTGTTTTTGTTATATAATAAAAGTGTTTTTGGTTGAGAGCTGTCTGCACTTGGGTTCTGTCTTCCCCACACCTGACAGAATGATCCAGCCATTCTAGAACCCAGCAGACAGCTCTTTTGTTTTGTTTACCAAGTTTAGTTTCGCGTCCGTCAAGTGTGTTCCTGTCATCTGGTGTCGTCTTGTTTGGTGTCCGTGTCCCGGTATGGTGAGCCGTGGCTGCGTTCCCGGGCGGCGAGACGTGAGGCCCGTGTTCCTGGTCGGTGAGCCGCGGGTCCCTGGAGGGAGGACTGCAAGAAGGCGTTCCTGTTCAGGGAGCCGCGAGATCCTTGGCAGTGTGAACGCGAGCACGCGTCCCGGGACTGTTAGCCGTGGGTTCCTGTTCCGGGATGGCTGTTTTGGTGCCGGTTCTGGTTGGGGAGCTAAGGAGGAGTTCCTGCTTCCCAGACGGCGTGCCGCGAGTGCCGTCTTTTTGGAGGGAGAGTTCCAGGTGCCTGTTCTGGTTGGGGAGCTAAGGAGGAGTTCCTGCTTCCCAGACGGCTTGCCGCGAGTGCCGGCTTTTTGGAGGGAGAGTTCCAGGTGCCTGTTCCTGGTCGGCGAGCTCCGTGGGAGTGTTCCCGGTCTGCGAGCCCCGCAGGTGCGTGCCTGTTCGGCGAGCTCTGCGGGCGTGTTCCTGGTTGGCGAGCCCTGCGTGGGCGTGGCTGGCCGGTGAGCCTAGAGCGGCGCGGGATCCCAAGCCCACTTCCTTGCGGTGACAGGTGTCCCGCTTCTTGTCTTGGGGGTCCGGATCCCTGGCACTGTTTTGCCCCATGGACTTTGTCTTTATGTCATGTCATGCCTTGTGTTATGTACTGTTTCCTGGGGACGCCAGGAGGCGTCCCTTAAGAGGGGCGTACTGTCATGATCCTGTCAGCACTGTATGTATTTTCCCTTGTTTCATGTGACAGGATCATGGCAGCCCTTATTACTGTTGTCTTGTTTTGTGTGGAGAGTCACGTGGCTTGTGTTTGTGTACCTCTGGCTCTCCTGTCTTAAGTCTTAACCCTGCCCCCTTGTTCCCTTGTTAATTATTCATTATTAGTTAACTCCCTTCACCTGTGTGTGCTTGTTCCCTTGTTTAGTTCTCCCCTATTTAATGCCCTTGTGTCTACTGTCTCGTGCTGGATCATTGTTCATCTATGATGATGTCTTGTGTTCTTGTTTTGTCACATCCTGCCCTGTTTAGTGTCATGTTATAATATTCTTTTGGATTATTGTCTTTGTTTTACCCCCTCGAGGGTGTTTTTGTTATATAATAAAAGTGTTTTTGGTTGAGAGCTGTCTGCACTTGGGTTCTGTCTTCCCCACACCTGACACATCTTACCAATATCTAAAAACACTGACTGTAACCATGATGAGCAAGGTTGAACATAATGGTATAAAGACTGTTATATAAATAAAATAGGTTTGCCTAGTTTATATTAATGTAAAACATATTTGAAAGGCACACATCTCTTTCTATCATAACCCTCTTCTTTAATCCTTTCACTCACTTCATGATGGATTTCAGTCTTTTCACTTCTTTTAGCTATTTGCCATCCATATGTTTCATTCTTTCATGACTTCATCTACTCCTTTCCCTTCCACAACATATTTTTTCTGTTTTATTTGTACCTTCCACTCCCATAGTATTTGATTTTTCTATTCTTTTTGGTTAAAAAAATGGATATCAGCCTTCTTTTCATAGTATCGTTAAGTTTTGTCTTTCAAGCTTTCTAAACATACACAACACTGAATAGTTTTGTCTCCTTAATGAAGACTATATCATAACGAGCGATTTCATATATGCACGTTTGGAATATTTTGATTGCTGCAGTAGCTAACAAGACATGACGGGCGGCTAACTCTAGAAAGAACTGCTTCAAAGATATTTACTGCTTACTGTACACAAACGTGCAGTTCAGTTGTTTTAACTACCAAGCAACTTCCTCAGGCAATATTAAACAATCAACAGTTTAACTTTTGTATTTTTATCCTGATGCAACAGTTATCTGTAAAATATGACCGTATTCAGTACTCTAATTTGCTGATGTGATGCTCAACTTAGGCTATGTTTACACGTGGACGGCTATTTTCATAAGCGGACATTTCAACCTCTCCGGTTTCAAAAATAATATCGTGCACACATGTCAGTTTTCAGAAAAGTGTTTATGTACACGTACCCGTGCATATTTGCCGTCAAGAGACGCTCAAGCCCACGTAAGCCAATCACCGGCAGCGCTGGTGGTGACGTGAACTGGTTCTTCATGTTGGAGGTAGGAGTTGTTGCAGTAGGTGATTGATGACGTCAACGTACCGCGACAGCGAGTTGAGGAATCACCCGTAGAGGTCTAATTTCGAATCGCTCTCGCGGTACTTTGACATCATCCGTCCGTCGGTTCTTTCAGCGCCGCATGAAGTCAAACACGCGTAAAATTTCTGACCTCCGAGCACTCGTCTCTGCTCCTCGACATAATGGAGCAGCTGTATTTGCAAATACAAACACACGAAACGAGTTTGCACGAACATAAATGTGATCTTGGAAGCATTCAGAGTAGCAGTCACATGTAAACATAGGTCGCACTTTTGACGTAGGTGCGAGCTCTGGCGCATACTCTGTGACGTTGCCTGCTTAAACATCCGTTTGTCTCACTTTACATGCAACCGTGCAACCGAAGATTTTCAAGATCTCCACTCTGGCCGGAGTTTTTAGAAACAATCGGTTTCAGAGGCGAGTTCTCCGTTTGCGTGTAAACGAGGGGCACAAACGAAGGTAAATCTCTCAGTTTTTAAAAATAACCATGTACGTGTAAACAGAGCCTTAATCACTTAAAGACACTAAAGAGAAAACACTAATGTTTTGCCAGCATGTGATGATGTGAGGTGCTTTATTAGATCAGAATTACTTGCTACAGACGTGAAGAGACTCTCTCTTCATGGGCATAAGTTGCACATTCATAAACATTCTTGCCTTTCACCTCAACGATGGAAAAGTAACGTTTGTGCTTTTTATACTTTGTGCTTGCGTCCGCTACCTTTGTTTTGAGCTCGTTGTACTTTCCATCGCTCTGTTGTCGCGGGTTTGTGCGACTCGGATCACGGATGGACTGCAGCGCGAGAACCGGGCTGCATGTGAATGCCTTGGATGGGGTGATGCATGCTTTCACGGCAGTTTCCAAAAGTTTCCAACCACGCCAGAAAAGATTGCTAGATTTGTCCTAGTCGTTTTTTAATAAAGTCGCTAAAGGGGTCTAAAAAGTTTCTTAATATAGCGACCAAGTTGACAAGACTGCACAGACTTTTTTACACTGTAAACGACTTTCTGCTCTGACTGACTGTTCGTGCTTGTAAATGAACTCTGCTGCCTCTGGTTGGCTAACGATGGAAATTAAGCCAATCATCATCAGCTATGTGGTTGTCCCACCCCCTCTAAGACACACACACACCAATCATCGTCAGATATGTGTCTCCCACCCCTAAACACACGCAGAGAAAACTACATTGCCTTTCTGGTTAAAAGAGCCTACTCGGGTATATATTATATATATTAGGATACCAGGGCTGGGGTGGCATATGGGGTGGCAATGCTTTTATTTAGGGTGGCAATTGCCACCCTGTGCCACCCCGGTAGATCCGCCCCTGTTCCTGCTGAAGATTTCTGACTTCAATGACTAAGTAAAACTATCATTGTGTACAATCAAATGTTAGATACTGCAGAAATAAACAATATGTTTCACTGTGCTTTTGCCTGCCGAAGTGTTAAAAAAGATAAAAATCTTTGTATCGGTTAACATTCGCGTTACGTTAAGGATGCGCAGTTTATTTATGCATTGCAACAAGAACCTACACGCGGATGACATCAAAGTACTGCGAGAGCGACGCGAAAGATCATGGACAGCTGATTTCAAATCACTCTCGCGGTATTTTAACGTCATCCGTTTGTCAGTTCCTGCAACTCAGCATTACGTTGAACACCTTGTCAAAAATGATTGAGATGGCCAATCAAATCAAAAAAGGGGAGTGCCACTGGCCAATCACATAACAGAAGACGAGCTTTCCTGTTAACGGAAACCGAGCGGCGGCCAATCAAATTAACCAATAGGCGGGGTTACCGTCGGAGTAGCAGTTACACCGCGTCAATCAATCATAACGGACACAGATTTCAAAGGCAGCAGGATGAAAGATAACCAGTAAGTACCTGAACTTAAATATTTAAGCTTTTCCAATCATAAAAATGTTTTTGTTTAAATGTCTAACAAACGTATAAAGGGATGCAAACGTTTACGTGATTCGTGTGTAACGTAATGTGTGACAATTAACGTTATATTGATATTAAATTAGCTGTTTTCTATCAGCTTAAGAATAACTGTGATCATATTATAATGAAGTAATCGAATTTGGTTATCTGGTCTTCCTGATGTTAGAACCTTTACATAAAAAACATATTTAAAAATGTATTTCTGTAACGTTTAATTTTCTTTTTTGGTGAAAGTGTGTCTGTGTTCATCAAGACATGAAGACTCTGGAGTGGGACAAGAGAAGGATGATGGGGTGTATATTCCAATAGACACATTAAGGTAAATTAAATATTGAGGCTCATGTTTGCATCTTTGTGATTATATATCAAAAGATTGCTCTATAAGGCTAAATAGTCACATTGTGATTTCAGTGAAAGCTGATAAATACAGAGGGCTGGACAGTGGTTTCATTCATTAGGTGAGTAAGAGCTGACCATAGCCTAACATAACTTTAGTTACCCAAATTGCATTGTTGAATACAAAGGAAAATGGTAAAAATACAAATATTTCGAATATATGGAATTATGTTAAATTATTTTCTGTTAATCATCTGCTGTGTTTGCTTCAGGTAAAGAGGTGGGACAATGATGCTGACAGGACAGGAGGAGGTGACATTCAGGTTAGTGACAGTACATCAGGGCCACCATTTAATTTAATGTTAATTTTTTGCTTTCAAAATCAATACTTGACAAATCTTTAGAATTATATCTGCAAAGCTGATATCTGCAAAGCTGAATTTCTCATAGGTGGATAAAGTATGACAGCAATTGTGAAGACCTCTTCTCTCTTTCATTTATATTGATTTGACTTAATTTTCTTGGTAACTAATAATGGGAATATTACTAATATAATATATTTTAAATACATGCTTAGAACATATCTCATTTGCTTTGTATCTAAATGAAAGTACGTCTTTAAGGTCTAAGCTATGTTTCATTTTATTTAGACATTCAGCGCAGACATTTTCATCCAAAGCAACTTGAGGAAGAAAACAAGAAGCAGTTCATCCTAAAAGGTTCATCTTCTAATTCTCTATCTAACTGTTTGTTTTAAAGTATATCATTATGCTTTTAATTACTTTATTATAAGGCTTTTGCTTCATAACAATTATTGATTTGCATCTGTTTTCTTTTATATAACAGTGGGCTGCTGTAATGTTTACATCTATGGAAAGAGGAGCTGAGAAGAAAAGAGACGCTGGAAAGCAGTACTTATTGTTGAGGACAATCCTGAATAGGAACACTTTCTCATACACATAGATTATTATTAGTGTTTGATTTTTTTTCTTTTTCATTTTTATGAATTGTATTGTTTTAATTATTCGTTTTATTTGAAATGACCTAAGTTAGATTCATGCTAATACTTTAACTGAAACTTGTATCTTTGGTGGGTGGCTGTAGAGTTGGTTTCACATACACATGAAGTTTCTAATTAACTAACTTTTAAGTTCAGTTTGGTTTAAACTTGTATTTACCCATGGTAATTCATTTAAATTTCTATTCATGTTAATATATTAATTTCAATGAACTTCTGTATTTGTGTATAGCTGGCAATTTGGGCAAACTACGTTTCACACACAAATGTAACTGTCACAAAGTTTTTTTTTTATTATCAGTTTGTTCTAAACTTTTGTTTGTTTACTAAGGATGAAATTGCTTTGTAATTTAAGTTGTTGGTGTTAGATTCATGGCAATAATGTATTTGAACAAACTAGTATTTTTGTTTATTGCTGGCAGTTTATACTAGAAGAGTTTTAACACATACAGTATTGTAGTGTTATTGACTTCTGTGCTACTGATTAATAAAAAGGCAAACAATTTGAAAGTAATTTTTCGTGTGATTTATTTATTAATATAATTTGGGCAAGATTAGGCTGAGTTATGGCTCAGTTTTGGAAGTTCTGGTTAAATGCTGGTTTTAATATGGTTGACCTATGGCTGAGAACTGGTACCGATGTTAAAACCTGTTCTGGCCCAGGTTTGGGCCAATTATCGGCTATTATCTGGCAGAGACATGGGCCAGTTGTGGCCCATGTGTGGCCTTTGTCTGTAATTCAGAACTGGGCCACTGTAGGGCCGTCATTCTTTGTTGTATGTGGGCCGAGGAAAAACTGGTTGTGTGGGCCGGAGCTGGGCCGGAACAAAATTGCTATCTGGGAATGTTTTGTTTTATTTTGACTGTACACAAATATAAGCAAACACTTTGCAGTTTAAATGATGTCCCATATGAACAAAATGACGGAGTAGCCTATATATTGTTTTTACGTTTCCACTGTTCAATCGCGCCCGTGCCTCTCTCACACACACAAACACACACACTCACATCACGTCTCTCTCTGACAGTAGTTGCGCATTATGTCACAGGCAGAGGCGGACCACAGACTTTGTGCGTCACGCCCCTCCTTAACTTCCACCTCGAGGAGGTCCCCAAAGCACCCCAATGACCAGACACAACAATTGAGATAAGTAAAAATAGAACAATCTTTATTTAATTTAATTAAAATCAGTTGGGAGTGGGGAAGGAGGGATTTAAAATAACTTTCTCTTCTCCTCCAGGAGACAACGTGGGTCCAGAGAGCGAAGGGAAAGGGGTCCAGCCAGGTAAATAGGCCCAGGGAAAGGCCCTCGATGTTCCTTCTGATTAGACAGTAGTATCAGAGACACTTATTACAATACCTCACTTGAAAGTCAGTACCCGCCCGTGTTAACTGGGGTTGTAGCGGCTTGTAAGTTGCAAGAGGAGGGACCGCCGCGGTAGCGGCGCACTTCCATCTCAGCAGAGCCTTCTTTATCTGGGGGTAAGTGCAGACAGCAAGAGAGACACAGCACGACACTGCAAAAAACCTCAGGTGCACGCACGCCATAGGCACAATCACTCACGGCACTCCACACACTTGGGTGAATTTGAATAGGGCCTACACTTTTCCTCTGAGCAAGACTCACCCCAACAGGAGACTTAACATGTGTAGCTACCACGATGCCCCACTTTGATCGTAATAATCCCGCCAACAACACCAGCTACTGAGCTTCGGCTCGCCCGCCTACTTCCACATGACTGCCGGGGCCGTGTAAACAACAGACAGTTAGATCCACAATCGTACTTGTATCTACTTCAAAGATGTAGCGGCTTTGGTACTCACTGTGCCCATGTTAATGCTCTCTCTCTTATCCTTTCCGTCTTTCCAGGTCCTTACGGTAAGCAGAGTTTCCAGCGGGGACTTCGCTCACTTGAGTGAATCCAGAGACTACTTTGGCGTGATACACACAGTCGGTAAGTATTATTCCTTCTCTCAATAATTTCTCTCACCTCTACGCCACTCCTCGTTGCTTTGCACGTCTTCTCCAAGTTTCAACCGGCTTCCCTCTCACTTCCGGATCGCCGCTCGCCTCTCACTCACCACAAACTCCTCCAAATCATGTGCTCCTCTTCACTCGTGGCGTCTCTTCGTCAAACAACAACACACCCTTATTTTCGTCTCTTCTAGCCCCGCACTCTTTCCGCTCACGTTCCAGTGATCCCCGGATCAGCGGGGCCTTCTGACTCTTCACAAGGGTGTTGTTTGATCCGCCTATGGCGGAACGAGCCCGCCCTGCAGTCAACCGCTTCACCTTTGGCGAGAGTGAGTTGCCCAAAATCAGCCTCTCTTCCTGCATCTTCACACTCTTTAAATACTCCTCCTCACCCTCCGCTCCATCCAATCGGAAATCGCTGCGTCAGATCCCACACCTGCTGTGAATTTGGGGTTTCCCCGGGGATACCCGGAAGTGCCGGTGTTTGCTGACTTTTCTCCGGGCGGAACCGCTGCTCTCCATCTGTAGTTCCGCCCTAAGTCACTCCGTGACAATTACGTTAATTTTCATGCAAGTTTTATTTATTTTTATATTGTGTATTATATTATAATGTCATGTGTCCTGCTACTACTGGCACTTACAGGACCTCTTGCTGATGTGAAGTTAACTCTGTCTGTCCCTCATCATGCCCAGGCTGTGGATGCTTTAGGCTTGTGAATTCCGGGAATCCGTGGACCAATCCCGGCTAGTAGGCCGACTCTTTTTCCTTGTTTTTTTTACGCGTGGCAGCATATAAGTGATCATATTAGTGCCCCTGCTGTTGGCGGTTCATATTGCGTTATTAGACTTTTTTGGCGACGTTCAAATTGTGTTATTAGACTTCTTTGGCGACGGCTTTTAGCTTCGTTGAACGGCCGTTCTAGACTTTTCCAGAATGCACAGATTGCCAATCCATCTCTGCTGTTCTGTATTTTCAGATATGAAATACATTTTTAGTTCACTAGCTCTAGGACATTAAGTAAACAGTTAGCAGTAACCAAGAGATTTTTTTTTAATAGCATTCATAAAATGACCAATATTCCTAAAAAAGAAATGTTAATAATGTTAAGTATATGAAGATGATACTTAAGTATTTTTAAATACATGTTTGTCTTTATGAGTACTTGTTGCAATGTTGGAATAGTGGGTAAGAAAAGGAAATTGTATCTTGGAAATTGTATCTTGCTTTATGTCTAGCAACGCCCCTGCAGCCACCATTGAAATGGGTGCAACTGAAGCAGGCCAAGCCGAATCACTGTAGTTGCTACAGTAAGTAGTCCCATTACTCTCAGAAGACAAATGTAAGGGATTTTGTATCCATTGCAGATACCCCGTAGAGTGCGATGAATCACTCCTCTACTGCGTCGGTGACATGGCGTGCATCGTTTGTGAGTCTAGAAGCATCCCAAGGAAGTGCACTGACTGAGCAGAGGTAAGACTGCTTTTCTCCCAATTGACCTTGAGGCTAAGTGCCGCAATGTGCCGCAGCAGGCGGTTGGTGTCAAGCGCGGCTTGCTCCAGTCTGGTCGTGCGTCAACAGCCAGTCGTCCAAGTAAGGAAGAACAAACACGCCGTCCTGTTCTAGGAGCTCCTGGGCTACATGGACACATGGCCAGAGAATGTGCGAAGGGGAGGACCTTGAACAGATAGGTTCTGTGCCAAAAATTGCCATTTGTCTTTTATCGTCATGCAGAAAACATGGGCTCAAGAAGGAGAATGATGGTGAAACTGCAGCCTGTAGCCTTTCTCGAGTGTCCCGAGAAGCCAAGCATTGGTAGGTATGTCCCTCCAGCACTGAAGTTGAGGTGCCGTCAACCCCCGCCAGTCAGCACCATCTGTCCACTGATTCCGTGGCTTTGGGGGGCTCTGGTATGGTGGCTGCCATATAATATAATCGGTAGTGTCATATAATCAGCAGTGAATGGTGCAGCAGGGGGCCTTTTAACGCCAACCAGAGGCATAAATGAAATTTAGAACTCATGAAAGGATTTGTAAACCACAAATGACAAATGAATAATCAAACCGTAATCTCATTTTCCATTTGTTAAACTAAACTAAAAAACAAGCCGATTTCCCATTTCTCTTTACTTAATTTAAGATGGGATATAAAATGAGTACAACGTTTTTTCCTTTTAAACAAAAATCCAAGCTGCACCCTTTTTTTAATTTATTTTCATTCCAAAATAGAAAAATGAATGAACGAAAAAATACACAGACCTGGATATTATCAGTTCAGGCACAGTAATACAGTAATTCTCGGAAGAAGATTGTTTGATTTTGTACTTAAAAAACGCTATGCAAAACTGATGCACATGGTTGTCCTACCAGGCATTCTCTGAATCATTTATTACCTTATTTTTATTCATCTGGGTAAAGTAAAAGTTATTTGTAGCGTGGTACCTGGCACGAGAGCATCTTTCCTGCAGTCGTAGAGCATCCCCAGCTGAAAGGGTCTCCCTAAAGTGGATTTTTCTATCACTTTCATTCCTAATAACTCCATACTGAACACTGAAAATATAAGAGAACATCACATAAAAATTATGAAAAATCATGAAAATCTGTCATTATTTTAAAAAAGTCCAATGTGAGATGAGAAAATGTTTTAAGTAATGCTTTAAAAAAAAATCACGGCGCTGTCCGAGTGCTGAAATGGCTCTCCAAATGTTTGTAAATTCTTTATCTATTGTTTGTTACAGATACACTGTAAAACATTATTTGTCACTTTAGTTGTTTCAACTTAATATTTTTAAGTTGAAACAACTTCAGCTATTAAATTTGTTCATTAGCACTGAGGTGCATGGACTCTATTGTTCTTTAAGGAATTATTATTATTAGGGCCCGAGCAGAATGGCCTGCACCGAAAGGTGCAAAGCCCTATTGTTTTTGCTTGAATTTATTATTATTATTTTAAACACTTTTGGGCACTTTGGGAGACATAACATACTTGAAAACTCTTGAAATTTGGCACAGACGTCAGAGTGGTCCATCATTGCGGCATTGTGAGTCTCAAGCATACGCCACCAACAGGTGCCAGGAAGTGTTTCAGTCATAAAGGTGGATATTTTGACGTTTGCATGCGGTAAACTTTTAAATACTCCTTGGAGATTCATGTGATTGAGACCAGATTTTGCCAACATGATGCCAAGACATTGGAGATGCTAAATTGTGAACAGATTTTTGATATCTCAAATGCTGTTGCCATGGCACTGTGTCAAAATTTACTTTTATTTCAGTCATATTTAGGGCTCTTGGCATGCTTAGATTAACCTAAAATTTAGCACACACATCACAATTGTTAGCTGTTAAGTGTGGACAAACAGGTCAGACATAGGTGTGCCTCTTAAGTCGCTCACTAGTGCCCCCATTATTGTCTAAAAATGTAGGGCTTCTTTTACCTACAGTCCCCAAATGGGTCAGTAACAACATTAAGTGCTGTCTTGTTGGCAAAAGGGGGTTGTACAAAGTATTAATATCAGGGGTGCCAATAATTATGGGACACACAATTAAAAAAAAAACTTTTCTAAATGTGTGATTTTTTTACCACCGAAGTAATGTAATGAAATGAAAGGTTGGATTTTTCTTTTTTCTTTTTGCATTTGGATTCTGTTGTTTAAAAAAAGGATATAGTTAGATGTCCATGACCACGTCTTAAACAGGGGTGCCAATCATTGTGGAGGGCACATATGTATAATAAAATAAAGTTTTGATTTTGAAAATATATTCAGTTTTAACCTTTATATACCAATATAATAGGCTAATTAAAATGTATTAAGGGCAAGCAAATACATTCACAATTTTACAACCCATATGACAAGAAATTAATTATTGGCCAAAATATATTTTAAATATATGCTTAATACAAGATAATTTTGTAAAGTATATTTTTGTAATGAAACTTATATTTTATTTTAACTTTTTCAAAGCTAATATGCAAAGCTTACACTGGCTTGAAATATATGAAGAGCTAAATATATGTTTTAAATGATTTAAAATATATTTGTATTTTTTACTGTATGGGTCCCCCCAAGTTCGGGGGCTGTCACAAGGAAGTTCTCTGGCCAAAAATATAATTAATTCCAAATTATCTAACACTTGCTATAATCAGTTTATTTTCATGATACTAGGCTGTTAATCACTCAATGGCATATTTTGTTTTAGTATGTTTCTATGAGTGCATCACGGTGTACATAGCTAAAAGTTAATTTCACTTCACACTATTTTGCTGATAATGAAAATAATAATAATAATTATTATTTTTTAAATAAAATAAAATTTAACAGACGCTCTGTCAAGTTAGAGACAATAAAATGTATGATTCTGGAAAGGAGATCTAAATTTTAAGAGAAAAGCATTCTAAGCAGAAATTCGATGAACACCAGTGGTGGAACTAGAATTTTTTTAATGGGGTGGCCAGGGGGTGGCCATGGCTACTTTAGGGGGTCCATAGTCCATAAAAGAAAATGACATGTAACCATGTATCAAGAAAGCATAAATGAATCTTTTGATCGCATTAGATGTAAACATAATAAGGGTGAATTTTAAATCTTTCTACTGTATTTCTTACATCTGATTTACTGTCTGTTAAAGGGATTCACCCAAAAAATGAAAATTCTGTCATCATTTACTCACCCTCATGTTGTTCTAAACCTGTATTTTATTTTAATAAACACAAAAGAAGATATTTTGATAAATGATGGTAAGCACACAATTAATGGTATATCCATTGAATTCCATTATGTTGTTTTTATTCCTACTAATGAAGTCAATGGTTAACAGCTGTGTGCATACCATCATTTATCAAAATATCTTCTTTTGTGTTCATAAGAAAAAAGAAATTCGTACAGGATTAGAACAACATAAGGATGTAAAAATGATGACAGAATTTTCATTTTGTGATATCCCTTTAATGAAGCAAAAGATCAGGAAATCTAAACTCCATAATAAACCTTAAACTTACTTCAAATAGCAAAGCTCAACACAAAGGATGTTTCGATTAATTTTTATTTACGAAGATACAGAAGATGCAAAAGTTTTCTTTTTTCTTTTGATATTTAATTAACTTTAATGACAGACTTCAACAGGTTAGGTTAAGACAGAATGCAATAAAATGTTTATTCTTTTAAGACATACAGTAACCAAATGTTTAGTATGAAAATCACCAAGACAGCTATTTTGACATTATGAGCATTTGTCTGTTTAAGCAAAAAAGACCCGAATATGAAGTCGTTTAAGCTCTGGCTGTGCACGCGCACTTTCGGAAATGCGCGTCGCGCTTTCAAGTTCAATGTGGCAATCCAGTCGAATTAAAAATCATACAGTAGCCTATAAAGATCACGTCAAAAATGAAAACATGGTGCTGGGTTTTGTTGTAAAAAGAATTGGCAATCTTAGATTCAGTCCACAAGACAATTATCACACTTCCAGCATATACGGTGAAAATAAATCATGTAGTATTAGCAAAATGTACGACTTCACTTACATCATTTTAAAGATTCCAATCATTATGTAGACATGACATTTATCTTCTGATTGTATGAAAAGTATTCGTTAAGTTACAGTAATTTTTCTGACGCGTTTTTGAAAAGACGTCACTGATGGAGAGATAACAGAACGCGCATTATGTATATTTTCTTAATTTGGGAAAAGCACAACATTCAGTTTTATAGACACACAAAAAAAATGACACTTGAACGTTTTAAATGATGTATAAATCATATCTGCCCAGATAGCAAAAAATATCCACATGGCTTCTATATGCCGCCAGCCCCAAGCTGTCGGCTATAGGTGCGTCCCGCTGGCGGGGATGAAACTTTTGCCGCCGAATATGTCACTCTCATTTGTTGCGAGATGCCGCCAGCATGCAGCCGTTTGACTGATGAACACAGTCAAAAAATCGTGCAATACATATGCCAAATTTAAATTTTGCTCGCATATTATATGCCAGTCCTTCCCGTTCACCTATACGGTGCATCTTTTAGTGTCATTTTATTTATTGGCTTCTCATTTTTTGTAGCTTGGGTTTGGGGGTAGAGCAAGTTTTTGCTACCTAAAATTACATCCTAACCCAAATCCAAGTGACAATGGTTTTAAAAACATAAAGAAATATATTTAATGACATCCTAAAGTAAATCCCAAAACTGTTTGATTTTTACGAACATTTCTCAAATCTCCCATCGGGCGTGAATGCGCAGCACGCACAAGCGTGTAGCGTGCTGTTGCTGCTACACTTTTCATTAGGCTTGTTCGACTTCATGCGGCGCCGCAAGAACCGACAGCCGGTGACATCAAAGTTCCACGAGAGCGACTTAAAAGCAAACTCCTCCGTATGATTTCGCAAATCACTCTCGCGGTACTTTGACGTAATCCAGCCGTATGAAGTCGAACAAGCCTATTGGTTAAACTGACACGCAGCTCCTTCGTGCTCCAAAACATAACGAGGGAGCACACACAGGATCAACGAAGAGCGTTTTGCTGGTATGTACGGCTTTTATTGGTATTATTAAACAAATAACTGTTTTAACGGGAAGTAAGGGAGACGTTGCACTGTAGTGCTTAGCATTAATACTTCAATGAGCATACTAACGTTAGTCTTGTGAAACTTACTGTCACGCCTGTGTGAAGATGCTTTAAACAATAAAAAAATGTTGTTAGCAAATGTTCAGGAACAATCACAGACATTAGGCAGGCTTATTCATATTGGCACGTGTAATGCAGCATATTGAACATAATAAAACCACTGTGGAGATAGTACAGGGATGTAAACAACCCGCTTTTCGGCGCCTCGCGCTTTTTTCACGTCAGTTTGGGTGACTTGGGTCTGAGAGGGTTGGATTATAATTTCACAAAGTCACCTGAAGCCATGCCATAGCTTAATGTGAGGGACAGAAGTCTATTTACATCATTACATTAAAGTTTATGGAAACTCGTTCCCTCCTCCCACCTTAACATAACATGTCTAGACGTCTTTAAGCAATTTTCCTTGTGTTGTCAAATAGGCTAGACCTCAATATATTCAGATTTTGTCGTAATGTATTACTTTAGAATTTGTATTATTAGTAACGGTGTACTTATGGTAAATAAAAACAAGCAAATTAAATTTTGGTTTCTTCATTAGATGTGTAACCAAGTTTTCCTTTGTATAGGGACAGCAGAATGAAGAGAAAAAGCATTATTACCAACTTCTTTCTAAAGAAGCAAAAGTCAGGTCAGGTGCAGATCAGGGCCAAACAGATCCCAGTTGTTCTATTTTTGCTGTATACTTAATACATATAGGCTATAATTGTGTACATTTTGGAAAATAAACAACTTTAATTTAATCTATATACATTTTGTGGAAAATAATTTATTTTTATTAGGGCTGTCAAAAGATTAATCGCGATTAATCGCATCCAAAATAAAAGTTTGTGTTTACATAACATATGTGTGTGTACGATGTATAATTATTATTTATATATAAAAACACACCCAATCATGTATATATTTAAGAATTTTTTTATATATTTATATATAAAATATTTATATTTATATATAATATAAATTATATAAATGTATATACAGTATATAAATGCAAATATTTCTTAAATATATACCTGAATGTGTGTGTATTTATATATACATAATATTTACACACAGTACACACACATATGTTATGTAAACACAAACTTTTATTTTGGATACGATTAATCGCGATTAATCTTTTGACAGCCCTATTTTTAGTGTAATTGAAAACTTTGTATATTGACCCCCCAAAATAATACCTTGCCACCCCTTTGCCACCCCTGTTTTAAAAGTCTAGCTCCGCCACTGAAAACAGCACGGAAAGATACGCCGTATAAGTGAACGTGAAAGACTGGCGTATCATGCACACAAAATTTAAATTTGGCATATGTAAATATATATCTATGTTTTTTTTGCTGTATGGGTTTCTCTCCAAGCTTGGGGCTGTCACAAGGAATCAATGCATGCAGTTCTCTATAAGTCATCCAAAATTATCTGGGTGATTCTCACGAAACCATTGAAACATCACAGCACTAATGATTTTAGCTTTAAAATGTGTAATATAGTAACATTAAAAAGCATCAGAATTAACACAATACTGTGTTCTACCTTGCACAATGTGTGATTTCAACATAAGAATTTATAATTTGTCAATTTTATCTCATTTTCTGCTGAAATTCTCATTACCGCAATGTGTCCGGCTGTGTTTGAACATGCGTTATGTTGTAATTTAATCAAATTAACACAAAAATATTAAGAAAAAAATAAATGGATGTTTTGCTAGACTACTTTAGATGACAGAAAAATATTTACTAAATATTCATGTATAATAATAATGAAGAGAAATTAGGAAAATTATGTGTCCATGCCTGATGTTCTCATCCTCCACAACACTTTTTGAGAACAGTTTAAGCACACATACAGAATTTTAATAAAGTTTGATTTTGAGTGACCAAGCACATGGACCAGTTACTTCAAGATGGCTACCAGGTAAGATCATTTTTTTACAGTTAATTTGAAATATTGTCTTGTCAGAATGCTTACACAACATTTTGATTATCATTACCGCAACAGATGCTTATTAAATGTTAATTTAATTAATAGAAGCATAATACTTTGATTTTAAATGCATGTGCAGAATCTCCAAATTATGTTCTTTCAGGTTTATCATGTCATTTTGAAAATATGTCAGTGTTGATGTTTTCTGACTGTTGCGGTAATGAGATTTTTTAGGACTAATTTTTTAAATTATGTTACAAAAAGTGTTAAATGATAAGTAAAAGTTTTTAAATTAATGTTCCCATTTACTCCAGACTTTGTTTTTCAATGTCTGGTGGGAAAAAAAGTAAAGTTAAGCAATTTTTACATTTTCATGCTTGACATTTTTAAAGCCAAGTTTTCGTGAGAATCACCCATCTAATAGTTGCTATTAATGTCTATTTTCATGTTAGGTTGTCTAACACTCAATGGCATATTTTATGTTTCTATGAGTGCTAAAAGTTTTTTTCATTTTTTTTTGCTTGTAATTAGTGACAGTGACTATTCTGCTGACAGTACAATGTTAAAATAATTGTTATATTTACACAACAAATAAAGATAGCCGACAAAAAATTTTATTGCATGCATTTTATATTTCTTGTAACCAATTTCTCTTTTACAATAAAATGTACGATTCTGGAAAGGAGATAATAATTCACTCACCGTGATCAAAACTGTTCTCTGTGACCTCTGCGATCTTTTCCAAAAGAATTGTACTGAAAGCTTTGCTGACTCAAGAGAGCTTCATTTCGCCATCACTAGTTAACAGCTACTGAACTGAAAAACTGTCACAGAGGAACAAAACAAGTGAGAACATCCTGCCAGTGTTGTGCAAGGTCAGCATTCGGCACAAAGTTGTCACATTACATTTTACTAGAGTGCCCTTAGACAATGTGCATTATTTTCAATTATTCCACGGGTCTGTGTAATGCTTTATTCTTGGCTGAGAAATTTCTGTAAAACCAGACCTGTCAAATGTCTTATCCAAAAATAATGCACACCCGCTGAACATTTCTCAACTAAAGCATTTAACAGACATTGTATAATTGAATATATTTTTGAATTTGAAAATATATTTAGTTTTAACCTTCATTAATATTTGCATAAAATGTATTCAAGGGCAAGCAAATAGATTCATAATTTTACAACCCATATGACAAGAAATAATTTTGACCAAATATGTTTTAAATATATGCAAAGTTAATTTTATTAAAAAAAATTAAGTTAAAAATATATTCAATTTTATATGTTTACAGGTTTCGAGGTTTGTAAAATATAACGTTTTCTTTCAATGCAACGTGAATATATTTCACTGGCTCAAAATATATGGAGGGCTAAATATATATTTTAAATGCTTAAAAATATATGTGAAATATTTTTTGCTGTATGGGTCCCCCCAAGCTTGGGGGCTATCACAAGAAATCAATGCATGCAGTTCTCTAGCCAAAAATATAATTCATCCAAAATTATCAAACAGTTGCTATTTTATTTAAAATATAATTCATCCAAAAATATCTAACAGTAACTATTATTTAACCATTTATTTTCATGCTAGGTTGTTTAACACTCAATGGCATATTTTAGTATGTTTCTACAAGTGCATCACAGTGTAATAGCTAAAAATTCACTTCGCACTATATTGCTAATAATGAAAATTAAAAAAATGGGGAAAAAATAAAATTGACAGACGTTGTATTTTATTTATTCTTTTTTTATAAGTAATTTTTAAATTGACAGGACAAATAAAGATAATGGACACAATTCTTGAATAGCATACATTTTACATTTCATCTCTTAAGTTATCAAAAATGTAAGATTCTGGAAAGGAGATCTAAAATTTTGCGTGATACACCAGTCCTTCCCGTTGACTTATACGGCCCATATTTTTGTGTTGACTTATTTATTGGTTTCTTATTTTTTTTTTTCAGTTTTTTACCATTGTAGCTTGGGTTTGGGGTTAGAGCAACTTTGTTACCTAAAATGACACCCTAACCCCAAATCCAAGCGACAATGGTTTAAAAAACATGAATAAATCTATATATTAAATAACATTCTAAAGTAAATCCCAAATCTAACCCCAAACCCAATCAATAATTGTTTAACAAAAAAATAAAACAAATGAGAACCCAATAAAGAAAACGGCACGAAAAGATGCGCCTTAAAAGTGAACGGGAAAGACTGGCATGTCATGCACTCAAAAATAAAATTAGCTGTATGTATTGTACTTTTCAACTGTTGCATCATCACATCGTGTAGTTAGGACTAGGTATTAGGTAATATAAATGTATCTGTATTCTACTGTGCTAATTATTATTAAGGTTTTAGCAATGCTTAAATTTAGCAAAACTGCTCTTTGCGATCTCTGCACTCTTTTCCAAAATAATTGTGCTGAAAGCTTTGCTGATTCAAGAAAACTTCATATCGCCAATATTAACAAATAATAACTGAGAGAGAGAGAGATAGAGATAGATAGAGAGAGAGATTGTCACAGAGGAACTGAGAACACCTTGTCAGTGTTGTACAAGGTAAGCATTTAGCATGAAGTTGTCACTTTTGTGGCATTTAAGCAGCGAATGGCTAGACAGAAAACGTTAATGGTCTGGGTGGCAAACGGTTTCCTTATCGCGTTTAACTATCTGCAAAGCAAACTGTAACACGCCATTTACCAACACGCGATGGGTAACTCGCAAAGCAGAATGTTCCTGGTGCAGAAATGAATTTAAAGTATGAGTCTCCAGAAGTAAGAGTCAGGGCAACAGTTAAAATGTTCATGCAAACAGATATTAATTGCTGCTGACATAACCAACTTATCTGCATGATTTAATTATTATGTACCAATTTGTATCATGTCACTTCAATTGTTTAAATGACATTGTGCTGCACTACATTTTGAAGCATGGTAAAGATATCTATGCTAAAGACATTCATTGTTTTGTATATCAGTGGTGTAGTCTACATGATATACCCACTAGGAATTGTCAAGGATTTCCATATACCCACTAAAAATAGTGTGAGGATGCGTAACAGCATGGTTTTGTGACACATTTCAAACTTTCAGTCATAATTTAGATGTGAAGCACTGACCATTAGCATGCTACACTTGCTACTTTAACAGGTTGAACTGCATATACATAGGCTCTGTTTACACGTACATGGTTATTTTTAAAAACTGAAAGATTTACCTTCGTTTGTGCCCCTCGTTTACACGCAAACGGAGAACTCGCCTCTGAAACCGATTGTTTCTAAAAACTCCGGCCAGAGTGGAGATCTTGAAAATCTTCGGTTGCACGGTTGCATGTAAAGTGAGACAAACGGATGTTTAAGCAGGTAACGTCACAGAGTATGCGCCAGAGCTCGCACCTACGTCAAAAGTGCAACCTATGTTTACATGTGATTGCTACTGTGAACGCTTCCAAGATCACATTTATGTTCGTGCAAACTTGTTTCCTGTGTTTGTATTTGCAAATCCAGCTGCTCCGTTATGTCGAGGAGCAGAGACGAGTGCTCGGAGGTCAGCAATTCGGACAAGGCGGAGAGCGAGTCTACATGTCACCAGGTGACGATCTGTGAGGGCGGAACCAAAAGTGTGGAAGATGGGTTCCGCCCGACGATGGTTCCGCCCGGACAACTAACTCTAAACACCGGAATTTCCGGGGTTTCCCCGAACGCTAAATCAAGCCAAATTACACGCAGGTGGGGGCGATTGACACAGCGATTCCTGATAGGCTGATCAGAGGAGAAAGCAGAGTACAAAAAGGCCTTTGGAGACATCAGATGGTGCTTGTTGGTGTACTTTGTGCACGCTGTGTTTGCTGCTGTGTAAACCGCCGTATTGATCTACGTCGATCCCTTGGGGAAGAAAAGAGGCAAAAGGTGACTAGGTGAAGAGATTTGGGCACGGATTTACTTGTGAATGTGATGATTCAGAACCAACAAGTGCAGTTAAACCCCAGGTTGTGAGATCGAACAACGAGTGAGTAACCGCTGTTGCATGTGTATGCTGTATTGACAAAAGGCTGCTAGTGTGTATTCTGAGTGTGTTAAAGGTACCTGGCCCCACTGTGAAGGGAAGCGTGGGTGAGCCGTGGGACAACCAGAAGTGCGAACGGGAACGACTTGGGAGCTGACGCTGTAGGTCGTCTGGCCCTGCGGATACAAGAAGCGTGGGTGAGCCAAACGGGTAGCAAACAACATACAGGGGTTGTGCTGACTGTGTTCTATTATATACTATACTGTCTCTCCTGCGGTGAGGGCGATGCCCAGCCAGCCTCACTGACCGGTCGAGGCCAGGTGGTCCAGTCCAGAAATTCACTTGAGAGTGTGTCGAGTGCTGTGGGGTGAGTGAACTTATTCATTTGGTGTTTACACAAAGCTTGCCGTGTGTGCTGTGTCTGTAGCGACCAGAACCGCCCCCGCCTCGGACGGCTCGTGAGGAAGGGATAACACGTCGTGGCTCGCGCCCCGTGTGAAGAAGAGCTCAGACCTTTCGGCCCCCTGTGTGCCAGCATTAACCACCTCACTTTCGAAAGCAGACAGTGGTGAAGCCCAGCGCTACGTCTAAGTGAGTAGCAAACTAAGTGCACTGTAAGGATTTTGGATCGTGGTAGTATTTAGATTTATTCCACAGAAGCCCTTGGTGTGTGCAGAGCCTCATCGAGAGTTCGCCCCGGCTCGTGGCCCCCAGTTGTCCCAGCAAGGAGGGAGAGCCAGGGAAGCGTTCGGCTCCGTAGCACTCGACCCAGCCATCCCCACGACACCCCGAAGGCGTAAGCAGACGGGTGAAGGTATGCACGAACGTTGTGCGAAAGCCCACTGTCCAACGTACACGAGAAGTCCATACCTCGTGGGTAACTAAATTATGCGATGTGATAACCTACCTGTACTTACAGCAGCGCCCTGAGGAAGAAACGAACTGTGAAGCGAGAGTGAAATACCTACCTTTGTCCTAGTGCACCGCCTCGAAGTGAACGAGACAGCCCAAGCCCCTGCACCCCCTCGAAGTGAACGAGACAGCCCAAGCCCCGTGAGTAACTTACCTGTGTGATGTGTTAACCCGTCTGTGCTTAAAGCAACGTCCAGAGGAAGAAACAAACTGTGAAGAGAGAGTGAAATACCTACCTTTGTCCTAGTGTACCGCCTCAAAGTGAACGAGACAGTCAAAGCCCCGTGAGTAACTTACCTGTGTGATGTGCTAATCTGTCTGTGTTTACAGTCACGCCCGGAGGAAGAAACGAACTGTGGAGAGAGAGTGAAATACTTACCTTTGCCTTGTTACACCTTCCCGAAGAGAGCGAGGGGCCCCCACAGGAAAAACCTAAGAGTGCAGGAGATACGGATGAAAAAGCAGGCTAGTTGCTGTCCCGTGTCGAAATCAAGTCACTAACAGTGTTTTACCTGTTTAGCCTCCAGGAGGAACGGAGGGCGCCACGGATTCAAGGACCAAGCCGTAAAGGAGCCCCTGTCCCCATTCCTTGGTCCAAACTGCCCTGGAGGCGAGAAGAAGTCCTATTAGTTTTAATTGCCCTTTCCCCTTCCCCTTCTTTTAACTATTTAAATAAAGCTATACTTTTAAACTGTAGTATACTTGTTTGTCTGGTCATTGGAGTGGTCTTGGGAACCTCCTCGAGGTGGAAGTTAGAGAGGGGCGTGGCCTTTTAGTCATCTTGGGTCCGCCCCCGGTTGTGACATACACCCAGACGCCCGTTCTGGTCCTGTGGTCAGGTGATGTGCCGTTTCCCTCTTTACCCCTCCACGCTGTGAAAGAA
This sequence comes from Misgurnus anguillicaudatus, assembly GCF_027580225.2. Lineage (NCBI taxonomy): Eukaryota > Metazoa > Chordata > Actinopteri > Cypriniformes > Cobitidae > Misgurnus > Misgurnus anguillicaudatus. The sequence goes on along the minus strand of NW_027395277.1, from coordinate 44,880 downwards.
GACAGAAGGTAGCGTGAGTAAACTCTATGTACAATAGGGCTGTCAATCTTCCTCTATTATCCCATTCGAATTTCATTTATTAATTTTTTTTAATATTCGATTTATAATCGATTATTTAATGCTCAAATCTGACTTATTAATATTTACTATACCTATCTACACACGTTGTTTTAAATTATGTCCACTAGAAGACATTGCAGTATTACTAATAAACATGTCATTATTTAATAACAGGTGATAGCTTTCTTGCTAATTAATGATTAAGACACAAAATTAACCTCTCGACGCGCACTAGCTCGTGGACGGAAAGACGTCAGTTTTTTTGAATGCTGCTAACAATATAGCCTACTGTGTACAAACAACAATAATAATAACATTGCTATACATCGTTTAAAAGGTCTAAGGGTTTAGCATCAGTGTATGGTGTCTGTTTTGAGATACAATTGCTCTAGCATCATAAATATAGAATTTTGTTACAGAAGTCCAGATGACAACATGCATAAAATAAGCTGACTCCTTACCTTTGTGCTGGTATAAGGAACGCGAATCGAATCCAGTCTGTTTCAGTTGTGTGAATAACCCATAAAAACTCTCCAACAAAGTACATCCAATGACCATTTTTGTCCACAAATGCGTATAATCCGTGAAATATAATATATTGTCCATTGTTTACATCAGATTTCACATGCACGTCTTGTAATAGATTATAATATACAATCTGAGGACTAAATCGTAACACTTGTATATGAGATTACACTCGCGTTTAAAACCAGCGGTCAAACAGGTTTGTAAAAGTAGGCGGGAGTATTCACCTTATTCCGCCACGCCCCTTTTTAATTCTTCGCTCTTCCGCATTTTGTCAACCGACTTCCGCTGCTAATATGGCACAGTGCATTTGGTGGTTAGTTTGGTGGTTAGAAGATTGTTTGTAGTTCACTATAACTTTAGCGAAATGACAAATATCGCTACTGCTGTAAATGTTTTAAATTAGGAGCACGGTTAAAACTTCATACGACGCTCGGATAGTCTTATATTGTCCCATCAATCGTCTCGTGGTTAGATGATATGAAGCGGCCGCGGCAAGTAACCTGGCATATTTAATTACCTCGTCCTGTCAGGAGTTGATGGAGCAGCATTGAAAATTATTAAAAGTATGTCTATCAATATTTACACAGTGATTTCGTCTTTTTTAAAGCAAATGTGCACCTTAGCCAGTCCAATAACTATTTCGTTTTTATGTGGTACCATGATAGAATTAATTTGCAAACTTGCCAACACTTATTCCTTCAAATCAGGAGACTTAAATCCTTTTAAGTGGAATCTACAAAGCTCACATATGGTTTAAGAAATTACTTACAGATAATATCTGATCACACTGTAAAGGTTTATATAACTGCATGGCAGGTTACATCTGATCACATAGTAAAGGTTTAATATAACTGCATGACAGGTAACAGCTGATCACATAGTAAAGGTTTAATATAACTGCACAACATCTGATTGTAAAGGTTTAATATAATTGCACAACATCTGATCACATTGTAAAGGTTTAATATAAATGCACAACATCTGATCACACTGTAAATGTTTAATATCACTGCATGACATCTGATCACATATGAAGGTTTAATGTAACTTTACAACAGGTAAAGCAAGACCACCCTGCAATAAATTAAGACACAGCTTTATCGGAGTCATCAGGAGCTGATCCCAAGTGTTTATCTGGAAGCTGTTGGTGTATGTACTGGTAAAGTGCTTGGCGACTGTGTAATGGATGCAATATCAACCCTCTGTAAAGCTGAACCAAAGATGGTTGTTTCTCAGCAGAGATATGTACATTTGTGCCAGCTCAACACATTGGAGCAGTTTCTCGGACAGGGTTTACAGGACTAGGATTTAATTATATTAGGATTTACAAACAAACCCTACAAAAAAAAAAAAACAAGACTGGTGCACATCTTGTGACAAAACAATGGCACTCATATATGTTGAGGTATGTCAGTACAAGGTGTTTTTAAATTATTGTAGCTCAAATATGCATTTTAGCCTGGGACCAGGATAAGCCCTGTCAGGGAAACTGCACCATTGTTTTCCCATATCAGATGTAGGTTGCTTCAGGTTGAGTTGTGATTTTAAAGTATAGTTGTGGTCAGAGACGGATGGATCCTCCCATTGTGTTTCTGCATCACAGTTTAGGAACATGTTGATTGTATCATCCTCACAGTTGTCCACTGCATCACTACACATCAATGCATCTGTGAAAACAATAAAACCATAAACATTTTTATGTTAGTATTTAAAATAAACTTGCATCATGAGAATTAATATATAAATGGCACCCATACTTAAACAGAACAGTGTGTAAGAGAGAGATGCATTAAAAAGAGACAGTAACATTATACACACAACCTCTAACTTCAGTGTTAAATAATACGTTGTTTAATAGGTCATTATCAATATCTGAATGAGGAATGAACTGACACTCTAGCATCTGAAATCTCAGTAACTTGTAGGAATCACGTGGGCTACTGTAAGAATGCAATGTACTATATCTCGTTGTACTATCGTAAATATAAAAATATAGGTGGACAATTAAAACCATTCAAATAGTTGCATTTTATAAACTAACGTTACTGATCTTAAGTGTATTTGTAGAACGGACATCACAAATCTAACTTTAGGCGAACGAGCACAAAGTTAGCTAAGATAGCTTACCTGAAACTGGCCACCTTTTCAACACCCGGCGTGTTTTAAAGTTACCGGAACATCGTAGTCGAACCATCACTTGGGATAAGGGTGTTCCTCAGTTGGCTTAAAATTGGTAAGAAAGAAACATAAAGGCGCTCGAGTGAGCTTTTTAAGCTTAGCGCGTCGCCTTCAGTCACTGCCTCAGCTGCTCATCGTCTATGCAGCCGGAAGAACGTTGACAAAATCAGCGCAATGGCGCAATCGCGCGTTCCTCCAATGACTTCACGGAAAATATTGATAGACAGAACGTGTAGCCAATTAGATAACGAATTCAACGATCTTTGTGTGAAGCTTTATTTCCTGGTGTGGATACGGCATTTTATACGCTTATATAAGGATAAACAATAAAAAGAACGAACTTGTATGCATGTAAACAAAAGACTTTTATTTTGTGGTTGACTGGCACTTAGAAAAGGCACTAGTCTTACAAAAACTCTCGCAAGAACCTAATTTTTGGGTCTATTGACTTCAAACGTGAAATATAACTTCTTTAGAATTGTGGCTTTGGCATCATTGCATTTCTAGGTTTCACACATATATTTATCATTAAAGGAATAGTCTACTCATTTTCAATATTAAAATATGTTATTACCTTAACTAAGAATTGTTGATACATCCCTCTATCATCTGTGTGCGTGCACGTAAGCGCTGCGACGCTTCGATAGCATTTAGCTTAGCCCCATTCTTTCAATGGTACCATTTAGAGATAAAGTTAGAAGTGACCAAACACATCAACGTTTTTCCTATTTAAGACGAGTAGTTATACGAGCAAGTTTGGTGGTACAAAATAAAACGTAGCGCTTTTCTAAGCGGATTTAAAAGAGTAACTATATTTATGGCGTAATAGCACTTTTGGGAGTACTTCGACTCGCCTGAAAAGTCCGCTCCCCTTCTCACTCTCATAATGGGAGAGGGAGGGTGTTACTGCGCCGATTCGAAGTACTCCCAAAAGTGCTATTACACCATAAAATATAGTTCCTCTTTTAAATCTGCTTAGAAAAGCGCTACGTTTTATTTTGTACCACCAAACTTGCTCGTATAACTACTCGTCTTAAATCGGAAAAACGTTGATGTGTTTGGTCACTTCTAACTTTATCTCTAAATGGTACCATTGAATGAATGGGGCTAAGCTAAATGCTATCGAAGCATCGCAGCGCGCTCCAGCGCTTACGTGCACGCACACAGATGATAGAGGGATGTATCAACAATTCTTAGTTAAGGTAATAACATATTTTAATATTGAAAATGAGTAGACTATTCCTTTAAGATTTTTAGTGTTAAAAAAGATGTTATGCAAAAAAAAAATTATTACAATGTACTTCAGCCTCTCTAACTTTTTTCTTACACACAGCACACACATCCCCTGGCCTCCAATTTCACTATTCTTTTTTCATTTAAACACACCTTAGAGGAAGTGTGATCTTGAACAAGTATTTTGTCACTGGTCGAAAAGACAAACTTATCCAAACAAATTAGCATTAAAGACATTCCCAAAACGGTCGTCCATAGGACTGAGAGCGGTTTTCTCCTGACACTTTCTCCTTGGCTGCTCCGTTCTCGTCTTCCTCATAACCTTCCTCCGCAATCGCTATCAGCTCCGCTTTCTCTTTCTCACGTACCTCCTGCTGCTGGTCTTGTTTCAAATGAATTAGCCGATGGAAATGCGGGTCGAGGTAGCTAGCGGTATTTAACAGCATAAATGCGTTAGATAGTGAACACATAAAAAATATTTTTAAATCTATTTTTTTAAAATCCCATTCGAATAGTAGTTTTAACATTCGATTAGTATTTTTTTTATATTCGAATTATATTCGATTACTGAAATTCGTTTCAACAGCCCTAATGTACAAGTTGGAGATCTGAAAGTAAAGTTAAAGAGTTACACTTACCTGTTACATCCGAAAGTCCCACGTAGTGTGCCCGCCTGTTGGAGAACCGAAAGTAAAGTTAAAGAATTGCACTTACCTGTTACGTCCGAAAGTCCCACGTAGTGTGCCCGCCTGTTGGAGAGCTGAAAGTAAAAGTTAAAGAGTTACACTTACCTGTTACGTCCAAAAGTCCCACGTAGTGTGCCCGCCTGTTGGAGAACTGAAAGTAAAGTTAAACAGTTACACTTACCTGTTACGTCCGAAAGTCCCACGAAGTGTGTTCGCCAGTTGGAGATCCAAAAGAGAAGTCGAGAGTTATGCGTACCTGTTACGATCGAGAGCCACCCTCCCCCTCGCTGCACCTGTGAACCCCCCTTGCAGTATACCTGCGTCACCTGGAGAGAGAACCAGGCCCCAAAAAGTCTCTAACTGTTTGTGATATTAGGAGGCAGTGAAGGGAGTACCCCTGAGGAACAGGAGGAAGGATTCACCTCTCATGGCAAGGCATGGCCTTGGCCCCGTTCCATAGTTCACCACCATGCTCCGCCAAGGAAGAACCTCCACATACAGGTGACCACTGGAGTTAAACCCCCCTATTAATTGTGTGTTCTATTTGCCTCCAGGGGCCGAGGAGGGCGCCCCGTGTATACGAAAGAGAAACCGAGGAAGTCACGACCCGTACACACCAGAAGAAACCATACGTAATGGGGACGAAGGAGCTCCGTCCCTCTCCCCTTGGCCCCTCTCTCACTCCCCCCTGCAACGATACACAATAGAGATCATTTTAATTCCCCTTCCCCATTATGCTTTTAAATAATTTAAATAAAGTTGTTCAAATTTTACTTATCTGGTTTCGTGTCTGGTCATTGGTGGTGCTTTTGGGGACCTCCTCGAGGTGAAACGTCCGGAGGGGCACTAGAGGCCCGCTCCGGTAGGTGACATGTGCACGAATTATTTTTTAAACCAGAGGTTGAAATGTCCGTTTATGAAAATAGTCGCCCACGTGTAAACATAGCCATAGGCTATACACTCAACTAAAGCATTATAAGGAACATCTGTTCAATTTCTTATTAATGCAATTATCTAATCAACCAATCACATGGCAGTTGCTTCAATGCATTTAGGGGTGTGGTCCTGGTCAAGACAATCTCCTGAACTCCAAACTGAATGCCAGAATGGGAAAGAAAGGTGATTTAAGCAATTTTGAGCGTGGCATGGTTGTTGGTGCCAGACGGACCGGTCTGAGTATTTCACAATCTGCTCAGTTACTGGGATTTTCACACACAACCATTTCTAGGGTTTACAAAGAATGGTGTGAAAAGGAAAAAAACATCCAGTATGCAGCAATCCTGTAGGCAAAAATGCCTTGTTGATGCTAGAGGTCAGAGGAGAATGAGCCGACTGATTCAAGCTGATAGAAGAGCAACTTTGACTGAAATAACCACTCGTTACAACCGAGGTATGCAGCAAAGCATTTGTGAAGCTACAACACGCACAACCTTGAGGCGGTTGGGCTACAACAGCAGAAGACCCCACCAGGTACCACTCATCTCCACAACAAATAGGAAAAAGAGGCTACAATTTGCACAAGCAAATGAGTCTCGCTTTCTGTTGAGACATTCAGATGGTAGAGTCAGAATTTGGTGTAAACAGAATGAGAACATGGACCCATCATGCCTTGTTACCACTATGCAGGCTGGTGGTGGTGGTGTAATGGTATGGGGGATATTTTCTTGGCACACTTTAGGCCCCTTAGTGCCAATTGGGCATCGTATAAATGCCACGGCCTACCTGAGCATTGTTTCTGACCATGTCATCCTTTTATGACCACCATGTACCCAGAGACGATCGACCCTATACGCGTATAGAGACAGAGCGCAGTTATGCAAATTTGAAAAACACGCCCACCTGGGGGGAAAACAATCCAACTGTCTCCATTGACTTTGTATGGCGAGAGGCTGCCTCCTAACAAAAAACTGAATAATGCCTAAAACCTGCTGTGTGACAATATGTACAGCTAACAAGCCAAAAAACCCAGAAATAAGTTTTTATAAGCTGTTGAGCTGTAAAACCCAGCCTTTAATGAGAAAAAAGTGCATTGCCGACTATGTTTCCCCCTAGTGGACTAATACTAATATGAGTACTATGAAAAGTTGCCTGTTTTCCACTTTTGTGTCTTTAAACGCTCGTTTTTTGAGGTCGACAGCTCATAAAAACTTATTTCTGGGTTCTTTGGCTTGTTAGCTGTACATATTGTCACACAGCTTTTAGGCATTATTCTGTTTTTTTGTTATAAGCCAGAAAAGACAAGGAGGCAGCCTCTCGCAATACAAATGCAATGGAGATGGTTGGATCCCCCCCCCCCGGTGGGCGTGGTTTTCAGGTTATGACGCGCTGCGCTCTGTCTCTATTACGTAGACTGCATAGGGCCCAGCAAATTACGTAAGGCCCGCCTCCTCCTGCCTCGTTTTACACCGCGTGTTACTGTTTACTGAGATGACAATATAAGGCAGAGCTATCTATCTGGCCATGAAAAAAGAAAAATTAAATTAATAAATAGTCCCGTGAATAAACGCCTGTAATACTGGATGTTAAATAATCAACTTTACGTTTATTTATGAAGAGACACGGTAAAACAATTAAACCTCAGGTGGTGTTGTTAATTCAAATTTGACCCTCAGGCTGAACTGGTTACAGACATGAAACTCTTTGTGCTCCTAATCTCTTCATCACAAAGGCTTTGGCACTGTTAGCCTTCAGTGTCACATCAATGGGTATCCGCTGAAATATATGATGTAATGTATACATATTATGTGGTTCTAAGATTGTAATTTAATATTCATGTTCATTCATATTCATGTGCGATGAGTAAAAAGGTCTCATTTCTATAAGTCTAAGATAAGATGGATCAAGGTTTTAGAACTTAGGATAGAAGATGTATTTCTTGTAGAGGGGGGGGGGGGTTTGCCAGGATACTTCTGGCTAGTTTGACCAGGTGTTCTTTAGTATCACTTGGGACAGGTCAGACTGGATTTTTGTAGTTTTACGATGTCTTTTTCTCAAGCTGTGTATTAAAGGTGGCATGGCAAAATATTCCCGGAGGCATTCTGTACCCAGAACCTCCCACACTATGTGTGTATTAAAACATAATGGAAGAAATCTTTGACAAGAATCTTCCTAGACCACTTTGTGTGTCTTTAATTGCCAGGTATGATTTGTATTTTGTGAAATGTTCATTTTTCTATGCTGATCTTTTAGTGAATGTTTTGATATATTTTTAATTGATGGATTTGAAAAACCAAATGATTGATTTAAGTGTAACCTGCCTGGCAAAATAAATTGTTAATCTTTATTGATTTCAAAACTTGTCAAATATTTTATTATATTTTCAGGGTTTAAGATAAATATACTGGAGGGGGCCTAGATTAGGAAAATTGCTTCTATTGAAATATTACTGTAGTAATTGCCTCCCCTTTAGGTTGGATGGAGAATTGCCTCAACCTAAAACATAGATTGATCCTCTTATTTTCAATGTGTTTTGGAGAAACCTCTAACTTTAACTTAATGTGGTGGTGTGTACCCTCAGCTATTGGTTTGTTTTGTTTAAATCTGTGAACCAATCGGAGCGTGTTATGATTTTGTGGTTGCTCATTGTGCTACACAAATCTTCAAACCAATAGGAGCAGGTTTTATGGGATATAAGAATTCTAGTTGGTAGTACCTGAAAACGTCATTGATATCGTGCCCTGTATGGAAGCGCTTTTTGTGAATGAGCGGAGGGTGGCTGCGCTTCATTCATTGTTATCACCCTGGCTTTAGTGTGTTGTGGACGAGAGGATAGGCTTGTAGCCGGTTCCCAGATGGCTGTGTATTGCTGCGTTTGCACAGCTAGTGCGCTGCACGTGCAATCAATCCACCTTGGACGAGTGATCTTGCATGACGGTTTCATTAGTTCCTTTTGATAAATGTAAGCTTTTCGGATGAGACTACATTGCTGCTTTGCCTGGAGTTCGTTTCTTTCGTGTGTGTGTGTGTGTGTGTGTGTGTGTGTGTGTGTGTGTGTGTGTGTGTGTGTGTGTGTGTGTGTGTACCTGGTAATTATCATGTTGTGGGGACCAATTGTCCCCACAAAGATAGGAATACCAGTATTTCTGTGACCTTGTGGGGACATTTTGATGTCCCCATGAGGAAACGAGCTTATAAATCAAACAGAATGATGTTTATTGAAAATGTGAAGTAGCAGAAAGGTTTTTGTGATGGTTGGGGTTAGGGAATGGGGCGGGTAAGGGGAATAGAATATACAGTTTGTACGGTATAAAATGCATTACGTCTATGGAATGTCCCCACAAAACATGGAAACCAGAATGTGTGTGTGTGTGTGTGTGTGTGTGTGTGTGTGTGTGTGTGTGCGTGTGCGTGTGCGTGTGTGGATTCGTCTAGTGGCACAACCTCACCATTTATTGGACTGCATCCATTCAGGGGTTCGGGCTGGGAGGTGTATAATCTGAATTCAGCCTTGCCCATAACGTTTTTGGAATGCAGGAGTGGTTGTCGGTGTGACGTATCAACCAGTTTTAGTTCTCTTCTTGTTTTGTTATTTAACTGTGGTTTGTATTTATTCACTTCTCTAAAGTGGGAGATATCGCCGGAACATATGTACACTATTTGCTGTGAGAATTTTGTGGTGTTTCACGAGTTAATTTTGATATTAATGTGTGGTGACTCCTTGACTTCCTGTAGGCGAGCTCCCCTTTTGATGTGATTTTGTTTTTTTTGTTTTTTGCGTACTGTCATACATGTTTCTATTTATTGTTATTATAATAAAGAAATTATATTTTTCATAATTCATTGTTTGTATCTTTCTCACCCCACCCACGACTATTGGACCTGTGTGTCTTAGTTAAGATTTCCCGGGTGGCGTAGTCGGAACATTGGTATCTCAAAATTGGTAATTCACCGCTCTGCTACATTCAGTTAGAAGGAGAATGCCTCTATGCCCAGCTGTATGGAACTGCCTTAGCACCTTCAGAATTACACCTTATTCTCTATGTGAATATAATTCATTCTAAATAAATATAATAATAATTATATAAATTATGATCAGCATCAGAATAGTATTGATAAATTATTATAGTCAGATTATAATTTAAAGGAACAGTATGTAAGAAATGTATATCAACTAATCAGTGCTTTAAGTGGCCCAAAAGAGGTGCCGGTACTCTGTTTTTTTTTTTTTTTTTTTTGCTGACTCGACTCCTATATTGAAGGGGTTTTATATTTAGCAGTCAACAGACGACCTTGTAAAAAATAATTAATCCTTTTATAAATTTGTGGATTTGCTTGAGCTAGAAATAGCTACTGAACATAAATAAAATGTGCAAAAGGATTTTGAAAAAAATACCATTAGAAAGAGCTACTGTAGAAAGAGTTTTTGAACATAAATAAAATGTGCAAAAGGTAGATATGTGAGTAAAATTTTCAGCATGGTTAAATGCTAAAACTAGTGGTTCAGATAGAAAAAGCTTGAAAAAAAACTTTAAAATGACACCAAGACCATGTCTATGGGGTCAAGAATAACAAAATACTGGCCATTTGAAATTCTGATTAAAGTCATTTATTTTGTCCCATTGTTTTCCATTTTGCGGGTGGTAAAACTACTGTGCACGTCGTTTAAATTCATTGAAATTTCGTTTACTTTTAGTTTAGCAATTAAACTAAATGTATATTACAATTTCAAGAGTGTTTTCTGCACATCGCCTGAGGAAATCCGAAGTTGCGTCGAGGGGAACCAAACTGAAAGCTGCGACAGCGGAGATTATCACGTACCTACAAGGCTTGCGTCTGACCTGCAGCTATCATTCTGGCTTGGTGGGATGTCAGCGAGTCCTCTGATTCTGACGGCGTTCTTTTACTACTCAGAGTCTAAAACAAGGAGGGCATATATTAAGTGTTCATTGTATTTTCATTTTAACCGAGCAGCTATGGTTGCGCGTTTCACACACAAACACACACCTCTCCAGAGCACGTTGACACTGACTGAAGGACGCATGCGCTTTTAACTTGTAAACGCAAGGGTGTATGGGTAATGTAGTCTCTGCTCTCGGTGGAACGAATTAGGAAGCGTACATTAAGGGCGCTCTGAAAAGCGGAGCGCAGCCAAATGATTAAATTAAACCTCTGATTTTTAAACAGATGAGCGTTCCGGTACGCTAAAAGCACGTTCTGGGCGCACCTAGAGGTGGTGGTACGCTCAAGAGCTATTTTTAGAAGTGGCGGTACTGAGTACCGGGGCGTTCCGGCCCACTTAAAGCACTGCAACTAATCATAAAATGGTCCTGATATGTCACTAGACATTAAGAAATCATTTTCATTTCAAATACTTATATCACTGACAACAGTGGTCTGGCCAGGATATTGTTCAATTCAATTCAATTCAATTCAATTTTATTTATATAGCGCTTTTCACAATTGGTGATTGTTTCAAAGCAGCTTTACATTAATAGAAGCAGTGGAAAGCACAGAAAAATGACAGATAGCACAACATAATACACGATAGCACAAGCAGCTAAATTTGATGCGGCTATGAATCAACATTATAAGCGTGCGTATTGCTAATGTAACGTAAAGAAGAGGGTGCTAAGTTAAGCCCAAGAGGGCTGCCTCCCCGGGTTGAAAAACCCCCTAGGAGAAAAAACCCCTAGGCTCAGCCGGGGAAGTAAAAAAAAGTCATAGGAGGGAAAAACCCTTGGGAGATATATTTATATATACATTGAAACGATTAAGGAGATTAGGCGGAGGTTAAGCGTGTTCTGCCGGTGGTCGTTGGTCATGCATCAGCTGGGCATCACGTTGAAGGTCTGCCGGTGGGTCAGATGTGTGCCGACTTTCACATTTACCGGAACTGGGTCTGTTTGTCTCAATGTCCTCGGAGAGGAGGACGAGACATAAAGAAAGAAAAACAAAACCCAATTAGCGTAGGGGCCATTCATATGTATACACCTGTACATATACACAAACATATATCCATATATATCCACACATATCCATATATACATATATACACATATATACACATATATACACATACATACACACACATGTACATATACGTATTGAAGATACAACGTCATCCTAGTGAAAGACTGCGAATGTTTTGGAAATGGGTGCAGTGACACCCTTTTAAGGACTGAAGTCCCGCCCCCGACTAGTGGGCTTAACACCACAAATCTATACCCATCGTGCTTTATTGAAATCCGGACGAGCAAGGGAGTAATGGGGAGACGGGGACGTGACTGCGCCAGCCATCTCACTGATGCCTGTCTGGGCTTCACAGTACTCCCCTACTCGACTCGTCATTTAAAAAGTGGAGTTGCAGCCCTCAACTGATGTTTATGTTGTCATTTTGTATTTTGGCCACCAGTTGTGTGATTGCAGTACCAGTTTTAGCCACAAGTTTTGTGATTGCAATACCAGTTTTGGCCACAATTCTACATACTGTTCCTTTAACCACGGAGATCAGAGAAATAAATTAAATAAATGAAATTATTCTTTTAGAAGCGCTACGGAAGGAAAGAACACGTGATCGCCTTCACCACGCCATTGGATACCTTCATTGGGCCGATGGGTGGCACCTTACACGCCTAAAGGCAACAGTGTTTATAAACGGCAGCTCGATAACCGCGCCGCACGTGAATTTGCATTCATATGCATGCAGTCGTGCCCAGAATGACACGCGCGCTTTCCAGCACCAACATCTGTGTGGGACTGTTGTGTCAGATGTGCCATATGACCCAGAGATATTAGGTGCAATCTACTAGTCAACCAAAGGTTCACGGTTTTTGCAAAATATAGCATGAGACCACATGTTGGGAAAAGAGGAAGTGGAAGTACAAGTGTTGGGTCAAAAAGGTTGTGTCATATGGGCCATATCATAGATATGTATATAAAGGCTAGATGGCTCGTCCGCGCTGCTGGCCAATTGAGTGCAACGTCCGCATTTTGGCGGCCATCTTACGACAGGGCGCTCGCTCACTCGTAGCATTGAGTTTTAATGATGCAGGTACTTTTAAATGACCATAACTTGCTTAATTTTTTACCGATTTTCAAACGGTTTGGTTTGTTATAAACGTCAAAGATGTACCTATGACACTGCATACCTATACTAAAAATAAAAAATAAATTCATGAAACATGTTAAAGCATCCAGAATTATAGCCACGTTAATAACGTTTGTAAAAACCCAAACCGTTTGAAAATCGGTAGAAAATTGAGCAAGTTATGGTCATTTAAAAGTACCTGCACCATTAAACTCAATGCTACGAGTGAGCGAGCGCCCTGTCGTAAGATGGCCGCCAGGTGATGCCGTTAGGGACTCCGCCTTGAGCCATCTAGCCTTTATATACATATCTATGGGCCATATGACCAAAGAGATGAAATGCAATATACATGCCTCAGTGAATTAAAGTTAATCCCAATGATTTAATTAATCAAGGTTTACAGAAGGAAACAGACGGCAGAAATGCTCACATAAGCAAAGAAGAGCTCTTCAGAACTACAACAGTAATGATCGAAATGATTAAAGACCAAGAACGGACGAATAAGATTTTAATAAAATTAATACGAGAAATGGAAAGGGCCGCAACCCAATAAAGGGGCAAATTTAAGAAATATGATGGACGAGGTTGAATCTTTAATCATTTAAGGATTCAGCGCCGTCCAACTATGTGTGTGATTTTTGATGTGTTTTGTAACCTGTATCACACAGGACTCGCGTGCATGCAGAAAAAGGTACAAGGTGGTTTTGTAACACCGTGCCTAAGTATGGAGCGAGATATGTGTCTTTATTACATGCAATAAATTAAATGATCTGAGAGAAATAAAACTATTTGAAAGAAAAAGTTATCACACTGATAGCAAAGAAGCATTTCATGAGAAAAAAAAGAATATTTGAGAGAAAAAGTTTTCATACCAATAGCAAAAAATAATAATATTTGAGACAAAAAAAAAAGTTTTGAGAGAAAGTATTTTCTCATGATAGAACATAAAAAATATAAATTTGAAATTTTTAAAATTATTTCTGAGCAAAAAATCTCTCAAGTATATATTTTTTGCTATTAGTGTGAAAACATTCTCTAAAACAAAAAGTGTTTCTATCAAAACGCTTTTCTTTGCTCTCGATGTAATTTCTTGCTCTAGTGTCAGGATTTTGCTTTCTCTGTGAAAATTGTGTCATGGGCGGGGCCACGTTCCTATTGGCCATTCGGGTGAGCATCGTCTTGTCTTGGGAATCGAACTGAATCATTACACCGTTGTTCGGTTCACCTAGATAGATGCCGTCTCTGCTTTTAGTTGAGCACGGACACTCTAATGTGTGAGTAAGATGATGACACACAACTCGATGGATAGCTGGTGTTGTGGTTTTCCTTTTCTGGGTTCTTTAAGAATAAAATTCTCAAGCAGTAGGTTTCATTTTCAAAAGATAGACTTTTATTAACCAGGAAATAAAAGCCGAGCAGTCCTGCACAATCTCCAAGACTCACTGAAAACCTTTCCCCTGTACTAGAGTATTTAAGTCTGCCTTCGCACGCAATCCTATTCCCATGGGTTTGTAACATGAAGCAACATATGGTTCACATCATATAGAAAAACATTCCTGGAACTGTAGGTCTTTTGTTCCTACCCTCCCCATGCACTTTTTGAACAAACTGCAATGTATATAACTGAACTGGTTATATTCATATAGAAAGACATAAAAACCTAATGGTAAAGTAACTGGTTATATCCATATAGAAAAACATAAAACCAATAACAACAAAATGGTAAATATAAACATAATGGTAAAGTATTTGATACACATATTCGGATTAAAACAAACCACTTCATTGGCTGAGCAATTTCACAGCACTGAAGATTAAACATTAAAAAATGAAATGGTACTCTTGTTCATGAATGAATGTGTATTATATTATTAGCTTGCTAATCGCTAATTAGCCATCATGCTAGGTAAACTTGCAAACTCACCTGGTTTATACTATTTTAAATCAAATGCCAAATGAATGTTTTGATTCACTCCTTATTTAGTGAGTAGTGATCTAACTGCTGGGTAAATATAGGACAGAACCCATATGGGGTTAAATTAACCCAAGAAGTTGGGTTAATAATTTTAACCCAGCCAATGGGTTGTTTTTTCTACCCAAAACTTGGGTTATTTTTTACTAAAATTATGTGTTAATTTGACTTCATAAATGGGTTAAAAATGTATATAGGGTTATTTTTATTCCTTTTAAGATTATCATTTAAAATTAAAAACCACAAGATAAACAAACAGGTCAACATTGTATTAACTTTATTTTTCATTAATATTTTTTAGCATATTACACTTTGTGTAATGTAACAAATACAATGTGTGTAACGTACACTTTGTACACAATAGCTCAATCAAAAATTCAGGAGATCATACAAAACTATAAATACAATAAATAAAATTCCATGTTTAAACAAGTTTAAACAACTTCACTTGCCTCTAATTGCAAAAGTGTAAGGGGTGGTTTCCCGGACAGGGATTGGCTTAAGCCAGGACTAGTCCTTAGTTATTAATTAGGAAATATAACAAGTTTGAACAAACATATCTTAATAAAAACATTACTTGTGTGCATTTTGAGGGAAAACAAAGGGCACTGGTGTATTTTAAGATATGTCAGTGCAAGTAGTTTTCAGTTTGGACAGCTCTTACATTTACTTTAGTCTAGGACTAGTCTTATCCTTGTCTGTGAAACCGCCTCTACATGTTTTAACATTTAAAAAAAAACATGAAATTCATTAAATACCTTTAAGAACAACTGTTTGTTACAAAGCAGTATTGTTTTAGTCTACATTATGAACACACACAAAAAAACTATGAAATACAGCATTTTGCCAGTGTAACATTTCATAAACATGTCATTAATATTCATCAAGTAATACTCTTCCTTAAAGGTGCTCTAAGCAAATTCACGCGTTTTAGACCATAAAACATTTTTTGTTACATACAGCAAACATCTCCTCACTATCTGCTGGCTGCCTGTCCGCTGATCAAACTGTAAAAAACGCGATCTCTGTAGACAGCCTAGGCTCCACAAACTGCAATAAAAATAAAGTGGCCAAACCTACTACCAGAAAGGATAACAAAGTGTTCCAGCCAATTAACGACAAGAAGCATTTGGGGGTGAGGGTTGGGGGCGTTCATGAAAGCACGGAAGGGAGGGAAGGAGTTAGCTACGCACCGTTTGTTTCAAAACAGTTCAAACATCAACAAAAAGTAACGTCACACAGATTCGCTTAGAGCACCTTTAAGTCTATAAAAAACCTAAAATGATAACTCTTGTACCTGAAACCCAGTCTATTTAAAAAACCTCTTGTCATTTACTTGCAAGAATGTAGTGCTTCTACTACCCCAATCAAAGTGCCTTGTCCAAAGTTTCTCCTCCAAGGATGACGAATGCCTGGGACTCATGTGTCCATTTTCAAGTGACAGGAAATAAGGGTAAAGTCCTGATGCTTCAGCCTGCTGGAGGTACTCCATCATATTTGTTCCAACCTAAAGGACACACAATGCAAATGAGTTAAGGTGAAACTTGGGGGGTGTCAGGGTGTGGGTATGGGTGTTGGGTTTGGGAGTTATTACACCTTGATCTTGCCCACTTTAAGACAGCCACTAATAGGGATGCAGCGATTAACCGGTTTCACTATTAATCGTGCTTTAAAATGTCACGGTTAAGTAACCGTAAAGCCTCCGCTAAACCGCGTGTTTTTGTTTCAAGCACACACACACACACAAACCAGATCCACGAACCACCAAGAGGCGAGTGCGGCATGCGACATGCTCGTTTGAGCACTGTATGACAAAGCTCCGCGTTCAAAAGAATGTGTGCGTGTGACACGTCTCTTGTTTGTTCGTGCATCTGGTGTGTGTGTGCGTGCCTGCATGGGTGTGTGAAAGAGCCACACTCCAATCGGTCTGTGCAGCATTAAAAACCTCCTCCTCGCGGATCAAATCCGGGCGGGGCTCCTGGTGGTCTGACTGCATTTAATAACATTGAATTATTTTAACGCGTTAATGATTTATGAATTAATAGCATGAGTTAACACGTTAATGCTGCCAGTACAAAATGACTCGCAGAACCCAGTCCAGGATTACCATGTGTTATTATTCGTTTTGAGAGGCTCTTATCATTTTTACTAATACTTTAAACAAATCAAAATAATATACATTTAGTTTTATAATATATCTATAATATATTATAATATATATTCAGTCCAAATATAAAATTACATTTATTCAAAAGATCATTAAAATGAATAGCCTACAGGTTTCAAAAGGCACCTATACTGTTTAAGTCAAAGCCTGCTAGGTTATTATGTTGGCTTGAGAAAGCCAACATACTGTTGTTGCACTTAAACTTATTATTAAGTTGGCTTGTGAAAGCCAACTTATTGAAATGCTATTTAAACTTATTATTAAGTTGGCTTGTGAAAGCCAACTTACTGAAATGCTATTTAAACTTATTATTAAGTTGGCTTGTGAAAGCCAACTTACTGAAATGCTATTTAAACTTATTATTAAGTTGGCTTGTGAAAGCCAACTTACTGAAATGCTATTTAAACTTATTATTAAGTTGGCTTGTGAAAGCCAACTTACTGAAATGCTATTTAAACTTATTATGTTGGCTTTGAAAAAGCCAATATATTGTTATTGCTATTAAACTTATTATGTTGGCTTTGAAAAAGCCAACATACTGTTATTGCTTTTAAACTTATTATGTTGGCTTTGAAAAAGCCAATATATTGTTATTGCTTTTAAACTTATATTTTATTATTATTCTTCTTAGCACCCCAAAATTTCTGACACTAACTCGTCCTAGAGCTTTCAAGCTACATGCACCAAATTTTCCATGGACCTTAAGACTGGTCTGACTTAGTGTGCTATATCTTTTCTAACTGATGGGACCTTCCGAATTCCTGAACGGGGCGCTCAAACACCCCAAAACTCCCATTTACTTAACATGGAGACAAACTTTGACGGGTCCTAGCTGCGAGTGAGAAACTTGTAGAAACTTGTGGCTTACCACATTTAAGGAGGATGACAGCCTCTGTAAGAACATACATCAAAATGGGGTGTATGCTGTACCCCTGGGGTGTAAGAGGCCCCCAAAATTTCCCATTGACTTATAATGGGGCAGGAAACATGCCCATATAAGGGAATAAAAGCGTCCCAGATGGAATATCTTCACTTTAGAGTGTCGTAGAGACATGGGGGTGGGTTCATTTTAATCAGTCATCCAATTAGACTCTTAGGATCGCCCCAGACCTATTAAGCCACGCCCCTAGCAACAATTTTGGGTACCCTAGCAACATCTCCCATAGACTACCATTATAAAAAGCCCAGATGGATATCTTTACACCAGAGTGTCATAGAGACATAGGGGTGGGCTCATTTTACTCAGGCATCCAATCAGTCTTAATAGGATTCTTATTGAGGTATTAAGCCACGCCCCTAGCAACCAAATATGAGCACCCTAGCAACATAATAAACAAAGCCTTATATCTCTGGGTCTGAACATCATAGAGACATGGGGGTTGGGTCTTTGGGCCATGTTAGCTTCATGCTAGCTTCATGCTAAGTCATACTAGCTTCATGCTAGTTTCATGCTAGCTTTATGCTAATTTCATAATATATCTTGCTAACTTCATGCTAAATCATGCTAGCTTCATGTTAAATCTTGTTAGCTTCACGCTAAATAGTGCTAGCTTCATGCTAATCATGCTAGCATCATGCTAGCTTCATGTTAAATCATGCTAGCTTCATGCTAATCATGCTAACCTCATGCTTACTTCATGCTAATCTTGCTAGTTTCATGCTAGCTTCATGCTAATCTTGCTAACATCATGCTAGCTTCATGCTAATCATGCTAACATCATGCTAGCTTCATGCTAATCATGCCAACATCATGCTAATCATGCTAGCATCATGCTAGCTTCATGGTAATCATGCTAACATCATGTTAGCTTCATGCTAATCATGCTAGCATCATGCTAGCTTCATGTTAATCATGTTAACATCATGCTAGCTTCATGCTTATCATGTTAGCACCATGCTAGTTTCATGCTAATCATGCTAGCATCATGTTAGCCTCATGCTAATCATGCTAGCTTCATGCTAATCATGCTAGCATCATGTTAGCTTCATGCTAATCATGCTAGCATCATGCTAGCTTCATGCTAATCATGCTAGCTTCATGCTAATCATGCTACCTTCATACCTAAACATTCTAACAGCCAGATAGCCTACTAAACTAAACTTCTGTCAAACCGTTTTAAACGTTCAAGCTACGCTTTTTCAAGCCAACATAAAGTTTGTCTTCAAACTTTAATATCTAGTTATTATTCTTTCTTCTCCTCCCAAAATTTCTGACACTAACTCGTCCTAGAGCTTTCAAGCTACATGCACCAAATTTTCCACAGACCTTCAGACTGGTCTGACTTAGTGTGCTATATCTTTTCTAACTGATGGGACCTTCCGAATTCCTAAACGGGGGGCTCGAACACCCCAAAATTCCCATTGACTTAACATGGAGATAAACTTTGACGGGTCATAGCTGTGAGTGAGAAACTTTTAGAAACTTGTGGCTTACTACATTTAAGGAGGCTGACAGGCTCTGTAAGAACATACATCACAATGGGGTGTAAGCTGTACCCCTGGGGTGTAAGAGGCCCCCAAAATTTCCCATTGACTTATAATGGGGCAGGAAACATGCCCATATAAGGGAATAAAAACTTCCCAGATGGAATATCTTCACTTTAGAGTGTCGTAGAGACATGTGGGTGGGCTCATTTTACTCAGTCATCCAATTAGTCTCTTAGGATCACCCCAGAGCTATTTAGCCACGCCCCTAGCAACAATTTTGGGTACCCTAGCAACATCTCCCATAGACTACCATTGTAAAAAGCCCAGATGGATATCTTTGCACCAGAGTGTCATAGAGACATAGGGGTGGGCTCATTTTACTCAGGCATCCAATCAGTCTTAATAGGATTCTTATTGAGGTGTTAAGCCATGCCCCTAGCAACCAAATATGAGCACCCTAGCAACATAATAAACAAAGCCTTATATCTTTGGATCTGAACATCATAGAGACATGGGGGTTGGGTCTTTGGGTCATGTTAGCTTCATGCTAGCTCCATGCTAAGTCATACTAGCTTCATGCTAGTTTCATGCTAGCTTTATGCTAATTTCATAATGTAGCTTGCTAACTTCATGCTAAATCATGCTAGCTTCATGTTAAATCTTGTTATCTTCACGCTAAATAGTGCTAGCTTCATGCTAATCATGCTAACATCATGCTAATCATGCTAACTTCACGTTAAATCATGTTAGCTTCACGCTAATCATGCTTACCTCATGTTTACTTCATGCTAATCATGCTAGCCTCATGCTAGCTTCATGCTAATCATGCTAGCATCATGCTAGCTTCATGTTAGTCATGATAACATCATGGTAGCTTCATGCTAATCATGCTAGAATCATGCTAGCTTCATGCTAATCATGTTAGAATCATGCTAGCTTCACGCTAATCATGCTAGAATCATGTTAGCTTCATGCTAATCATGCTAGCTTCATGCTAGCTTCATGTTAATCATGCTAGCTTCATGGTAATTATGCTAGCATCATGCTAGCTTCATGCTAATCATGCTAGCATCATGCTAGCTTCATGCTAATCATGCTAGCATCATGCTAGCTTCATGCTAATCATGCTATCATCATGCTAGCTTCATGTTAATCATGCTAGCATCATGCTAATCATGCTAGCATCATGTTAGCTTCATGCTAATCATGCTAGCATCATGCTAATCATGCTAATCATGCTAGCATCATGCTAGCTTCATGCTAATCATGCTAGCATCATGCTAGCTTCATGCTAATCATGCTAGCATCATGCTAACTTCATGCTAATCATGCTAGCATCATGCTAGCTTCATGCTAATCATGCTATCATCATGTTAGCTTCATGTTAATCATGCTAGCATCATGCTAACATCATGCTAGCTTCATGCTAATCATGCTAGCATCATGCTAGCTTCATGCTAATCATGCTAACATCATGCTAGCTTCATGCTTATCATGCTAGCATCATGCTAACTTCATGCTAATCATGCTAACATCATGCTAGCTTCATGCTAATCATGCTAGCATCATGCTAGCTTCATGCTAATCATGCTATCATCATGTTATATTCATGCTAATCATGCTAACATCATGCTAGCTTCATGCTTATCATGCTAGCATCATGCTAGCTTCATGCTAATCATGCTAGCATCATGCTAGCTTCATGCTAATCATGCTAGCATTATGCTACCTTCATGCTAATCATGCTAGCATCATGCTAGCTTCATGCTAATCAAGCTAACATCATGATAGCTTCATGCTAATCATGTTAGCATCATCATAGCTTCATGCTAATCATGCTAGCATCATGCTAGCTTCATGCTAATCAAGCTAACATCATGATAGCTTCATGCTAATCATGTTAGCATCATCATAGCTTCATGCTAATCATGCTACCTTCATACTTAAACATTCTAACAGCCAGATAGCCTACTAAACTAAACTTCTGTCAAACGGTTTTAAACGTTCAAGCTACGCTTTTTCAAGCCAACATAAAGTTTGTCTTCAAACTTTAATATCTAGTTATTATTATGTTGGCTTGAGAGGTATTAAGCCACGCCCCTAGCAACCACTTTTGAGCACCCTAGCAACATAAAATTCAAACAGTTATATCTCGGCATCCAAACATCGTAGAAACACGGGGGTTGGACCGTTTGACTCGTGACTCAGAGTGTAATCACTATGGGATGCCAATTTTTCCCTAGCAACCAAATACAGTACCCTAGCAACAGAGTAAACAAAGCCTTATATCTCCGCATCAGAACATCGTAGAGACATGGGGGTTGGACCGTTTGACTCGTGACTCGGAGGGTAATCACTAGTGGATGCCGTTTTTTCCCCTAGCAACCAAATACAGTACACTAGCAACAGAGTAAACAAAGCCTTATATCTCCGCATCAGAACATCGTAGAGACACGGGGGTTGGACCATTTGACTCGTGACTCGGATGGTAATCACTAGTGGATGGCAATTTTTTCCCTAGCAACCAAATACAGTACCCTAGCAACAGAGTAAACAAAGCCTCATATCTCTGCATCAGAACATCGTAGAGACACGGGTGTTGGACCATTTGACTCGTGACTCGGAGGGTAATCACTAGTGGATGCTGTTTTTTTCCCTAGCAACCAAATACAGTACCCTAGCAACAGGGTAAACAAAGCCTTATATCTCCGCATTAGAACATCGTAGAGACACGGGGGTTGGACCGTTTGACTCATGACTCGGCGAGTAATCACTAGTGGATGCCGTTTTTTCCCTAGCAACCAAATACAGTACCCTAGCAACAGAGTAAACAAAGCCTTATATCTCCGCATCAGAACATCGTAGAGACACGGGGGTTGGACCGTTTGACTCGTGACTCGGAGGGTAATCACTAGTGGATGCCAATTTTTTCCCTAGCAACCAAATACAGTACCCTAGCAACAGAGTAAACAAAGCCTTATATCTCCGCATCAGAACATTGTAGAGACACGGGGGTTGGACCGTTTGACTTGTGACTTGGAGTGTAATCACCAGTGGATGCCAATTTCCCCCCTAGCAACCAAATACAGTACCCTAGCAACAGAGTAAACAAAGCCTTATATCTCCGCATCAGAACATCGTAGAGACACGGGGGTTGGACCGTTTGACTCGTGACTCGGAGGGTAATCACTAGTGGATGCCAATTTTTTCCCTAGCAACCAAATACAGTACCCTAGCAACAGAGTAAACAAAGCCTTATATCTCCGCATCAGAACATCGTAGAGACACGGGGGTTGGACCGTTTGACTCGTGACTCGGAGGGTAATCACTAGTGGATGCCAATTTTTTCCCTAGCAACCAAATACAGTACCCTAGCAACAGAGTAAACAAAGCCTTATATCTCCGCATCAGAACATTGTAGAGACACGGGGGTTGGACCGTTTGACTTGTGACTTGGAGTGTAATCACCAGTGGATGCCAATTTCCCCCCTAGCAACCAAATACAGTACCCTAGCAACAGAGTAAACAAAGCCTTATATCTCCGCATCAGAACATCGTAGAGACACGGGGTTGGACCGTTTGACTCGTGACTCGGAGGGTAATCACTAGTGGATGCCAATTTTTTCCCTAGCAACCAAATACAGTACCCTAGCAACAGAGTAAACAAAGCCTTATATCTCCGCATCAGAACATCGTAGAGACACGGGGGTTGGACCGTTTGACTTGTGACTTGGAGTGTAATCACCAGTGGATGCCAATTTTTTCCCTAGCAACCAAATACAGTTCCCTAGCAACAAAGTAAACAAAGCCTTATATCTCCGCATCAGAACATTGTACAGACACGGGGGTTGGACCGTTTGACTCGTGACTCGGAGGGTAATCACTAGTGGATGGCAATTTTTTCCCTAGCAACCAAATACAGTACCCTAGCACCCAGATAAACACAGCCTTATATCTCCGCATCAGAACATCGTAGAGACACAGGAGTTGGATCGTTTTACTTTTGGCTTGGAGTATAATCATATATGGTCCCCAACATTTTGCCAAGGCAAGCACCACTCACATTTTCTTCAGGAAATGTACCTATCTAGTTATTTTTATTCTTTTTTTCTTCTGACCTAAAAATTTCTAACTCTAACTCCTCCTAGAGCTTTCAAGCTACAGCCACCAAACTTTGCACAGACCTTCGGTCTGATCTGACTTGAGTTGCTATATCTTTTCTAAGGGATCGGACTTACGGTTCTCCTAAACCGTCCGATCAAACATCCCAAAAAAGTCCCATAGACTTACATTCATAGAATGTTTAGGCTGAGTGTTTATTTTCAAATCCTAACTGTCAACTCTCATTCATACAAATACATTACATCATCTCTCAACCTCTCTCAGTCTATCTCTGTCTCACAAAACTCACTCAATAGCACAGACAAACTCAACTACACACACACACACAGACACACATACACACACAACCACACAGACACACAATCACACACAACTACACACAGACACACAACTACACACAGACACACACACAATTACACACACAAACACAAAATTATATATAACATACTGTCACAAAAACACAGACATGCACACACACAGACACACAACCACACACAAATACACATAGACACACAACTACACACAGACACTCAATTACAGACACAAACACAAAATTATATATAACATACTGTCACAAAAACACAGACTCACACACGCACACACACACACACACACACACACCACACACACACACACACACACACACACACACACACACACACACACACACAACCGCACACAACTACACACACAACTACACACACAACTACACACACACACACACACACACACACACACACACACACACAGAAACACAATATTACACACACACACACACACACATAAATGCCCCAACTGCCCCATTCTGTCCCAAATGCCTCATCTGCCCCATTCTGCCCAAACTGCCCCATTCTGCCCAAACTGCCCTAAATGCCCCAACTGCCCTAAATGCCCCAACTACCCAATTCTGCCCCAAATGCCCCAACTACCCTAAATGCCCCGTCTGCCCCAAACACCCAATTCTGCCCCGACTGCCCTAAATGCCCCATCTGCCCCAAATGCCCCGTCTGCCCCAACTACCCAATTCTGCCCCAAATGCCCCATTCTGCCCCAACTGCCCCTTTCTGCCCCAACTGCCCTAAATGCCCCAACTGCCCTAAATGCCCCATCTGCCCTAAATGCCCCATCTGCCCTAAATGCCTCATCTGCCCCATTTTGCCCAAACTGCCCTAAATGCCCCAACTGCCCTAAATGCCTCAAATGCCCCAACTGCCTCATCTGCCCCATTCTGCCCCAACTGCCCTAAATGCCCCATCTGCCCTAAATGCCCCATTTGCCCTAAATGCCTCATCTGCCCCATTCTGCCCAAACTGCCCTAAATGCCCCAACTGCCCTAAATGCCTCAAATGCCCCAACTGCCTCATCTGCCCCATTCTGCACCAACTGCCCTAAATGCCCCAACTGCTCTAAATGCCCCAACTGCCCTAAATGCCCCAACTGCCCTAAATGCCTCAAATGCCCCAACTGCCTCATCTGCCCCATTCTGCCCCAACTGCCCTAAATGCCCCAACTGCTCTAAATGCCCCAACTGCCCTAAATGCCCCATCTGCCCTAAATGCCCCGTCTGGCACAATTATCCAATTCTGCCCCAAATGCCCCAACTACCCTAAATGCCCCATCTGCCACAAATGCCCCATCTGCCCCATTCTGCCCCAACTGCCCAATTCTGCCCCAACTAACACATCTGCCCCAACTAACTTAACTGCCCCAACTGCAGCTCCATCTATTACTCTCAGACTAGGCTTTCTCAAGCCAACATAAAGTTTGTTCACAAACTTTAACCTCATCTAGTTATGTTGGCTTGAGAAAGCCAACATACTGTTGTTGCACTTAAACTTATTATTATTATTATTCTTTTTCTTCCGACCTAAAAATTTCTAACTCTAACTCCTCCTAGAGCTTTCAAGCTACAGCCACCAAACTTTGCCCAGA
This sequence comes from Misgurnus anguillicaudatus, assembly GCF_027580225.2. Taxonomy (NCBI): domain Eukaryota; kingdom Metazoa; phylum Chordata; class Actinopteri; order Cypriniformes; family Cobitidae; genus Misgurnus; species Misgurnus anguillicaudatus. The sequence goes on along the minus strand of NW_027395277.1, from coordinate 19,549 downwards.
CCTTCAGTCTGATCTGAGGAGGTGTGCTATATCTTTTCTAAGGGATCGGACTTACGGTTCTCCTAAACCGTCCGATCAAACATCCCAAAAAAGTCCCATAGACTTACATTCATAGAATGTTTAGGCTGAGTGTTTATTTTCAAATTCTAACTGTCAACTCTCATTCATACAAATACATTACATCATCTCTCAACCTCTCTCAGTCTATCTCTGTCTCACAAAACTCACTCAATAGCACAGACAAACACAACTACACACACACACACACAAACACAAACACACAGACACACAACCACACACAACTACACACAGACACACAATTACACACACAAACACAAAATTATATATAACATACTGTCACAAAAACACAAACATGCACACACACACACACACACACACACACACACACACACACACACACACACACACACACACACAATCACACACAGACACACAACCACACACAGACACACAACTACACACAGACACACAATTACACACACAAACACAAAGTTATATATAACATACTGCCACAAAAACACAGACATGCACACAGACACAATCACACACAACCACACACAACTACACACATACACACAACTACACAGACACACAATTACACACACAAACACAAAATTATATATAACATACTGTCACAAAAACACAGACTCAAACACACACACACACACACACACACACACACACAAACACACACAGACACACAACTACACACAGACACACAACCACAAAATTACACACACAAACACAATATTACACACACAAACACAATATTACACACCCAATCATACTCACACAAACACACACATAAATGTCCCAACTGCCCTAAATGCCCCATTCTGCCCCAAATGCCTCATCTGCCCCAACCGCCCCATTTTGCCCCAAATGCCCCATTTGCCCCAATTGGCCAATTCTGCTCCAAATGCCTCATCTGCCCCAACTGCCCCATTCTGCCCCAAATGCCTGATCTGCCCCATTCTGCCCAAACTGCCCTAAATGCCCGATCTACCCCAAATGCCCCATCTGCCCCAACTACCCAATTCTGCCCCAAATGCCCCAACTACCCTAAATGCCCCAACTGCCTCATCTGCCCCAACTGCCTTAAATGCCCCAACTGCTCTAAATGCCCCAACTGCCCTAAATACCCCATCTGCCCCAAATGCCCCGTCTGCCCCAACTACTCAATTCTGCCCCAAATGCCCCAACTGCCCCATCTGCCCTAAATGCCCCAACTGCCCTAAATGCCCCATCTGCCCTAAATGCCCCAACTGCCCTAAATGCCCCATCTGCCCTAAATGCCCCAACTGCCCCATTCTGCCCTAAATGCCTCAAATGCCCCAACTGCCTCATCTGCCCCATTCTGCCCCAACTGCCCTAAATGCCCCAACTGCTCTAAATGCCCCAACTGCCCTAAATGCCCCATCTGCCCCAATTATCCAATTCTGCCCCAAATGCCCCAACTACCCTAAATGCCCCATCTGCCCCAAATGCCCCATTCTGCCCCAACTGCCCAATTCTGCCCCAACTAACCCATCTGCCCCAACTAACTTAACTGCCCCAACTGCAGCTCCAGCTATTACTCTCAGACTAGGCTTTCTCAAGCCAACATAAAGTTTGTTCACAAACTTTAACCTCATCTAGTTATGTTGGCTTGAGAAAGCCAACATACTGTTGTTGCACTTAAACTTATTATTATTATTATTATTCTTTTTCTTCTGAGACCAAAATTTCTAACTCTAACTCCTCCTAGAGCTTTTAAGCTACAGCCACCAAACTTTGCACAGACCTTCAGTCTGATCTGAGGAGGTGTGCTATATCTTTTCTAAGGGATCGGACTTACGGTTCTCCTAAACCGTCCGATCAAACATCCCAAAAAAGTCCCATAGACTTACATTCATAGAATGTTTAGGCTGAGTGTTTATTTTCAAATTCTAACTGTCAACTCTCACTCATACAAATACATTACATCATCTCTCAACCTCTCTCAGTCTATCTCTGTCTCACAAAACTCACTCAATAGCACAGACAAACAAAACTACACACACACACCACACACACACACACACAACCACACAGACACACAATCACACACAACTACACACAGACACACAACTACACACAGACACACAATTACACACACAAACACAAAATTATATATATAACATACTGTCACAAAAACAGACATGCACACATACACACACACACACACACACACACACACACACACACACACACACAATCACACACAGACACACAACCACACACAGACACACAACTACACACAGACACACAATTACACACACAAACACAAAATTATATATAACATACTGTCACAAAAACACAGACATGCACACACACACACACACACAATCACAATCACACACAGACACAGACACAAAACCACACACAACTACACACAGACACACAATTACACACACAAACACAAAATTATATATAACATACGTCCACAAAAACACAGACTCACACACGCACACACACACACACACACACACACACACACACACACACACACACACACACACACACACACACACACACACACACACACACACAACCACACACAACCACACACACACACAGACACACAACCACAAAATTACACACACAAACACAATATTACACACCCAATCATACTCACACAAACACACACATAAATGTCCCAACTGCCCTAAATGCCCCATCTGCCCCATTCTGCCCCAAATGCCTCAAATAACCTAACCGCCCCATTTTGCCCCATTTGCCCCAACTGGCCAATTCTGCTCCAAATGCCTCATCTGCCCTAAATGCCCCATCTGCCCCAAATGCCCTGTCTGCCCCAACTACCCAATTCTGCCCCAAATGCCCCAACTACCCTAAATGCCCCATCTGCCCCAAACACCCAATTCTGCCCCAACTGCCCTAAATGCCCCATCTGCCCCAAATGCCCCGTCTGCCCCAACTACCCAATTCTGCCCAACTGCCCCATTCTGCCCCAACTGCCCTAAATGCCCCATCTGCCCTAAATGCCCCATCTGCCCCATTCTGCCCTAAATGCCCCAACTGCCCTAAATGCCCTAAATGCCCCAACTGCCCTAAATGCCCCAACTGCCTCATCTGCCCCATTCTGCCCCAAATGCCCCAACTGCCCTAAATGCCCCAACTGCCCTAAATGCCCCATCTGCCCTAAATGCCCCATCTGCCCTATTCTGCCCAAACTGCCCTAAATGCCTCAAATGCCCCAACTGCCTCATCTGCCCCATTCTGCCCTAAATGCCCCATCTGCCCTAAATGCCCCATCTGCCCTAAATGCCCCATCTGCCCTAAATGCCCCATTCTGCCCAAATTGCCCTAAATGCCTCAAATGCCCCAACTGCCTCATCTGCCCCATTCTGCCCCAACTGCTCTAAATGCCCCAACTGCTCTAAATGCCCCATCTGCCCCAAGTGCCCCGTCTGCCCCAATTATCCAATTCTACCCCAAATGCCCCAACTACCCTAAATCCCCCATCTGCCACAAATGCCCCATTCTGCCCCAACTGCCCAATTCTGCCCCAACTAACCCATCTGCCCCAACTAACTTAACTGCCCCAACTGCAGCTCCATCTATTACTCTCAGACTAGGCTTTCTCAAGCCAACATAAAGTTTGTTCACAAACTTTAACCTCATCTAGTTATTTTTATTCTTCTTTTTCTTCTGACCTAAAAATTTCTAACTCTAACTCCTCCTAGAGCTTTCAAGCTACAGCCACCAAACTTTGCACAGACCTTCGGTCTGATCTGACTTGAGTTGCTATATCTTTTCTAAGGGATCGGACTTACGGTTCTCCTAAACCGTCCGATCAAACATCCCAAAAAAGTCCCATAGACTTACATTCATAGAATGTTTAGGCTGAGTGTTTATTTTCAAATCCTAACTGTCAACTCTCATTCATACAAATACATTACATCATCTCTCAACCTCTCTCAGTCTATCTCTGTCTCACAAAACTCACTCAATAGCACAGACAAACTCAACTACACACACACACACACAGACACACATACACACACAACCACACAGACACACAATCACACACAACTACACACAGACACACAACTACACACAGACACACACACAATTACACACACAAACACAAAATTATATATAACATACTGTCACAAAAACACAGACATGCACACACACACACACACACAGACACACAACCACACACAAATACACATAGACACACAACTACACACAGACACTCAATTACAGACACAAACACAAAATTATATATAACATACTGTCACAAAAACACAGACTCACACACGCACACACACACACACACACACACACACACACACACACACACACACACACACCACACACACACACACACAACCACACACAACTACACACACAACTACACACACAACTACACACACACACACACAAACACACACACACACACACACACACAGAAACACAATATTACACACACACACACATAAATGCCCCAAATGCCTCATCTGCCCCAACTGCCCCATTCTGTCCCAAATGCCTCATCTGCCCCATTCTGCCCAAACTGCCCTAAATGCCCCAACTGCCCTAAATGCCCCAACTACCCAATTCTGCCCCAAATGCCCCAACTACCCTAAATGCCCCGTCTGCCCCAAACACCCAATTCTGCCCCGACTGCCCTAAATGCCCCATCTGCCCCAAATGCCCCGTCTGCCCCAACTACCCAATTCTGCCCCAAATGCCCCATTCTGCCCCAACTGCCCCTTTCTGCCCCAACTGCCCTAAATGCCCCAACTGCCCTAAATGCCCCATCTGCCCTAAATGCCCCATCTGCCCTAAATGCCTCATCTGCCCCATTTTGCCCAAACTGCCCTAAATGCCCCAACTGCCCTAAATGCCTCAAATGCCCCAACTGCCTCATCTGCCCCATTCTGCCCCAACTGCCCTAAATGCCCCATCTGCCCTAAATGCCCCATTTGCCCTAAATGCCTCATCTGCCCCATTCTGCCCAAACTGCCCTAAATGCCCCAACTGCCCTAAATGCCTCAAATGCCCCAACTGCCTCATCTGCCCCATTCTGCACCAACTGCCCTAAATGCCCCAACTGCTCTAAATGCCCCAACTGCCCTAAATGCCCCAACTGCCCTAAATGCCTCAAATGCCCCAACTGCCTCATCTGCCCCATTCTGCCCCAACTGCCCTAAATGCCCCAACTGCTCTAAATGCCCCAACTGCCCTAAATGCCCCATCTGCCCTAAATGCCCCGTCTGGCACAATTATCCAATTCTGCCCCAACTACCCTAAATGCCCCATCTGCCACAAATGCCCCATCTGCCCCATTCTGCCCCAACTGCCCAATTCTGCCCCAACTAACACATCTGCCCCAACTAACTTAACTGCCCCAACTGCAGCTCCATCTATTACTCTCAGACTAGGCTTTCTCAAGCCAACATAAAGTTTGTTCACAAACTTTAACCTCATCTAGTTATTATTCTTTCTTCTCCTCCCAAAATTTCTGACACTAACTCGTCCTAGAGCTTTCAAGCTACATGCACCAAATTTTCCACAGACCTTCAGACTGGTCTGACTTAGTGTGCTATATCTTTTCTAACTGATGGGACCTTCCGAATTCCTAAACGGGGCGCTCAAAGACCCCCAAACTCCCATTTACTTAACATGGAGACAAACTTTGACGGGTCATAGCTGCGAGTGAGAAACTTGTAGAAACTTGTGGCTTACCACATTTAAGGAGGCTGACAGGCTCTGTAAGAACATACATCAAAATGGGGTGTAAGCTGTACCCCTGGGGTGTAAGAGGCCCCCAAAATTTCCCATTGACTTATAATGGGGCAGGAAACATGCCCATATAAGGGAATAAAAGCGTCCCAGATGGAATATCTTCACTTTAGAGTGTCGTAGAAACATGGGGGTGGGTTCATTTTACTCAGTCATCCAATTAGTCTCTTAGGATCGCCCCAGAGCTATTAAGCCACGCCCCTAGCAACAATTTTGGGTACCCTAGCAACATCTCCCATAGACTACCATTATAAAAAGCCCAGATGAATATCTTTAGACCAGAGTGTCATAGAAACATAGGGGTGGGCTCATTTTACTCAGGCATCCAATCAGTCTTAATAGGATTCTTATTGAGGCGTTAAGCCACGCCCCTAGCAACCAAATATGAGCACCCTAGCAACATAATAAACAAAGCCTTATATCTCTGGATCTGAACATCATAGAGACATGGGGGTTGGGTCTTTGGGTCATGCTAGCATCATGCTAGCTTCATGCTAATCATGCTAACTTCATGTTAGCTTCATGCTAATCATGCTAGCATCATGCTAGCTTCATGCTAATAATGCTAACTTCATGCTAGCTTTATGCTAATTTCATAATATATCTTGTTAACTTCATGTTAAATCTTGTTAGCTTCATGCTAACCTCATGTTTACTTCATGCTAATCATGCTAGCCTCATGCTAATCATGCTAGCATCATGCTAATCATGCTAACTTCACGTTAAATCATGCTAGCTTCATGCTAACCTCATGTTTGCTTCATGCTAATCATGCTAGCTTCATGCTTGCTTCATGCTTATCATGCTAGCTTCATGCTAGCTTCATGCTAATCATGCTAGCATCATACTAGCTTCATGTTAATCATGCTAGCATCATGCTAGCTTCATGCTAATCATGCTAACTTCATGTTAGCTTCATGCTAATCATGCTAGCATCATGCTTATCGTGTTAGCTTCATGCTAACTTCATGCTAATCATGCTAACATCATGTTAGCTTCATGCTAATCATGCTAGCATCATGCTAGCTTCATGCTAATCATGCTAACATCATGCTAGCTTCATGCTAATCATGCTAGCTTCATGCTAATCATGCTAGCTTCATGCTAATCATGCTAGCTTCATGCTAATCATGCTAACATCATGCTAGCTTCATGCTAACATCATGCTAGCTTCATGCTAATCATGCTAGCTTCATGCTAATCATGCTAGCATCATGCTAGCTTTATGCTAATCATGCTAGCATCATGCTAGCTTTATGCTAATCATGCTAACATCATGCTAGCTTCATGCTAATCATGCTAACATCATGCTAGCTTCATGCTAATCATGCTAGCATCATGCTAGCTTCATGCTAATCATGCTAACATCATGCTAGCTTCATGCTAATCATGCTAGCATCATGCTAGCTTCATGCTAATCATGCTAGCTTCATGCTAGCTTCATGCTAATCATGCTAGCATTATGCTAGCTTCATGCTAATCATGCTAGCATCATGCTAGCTTCATGCTAATCATGCTAGCATCATGTTAGCTTCATGCTAATCATGCTAGCATCATGCTAGCTTCATGCTAATCATGCTAGCATCATGCTAGCATCATGTTAGCTTCATGCTAATCATGTTAACATCATGCTAGCTTCATGCTAATCATGCTAGCATCATGCTAGCTTCATGCTAATAATGCTAACTTCATGCTAACTTCATGCTTATCCTGTTAGCTTCATGCTAGCTTCATGCTAATCATGCTAGCATCATGCTAATCATGCTAGCTTCATGCTAATCATGCTAACATCATGCTAGCTTCATGCTAATCATGCTAGCATCATGCTAGCTTAATGCTAATCATGCTAACATCATGCTAGCTTCATGCTAATCATGCTAACATCATGCTAGCTTAATGCTAATCATGCTAGCATTATGCTAGCTTCATGCTAATCATGCTATCATCATGCTAGCTTCATGCTAATCATGCTAGCATCATGTTAGCTTCATGCTAATCATGGTAGCTTCATGCTAATCATGCTAGCATCATGATAGCTTCATGCTAATCATGCTAGCATCATGCTAGCTTCATGCTAATCATGCTAGCATCATGCTAGCTTCATGCTAATCATGCTAGCATCATGCCAGCTTCATGCTTATCATTTTAGCATCATGCTAAATCATGCTACCTTCATACTTAAAGATACTAACAGCCAGATAGCCTACTAAACTAAACTTCTGTCAAACCGTTTTAAACGTTCAAGCTACGCTTTTTCAAGCCAACATAAAGTTTGTCTTCAAACTTTAATATCTAGTTATTATGTTGGCTTTGAAAAAGCCAACATACTGTTATTGCTTTTAAACTTATTATTATTCTTTTTCTGAGACCAAAATTACGAACACTAACTCGTCCTAGAGCTTTCAAGCTACATGCACCAAATTGTCCACGGACCTTCAGACTGGTCTGACGGAGTGTGCTATATCTTTTCTAACTGATGGGACCTTCCGAATTCCTAAACGGGGGGCTCGAACACCCCAAAATTTCCATTGACTTAACATTGAGACAAACTTTGACGGGTCATAGCTGCGAGTGAGAAACTTGTAGAAACTTGTGGCTTACCACATTTAAGGAGGCTGACAGGCTCTGTAAGAACACACATCACAATGGGGTGTAAGCTATACCCCTGGGGTGTAAGAGGCCCCCAAAATTTCCCATTGACTTATAATGGGGCAGGAAACATGCCCATATAAGGGAATAAAAGCGTCCCAGATGGAATATCTTTACTTAAGAGTGTCGTAGAGACATGGGGGTGGGCTCATTTTATTCAGTCATCCAATTAGTCTCTTAGGATCACCCCAGAGCTATTAAGCCACGCCCCTAGCAACAATTTTGGGTACCCTAGCAACATCTCCCATAGACTACCATTATAAAAAGCCCAGATGGATATCTTTACACCAGAGTGTCATAGAGACATGGGTGTGGGCTCATTTTACTCAGGCATCCAATCAGTCTTAATAGGATTCTTATTGAGGCATTAAGCCACGCCCCTAGCAACCAAATATGAGCACCCTAGCAACATAATAAACAAAGCCTTATATCTCTGGATCTGAACATCATAGAGACATGGGGGTTGGGTCTTTGGGTCATGTTAGCTTCATGCTAGCTTCATGCTAAGTCATACTAGCTTCATGCTAGTTTCATGCTAGCTTTATGCTAATTTCATAATATATCTTGCTAACTTCATGCTAAATCATGTTAGCTTCATGTTAAATCTTGTTAGCTTCACGCTAAATAGTGCTAGCTTCATGCTAATCATGTTAGCATCATGCTAATCATGCTAGCTTCACGTTAAATCATGCTAGCTTCATGCTAATCATGCTAACCTCATGCTTACTTCATGCTAATCATGCTAGCCTCATGCTAGCTTCATGCTAATCATGCTAGCATCATGCTAGCTTCATGCTAATCATGCTAGAATCATGCTAGCTTCATGCTAATCATGCTAGAATCATGCTAGCTTCATGCTAATCATGTTAGAATCATGCTAGTTTCATGCTATTCATGCTAGCATTATGCTAGCTTCATGCTAATCATGCTAACATCATGTTAGCTTCATGGTAATCATGCTAATCATGCTAGCATCATGCTAGCTTCATGCTAATCATGTTAACATCATGCCAGCTTCATGCTAATCATGCTAGCAACATGCTAACTTTATGCTAATCATGCTAGCATCATGCTAATCATGCTAGCAACATGTTAACTTCATGCTAATCATCCTAACATCATGCTAACTTCATGCTAGCTTCTTGCTAATCATGCTAGCATCATGTTAGTTCCATGCTAATCATGATAGCATCATGCTAGCTTCATGCTAATCATGCTAGCTTCATGCTAATCATGCTAGCATCATGCTAGCTTCATGCTAATCATGATAGCTTCATGCTAGCTTCATGCTAATCATGCTAGCTTCATGCTAGCTTCATGCTAATCATGCTAGCATCATGCTAGCTTCATGCTAATCATGCTAGCATCATGCTAGTGTTACCTTTTTGCTTTCAGGCTCGTAATACTTGGCTCGTGACAGGTAACTTGCGTCTAGAGATCCGGGCTAACAGAGCCGGAGTATAACAAGAATAAAACAAAGTGAAACTGATCCGTCGGTTGGTTGCAGAAGTGAACTCGGGCTTTATTACTCACAGTCGTACACAGTTACAGTCTGAATTGGCACTTTGCTTGCTAGCAACTGGAACATAACTTGCAGCATTATCATTATTACACTCAGACCGACTATATGCTGTTTATATTTTGTATTTTTCCTTTCTACGGAGCCCCGAAAAGGGCACTTCGTCACACAAATGCGTTTTCTTTTATTCAACACGCCAACAGAGGGAGGCAGAGATTGCAACACTACCCCCACTCTGGAGAATGATTAACCCTTTAACATATCTCCAGCATCATTACCAGTATACAGGGAAATATTGATTAGACAGTCATTATCCAAACATCCTCAACGTTAACATAAAGCTACTCAGGAGTGTGATTTCAAGTGCGAAATGAAAGCAAAATATTCTGTTACTAAGTTCTTAGTAGTAACAAACCCAGACTATTATAACAAAACCATGTAGCCCATTAGAATCCAAATTACCAAATCTTGGTAGTAAACAATTATACAAAGCCCACCATCTTCACATTTTTAACTTCAACATAAACAAGTTACTTTTGTAATGATACAATATTGAAACAAATCTTTTTCTTTTTTTTTCTTTTTTTTGACATTACAGGAACTCTTTTGCTTTTGACAACATATGAACTCTTAGTTTTTTTTTTTGTTTGTTTTTGTTGTTTTTTTTTTTTTTACTGGAACTCTTTTCCTCTGAGGAGGGCAGCGATCCGCCTACACCCAACCTCAGGTAGATTTGCTTAATAACCAATCCAATCACCAAACGTGTCAGGAGCTCTGCGGACCCGCCGGGGTCGTTGCTGAGGAGTGGAGTTTAAACCTGGGCAAACAGCTTGTCTCCTGGCCTCATGCTGGGTCCCAGCGGGTTGACAAGGGAGCTGGCCACTGCTTAGTGAAGCTGCTGATAATGGTGGTACAGAGAAAAGACCCGCTAGGGAACCCACCACAGGGTCCTCCTTCTCTGGTGATTCGCCCCAAATGTCGAGGGGGCTAACATTGATTTCTGAAGAGCTGGGGTCTGACAACGGGGGTGGTGCTTCCACTGGTGCCCACGTTTCAGCCTCATGAAAAACCCAGCTATTGTCGAGGGTCGTCCTGGAATGGTAAGCTTTAAGTTTGTCATGATGAACGACTTTCATCTTCGTCCTCGGGCCCCTTTTAATCCGATAGACCAAATCATCCAGTACACCAACTACGAAGTATGGGCCCTCGTAGGAAGGCAGGAACTTTCGCACTTTATTCTGTACTCTCCTCGTGCCTTTGATCAAGAGCCATACTGCATCACCGACTTTGTGTTGGACTCTGCAAACATTTTTGTTGTACTGTCGTTTAGCACGCTCAACAGATTTTCCCAGCTCCTCCCGGGCCAACTGGTGAGATAGCTCGAGTCGTTTCCTGAGCTGTACAACATAAGCTGGGGGGGTAGCAGTGTTGTCTGGGTCAGGTGGCAGCCCAGCAACAAGATCCACTGGCTCTGTAATTTCCCGTCCGAACAACATCATATTAGGTGTCAGTCCCGTGGAGCTGTGTTTGGTAGCACGGTAAGCCATGACTGCATATGGTGTCATAATGTCCCAGTCCCAATGACATCGTTCTGCAGTGGTGGCTATGATTTTCTGCAGGGTGGCATTGAAACGCTCCACTTGGCCATCTGACTGGGGGCGAAACGGCGTGGTCCGTGTCTTGTCGATTCCCAGCAGCTCACACATTCCCTGAAACACAGCCGACTCAAAATTTGTACCTTGGTCGCTGTGTAGGCACTGTGGAGCTCCGTACCTACACACCCACTCGGAGACAATCTTTTCAGCCACTGTCGTTGCTTGTTCGTTGGGAACAGGGTAGGCTTCCACCCATTTGCTAAAATAATCCTGTACCACTATTATGTAGCGATTGTGCCGTTCAGTTTCGTTTAATGGTCCCATTAAATCAACTGCGATCCGCTCAAAGGGGGCACCAACTCGCACTGTGCCCATGGCGGCTTGAGGTGTTTTCTTGGGGCGGGCTTTTGCAGCGCAGCTGGTGCAAGTACGACACCACAGGGTGACATCATCTTTCATATTGTACCAATAGTATCGAGTCTTGAGACGTGCAAGAGTCCTGTCTCCTCCAAAATGGCCACCGACTGGGCCATCATGCAATTGTTCTGTCACCGAGATGCAATACTCTTGAGGCAACAGGATCTGTGGATAGAACACCCTTCCATCCGTGCAGTAAAACTTCCTTAACAAAACTCCGTCTTTCTGGTAGAGCCTTTTCCACTGCGACCAATAGGCTTTGGTGGCAGGGCTGTAGGATGCCATATCAGCCCAGGATGGCCTACCCGTCCCTTTGTCCATCCATTTTTTTACTGGTGCTATATCTGGGTCAGCTTCCTGGGCTTTGATTAACTCCTCTCGAGTCCAACCACCAAACCGGTTGGTTGGGACTGGCTCACTCACTCTGTAGACACCTGGACGGAACAAAGAGCCAGCTTGATTGTCACTGGCAATGTCCACTACCCCCACTGGAGGTTGCTCTGCAGGAGTTTCTCCAGCATCCTCTGCAGCTGGACTCTGTGCCATGTTGCACTGAATTCCTTTATGTCGAAGCTGACTATGAAGACTAGGTTCTGGCACTGTACATGGGCAGGACATTCCGCAGGGTCTTCTGGAGAGCGCATCTGCGTTTTGGTGGTGTCTCCCTGGGCGATGGATCACTTGGAAGTCATACTCTGCCAGTTTTTCCAACCAGCGAGCGAGTTGGCCCTCGGGTTCCCTCATCCGAGTCAACCAGCGCAGGCTGCTGTGGTCAGTTCGTATGATAAATGATCTCCCTAGCAGGTACTGCCGGAAATGAGAGGTGAATTCGACAGCTGCCAGAAGTTCTCGTCTGGTGGTGCAATAGTTTTGCTCAGTGGCTGACAATCTCCTGCTCCCATAAGCGAGTACTCTCTCCTCACCTTCTTGCACTTGGGAGAGGACTGCTCCAATTCCCCAGTCACTGGCATCCGTGTCGAGGAGCAACTGGCCACTGTCGAGAGGATAACCCAACACGGGTGCTGACGTCAGACGGCTTTTCAGTTGCTCAAATGCCTCCTGGCATTTGTCCGTCCAGTTAAAACGAGCATACTTTTTGGTCAATTCGTGGAGGGGCTTGGCAATGGAGGCAAAATCTTTAACGAAACGTCGGTAATAGGATGCCAGGCCGATAAACTGACGCACTTCAGATATGTTTTGGGGTGTGGGCCACCCAGCCACTTTTTGGATCTTTTGGGGGTCGGTGGCGACACCTTTGGCGGAGACAATGTGCCCCAGGTAAGCCACTTGCTCTCGAAACAGGACACACTTTGACGGTTTAAGTTTTAGGTTGGCTGCGCGTAGTCTGTCGAACACTTGACCCAGCCGTTTTAACATTTCAGTTCCGTCCCGCCCCAGGACAATTATGTCATCGAGGTAGACCAAACAGGTCTCCCACTGCAGCCCCACCAGAACACGGTCCATGAGCCTCTGGAATGTGGCCGGCGCGTTGCACAGCCCGAAAGGCATCACGTTCCATTCAAACAGGCCCTTACGGGTGCAGAAAGCAGCAGCTTTCCGGGCTCTCGGCGTCATCTCCACCTGCCAGTACCCTGATGTTAAATCCAGTGTACTGAAGTACCTGGCAGTGGACAGTGTGTCTAAAGTGTCCTGGATGCGGGGTAATGGATAAGCATCCTTTATGGTTCTCTCGTTTAGGGGCCTGTAGTCGACACATAGCCGCAAAGTCTCATCCTTCTTTCTGACCATAACGATCGGTGCAGCCCAGCTGCTGTTGCTGGGTTGGGCCACACCAGTATCCAGGCTCTGTTCCACCTGCTGGTCTGCTGCAGTTTGTTTGTCTTTAGCCATCCTGCGCGGTTGCTGTTTCACAGGCGGACCAGGGGTGGTGAGGATATCATGTTGCACAAGTCCTGTCCGGCCAAGGTCAGTGGGCCCCGTGGAAAAGATATCACTGTAAGACCATAGCAAGCAGGCCAACCTCTGCTGGTCGCCCTTGGACAGGCCACCACAGCTCTCGTTATACAGGACCTGTAGGTGGTTGGGTAAAGAGGCACAGACAGAGTCAGTAGGTTCCAGGGCCAATGGGGCCAAGGGTGGCTGGGGCTCCACTTTCCCCAACACCATAGCTGGCTGTAGAATCCCCGCCACAGCGCCTCTCTTCAAAGTGACAGGTAAGGCACCAGGGTTAAAGACTCTGATGGGCACATTGGTCGATCGCTGTGCCTGCACGACGATGTGAGCCACAAGAACATGGTTCTTTTCAATGAAAACTCTTGGTTGGGCTCAGCATCAGGTCTCCCTTCGTAGCGCGGCGCAGGTGGGTGGTGCCAGGCACTACATACTCACACCCAGACTCCAACACTGTTGTGCGGGCTACTCTGACAATGTGCACCCGGGACTGATGGTTTGGGTTAAAACGAGGCACCTTTTCGCCGAAGAGGGTTATCTCACGGCGGCCATAGTCCAGTTGGGCACTTGTCTGAAGGAGGAAAGGGTGCCCCAGGATAACTTCGGTGTTCTCTGATGTGTCTGCAATAATAAAGTTCACATTAGAAACACTGCTGCCAACATGTACTGGTAGGTTGACTTCCCCCAGCACTGCCAAACCACTGGGGCCAATACCCTGTAAGACCTGTGCGACAGATGGCTCTATTGGGGTTCTGGTCTCTGTGGTAATAGAGTTAAAGACATGGAGGGGCAGCACATTCCTCCGAGCGCCAGAGTCAAGCAGCGCACACACTTCTATGTCGTGTACCAATATCTTAACACACATGTCGTCTTCCTGGCTCATAGTACAGGTCACCACTGTACCTGTGTCGGGTGCTGTGTTTTTATTGACTGTCCAACCTTGTGGTCTGGGTCGACGGGGGGAAGGGCAGTTCCTCTGGATATGTCCCAGACCGGAGCAGTTGTGGCATTGAACATCCTCCATAGGCATTTTTACATTTGTGCCTCTCTTCTGGCGCCACTGCCGATTAAATCCTGCAGCCCTTTCCGACGAGTCGATGGACCAAACAGCTACCCCCACTGGCTCCACACAAGCTGGCCCGCTGTTATTCTCACGTACGGTGGCAGCCCTGGCTCTCTGGTTTACGAGACCGCGTTGGCCAGGCTGCATGAACTGTGTGACCGTTCTGGCGGCCCTCTTGGTGGTCTCGTAACTGTGTGCGATGTCATATGCTCTGGATAAGGT
This sequence comes from Misgurnus anguillicaudatus, assembly GCF_027580225.2. Classification (NCBI taxonomy): domain Eukaryota; kingdom Metazoa; phylum Chordata; class Actinopteri; order Cypriniformes; family Cobitidae; genus Misgurnus; species Misgurnus anguillicaudatus. The sequence continues at coordinate 4,359 of NW_027395277.1, read as the reverse complement.
GCGTGGCTGCTTCTCCAGTAATTTTTGCACCACTTCAGGGTCAGCCAGGGCATTGGTGAAAACCTCCACACTGATGGCATCCTGCTCCAGCTCTGTACGGTCAGCATACACAATGGACACTTTTTCGTATATATCATCTCTTAATAGGTGTAAGGCTTCGTTTTGCCCCCTAACCCTCTGTCTTAGTTCGATGCCAATGGCTGCCGCATGGTCGGAGCGTGGCCCGTAGGCAGTCTCTATTTCAGCAACAATTCGCCGATAGCTCCAACGGTCAGATCTGGGATTTTTATGCACAATAGCTCCAGCCGCGCCAGTCAGGCTGAATCTCAGTTGAACCGCCATTGTAATTTCTGACCAATGGTTTGCCCTTGCACAGCTTTCAAACCGGTGAATAAAGTCTTTCCAGGAGCCCGTTCCGTCAAAGTGGCCTGGCTTTAATATTGGAATTCTTTCTTTATGCCCATAATACTCATCATCACTAGTGTCCATTATTTCAACATCTGGCTCTGTGTGCGATAACCGTGGTGTCGACTTAGCCCTTCCCACAGCTGACTGACCATATTGGCATTGATCACGGTGTGAGGCATAGTTTATCATCATAGCTCATTACTCCACTACGTTCCACGAGCCGGGGCATGCAGGGTGAAAAAGGTGTCGAAGTGAACTGGGAGAGCAATGGGTTTTGTGCCGTACAGTTCATGGAAGTGAACGGGTTAGCTAGCTGGTTAGTACTGCAAATGGCAAACATTGGAGTGTGGCTATTGTTATATATACTGTACGGTAGAGCTGCAGCTGAGCTGGATGTTATACGTTTTGAACAGTCACATGTTTGTTGATAAGAGTATGTGGACTCACCGGCTGTTTTATTCTGAGGTTCCACAGGCATTAGGAATGGATTAGTCAACCGTGATGACGGTGGTGTGGAGGGTTGAGCTAGGTTGAATGACGGCATCCAGTCGTAAACAGTGTTAATTTTAGCAGCAATTTCTGATTTAGTCTTAGTCTTAGTCTTTTGAATAACACACCATTTAGTTTTAGTCTTATTTTAGTCATCTGAAAATCTTTTAGTCTTAGTCTAGTTTAGTCGACGAAATATCATAAGAGTTTTAGTCTTAGTCTAGTCTAAGGTTTTTTAGTCTGTTATGGAATTGTATTAAGGTTTGAATATGCAATATAGACACAGATTTAATGGTTGTTATAGAATACACTCATTTTATATTATTCTTAATGTCAAAAAAACTGACCGTGGCTTTTTCACAAAAGATAATATCACATAAAATAAGCCCGCTCTACCTAAAAATATACATGGTCCCTGAAAAAGATATGCATTCTCCCTAAATGACATGCACACACAGACACACACGCACGCAGACACACAGACAGAGACACACACACGCACTTACGCACGCACTTTGTCTAGTCATGTAAAACCACAACATCTATTAGTAACGTTACACATTTCATTCGATTTGAGGACACTGAATATTTATACTCAGTAATAATTCAGACAATCCAATACAATCAATACAGTTCAGATGTGTATTCCTTTCGTTTCTATGTTATACCAAGTTTAGCGAAAACACAGGGGTTTATCTGATAAAATAACCTTAGCGTGCATGCTCACCTTCGCATATATTTCTGGATGAGTCGTCTTTACAGGCTGTCGTCTTGTCATATTTGAAGTGTGACCAGATTAGACGGTAGCTCTGACATTGTTGTTGTTAATGAGACATGTCCTTCGGACCGGGTGCACCGCAAAACGTTAGCGTGTTGCTAACGAGCGAAGTCAACTGAAATCATCCAAAGCTGGGTAACTAAGACTGTAGCTACAACTAAATATAATGTAAACAACCTGTTGTGAAAACGAACTTTGCCGCGGGTTTTTTGAAATGCCTCTACTGCCTGCGTAGATCAACCTACCCTCAAAGATTCGCTCTGATTGGATTTCTTCCCAAATGTCCCACAAAATGAGAAGCTCTGATTGGATCTCTTCGCCATTCGTCCCTCCCTAACATTTTCGTCTTATTTTTATTCGTGGCCTAAAGTGTCAGTTATATTTCGTTTCAGTCTTCGTCATCAAATATGTTTTTATCTAGTTTTTATTTAGTTTTCGTCCGTGGAAAAAGGTTCGTTGACGAATATTTTTCGTCATCGTCTTCGTTAACGAAATTAACACTGGTCGTAAACAGCTGCACCGGCCGCGGCTAATGTTCGTTCTGTGCCAGCCGCGAAAAGGGTTTGGTGCTGTTGGCATATCGGCCGTCCCCGTGGACTAACCGGGTCCATATTTATGTCTCTCATATCCGTTAGAAAATGGATTGGTGCTTACGTTTAAGGTTTCCATCTCAACAGGTCTCGTAGTCCCCAGCGTTAGCATTATTATTAGCTCTAAGCCCCGAGCTCCGTCATTCCGTCCGCCGAACTTTTATTTATTTTATTATTATTTTACTTCTTGCTTGTTAGATCCCAAGACGTGCCCCCAGTGTTACCTTTTTGCTTTCAGGCTCGTAATACTTGGCTCGTTGACAGGTAACTTGCGTCTAGAGATCCGGGCTAACAGAGCCAGAGTATAACAAGAATAAAACAAAGTGAAACTGAATCCGTCCGGTTGGTTGCAGAAGTGAACTCGGGCTTTATTACTCACAGTCGTACACAGTTTACAGTCTGAATTGGCACTTTGCTTGCTAGCAACTGGAACATAACTTGCAGCATTATCATTATTACACTCAGGACCGACTATATGCTGTTTATATTTTGTATTTTTTCCTTTCTACGGAGCCCCGAAAAGGGCACTTCGTCACACAAAATGCGTTTTCTTTTATTCAACACGCCAACAGAGGGAGGCAGAGATTTGCAACACTACCCCCACTCTGGAGAATGATTAACCCTTTAACCATATCTCCAGCATCATTACCAGTATACAGGGAAATATTGATTAGACAGTCATTATCCAAACATCCTCAACGTTAACATAAAGCTACTCAGGAGTGTGATTTCAAGTGCGAAATGAAAGCAAAAATATTCTGTTACTAAGTTCTTAGTAGTAACAAACCCAGACTATTATAACAAAACCATGTAGCCCATTAGAATCCAAATTACCAAATCTTGGTAGTAAACAATTATACAAAAGCCCACCATCTTCACATTTTTAACTTCAACATAAACAAGTTACTTTTGTAATGATACAATATGAAACAAATCTTTTTCTTTTTTTTTCTTTTTTTTGACATTACAGGAACTCTTTTTGCTTTTGACAACATATGAACTCTTAGTTTTTTTTTTTTGTTTGTTTTTTGTTGTTTTTTTTTTTTTTACTGGAACTCTTTTCCTCTGAGGAGGGCAGCGATCCGCCTACACCCAACCTCAGGTAGATTTGCTTAATAACCAATCCAATCACCAAACGTGTCAGGAGCTCTGCGGACCCGCCGGGGTCGTTGCTGAGGAGTGGAGTTTAAACCTGGGCAAACAGCTTGTCTCCTGGGCCTCATGCTGGGTCCCAGCGGGTTGACAAGGGAGCTGGCCACTGCTTAGTGAAGCTGCTGATAATGGGTGGTACAGAGAAAAGACCCGCTAGGGAACCCACCACAGGGTCCTCCTTCTCTGGTGATTCGCCCCAAATGTCGAGGGGGCTAACATTGATTTTCTGAAGAGCTGGGGTCTGACAACGGGGGTGGTGCTTCCACTGGTGCCCACGTTTCCAGCCTCATGAAAAAACCCAGCTATTGTCGAGGGTCGTCCTGGAATGGTAAGCTTTAAGTTTGTCATGATGAACGACTTTCATCTTCGTCCTCGGGCCCCTTTTAATCCGATAGACCAAATCATCCAGTACACCAACTACGAAGTATGGGCCCTCGTAGGAAGGGCAGGAACTTTCGCACTTTATTCTGTACTCTCCTCGTGCCTTTGATCAAGAGCCATACTGCATCACCGACTTTGTGTTGGACTCTGCAAACATTTTTTGTTGTACTGTCGTTTAGCACGCTCTCAACAGATTTTCCCAGCTCTCCCGGGCCAACTGGTGAGATAGCTCGAGTCGTTTTCCCTGAGCTGTACAACATAAGCTGGGGGGGTAGCAGTGTTGTCTGGGTCAGGTGGCAGCCCAGCAACAAGATCCACTGGCTCTGTAATTTCCCGTCCGAAACAACATCATATTAGGTGTCAGTCCCGTGGAGCTGTGTTTGGTAGCACGGTAAAGCCATGACTGCATATGGTGTCATAATGTCCCAGTCCCAATGACATCGTTCTGCAGTGGTGGCTATGATTTTCTGCAGGGTGGCATTGAAACGCTCCACTTGGCCATCTGACTGGGGGCGAAACGGCGTGGTCCGTGTCTTGTCGATTCCCAGCAGCTCACACATT